>NC_091438.1:28608792-29331242 GCF_964237555.1 Oryctolagus cuniculus | reverse complement strand
GTTTATTTTCAGTTACAGTGTCTACTTCCTTTGCATTGTGCCCATGCTCATCAGGTGATGATTGGGCGCTGGTGCACCATACATGTTATCCTATGACTTTTATCAGAGAATTATTTTTACACTTGATCTTAGCCAAAAGGCCGAGAAGCGATATGGAGAATTATTTTTAACTCAATGGTGTTCCTCAGTTATGTTTCTCAGAATAGGAAAAATGAGAGCAGAAGAATTGAGAGGACATGATATTGTAGAACCTAAGAAACAATAACATTATTATTAGTATAAAGTGTTTTGTATAGAGTAGAAAAAAAAAAAACAAACATTGATTTGACAAATAAAAGTGATCAACTATCTTGAAATAGCATTTCAGTAGAAGAAGGTAGATTCCTGATTCCAAGCAGTTGAGTGAAAGATTTTAAAAGGGAGGCAAGGGTACTGTTTGGTTAAGGATAAAAATTTGCATTGCTTTAAGTACAATTTTTTTAAAAGATTTATTTATTTATTTGAACATCAGAGTTACATAGAGAGAGGGAGCGGCAGAGATCTTCCATCTGCTGACTCACTCCTCAAATGGCCACATTGGCCAGGGCTGTGCCAGGCTTAAACCATGAGCCAGGAGCTTCTTCCTTGTCTCCCACATATGTACAGGGGCCCAAGTACTGGGCCATCTCCCATTGCTTTCCCAGGTGATTAGCAGGGAGCTGCATTGGAAGTGGAACATCTGGGACCTGACTGGCGCACATGTGGAATACTGGTAGTGCACACAGCAGTTTAAACCCACCAGCCCCAAGTACAATAGTTTCATCCCTAGATTCTTCTGTGTTTTATTTTGTTCCACTGTTATCCACAAAAGAACATTAATGTTTTGATTAAAAAAATATGGTTAACCTAGGTAATATAATAACTGGGCATCATTACTAAGTTCAGAGCTTTTAGAGAAAAGGAGTATGTCCTCTCATCATGCAGACGTTACTCTTCTGGTGATTACATATTCATGAAATGGAACTCTATAGGTAATTATCCATCAGTTAAACTAAGGGCTTATGTAGTTGATACTGTATTCATCAAACCTTACCTTTTGTTTTTCTTAGGTTCTACACATTTTGGATCCAGTTACCTGTACAGAAAGCACTCCTGATAATCCATTTGCTGAGTCTTCACCAACAACCTTACTTGCCACAAAGAAAAATATTGGAAGATATCATCCCTATACCAGATATGAAAATATAACTTTCAATTGCTGCAATCACTGCCAGGGAGACCTTATTGCCCTTTAACATTCAGTGTTGAAGGCATGGTGCAGGCACTTGCTTATTACCCAGCAGTTATTACCTGGGAGCTGAGGTTCTTCTAATGCTGGAAGTACTATCACTTACTACTTACATTGTTCCCAAAGATACTCCATGCATTGGATTCCAGATTACCCTTTCTTAATAAATATCTCAGGGTAAGAAAAAAATCGAACTGTGTAGATATATTTGAAGTAGAATATACTTTCCAGACAACACAGTGCTTACTCCTAGAGGAGAGTAAAAGAAAAATATTCGGTAGATTTCTTTTAGGCCCTAAATTATTTTTTAATTTAATTAATTTATTTGAAAGGCAGAGAGAGGGAGACAGGGAGATACAGAGACAGGAAAAGAAAAAGAGACAGCTTCCATGCACTGATTCATTCCCCAGATTTCAACAGTGGCTGGGGCTGAGCCAGGGCTGAAACTGAGAGCTGAGAATCCAGTCCAGGTCTCCCATAACAGGTGGCAGCAACCCAATTACCTGAGCCTTCACCACTGCCTCCTGTGGTCTACGTTAGCAGGACATTGGAATCAGGAGCTGGAGCTGAAACTAAAACCCAGGTACTCTGATGTGGAACATGAGTATCTTAACTACAAGACCAAATGCCCTCTCCTAGGGCCTTAAGTTATTATTTATCTTTTGGTTATCTTATATGAGAAAGTTTAGCTTTGGTGCACAAAAACAAAGATAGCAAAACGACAATCATGGGTCAAATGTAGCCATACCCATTCATGAGCTGTTCTCTATGCCACTTTTATACATTGCCGGAGTTGAGCAGATGCAGGAGGGCTTGTATGGCCTGCAAACACTGAAATATTTACTATCTGGTCCTTAATAGAAAAAAATTTTCTGATCCCAATTATAAAGTAATAATAACAGGATGAATGGGAGAGGTTATTTCTTTTCCTTTTATGATAATTCTTTGGGAAATACTAGAGGTGAAGGGCAAATAAGTGCTGTATATTAGAAAAATAAAAATATTTTGGAGCCAAATTAACAAGTACTTCAACAAAACATGTTTTTGTGTTGGTCTTACACAGGGGATTTCATATTCTGAATGCATATAATCTGACATTTGTAAAATAAATAGATTCTTAACTTTTGACTCATTTTGACAAATACAACACAAAGGAATATCCAACTTTGTATTTATAAAACATGGTGAAGCTAGAACCATTTTAGACCATTTTCTAAGAAAAAATACAACCCATCAAATATATGTTATTGTATGTTTATAATGAATCCTCATTAAATGCCTTTTATGCCTTTTATATTAGCTTTTAAAAATTCAAAAAAATTATACCAAATTTTGCAAATCAGTTACAGAAGTACCTAACAACAGAGAAATCTTGAAAAGATAAATGTAGACAAGTAATATACTTTAAATATGTCAACTTATGATTTCTTTTCTGTCTTACTCATCAGAGTTATATTTAGTTTCATGTGACAGTGTATTTCACTGCCTTTTTTTTTTTTTAAGACTTTATGTATTTGAAAGAGTTACAGAGAGAGGTAGAGACAGCCAGAAGAGTTTTCCATTTGCTGGTTCACTCCCCAGATGGCTGCAATGGCCGGAGCTGCGCTGATCCAGAGCCAGGAGCCAGAAACTTCTTCCGGGTCTCCCACATGGGTGCAGGGGTCCAAGGACTTGGGCCATCTACTGCTTTCCTAGGCCATAGCACAGAGCTGGATCGGGAGAGGAGCAGCCGAAACACAACACCAGAAGCACATACATTGAACTTCATCAAGATTTAAAACTTTTCTGTAACAAAGGACACAGTAAAAAAAGATAAGCAACAGAATGAAATAAAGTATTCACAACTCATATTTCTGGTAAGGATCTTATGTCCAGAATATACTAAGAACAACTCAACAGAGAACTATATAACCCATTAAAAAGCAGGCAAAGAATTTGAATAGATATTTAACAAAAAAGATATGCAAAAAGCCAACAAGCACTTCAGACGATGCTCAGTTTCATTAATTAAAGAAATACAAATCAATAACACTTCATTTCCAACTATCATCAAAAAAGAACACAAGTATTTTCAAGGATATGGAGAAATTAGAATCTTTGTGCATTTCTAGTGGTATTATAAAAATGATATAGCAGTTGCTCAAAACAACACGGAAGTTCCTCAAAAAATAAATAAACATGCAGTTACCATATGGTATTCCACTTGTAGGCAGATACTCTAAAGAATTGAAAGCAGAGATGAATAGGTATTTCTATACCAGTGTTCATAGCAGCATTACTGAGGATAGCCAAAGGTGGATATAATCCAAGTATCTGTTGATGGATGAATGGATAAACAGAGTATGATATTTACATGCAAAGGAGTAGTGTTCAACTTAAAAGAAATGAAGTGTTAAAACAAGCTACAATGTAGGTTTATAAAACATGGTAAATGAAATACAAAAGAACAATTATATGATTCTATTTAAACAAGTCACATAGAAGACCAAAAGAACAGTGGCTGTCAGGGACCAGGGAGAGCAGAAAGGGAAGGGATTTTGTTTGTTTTTTTAAAGGGTAGAGTTTCAGTTTGGGATGATGAAAAACTTACAGAGATGGACAATGGTGATGGCTTTACAACAGGGTCAAAGTAGTAAATGCCACTGACATCTCTAAAATAGTAAATTTTATGTTACATTACCACAAAAAAGCCATTTAAAATAGTGTATAAGCAGTCATAACTCACTATCCATGGGAGGTTGATGGCAGGACAGTTCCCACATCCTGGATACCAAAATCTTTTACATAAAATGGTGAGGTACTTGCTTTTAACCCCACATGTCCTCCCATATACTTTAAGTCATTTCTAGATAACTTATAATACCTAATATAGGGGTCTTCCTAAGTTCATGCAAATGTATAGTATGAAAAATCCAAGGATTTAAAAATTTGTCTACCGAAATAAATATATTATTCCATTTCCATGAGTTTCTGAGTTATTATTTTCAGTAAAAGTGCCTTGTAGATGGTTGTTATACTATATTGTTGCAGGTGTTAGGAACTTTTCCTGCCTAGGGTCATTTGGATATTTCAGGCAGTACAAAATTATCAGTTTGGAAATTAGCCTGCTGTAGACTGAATTAGACTGAATGAATTTTGAGTCCTTGTTCCTGCGGTTGCCTTGGAAGGGCCAGACCAAATGATTTCCCAAGCATTTACAACCAGATGACCCCCATCCTTGGAAGGAATAATGACAAAAAAAGTTTAGACATGTTTGGACAGATAAATTTTTCCAAATGACTTTGACCCATAGTTGATTGAGTCCATACATGCCGAACCCCCTAATACGGAGGACAAATTTTATACTCTTGTAACTACAAACTAATTGCACATTCATAACTGTGGGTTTAGGAGTGCCAATTATATCAATGCTAGCAGAAGGAAGGAAATGAAGAGTAGATAGAGGTAAAATAGAGATTAAAAAAGCATTGGAGGGAATTAATGAAATCAGAAGTTGATTTTTTGAAAAAGATCCACTAAATTAAACCAGACTGACAAAGAAAAGAAAACACAAGTAGTTTAAATCAGAAATGATAATGAAAGTCATTATTATCAACTTTGAATAAAAAAGAAATACTAGTATACCTACACGAATGGACAAATCCCTAGAAAGACAAATTACTAAAGCTGACACAATAAGAAATTAAAAATCTGTGTAGACCTATAATAAGTGAAAAGATTAAGTCAATAATCAACCTCCCAACACCACGAATGAATCCTAATGTGAACTATGAATCCTAACGTGAATTGCATCAATGCGAATAGATGAATTACAACAAAAGTACATTTTGGTGTAGGATATTGAGAGTAAGAGAGGCTGGTTTATTCTCTATAAAATAGTTTACTCAAAGAAAAAAAAAAAAAACCTCCAAAAAGAAAAGTCCAAGACTGGATCATTTCACTGATGAATTCTACCAATCATTTAAAGAATAACTAGGGGCTGAGCTTCATGAATATGTATGTGAAAGATTTTATACACTGAAAACAATTCCATCTATAATAGCAGCCAAAAGAAAAAAAAAAAACACCCGTGGCAAATTTAACCAAGTACAAGAAAAATTTTCACAGTGAAAACTACAAAATGTTATTGCACTAAAAGGAAAGATCTCCTATGTTCACATACTAGAAAATGACAAAATGACAATACTACCCAAAGCAATCTACTTATTCACTGTAAGCACTATCAAAATACCAACAAAGGGTCAATGTTTGGTAGAGTGGCTAAGACACTTGGGGTGCCCACATCCATAGCAGAGGGCCTGGGTTCAAGTCCCAAATCTGCTGTCTACTCCAGCCTTATGCTAATATGGTCCGGAAGTCAGCAGGTAGTAGTCCAAATACTCACATCTCACATAGACGGTTTCTTGACTCCTGGATTTGGTTTGGCCAAGTCCTAGCTGTTTGGGACATTCGGAGAGTGAATCATTGCCTGGAAGTTCTCTGTGTCCCTGCCTTTTAAATAAGTGAAATAAGTTTTCAAAAAAATTTAACTCAAATGGCCCATTTTGATGTTTTATAAAAAATTGGAAAGCTGATCATCAAACTTGTATAGAATTGCAAAGGCCCTGAAATGCCAAAACAATATTGAGAAAACAAAGTTGGAGGACTCAGCACTTCCCAATTTTTTTTTATTTTTTTATTTTATTTATTTATTTTTTGACAGGCAGAGCGGACAGTGAGAGAGAGAAAGGTCTTCCTTTTCTGTTGGTTCACCCCCCAATGGCCGCTGTGGCTGGCGTGCTGCTGCCAGCGCACCATGCGGATCCGAAGCCAGGAGCCAGGTGCTTCCTCCTGGTCTCCCATGCGGGTGAAGGGCCCAAGGACCTGGGCCATCCTCCACTGCACTCCCGGGCCACAGCAGAGAGCTGGACTGGAAAAGGAGCAACCGGGACAGAATCCGGTGCCCCGACCGGGACTAGAACCCCATGTGCCCGCGCCACAAGGCTGAGGATTAGCCAAGTGAGCCATGGCGCCAGCCAGCACTTCCCAATTTTAAGGCTATAGAGCTGTACTGATCTCAACAGGTGCAGTGTTCTAAGCAGTGTGGCAAAAGGGTGTAAATCATTTTATATATTGTAGTGTTGAGAACTGAACCTATAGATCTGTGGCCATCTATTGATTTTCAGCAAGTATACCAAGGTCATCCAATGGAGGTAAAATTGTCTCCAACAAATGCTGCAGCTGGATATGCATGTGCAAAGCAATGATGTTAAACCTCTATAATGAAATACATGAAGTGGACTAACTTACGAAGAAAAGTTTGCTTTGTTTCGAAGCTTTGGTCCAAGGTCAATAGCTCACATCTGAAGATGGCTTTTCTGCTGGCATAGTCCCAAGGAGGTGGATTCAGGACATCACATAGTAAGAGAGAAGCAGTGCATCCTTTTGAATATATCCTCTGATATCTCTCTTTTTATATAGCCACCAGGGTTCCACTTTGATGACTTTATCTAATCATAATCACAGCCCAAAGGCTCCACCTCTTAACACCTCACAATGAGTACACCTCAATAAGTATTAAACCAATCCATGAAGCTGTGGGAGTACATTCTTGAACTATATACAAACCATGGCACTGAGAATGTGGAGAAATTATGACTTTCATGCATTGCTGGTAAAATTTTAACCTGACCAGTGTGAAAAACTAACAATTTCTCAAATAATTTACTATGGAATTACCATATTACCCAGCAGTTTCACTCGTGTGTATATAGCCAAGAGAACAGAAAGGGCCCAAATGTGCATCAGCTCATGAAAAAATAAACAAAATGTGGCATACATACTGCACATACACAGGTTAGATTTTTCTGTAAAAAGGAATAAGTACAATGTGAATCAACCTCCAAAACATGCTAAATCAAAGAAGTCAGACAAAAGGTCACATTTTGTATTATTTCATTTATGTGAAATGTCCAAAATAAACCAACTCATTGAGATAAAAAGAACCTAATGTTTTCCAGAGACAGGAGAAAAAGAATTGGAAGTGATTGTTATCAGCTATGAGGTTCTCTTTTGGGATAATGAAAATGCCTAAATGCCACCAAATTGTACTTTTAAATGGTTAATTTTAAATTATGTGAATTTCATCTCAATAAAAAAAATTAAGGGAAGGAACTTTGGGACACTAAAGCAAGATTTCCAATTCTCTGTCATTTCTTCCAGCTATCCTACTAAATTAAAATATTTTATTTCTTGGCCGGAGCCCTGGCTCATTAGGCTAATCCTCTGCCTGTGGCACCGGCACACCGGGTTCTAGTCCCGGTTGCTCCTCTTCCAGGCCAGCTCTCTGCTATGGCCCGGGAGTGCAGTGGAGGATGGCCCAAGTCCTTGGGCCCTGCACCCACATGGGAGACCAGGAGGAAGCACCTGGCTCCTGGCTTCGGATCGGCGCAACATGCAGGATGCAACACACCAGCCGTAACAGCCTCTTGGGGGGGTGAACCAACAGAAAAAGGAAGACTCTCTCTCTCTCTCTCTCTCTCTCTCTCACTGTCTAACTCTTCCTGTCTAAAAAATAAAATAAAATAAAAATATTTTATATCCTGTCAAGCATTATAAATATTTACATCATTTCAAAATCTGAATTCATTGTCCATTCTAATAGTTTACTTCATCCAGCTCCCAAAGTTTGCCCATACTGGATTTTTCCCACCTCTATCTTTTTTGTAAAGATTTATTTTATTTGAAAACCAAAGTTAGAGAGAGAGGAAGACACAGACAGAGAGAGAAATCCTCATCTGCTGGTTCATTCCTCAAATAGCCACAATGGCGGGAGCTGGGCCAGTCCAAAGCAAGGAGCCAGGAGCTTCATCCAGGACTCCTGTCTGGATGCAGGGGCAATCCTCTCTGCATTCCCAGTCACATTGGCAGGGAGCTGGATCTGAAGTGGATTAGCCAGGACACAAGCTGGCACTCACATAGGTTGCTGGTGCCTCAAGCGGTGGCTTTACCTACTACGCCACAATGCTGGCCCCTCTCTTGTTTTTTAAAGATTTATTGATTCGTTTTGAAAGTCTGAATTACAAAGTGTGAGGGAGAGACAGAAATCTTCCATATGCAGGTTCACTGCCCATATCTCTGCAAAAGCTCATGTGGCTAGGCCAAAACCTGGAGCCAAGAGCTATATCTGAGTCCCCCATGTGTATGCACGGGGGGCAAACACTTGGGCCATTTTCTACTGCTTTTCTCAAGCCATTAGAAGAGCTGGATCAGAAGTGGAGCAGCCAGAATAGGAACCAGCACCCATGTGGGATGCTGCTGTCACAGGCAGTGGCTTTATCCGCTACGCCAAAATGCTGGGCCCCTACCACCTCTTTTATGTCAAAAACATTTCCTCACAAAGTTCAGTAAAACAAAATCCACTTCATATAAAGACAGATGTGGACCTTAAACTGTTGCATACATATTTTTACTTGTAAGTCAAGTATTTGAATTTTGTAGCCCCTCTGTGCTCAGTTCTGTGGCCTTCAGTGCTTTCTGAAATCATATAGCTGTGAATAAATGCTCAGTACTACAGTAAGTGTTGTGTCACATGTATTTTACTATCAAATTGGCCCTTATCCACAAGGGTAACTGAAAATATAAGACCAGTTATAGTAAGATGTTAAATTGCCTAGTGCATGGTCAAAGTACTATAAGACGCTGAGAAAGCATGACTAATTCTCTGTGTTTTCTAATTTAAGGTCAAGTGATTAAACCAAAAATACTGAGTTGATAAGAACCTTCTCATCTTACACTGTAACAGAACTCTCACAGTGACCTCATCCTCCATCACACTGTCTGTTTATCTTTGACCTCTACCCACACTGCATGCTGCTTGGCATAACAAAGGGAGTATTCCTACAAAACACTGGATTCCTGTATAATCTTGAATATTTCATATTTTTCTACCAAGGTAGTTAAGCTTTATTTTTTAAAGATTTATTTTATTTATTTGAAAGACAGAGTTATAGAGAGATGTAGAGACAGAGAGAGAGGTCTTCCATCCACTGGTTCACTTCCCAGATGGCTGCAATGGCCAAAGCTGAGCCGATCCGAAGCCAGGAGCCTGGAACTTCTTCCGGGTCTCCCACACGGGTGCAGGGGCCCAAGGACTTGGGCCATCCTCTACCGCTATCCCAGGCCATAGCAGAGAGCTGGGCTGGAAAAGGTTCAGTTGGGACTAGAACCAGCGCCCATATGGGATGCCTGCGCTTTCCTGCCAGGGCTTTAACCCACTGCGCCACAGTGCTGGCCCTGGTAGTTAAGCTTTATAATATAACTAAGACAAAGGATCCTGCAACCCTACAGATCAGAGTCCATGTAAATGAACTACTTACACCTATAATCATATTCTAGTTTCCGCTAGTGCAAACCAAGACTAATAGTGTAGGCATAAGATTGTATTATTTATGCAAACTGTTTACAGTCATACCAGGCACATTATAAACTCTCAATGAAACTTGGCTAATTTTATAATATACCTAAAATAGGAATATGCATAACTGTTTTCCTCTCTCTGTCTCTTTCTCTCTCCCACTCCTCTCTCTCTATGTCACTTTCTTTCTCATACTAAAAGATAGAATTAGGCCTATGCTATTGGTTAACTTGCCACATCCAAGTTGACATAAATAGGCCTTTGTATAAGGCTTTGAACCAGGCTTCTTTAACAAGTCACTCCTCTTGCAGTATGAAATATTCTGTTGCAATGTCTCTAAGTGATAATAGGAACTACAAATAGAAATCTGTCCCTTTCTCATCTTCTTTCCAGGTAGAAATCTAAATACAACAATTTAGAAGTAGAAGAGCAGAGAGCTCATTTGTTATCAGTTGGTTGCACAGACTGAGAGATGGTACAATATATTCCAACACTGTAAGAGATGTTTAGTTTTGTTTTAGAGTTTTTTTTAAAAGCCATAAATTTATTGTTGACACCAAAAGATAAATATCATTTTTTTCACTTGAAAGCTGTTAGTTCATTGGCCCACAGGGGAGACATTTATTGGTCCCGGGTCCCTCACTTGACTCTCTGTATGTGGCGAAAGCTCTGCAGAGTTTTCTCCACAGCATCATCCATGGTGACCAGGGGCCGAGAGCCCATGGCCTTTTTGGCTTTCTCACAGCTGTAGTAGTGGAATGTGCCAGCCAGCACAACCCACATTGGTGTGAATGTGGGCTGGATGACAGGATTGACGATCATCACCAGCAGGGACAGCAGCAGGGCCAGGTAGTAGGCCACCCAGTAGGGCATGTGGTACTTGGTGGCCTCATAATTGAGGCCCGTCAGGATGCAGGACAGGAACATCCAGAAAGGGACGGGTTCATCATTGGTAACGTGAAAGGCCTTCCCACCAAGGGCCTCATCTTGGGAGAGGTGTTCTGCAGCCAGGATGTGTCCATGGGCCACATTATCAACAAAGGTGAAGTTCACCAAGTTCTCTCCATTCCCAATCATAAACTTCATCTTGCCATTCCTGGCTGCCTCAATGAGGATGGGGACCAGCTGTCGGTCCCTGGGTCCAAAAATGCCATGAAGGTGGATGGCTGTGATTAAGAAATTCTTCTCAGGATCATTGGCACTCACGACTGCTCTCCTGTAAGATCTTAGTATCTGTGTAGTAATCAATGGGTTTCATGGCATAAGGGAGGTCTTCAGTTCCATTCTTGATGTCAGTGCCCTCAAAGATGACACTGGAACTGCTGGATAAAATGAGTTTCTGGGGGCCGGCGCCATGGCTCATTAGGTTAATCCTTCACCTGCAGCGCTGGCATCTCATACAGACACTGGGTTCTAGTCGCAGTTGCTCCTCTTCCAGTCCAGCTCTCTGCTGTGGCCCGGGAGTGCAGTGGAGGATGGCCCAAGTGCTTGGGCCCTGCACCCACATGGGAGACCAGGATAAGCACCTGGCTCCTGGCTTTGGATCGGCACAACGCTGGCCATAGCGGCCATTTGGGGAGTGAACCAATGGAAGGAAAACCTTTCTCTTTGTCTCCCTCTCTCTCACTGTCTATAATTCTACCTGTCAAATAATTTTTTTTTAAAATGAATTTCTGAATACCAGCTCCTTTACAAGTTTCAGTGACAAAAGAAATCCAGTACAAAAGAAATCCAAAGCAAACAACAGGAATATTTATGGAAAAATGGCAGGGCAAAGTCATTACTTATCAATAGTCACCTTGAATCTAAATCGCTTTAACTCTCCAGTTAAAAGATACAGACTGGCTGAATGGATTAAAAATCAAGACCCATCTATTTGCTGCCTACAAGAAATACATCTCATGAACAAAGATACATGCAGACTGAAAGTGAAAGGATGGAAGAAGATATTCTATGCTAAGGGAAGACAAAAAAGGGCAGGTGTTGCAATCCTAATATCAGACAAAATATACTTTAACATAAAAACTGTTAAACGAGGTGAAGAAGGTCACTATGTAATGATTAAGGGGTCAATTCAACAGGAAGATGTGACTGTAATAATGGTATATGCACCCAATTACAGAGTGCCTGTCTATTTTAAAGAAATATTCATGGATCTAAAGGGAGACATAGACTCTGCTACAATAGTAACAGGGGGCTTACACACCCCACTTTCATCAATGGATAGATCAACTAGATAGAAAATTAACAAAGAAACAACAGAGCTTTTTGACACTATGAACCAAATGGACCTAACTGATATCTTCAAAATTTTTCACCCCACAGGGGCAGAATGCAAATTCCTCTCATTAGTGCATGGAACCTTCTCCAGAATAGACCATATGCTAGGCCATAAAGGAGGTCTCAGCAAGTACAAAAAAATTGCAATCAGACCATACGTCTTCGCTAACCACAATGGAATGAAGCTGGAAATCAACAACTCAAGACTCTCTAGATCATGTGCAAACACACGGAGACTGAACTACATGTTCCTGAATGAACAAGTGGATCATAGAAGAAATCAAAAGATAAATTAAAAAATTTCTTGAAATTAATGAAGATGACAATACATCATATTGAAATTTATGGGATACAGTGAAAGCAGTGTTAAAAAGGAAGTTTATAGCAATTGGTATGTAAATGAAGAAATTGGAAAGTTACCAAATAAATGAGCTACAAATACACCTCACTGAAAAACAATAACAACAAACCAAACCCAAAATTAGTAGGAGGAAAGAAATAATTAAAATTAGAGAAGAAGTAAACAAAATTAAAGCCTAAAAACTAATACAAAAGATCAGTGAAATGAATAGCTGGGTGTTTGAAAAAATAAACAAAATTGACAAACTATTGGTCCAACCAAAAAAGAAAACAAGAGGGAGAAGACCCAAATCAGTAAAATTAGAGATAAAAAAGGAAATGTAACAAGAGATACCACAGAAATAAAAAGAATCATCAGAAATTACTACAAAGAGCTGTATGCCAACAAATTGGGAAACCTAGAAGAAATGGATAGATTCCTAGTTATGTACAATCCAGCAAAATCGAGTCTTGAAGACATAGAAAACTTAAACAGACCAATAACCAAGACAGAAATTGAATGGGTAATAAAGTACCTCCCAACAAAGAAAAGCACAGAACTGGATGTGTTTGCTGCTGAATTCCACCAGACATTTAAAAAGAATTAACTCCAATTTTCTCAAGGTATTCAAAACAATTGAAAGGGAGGAAATCCCCCAAACTCCTTGTATAAAGATAGCATCAGCTTAATTCCTACATCAGAAAAAAAATACAACAGAGAAAGAGAATTACAAAACAATATCCCTGATAAACATAAATGCAAAAATCCTCGACAAAATATTAGCTAATTGAATCCAACACTATATCAGAAAGATCTTTCACACAGATCATGTGGGATTTATCCTTGGTATCTAGGCAGGGATGGTTCAACATTCACAAATCAATCAATGTGATACATCACATCATCAAACTAAAGAACAAAACCCATATGGTTATATCAATAGATGCAGAGAAAGCATTTGATAAAATACAGCAGGTGAACTAACCTGGTCTAGGCATGCCCTGTACTTGTTCTCTTCTGTGAAGGTGAAAGCCAGAGTGAGGTGTACTGCTGTTTACGTGGTTCAGCTTAGCTGGCTGGCAGGTGTTTCATTGCTGGAAAAGTCACCAGGCAAAATAAAAATCCCCATCTCCTCCCCACATGGAGAGAAGGAGGCCTGGTTGTCACAGGGCCTCCGGGAGTCTGCCATGCACAGGGGTGTTTTCACTGGGCCCCTGCCTGTCAAATGCCTAAAGAGATGGAAAAGGCAGAGCCCAAGAAAACTCAGCCAGAGTCACACTTGGAGGGCTTTGTGGGTATTCCCAGAATCCTTTTTCAATGTCTGCATCACCCATCATTACTCAGATCCCATTCTGGAAATTTCCTGTACCCCACCTAGGACAGCCAATTCCTAATTCAAGTTCAGGACGACAGCTGACTCAGTTATGCCAGCTGTGGGGGGCAGTGATGCCAGCCTCGTCCTCTACGCACATCTCAAGGGCCTCCTCTCCCAGGACGAGTCTCACAGCCACCAGGGCCAGGGCCTTAGAGAGAAGCTGGCAGAAGGCAGAGCCCTCAGGCTCTGCCCAGGTGACCGAACACCCGGAGCTGCTGTGCACCTGCACCAACGATGTTTTAACAGCTACCCTGGATTCCACCGCACATTTGGGGCAATCACAAGATTAGCACAGCCTGGGTGGGAACAGCGAGGAGAAGACCCTGGCTGGGAGGATGCAGTTTCCCCACCGTCCCCAGCCTCCCTGAGGTACTATGGCCGTTGGAGCAGGATGCAGCATCCACCCAGTGGTGATGGACAACGGGCAGCTTGCTAGAGGGTGAAGAGCCTGGACTGAGAGGAGAAGGTCCAGCTCTGCCCTCAGTGCTGTCTTTACCAAATGTGGACAACAGATCCGTTTCTCCCTCCTGAGTTTCTGGTTCCTTTTCTATAAAATGGGTCAACCAAATGCTGCTTCACAGCTGTAGAGGAAGGTACATGAATGAACTAAAAATGGTGAAATCCTTACTTGCACAGTAATTTTTATTTATTTGAAAAACAGCGATAGAAATAGAGATAGAAAGATAGAGAGATAGATAGATAGATAGAATGAATGAACTAAGAGCACATAGAGACAATGAACCTCTGTTGGTCGGTTGTAGCAGGAGGGATGTTATGGTGAGGGAAATCGAGAAGAAACTGGACCAGTGTCCAGCAATTTGTAGACCAAAACATATTTTGGAGACCAAAGCATATTTTAACATTGCCTAATCAAACTTAGAACCTGGCATGATGATGAGCTACTAAACCAAGGATGTTCTGCGTGGTGGGTCTGTGTTACCAGCCCAGGCCACTCCCTAAACACAACAGATGAGGTCATTCAGTGCAGTTCTGCAGGCGCTTTCTGAGCTCACTCAGACAAGCTCTGTCTCCCTGCCCAGGAGCTGCTGTGTGTGCAGCGGGCAAGGCGGAGCTATTGAATGTCAGTCTGGATATTGGTGCTTTTTAATTTTCTTCAGAAAACCATGAGATGGAGGAAAATGGAGAACTGAAATTGCGGGCTTCCAGGTAATAAGACATGTTTGGGAGCTGATGAGCAAAAGAAAATCCATGGAGGTGGGCATTTGGGTCTGCAAGTATGGTTCATGAGGTCAAGAGTAGCCACAGATCTCATATTCAAGAGTGAGCAAGCACTTGTGATGCAGAGCAATATTCATTACATCTTAAGACTCAGGAACAGTCCTCTGTGGTTCAGTACTCTGTCGTCTGAGCTCCCTAGCATGGCAGCATCAACCCCAACACTCCAGGTGCCCCTGCTGCAGTGCAAAGTAGCTGGCCCAAGGCTTCCATGTGTGGCCATCCGGACTGTTAGAACAGATCTTTAATGACCTCTGAGTCACTGTCAGGGTCTCTTTTCTCCCTTCTTGAACAAAATTGCATATCCACTGCTGAATAACTCCATTGCTCTGTTCCTTCCATTTCAAGAAGTCTTGCAGCCTTTCTTCATTTAAACCCATCTCTTTGCCCCTCAGTTTAAACCACAGTGTTTTTGCTCATGTAAACCCATAAGCTGTTTATCAAGTGATAATCTAGCCACCTCCTGGTGTTCTCTTTAGAAAACACTTTCTCATTTGTTGCGATATGGACAATCCTCAAAGTCTGGCTCCGTCTTGCTCAAGAGTTCTTTCTTCAATTAACTTCTCTCCTTTTGAGTTTTACTAGAAGTAGTCAGAAGAAGTCAAACTCCTTCAGTGCCTTTCTTAGAAACTGCCTGCACTAGGGGCTGGCATTATAGTGTAGCAGGTTAAGTTGCTGCTCGTGATGACGGTATCCCATATCTGAGTGCCGGTGTGAATCCTGGCTACTCTGCTTCCAGTCCAGTGTTCCTGCTGATGTGCCTGGGAAGGTAGCAAATGATGGCCCAAGCACTTGGGCTCCTGACACCCATGTGGGAAACCAACATGGAATTTCTGGCTCTTTGGCTTTAGTCTGGCCCAGTTGTAGTTGTTGCAGCCTTTTGGGGAGTGAACCAGCATCCTTGCTCTTTCCTTCTCATGCTCTGTCTCCCTCTCTGCTGATCTGCTTTTCAAATAAATAAATAAATAATAAAGTTTTTTTTTAAAAAGAAATTGCCTCCATTACATGTCCAGTATCATTGCTTGCAGGTTATATATTTCACAAAACATTAGACAACAATTCAGCCGAATTGTTTGGCATTCAGTAACAAGGTTCACCTTTTCTCCGGTGTTCTTCATTTCCACTGGAGACCTCACCAGAATCACATCCACAGTTTAGTCTATACCTTGAAATTCTTCCAGCTTTTACCTGTGGTGCAATTCCAAAGCTGTTTCTATGCATGCAGGAATTCATTAGACCCGAACCCTACTTATCAAGACCACAATCTCTGTCAGCCAAGATCCTGCAAGATCTTTTGGGACATGGACACTGTCCACCAGGACCTGTGGGTGATTTGTTCCAGGACCGTTTGTAGACACCAAAAACCAAGAATGCTCAAGTTCTGTACATAATGGGGAAAGGATAGTCTCTTTCTTAAGTGGAATTGGAAAAACCTCATATCCATATGCAAAGGAAGGTAATTGAACCTTACCTCTTCTATCCAAGAATCAACTCACAATGAATTAGAATCATTAACTGAAGACTTGAAACTCTGAAAATACTGGAAGATGACAGAGCAAAATGTTCTTGATGTTAGTCTTGCATTTTTTTTAATATAGCAGGAATACCATATACAACAAAGCAAAAAGAGGCCAGTAGGATTGTATTGAATGAAAGTTCTGCACAGGAAGGGAAACATTCTGTTGAATTAAGAGACATTCTACAGGTTGGAAGAATGTATTTGCAAGCAACCGATTGTCAGGAATATCAGATAAGTGGTATTAATATCTAAAATATACAGGAAAATCAATTCTACAGCAAGAAAATAAATGACCCAATTATAGAATGTATAAACAATCTGAACAACCATTCTTTAAAAAATACAATGGTCAAAAACATACGTTAAAAGTGCCAAGTATTTCTAATCATCAACAAAATGCAAATTAAGTCCATGTGAGATATTACTTCACACCTGCTAGAATGGCTTTTATTAAATAAAGATAAGTGTTGGTGAGGCTGAGGAAAAAGGAAATCCTTATACACTGTGGTTGGGGATGTAAATTACTACAGCCATGTGGAAACTAACACGTTGACTCATCAAGGTGCTGTAAACAGGGAGTTCTGTTGCGAGAGAGAGTTGGTTTTTGTTTTTTTTTTTTTTTTTTTTTTTTTGACAGGCAGAGTGGACAGTGAGAAAGAGAGAGAGACAGAGAGAAAGGTCTTCCTTTTTGCCGTTGGTTCACCCTCCAATGGCTGCAGCGGCCAGCATGCTACGGCCTGCGCACCGCGCTGATCCGAAGCCAGGAGCCAGGTGCTTCTCCTGGTCTCCCATGCAGGTGCAGGGCCCAAGGACTTGGGCCATCCTCCACTGCACTCCTGGGACATAGCAGAGAGCTGGACTGGAAGAGGAGCAACCAGGACAGAATCCGGCGCCCCAACCGGGACTAGAACCCAGGGTGCCAGAGGATTAGCCAAGTGAGCCGTGGCGCCGGCCTTGAAATTCTGATTTAACTAAATCAGGTAAAAGTCAGAAGAATCAAGGAAGTAAAACAACGTTCATCCTATGAATCTTGTGTGACTTCTTGATTTTCTATTTCTGGCAGCTCACCCCCCAGCCTGGTGAGTGGAGAACACTGAAGGGAAGTATCAGAAGGAACAGAAACCATAGTTTCCAAGCCACCCCCAAAAGGAGGCCTATAGGAGTAGCCAGAGGGAGCGAAGGGTTGTCCTAAAACTAGAAACACAACAATTCTTCCCTTTCTGGGGAAGACTGTGGCTCCTATGGGTACAGGCAGGAGCATAGCAGGGACTCAATGCACTGTGTGGGTAATGGGTTGAAGAGGAAGGAGGCAGAATGACCTGTAAGGGCCAATCATGACCCACAGCATGCCCAGAGGAATGCATGAGTAAAAGAGCATTCAAGCCTTTGGTATACATTTTACAGAAACTAGCATGAAAGGACCAAGTGAATATAGGATCTTGAATCGCAGACCCTTAGAGGGTCTAATTGTATCTTCAGTGTTTGCTGTCTCAATATTGTACCATGATATGAATATTTTAACTTACTTTCCTTGCTATCAAATACTTGCCCCTATGTAAATATCATGGTCAGGAAGAAGATATGCATGTCAATATGAATTAAGCAGAAAATATCTATGACTGATTAGCTCAAATTTGCCAACAGACTAACAGATTAAAATAAATGGGGGGAATTAATAAAAAGGGAAAATAAAAGTAGAAGGACACAAGTAAAACAGGGAACATTATTAATAGAGCTATTTTGTGGTTGGCTGAATAGCTGAAATTGGTATATTCAGTACTTTCTGTTTCAGCCAGGATTTGGTGCCTTGGACAATTAACAATGAATGCATTGGCTATGTCTATGTCTGTCTCAGTGTGAGAAGAGAAGATTATGAAGAACTGGTCCCAGAGGACTGAGATCATATCAAGAGAATTGACTTGCTTGGCTTGGTTGAGCTGGGGGTAAAATCTCCCTGTTCTGGCAGATCATAATCTCAATATTTGTACAGTTAAACAATAACTTTCCCTAGAGATTCTTAGCTAATAGCACAACTACTTTCCATGAGGCAAACTGCAGTAGTCAACTGTCTTTGACTGAAATACCTTCTTTAAATAAAATACCCAGATTGCCAGTTATTTACAGGATTTTAAACATTGGGTTAGATCAAGTCAATGGGATCTACAAGCATTGGAATAGAAAATCAGAAACATTGGCTATTCCTGGTGCCTGTAATTGACAAAGCTTATTGCATTCAGGAATAATAACAGTGACCCATGGTCAAAAATTTCCAAATGAACACTAATCTAACTCAATTCAACTTCCAAAATATAGAAACCTTGGGAGCATGGTTGACAGAGATGCAGATACAGATGGATACAGATGCTTTTGCCTTGAGCAGGAATGGACATCTTAGGATAGGTTTGCAGAATGGATCTTTTTTTTTAAAAAAAGGATTTATTTATTTGGAGGGCAGAGTTACAGAGAGAAAGTGAGAGGGAGAGAAACCGTCAATCTGCTGGTTCACTCCCCAAATGGATGCAATGACCAGGACTGGGCCAGGCCGAAGCCTGTTTTCAATGTGGGTGCAAGTACTTGAGCTATCTTCCACTGCTTCCCCAGACACATTTGCAGAGAGCTGGATCAGAAGTAGATCGTCCAGGACGTGAACCAGCACCTATAATGGGATGCTGACATCCAGGCAGCAGCTTAAACCACTATGCCACAATGCCAGCCCCAGAGGACTGGCTCTGAAAAGCAGCACTGACAGCAGCAACAGTCTTACTCTTATGATTCCAACTACGTACTGTGCCAGATGCCACCTGGGCACATGCTGCATAGGTTGGTGTACAATTGTCACAGCAGTTTCTATTGAATTGTGTGAATGAGTCACATGGTGAAAGGAGAATAACTGAGAGTAGAAGTGAAGCAATGGTCAGTAATCAACCACATCTCTGTGCTTCCACCTCAGTTCAGGAGTTTATTCAAAAACCATTTGTGCTTAGATCTGGCACATAGCAGTGACCTCACTGATGCCAGGTTGGGGTAAGGGTGCGAGGGTAGAGCTACCCTCCAGGAAGAGTGACTGAAGTTTACCAGATTCACAATGGGGCACTCACCACGTAAATCAATGGCAGGCAGAATTGATGTTTCTTCCATGAACATGAACAGTTCTTGAGAGGTTTTCAGAAGACAACCAAACAACAACTGCAGGCAAAAAATCTACACAGGGAATCCTGTGGTCCTTCAGGTTCTTCCATTTGAGGAAGCTCCCTGCTGAACCTAGTCAGGTAGCAACAACTGAAGATTAACCCAAGGAGGATGCGATATCACAGAGTCCAATGTGGATTTTACATTGGAGATGGAAAACAAAGTGTTCACATTAAATCCAGGAGTAAACCCAATAAAAGACAAATATTTTGTTCTTACTGGCGAAATTGAGTGTTTTCTGTGCGGTGATAAGTGATGGGAGGGGGGAGAGCAAGAGAGAGAGAGATCCCATCTACTGGTTCACTCTCTGAATTCCTGAAATGATTGAGCCTGGTCAGGAACTCAATCCATGTGCCCCATGTGGATGGAAGGGACCTAACCACTTTAGCCATCATCTGCTGCTTTCCAGGGTGTGCATTAGCAGGAATTTGGAGTGGATCTGGGACTCAAACTCAGGCACTCTGATTTGAAATGCAGAATACTGCACCAAACTACCACTCCTGTGGTCATCATTTTAAGGCAGAAACCACTTGGTTCTCCATGAGTTTTCCAAAGCACTTTCAACTGCCTGGGTGCTTGTGCCAGATGGGTGGAAATTTGGTTTTAACCAGGTGCAAGTTTTACCTCCAAATAAAGACAATAAAGAGAGCGACAAGAAGATCAATGATGTATGTGAGGGCTGATTTTAATCATAGACCACTGAGTGTTAAGTTAGATAAGTGAGAAATGAGTAAATGAGGGTAATACTGGATACTGATAGCAGGGCAGTTAATGGATTGGATTTCTGGTGAAGTCAAAGGATTAGAGTGGGGAGGGGAACTGTAAAGTGATGATCTGAGAAAGGAATAACTGAAGCGAAGATTTCAGAGACAGACAAAGATCATAGTAACAAGGAGGAGGTCAAAGACTTGAGAGGTCAAATCATTGGATGACTTGTATGTTTGGGTTGTGAAGATCCCAACATTGATGGCAGCAATTGTGATAGAGAGGGACACAGAAAACCAAAAACACTTTCAAGTCTCTAAAAAAATGAGAACAAGTGATAGGAAATTGATGGATGACTGCAAAACAAAAGGATAGTGAATACTCATACCATCTCCTGGTATTAGGATATGTTGAATGTTTAAAAGAAATTATCTGTTTGAGAAGGATCCAAGAGCGTGCTCACATAGATTGCTGGGGAATACTCAGAGCAGGGGAGGGTTTTTCCTGAGTGGAGAAGTGCTTGAGGACAGAGGGAGTTTTGCTTATGACATCTGTGAGTTCCATAGGACTTAGTAGGAAAGGTCCTAAGGGTCACAAATTGGCTCAGTCCAGTCAATTTCCAGTGTCCTGTGGGGAGAAGAGTCCAGTGATGATGGCTGACACAGAAGCTTGGGCTTTTGTGAATGACTAAGGTAAATAAAAGGATAAGGCATGGCGATACCTGCTGATCTCCCAGGAGAAGGTAGATAACCAGGTCACTTATAAACTTCTTCTCTGCTTTGGTAGCATTTTGTGGTAAGGGTGTGGGAGGAATTATTTCACTGGGTGGTGAACAAACAGTCCTCATCATTCAGACTCTTCTTGATTTGTGACCATCCTGGTCACCCTCTATTTCTTGCATTCTACTTTCTCTGCATCATTGTTAGAATATGCTGCTCAGAATACAATGGATATTCTTGGCTGGCGCTGCAGCTCACTTGGCTAATCCTCTGCCTGCGGCGTGGGCACCCCAGGTTCTAGTCCTGGTTGGGGCGCTGGTTCTGTCCTGGTTGCTCCTCTTCCAGTCCAGCTCTCTGCTGTGGCCAGGGAGTGCAGTGGAGGATGGCCCAAGTGCTTGGGCCCTGCACCTGCACGGGAGACCAGGAGGAAGCACCTGGCTCCTGGCTTCGGATCGGCACAGCGCGCCAGCAGTAGCAGCCATCTGGGGGGTGAACCAATGGAAAAGGAAGACCTTTCTCTCTCTCTCTCTCTCTCTCTCTCTCTTTCTCTCTTTCTCTCTCTCACTGTCTAACTCAGCCTGTCAAAAAAAAAAAAAAAAAAAAAAAGAATGTGATATTCTGAATGTGAGTTGGGAAGTGCAAAGTGGCCTTACATCCATTCATTTATATGCTGTTACATTGGTCCACTTATTTGTGCTTCTCAGTTCATACTGAGATAATTATTTTGGGATATTTTTCTACCCTCAGGAATTGCTGTTCTGTCAATTCTTCCTACAATCCTATACTGAAATAATCATTTAGTTCATGAATATCATCAGCTCAAGAAATCAATCGTTCCAACATACTTTATAGCTGGGAAACAAAGTTCTAGTTAGGATAAGTGGTAAGATTTGACACCATGAGTTAACTACTAGACTGTTATAGAAAAAATATAAAGGATTGATGAAATCACTTGGAACTAGTTTGAGTTTAAAGGAGTGAATCCAAACCACTTCTGACAAATTTGGTTATTTTTATAGAGCAAAAGGCCATTCTGCAGGTAGTGTCAGAATTTTCTTACAGCCTTGAGAGTTTAAGTACCTGAGGAAGTGGGGCACTGGTCCAGACATTTATGCAGCTGATCTGCCTTGGAGTTTCACTTTATTTCCTCTACTCTCTTTTCATTTTTATCTGAGAATTATACACAGTCCTGGATTTCATCCTGTGTTTTAAAAATTATTTCACTCCAAAAAGTAGGTTTTTTTCTACCTAATGTGACTTTGTGACTTCTATTATATATATACCAAATATTCATATATATATGAATACAAATTCATATAAATATTCATTTTTATGAATTTGGTAAATATATATTCATATGTATTTGAATTTGGTATATATATATGTATATATTCAGATAAGCCCTGATATTTTAACTCCATCCCCTACTCCAGCTCTCCTAATCTGCCATGGTCACTTCAGCATATATGGTTAAAGCCTACAGTTCATAATTGTTGCTTGTACAATTATGAAACCATATTGTTGTACTGTGGGTGTCATTTACATTTAATGATATGAAATAAGAAAACATGCTTAAAAATGAACTTAATGTAGTTTGTGCCAGCATTAACTACTAATTCACTTCAAGTATAATAATGGAAGATAAAACACATTTTTCTTTTTTTTTTGTTTCTTTTTTTAATTTATTTTTTTGACAGTGGACAGTGAGAGAGAGAGACAGAGAGAAAGGTCTTCCTTTTGCATTGGTTCACCCCCCCCAGTGTCCACTGTGGCCGGTGTGCAGTGGGCGGCGCACCGCGCTGATCCGAAGCCAGGAGCCAGGTGCTTCTCCTGGTCTCCCATGGGGTGCAGGGCCCAAGCACCTGGGCCATCCTCCACTGCACTCCCTGGCCACAGCAGAGAGCTGGCCTGGAAGAGGAGCAACCGGGACAGAATCTGACGCCCTGACTGGGACTAGAACCTGGGGTGCCAGAGCCGCAGGCAGAGGATTAGCCTAGTAAGCTGCGGCGCTGGCCAATAAAACCCATTTTCTAATTTTAGTTTGAAACCAAATTGACACATTTGTGGAAGAAAGATAAAAATTTTGACCCAGTGAATGTCAGCCTAGGTTGGTTTAACAAGCCTACTTTTTTAGTATAAGAGAAAAGCAGGCCAGTGCCACGGCTCACTAGGCTAATCCTCCACCTAGCGCCGCCGGCATACCCGGTTCTAGTCCCGGTCGGGGCGCCGGATTCTGTCCAGGTTGCCCCTCTTCCAGGCCAGCTCTCTGCTGTGGCCCGGGAAGGCAGTGGAGGATGGCCCAAGTGCTTGGGCCCTGCACCCCATGGGAGACCAGGAGAAGCACCTGGTTCCTGGCTTCGGATCAGCGCGGTGCGCCGGCCACAGCGCACCAGCCGCGGCGGCCATTGGAGGGTGAACCAACGGCAAAAGAAAGACCTTTCTCTCTGTCTCTCTCTCACTATCCACTCTGCCTGTCAAAAAAGAGAGAGAAAAGCAAATAAAAAAAAAACTAAACAAAAGCCCATCTAAGTTACTAAGCATAAGTTAAAGTTCTTAAAGTTAAGCACCACAGCTATAAAATGATTCTCACAGCCAAGTTTGTAAAAAAGAAATATTACTTCCTCTCATTTCTTTCTAGAGAAATTTAGATAAAGTCCTGTTTCTAATAGTTTCATTGCTATACAAGGAATAATGTCTATTACCCTAGTCCCTCCATTCTTTCCTTACTCAGAGCCTGACTGGTATAGCTGTTGAGACTATCTACTGAGACAAGGAATCTGAAACTCTTTATTCAGCCTTTCAAAACAAGGTTTTATACCTGGAAATAACGTGGGTTAGTGCCCATGTTGGCATTCTGTAAGCCTGAGTGTGATTACAAGTTTTTTTTTTTTTTTAATTTATTTGACAGATAGAGTTAGACAGTGAGAGAGAGAGACAGAGAGGAAGGTCTTCCTTTTTCTGTTGGTTCACCCCCCCCCCCCCCAGTGGCCACTATGGCCGGCGCGCTGCGCTGATCCGAAGCCAGGAGCCAGGTGCTTCCTCCTGGTCTCCCATGGGGTACAGGGCCCAAGCATTTGGGCCATCTTCCACTGCACTCCCGGGCGACAGCAGAGAACTGGACTGGAAGAGGAGCAGCTGGGACTAGAACCTGGTGCCCATATGGGATGCTGGCGCCGCAGGTGGAGGATTAACCAAGTGAGCCATAGCACAGGCCCCAGTTACAAGTTCTGTATTTCTCATACAGGGTGAGTACAGGTTTAACCCATACAGATTTATGTGTGGTTACCAATCATAATTAAAAATTGAATGGATCATTGAAAATTGAAGGATACCTGGAGAGAATTTCTTGGGAAGCATCTCAGGTCATCTTCACAGCACGGACAGTATCCAAGCTGGCTTATGCCTCTTCTGTCACCATTTATGAACATGAGACCATGAACTCTGGAATCAATTGAACCTGTATTTGAATCACAGCAATATTGTACGTTAGTTTTAGGTCACTTAACTTCTTTGAGCTTCAGTTTTAACATCTGAAAAAAGGGAGACAATAATTATATTTTAATGATACTTCTTAGCTGTAAATATTTGTGAGAAGCAAGATAAAACACTTAGGATGCTGACTGCTGAACCTAAAATAATTGCTTAGTAAATGGCAGCTATTTTGATATCATAGATTTTGAGAAGAAAGTATTTGGTAAATTGCTCTGAGAACATGAGAAGAACTTCAACTCAAAATAGTAGCCCTTATTTTATTAGGAATATAAAAGAGGAAAACAAATAAGGACATAAACTCTAAACCTGTGTTCTGTCTGAGCCTGAGAACCCTCTCTCACAAATGGCTCCAGTAGACAAAGGATCTGGTGGGAAATTTCCACCTAGGATACTCAAGGCTTTTAGAATAATGGTTTCTAATTTGTACCACTTGCTTGTATTTTAATTCTATTAAGATGGCCCCTTTTGGTGGGACTTGAAGTGTGGTTTGTTCCATTTTGAAGGTCGAGTCTTCATTCCCCATAGATTACAATCTTTAAATTCACTACTAATTAAATCTAAAACACATTGCAGTTGGCTTCCTCCTGGACAAATTCCAGTTGAGGTCTCTCAGGTTAACAGTTTACAAGGCAAACAGGAGAGATTCAGGCCTTGGTCTTCCAGCACTGACCACTGCCTTACTCATTTATCACTCGCTGACGAAATCTCTCAGAAGCAACATAAAGTTGTTTGCACCTTTGGTTAATCTTTCCATGGTATTTACTTTTGTCATTAGGAATCTATTCTGAACTTAGCTGTTCAGCTTCAAACAGCCTCTGAAGCTACTGAAGCTAAAATAGAACTTACACCTTAATAGCATTATGAAAATCTGGGTAAACAGGGTAAACAGTTAATATAATTGGAAGCAAAATGTAGTATGATGTAGTTTATAACCTCTTTCTTTTTAAAAAGATTTATTTATTTGAAAGCAGAGTTACACAGAGAGGGGAGGAGAGGCAGAGAGAGAGAGAGAGAGAGAGAGAGATCGTCCATCTGCAATGCCTGGAGCTGCACTGATCTGAAGCCAGGAGCCAGGAGCTTCTTCTAGGTCTCCCACATGGGTGCAGGGGCCCAAGAACTTGGGTCATCTTCCACTGCTTTCCCAGGCCATAGCAGAGAGCTGGATTGGAAGTGGAGCAGCCAGGACTCGAACCGGTGCCCATATGGGTGCCAGCACTGCAGGCAGCGGCTTTACCGGCTACACCGCAGCGCTGGCCCCTATAACCTCTTTCTAAAACAGCTGTTCCATCAAGACTCTGAGCTGGGTGCATGACCCCCTTTCAAAAAGATAAGTACATGTTTTGATGATACCATGATTTTATTATCAGAAACTACTTCCTAATTACTGTAATCTCTTATTGTAAAACATAATGCCTCACATCAACTTTACAGGAGTCATTTAAACTTGTGTATCTATTTACAGGCAGTGTATTGAAGTTGGCATTTGAAATCAACAAGGGAACAATGGACTGATAAATAAGTGCTATTGAGAAACTAAGCTAATTAGACTTAGAAAACTGCTCATTCCTGTCTCTCAGCTCATGTAACCTACATTTCAGATTGTTTAGAGACTAAGGAATAAGAAACTATATTCTCATGTGCTAAAATAAAACAAAACTTTGTATATTTTGGAAGGGAAAGCAGAAGCAAGATAGCAAACCTAGAAACCACCAGGAAACAGATGAACAGATGTGCTCTCACAAAACTAAAAACATTTTCAAAATGAAAGTTATCATAAGCAAAGTAAAAGAAAAGAGACAGTTTTAGAGAAAATGTGTGCAACACATACAACAAAGTCTAAATTCACAAAGCATCAAGGCTTCCTATAATCATTAATAACAACAGTAAAAATAGGGCTAACAATAGCAAATATGAAGCCACAAAGCATGAAATACATTTATTTAGAAACATGCTTAATCAGGAATTAGGGAAATGTGAATCAAAGCAAGATTCTGTTTTCCACATTTACTTATAAATTGTAGTATAAGAGATAGAGATTATATAAAAGAGCTAACAGGCCGGCGCCGCGGCTCACTAGGCTAATCCTCCGCCTAGCGGCGTCGGCACACCGGGTTCTAGTCCCGGTCGGGGCGCCGGATTCTGTCCTGGTTGCCCCTCTTCCAGGCCAGCCCTCTGCTGTGGCCAGGGAGTGCAGTGGAGGATGGCCCAAGTGCTTGGGCCCTGCACCTCATGGGAGACCAGGAAAAGCACCTGGCTCCTGGCTCCTGCCATCGGATCAGCGCGGTGCGCCAGCCGCAGCGCGCCAGCCGCGGCGGCCATTGGAGGGTGAACCAACGGCAAAAGGAAGACCTTTCTCTCTGTCTCTCTCTCTCACTGTCCGCTCTGCCTGTCAAAAAAATAATAAAAAATAAAAAAAAAGAGCTAACAAAGATATTGATTACAAATTCAGATTTGGTAAAGGTGTGAATGTAATGGCATTGAAAAGAGTAGGAGTATAAATTGCTGTAGACAACTTGCAGTATAACATGTTGGTACACATCAATTCTACTTCCAGGAATCAATCTATCCTGCACTCTGTGTGTGTGTGTGTGTGTGTGTGTGTACATACATACTTATTTGCCTCTGAGCTCTTGGTCCTTCATTTCCAAATGGTTGCTGGAAATTTGTATGTCTCACACATATCTCAAAACTTTGTGTCCCCTTATATTTCTTTTCTTAAGCCTAATTCTTGACATTTCTCTTCTCAATCACATTTTCATCCTATTTCTCTCAAATCAGTAAATGGTGCACTATCCAATTGTATTTTCATGCCAGTAAACAAGGGGTGTCTTTGATGCCTCCTTCACATCTTATGTTCAATCTATCACCAAGTGCTGTGGATCCCACTTTATATTTGAACTGTGTCAGTTCTTCTCCACCCTTACTGTTCCCATTTCAAGCCAAAATCTGTTGCCACTGTTGGTGCATAATTGTATAACTTGCATACTCTTATCCTTACTTGTTAAAATTCCTGGACAGCAAGAAAATGAGAAAGATAAGCCATGGACTAGGAGAACATATTTGTAATCAAGTATCTTGTAACAGACTCATATTCAGAATAAAGGATGTTTAAAGTCAACAACAATAGAGCACAGTTTTAAAATGGCCAAAAGATTTCAATAGACACTTTACCAAAGAATTCATAATATAGCAGAACAGTACATGAAAAGAAAAGATGTCTAATACATTTATTCATTAGGGAAATGCAAGATGAAGCCACAAAGACATACTACTGCACACTCACTAGACGAATGACTGAAATAAAAATGACAAACAATGTCAGCATTGGTGCATATGTGGAGAAACTGGAAGCCTCATGTATTTCTCAAAGGAATGTAAAATCATGCAGTCACTTTGAATACATTTGTTAAAAGGAAAGTTAATATAGGACCCAGCAATATCACTTTTAGGAATCTACCCCAAAGAAATGAGGCACATGTCCACACAATGCCTAGATGAATGTTCATAGCAGCCTTATTTATGATAGCCAACATTTGCAATCAAGCCAAATATTTATCAACTGGTGAATGGATAGACAACATGGTTATACACATGCCACAGAATGCTATTTAGCAGTTACAAGGAAAGAACTACTCATGTACGCAATGACATTGGTGATGCTCAAAAACATTGTGCAAAGTAAAACAAAACCAGTGACGAAAATCTACATAGTACATGATTTTATTTATATGAATTTCTATAAAATTCTGTAGATTAGTGGTTGCTCTGGGCTATGGGTGCAAATGGAGAAAACTGAACTTTTTAAGGTGGTTGTAGTGATGGCCACACAACTGTATATTTATTAAAACTCATCAAACTGTGGACTTAAGGTGAGTGAATAGTATGACAGGTCAGTATTATTTGGTAGGTGGATAGTTATAAATGGTGTCTTTACTGAATTATACCCTCTACATAACAATATACCATACTTTCCTCACTTTATGATCTTTGTCATGAATCCACCATTATATGATATTGATGTCCTTGCTTTCAAGAAAAACAGTATGTATGTAATATTTACATGTCAAGTGAACATAGTGTAATGTTAAATTTTTAAATCCAAAAATATTTTTAAAATAAAAATAAACTTTTTAAAATTGGAAAAATCATTCTAATTCATAAATATTTCTGTATGTCTAATATTGTATTCTTTAAAAAGATTAAATTTGTTTTATTTGGGTAAAGACAAAGAGACAGAGAAGGCTCTGCCGTGAGTTGATTCATTCCCCTGGTGCCTGCAGCAGCTAGGGTTGGGCTAGGCTAATGTCCAGAGTCCAGAACTCAATCCATGTCTCCCAATACTTGGGTGTCATCTGCTGCCTCCCAGGGTGTGCACTGGCAGGAAGCTGGAATGGAGAGTCAAGCCAGGACTCAAACCCAAGCCCTGTGATGTGGAGTGCAGTGGTCCTAAGAGGCAGCTTAATCATTATTCTAAATTCAGAGCCCCTAGTTTGACGTTCTTAAGGGCTCTTCTTCTATTCCCGATTTTCTGTGCTTCAAGACCCACAGAGTCTCAATCATTCCTGTACAGAGTAGAGGAGTTAACCCCTCTTCATGCATTCAAACTGACTTCAGATGTACCACTTTTGTTTTGTTTGGTTTTCAGTTTGCTTGAAAAGCAGAGGGGAGAGAGAGAGAGAGAGAGAGAGATCTTCCACTTGTTGCTTCACTCTAGAAATACCCACAACAGCAAGGTCTGCGCCAGGCTGAAGCCAGGAGCCTGGACCCAATCTGAGTCTTTCACTTGGGTGGCAGGGACCCAAGTACTTGAGCCATCATGACCGGCTGCCTCCTAGGAAGACATATCACTTTTGACGATTGCTTAAAATGTTTTAAGTTTATATATTCCATTCAAAGAACTGCATTTGTTAAAATGCAGAAATACATGTGTTTTGGGGGATTTTTTTTTTTTGACCAGCAGAGTGGACAGTGAAAGAGAGAGACAGAGAGAAAGGTCTTCCTTTTGCCGTTGGTTCACCCTCCAATGGCCGCCGCGGCCGGCGCGCTGCGGCCGGCGTACCGCGCTGATCCGATGGCAGGAGCCAGGAGCCAGGTGCTTTTCCTGGTCTCCCATGGGGTGCAGGGCCCAAGCACCTGGGCCATCCTCCACTGCACTCCCTGGCCACAGCAGAGAGCTGGCCTGGAAGAGGGGCAACCGGGACAGAATCCGGCGCCCCGACCGAGACTAGAACCCCGTGTGCCGGCGCCGCAAGGCGGAGGATTAGCCTAGTGAGCCAGGGCGCCGGCTCTTGGGGGATTTTTTTTTTTTTTTTTTTTTTTGACCAGCAGAGTGGACAGTGAAAGAGAGAGACAGAGAGAAAGGTCTTCCTTTTGCTGTTGGTTCACCCTCCAATGGCTGCCGTGGCCGGCGCACCGCGCTGATCCAAAGCCAGGAGCCAGGTGCTTCTCCTGGTCTCCCATGGGGTGCAGGGCTCAAGGACTTGGGCCATCCTCCATTGCACTCCCAGGCCACAGCAGAGAGCTGGATTGGTAGAGGAGCAACCGGGACAGAATCCGGCGCCTGAACCGGGACTAGACCCCGGGGTGCAGGCGCCGCAGGCGGAGGATTAGCCTTGTGAGCCGTGGCCAGCCTCATCCAGTACTTTCTCTATGAAAACCCGCTGCCTCTCAGGACCTCCAGATTTGAATATCTAGGTGCCTGTGGGCCAGTCCACTTGGATGTGTACAGGAACACAAGTAAGCACATGACTGAGTTGGATGTTTATTCATAGTACCCTTTTCTATAAGAGTCAGTAAGAATGAGTAGTTAACAGATTTTTAGCAGCATATCATTTTCTCTAGTAAAATATTAGTAGGTACCCCAATACGTAAAACAGCAAAAGCAGGAGCTTGCATGAGGTTAGGGAAAGCCATGGTTCAGTGTCCCTCCCATTCAAGTGTCCTTGGCCCCTGGAGGCAGTACCTGAGGTAACAGAGGAGTTAACCCACTGATCTAGAGCAATGCCTCTGCCGGGAACTGTTGGGTCCCCTGTTGGGAAGCAGTGGTTCACAACTCATTAAATGACCAGCAGATGTTCTAAATGGCTCCTAAGAAAGAGGTAGTGGGTAATCAAATACCTAACAGTGTATTAATATAATCTACAATGACAGGAGGCTCTTGAGGATGAACACAGTATGTGAGCAGGAATGGTCAGCGCTTCACGAGGATTCACAAAAGACACTTCTGGCTTGTCTGTATCCGTCCTGCCTCCAGGAGGGTGTTGGCTTTTGAAAGGTTCTTAAAAAACTAGGTCAGCAGGGGGAGCTCCTTGTGAATGTTCGTGTGTTTTGTGTGGAGCCTTTCAAACTCCTACAGAACCAATATCCTGTTAATATCATTAAAATCTGGGCATCCCTGGGCGCTGGAGGAGGCGGAGCATATGGAAGCAGAGCTGCAAACCGATCTAATGCCTTTGAAGTTCCCTGATTGATCTCAAAAGTTAATGCAAATATTGTATTTTGTTTTACATAATATTCACATTTATTTTAATGTTAAAGCAATGCTTTACATATTTTAGCACTTAAATTATTTGCTTCTGCATCTGTCACCAACAAACCCACTCTAATCTTAGATAAATGATGCATGATTCTCATTAAGTTCAATATGTGCTCTCCTTCTCACTACACCCAACAATCAATTCTCCTGTACAGTAGTCGCCCCTTACTCTGCGGAGGGATGCAGTTCAAGATGCTCTGCAGATGGTTGAAACCTTGGATAGTACTGAACCCTGGATGACTGCATCCCTTAGTACCCTCGAGGACCGATTCCAGTACCTCCTGACTTCACAAATGCCAAACTCTGTGGATGCTCAAGTCTATACAACAAGGTGTAGTATTTGCATATAACTTATACACATTCTTCCCTATTATTTAAATCATCTCCAGATTACTTATACCATAACACAGTGTAGATGCTATGATAATAGTTGTTAAAGTGATGGGGGTGGTGCTGTGGTACAGTGGGTTAATGCCCTGGCCCAAAGCGCCAGTGTTCCGTATGGGTGCTAGTTCTAGTCCCGGCTGCACCACTTCTGATCCAGCTTTCGGCTGTGGCCTGGGAAAGCAGTACAAGATGGCCCAGGTCCTTGGGCCCCTGCGCCCGTGTGGGAGACCCAAAAGAAGCTCCTGGCTCCTGGCTTCGGATCAGCACAGCTCCGGCCGTTGCGGCCAATTGGGGAGTGAACCATCGGTTGGAAGACCTCTCTCTCTTTCTGCCTCTCCTCTCTCTCTGTGTAACTCTGACTTCCAAATAAATAAATAAATCTTAAAAAACAATAGTTGTTAAAGTGTGATGTTTAGGGAATAATTAAAAGTGTAATTTTTTCTTTTTTCAAATATGCTTTACTTGTGGTTGATTGAAACCATGAATGGACAATCTGAGGATTTGGAGAGCTGACTACACACCGTTTTGTCCTAAACATACATACCCATGATAAAATTTAATTTGTAAATTAGGCCCACTAAGAGATGAACAACATTAACAAAGAATACAATATGGTAATTATAACAATGCTCTGTAATAAAAGTATTTGAACCCTTATGAGTTGTTTATTTCTGTCATTTTTGTTTATTATTTTCTGATGGTGATTGTAAGAAACTGAATCATGGGTAATGGGGAACTGCTGCACCAACCTGGCCACCCTTAAGAGTGACCGCAGCCACCTTCCTGCCCCACTCCCTCCTCGTGTCCTGAGACTTTTCATGTACCCGACTATCTCACATCTGCTCTGCTGGCTGCTCCTTGCAAGCCCCTCTTCTTCTCTGAACCAGTCTCTTATCTTTCATTTCACATTTCCTCATTTCCCTTTCTAAATCTCTGTAGGTTACTTTATTCAGTGTTTTCAATCTGAATATTTTTGCATGCATATCAACAGAAGTAATGAGACTATGTGTGGAAAATCAAAGCTAAAGCTTATTCACCAGTCAGACTGAGGTTCTAACAGACAGAAAGCCTGAGGTTGCTTACAAGTTTGGTACTTTCCTTAATGGGTGGGTACATACCTTCAGTCAAGCTTCAGCAATTCAGATTTATGGGTGGTTATCAATCCTATTGGAAGATGTAGAATGCTGACTGAAAGTGGAAGAATACCTGTTAATAACTAATAGGCTTTTTATTGATTAAAGGGAATGCATTCCCATACTCATAATGTCGTCAATACACAGGAAAGGCAAACAAGGGTGTTAGTTAATTGTTCAGGCAATGAGGTCATTCACTGTTTTTCCTACAATGGTCCTGAGATGTAAAGGTTATTTCCATTTAAGGCATGGAAGATGTTTCCTTGATTATGGTTAGATTTGTTGAAAATTCCTGATAACTGGGAACCAGTTGCAAGTGTCTTCACTACGTGGATGGTGTCCTGGCTGACTTAGGCCTCTGCAGTCGCCATTCCAGTTTTTAAACAAAGACAACTCAGTTTTAAAAATTTTTATTTATTAGAAAAATGGAGGGTAGAGAGACAGGAAGAGGGAGAGAGAAAGAGATCTTCCACTTGCTAGTTCACTCCTGAAATGCCTACAAAACCCAGTGAGCCAGTCTGAAGTCAGGAGCCTGGAGTGCAATCCAGGCCTCCTACATGGATGGCAGGGACTCAAGTACATGAGCCATCGCCTGCCACTCCTAGGGTGTGCGTCAGCAGGAAATTGCAACTGGAAGCAGAGCCAAGGCTTAAACCATCATTTTCATATGGGTTGTGGGGATACCAAGCAATATCTTCATCACAGCTCCCAACGCCTGTTCTCATCATCCCATTTTTTTTTTGTAAAGGGGGGATCTTTTTTTTTTTTTAATTTATTTTATTTATTTGTAAGAGTTACAGAAAGAGGTAGAGCCAGAGAGAGAGAAATCTTCCTCCCATTGGTTCACTCCCCAGGTGGCTGCAGTGGTCAGAGCTGAGCTGATCTGAAGCCAGGAGTCAGGAGCTTCTTCTGGGTCTCCCACGCAGGTGCAGGGGCCCAAGGAGTTGGGCCATCATCTACTGCTTCCCCAGGCCATAGCAGAGAGCTGGATCAGAAGTGGAGCAACCGGGACTGGAACTGGTGCCCATATAGGGTGCTGGCACTGCAGGCGGTGGCTTTAACCTGCACCATAGCGCCAGCCCCCATCATTCCATTTTTAAGTTCACATCCCAATGCTTTTCAATTTACATCTCTAACCTCTAACCCTGACTTTTCCCCAGTCTCTGGACTCTACTTACATGATATTTTCACAGGTTATTTGTAATAGGCTGCTTAAATATCATGTGTCTAAAACAGAATTCCAATGTGCTTTGCTTTGGGGCTTTTTCCATTCATGTTGCTAGGTGCTCTGTGAGATCTTGAAGTCTGGGTCTCCAGTTTTTTTGAGGGGAAAAATGTATTATTTCTTTCTGAAAGTCCACTTATTCAGATATTCAATTTCCTGGGTGGATCTCAAAATTTTCTACTGTTCATCATTTTGTTTCCCCTTTTTGTAACAATTCCTAAACTTCAGTTTTTTCATTCCTGTTTATTTCTGAAGCTTGTTTTTGTTCTATTATCTCTTTTATAATAATAATCTCTTCTTATTTCATGAATGCAAAGCCATATTTTGTCTCTCAGATGATATGAGTTCTTTTGATGTTAACTTTTGCATTATTATTATTTTTTTTTGACAGGCAGAGTGGACAGTGAGAGAGAGAGACAGAGAGAAAGGTCTTCCTTTGCCGTTGGTTCACCCTCCAATGGCTGCTGCGGCCGGTGCGCTGCAGCCAGCGCACCATGCTGATCCGATGGCAGGAGCCAGGTACTTATCCTGGTCTTCTATGGGGTGCAGGGCCCAAGTACTCGGGCCATCCTCCACTGCACTCCCGGGCCACAGCAGAGAGCTGGCCTGGAAGAGGAGCAACCAGGACAGAATCCGGCGCCCCGACCGGGACTAGAACCCGGTGTGCTGGCGCCGCAAGGCGGAGGATTAGCCTAGTGAGCCACGGCGCCGGCTCTGCATTATTTTTTTTGCTTAGAGGTGTCCTCAAGGGTTACTGAGATTGGTTAAATTCTGTCTTATGACCCAGAAGCTTCTACTGTTCTGTTTGGAGTTTCTGCCTCTCTCTGTCTTCTCTCTTGATTTCTCCTCTTCTCTATTATTATGCTTTGCTCGGTAGATCATTATATCTCACTCTTTGACTTTTGTTCACCTGCCAGATGCCTGAAAATTAACCGAGGGTGGCTGAGGGAGACAAGATTTCATAGTCCAAGTAAAATGAGTTCAAATAAATTCCATGTATGTGTAGATTTGGGCACCTTTCTGTGTCTCTCCTGCAGAATGAATGGCGGGTGCTTGACTGCTATTCTCAGAGGGACACAGGTGTTGTCCTGAACAATCAGCCCAACTCAGAGAGGTTGATGCTGTAGAACATGTATGCAGTAGCATACTCAAGGAAAGCTTAGAGAATGCTTTGAGTGTCAGTTATTCCTTCTCAAGTCATCTTATGTGTTATTATCACCAAACTAGAAATCACAATATCTGAAGCTTGCTATTTTGTTTTTAAAGATTCTCATTTACTTGAATGGCTTTCTTTGAGGAGATATTTTTTTCAGAAATTGCATAACCAAGTATCTCATTATAATTCTGAGCTTTGTACACATTCTAATATTGAGCAAGAGACTTTTATAGCTGGCGTATTTTTCACTTCTTTGAATGACCTCTGAAACATGGCTTGTCTTATAATACTACTTAAGATTTCATTAAAATTATAATTGCGCATTTATAATGTGTGTGATAAGTGACAAAAGATAAATTTACTTTTAATACTATTTTTAAAATATTATGGGTCTGGGGCTGGCACTGTGGAGCAGGTTAGCTCCTGCATTTAACTGGTTCTTCCTTGTCTGATATTTGATCAGAAACACTTGATCATCAAGGGTGTAACTACGTCTGGAGACCTAGATTGAGTTTCTGTTTTCAGACTGGCCTACCCTTGGCTGTTCTGAAATTGGATATCCTAAGTTGCACTGCAAGCTTAAGCTGGCAGCATGTGGCCTGATGATAAAACTTTGCTTAGAGTTGACATAAGTGGTTGAGATTGCAAAAAATCTACCAGCAAGAATTTTGCAATGTCAGATGAGGCATTTTAAAATCTCATGAATATGGTGATTCATCCTCACCTGTTTGCTTGGTTATGACTTGCCTGCATTTCTAACTGATTTCTCATGTGAATTATTTTTATTCCAACTTTTTGTTTCCTGCATTTGTTTATGTTAAAGCCTGTGTAAGGAGAATTGAATAGGGAGTCCTCATAAGGTCTTGCTAATACGGATAATATGTCCTTACATTTGAGTCAATTTCATATTTAAAATACACTATTAAAAACCTATCTTCAGATAGAGGAGATGTTTACTCTAACTCTAAGAATATTTCTGGAAAATTATTTTCTGGAGCAGTCAAGCTGAGCAAATGTTGATCATAATGTGTAACTTGGATAGAAGACATGGATGTATCAGTAGTGGTATGGAATAAATGCATAGGAGAGTGAAATTGTTATACAGATCCAACTTATAAACCATATCTTAGAGAATTGTCTAATTACAGAGGTCAATTTTGAGGCACATTGTGTGTATGGCAAGCTCACACTCAGTTGAGGCAGTGGCTGGAATATCAAGCTCACTGCTGGAACTCAGTCTTGAAGAAATGAAGTGATATTTAGTCCTTGAGTGTTGGGTGGGCACACACCTATCATGAAGAAAACTTGCCCCTGTGCTGTGGTCTTGTAGTCACTAGAAAATGTTTTACTTCCAGATAGAATTTGAGCAATTTGTGCAAAAGTGTTCAAGCAAGACCTGAATACCAGCTATGAATTTAATTTAGAGATGTAACCCACAGAATTTGGAGGAGAAACAAACAAACAAAAAAAGTTGACTCACTTGCAGAGCATGAATGTACAATTTCCAGGAGTTAAAAACATTTTTGTTTATAACCATAGAATGAACACATGTCAAAGATTTAATTCTCTTATGAATTAGTGAGGAGGAAAGTTCAACAGTAAAGCTTGGTTGCAGAGTACTGAAGGATAAGTACAGGAAATTTGGTGAGGAAATGTTAGAATAAATATTCTAGGTTAGAACCAAAACTGGTTAATGTGTCATAGAGCAATAAAATATAACCTCTGGGATGATCTCCTCTACTGGAAATAAATCATTTGCATCTTTATTGAAAATAGAGCTACAAGTCAACATAACTTCACAAAGTCTACTTACTAGTTAGCAGTTAATAGAAAAGTTAGAAAATGATAACTTCTGCTTAAAAATTAGATAATCTTGGAGAGGACTGTAAAAAGAGTGTCCCATTTCCATGTTTTGTGTTATTTGTCTAAAGAAGCATGAACGGGAAGTCTTCATTCTCACCTAGAGTATCTGCAATACCAGCTTCAGCCTGGGGTGGCAGTACATTCTGCGAGTCTGGTTAAGTACAGGGACTCCAGAGTGAAGATCTGCCCTAGTTGAATCCTGGTTCCACCCTTCAGTAAATGTGTGCTCTCAGGCAGATTATGTCACCTGTCTTCCTCAGTTTCCTCCTCTGTAAGGTGAGGGCAAAAATAATAATACTTACCTCACAAGTTACTGTGAAGACTGAGTGATTATACTTAAAGTGCTTAGAACAATATCTGGCAGAACAAAAGAACTGTATTCAAATATCATTTAGAAGATCTGCTAAACTGCAGAGTTTATTAAACAATACATCCATCCACTGCTTCACTCCCTAAACACCCAGGGTTGGACCAGACTGAAGCCAGGAACCAGGAATTCCATCCAGGTCTCCCACATGAACAGCAGGGACCCACGTACTTGAATGACGCTTTGGCTGCTGATGCCCAGGGTAAGCATGAGCAGAAAGATCAATCAGAAGCAGAGGAGCCAGGTCTTGAACCAGGAATTCTGAAATGGGATGGGTCTCAAGCAGTGATTTAGACTATGCCATAGGCCTACCCTGAAATGTTATTTTTGGTGTCTGTCATACCTTTTGTTGATTGGCTTTTGACATCTTTGCATCTATGCAGAGTAACTGTGCAATAATAATTAGTTTTCAAAGGCAGTGACCAACATATATTGGTGTCACTTTGCAACCAAAAGAATCCACAAAAGAATTGGTATTGATTAGGACTCGATCTGATGAAGGGGCAGATAAAGGGAGAAATTTAGAATGACTTCATTCTATTATAGGGAAAGTATTTTAGAGTAATTTATTTATTTCATTTACCTGAAAGACACACAAAGACAGAGATTCCACCTGCTGGTCCCCTTCTTCAATTCCTGCAACAGCTAAGGCTGGGTCAGGCTGAAGTCAGGAGATGGGAACTCAATTGAAGTAGGTGACAGGAACCCAACTACTTGAATCATCACTTGCTGCTTCATTAGCAGGAAGTTGGAATCAGAAGCAAAGCCAAATCTTGAAACCAAGCACACTGATGTAGGTGGTGGGTGTCTTAACCACTGTGCCCAGTGCTTGCTGCACCAAATGCCTGAGAATTGAACCCATTGTAATACTGAACAAGACACTTATACTTATTTTCAATTTTCTTGGATGATCTTCTGAAATAGTATGCCTTATAATGTTTCTTAACATTGCATTATTTTACTTAAATTAAAATTTTATGTTTAAATACATGAATACTTTTTAAAAAAGATTTATTTATTTTATTTGAAAGTCAGAGTTACAGAGAGAGAGAGAGAGAGAAAGAGAGAGAGAGAGGGGTATTTTCTATCTGCTGGTTCATTCCCCAAACCACCACAGCGGCCAGGGCTGTGCCAGCCTGAATCCAGGAGCCAGGAGCTTCTTCTGGATCTCCAGTGTAGGTAGCAGGGGCTCAAGCAGTGGGCATTTTCTGCTGTCTTCCTAGGCACATTAGCAGAGTTGAATCAGAAGTGGAGCAGCCAGGACAAGAACTGGCATTCATATGAAATGCTGGCATTGCAGGTGACAGCCTAACCTGTTACGCCGTGATGCCCTGCCCAGATATCTGAGTTCTATGATGTCTCAAGTACTTAGCTTCCTGCCAGCCATATAGGAGACCTATACTGATTGAATTCCTGGCTCCTGACTTAGACCTGGTCCAACCCTGGTCAGTGCAAGCATTTGGGGAATGAATCAGGGGATGAGAATTCTCTCTTCAGTCTGTCTCTCTGGAATGAATACATATTTAATTGTCTGATAACAAAGTATTGCTAAGTAAATACCTGACAACAATTCAGTGGCTTCAATGGCAAAAATTCCTGGTGTATTCTTTTCCACATACATTCTTTCCTCTACCAATATGATAAATTACCCCTAATTACTTTAGCATTGCAAACAAACAAGGATAGTTCAACAGCTAATTTTATGAGTAAGGCAGTCACATAGTGGACAGAGGAAATCTAATGCTATAGTAATTGGGAACTGAGTATTCTGGCTAGGATCAATAACTTTAGAATGAAACCTGGATTATAATCTCAGCTCTTCTGTTAGCTGTGATGCCTTGGCCAAATGACTTAACCATCCTAAAGCTCAGTGGGCTTGTGTGGAAAATGGTGATAGCTACCTAACATGAGCATTCAAAGAGCCAGCAGGGTGTTTGGAACGCAGTAAATTGATTATTAATAGCTATAGAGTTGGAGGAGCCTTTCTAGTCTTTTTTTTTTTTTTGTTAAAGATTTATTTATTTATTTGAAAGTCAGAGTTACACAGAGAGGAGAGGCAGAGAGAGACAGAGAGAGAGAAGGAGAGAGACAAGTCTCCCATCTGTTGGTTCACTCCTCAAATGACTGCAAAGGCCAGAGCTGAGCCAATCCAAAGCCAGGAGCTTCTTCCAGGTCTCCCACACGGGTGCAGGGGCCCAATGACGTGGGCCATCTTCCACTGCTTTCCCACGCCACAGCAGAGAGCTGCATTGGAAGTGCAGCAGCTGGGACTCAAACCGGGGCCAGGACGATGGCCTTACCTGCTATGCCACAGCGCTGGCCCCAACATTATCAATCAACCTTGAGAAAGCTGGTTTATCATCCTCATTTTACAAATGAAGGGCTGAGATTTTGAGAGGTCCTTGCAAACACAGAGTTTCAAAAGCTGGGGTTGTACCACATTAGCTTTGACTCCAGCCACGGTGCTCTTATAGTGACAAATGACAGTATGTAGTGTCCAGTGACTAAACTATTTTTATGGGGATTTCTTAAAGGTTACTATCTCTTCACATCTCAATTTTACCCACAAGCAATATAAAATTCTGCTCCTAGTGATCAATGGAGAGACTTCAGCAGAAGTGGAGTATACTACACCACAGTACAATAGGATCTTGGAATTTCCAATATAAATCCAGTTCACCTAAGAAACTTGAACTGGTGCCCATATGGGATGCTGGTGCGTCAGGCCAGGGCATTAACCCGCTGCACCACAGCACCGGCCCCACCTTTCTAGTCTTTAAATGAAAGAACTTGAAAACTTCTGCTTGCCTCAGTTCCTTGTTGCATAATCAGGAGGCATGGCCTTTGCTTCCATGGCAACATGTTCTAGCTAGTGTCACGCTTTTGCCTTTTGGTCCTCACCACCTCCACCATCACCCATGTGCTACTCAGATGGACCCTCTAGAGTACCACAAATAAACAATAGCCTTGGAGGACTTGTTCTCAAACATCCGGAGTGTACCTTCTCTTGTAACTAGTCCATGTGTCTGAGTTTTTACTTATAAGAGTCCCCCAGTAGATGGGGCACCAATTGCAAATCTTTAAAACCAATGTAAGTTGACCAATGGTGGCAATGTCCTATGTGAACCATCTATGCACAAGTCCTTGTGGGAGAAAGAAGAATTGGTATGTCTTTATTAGTTCATCGTAACATAGATCTATAGTCTTGCTATTTTCTTCTTTGTACAGATTTTCAGGTGAGAAATCAAGACAAAGAAAGTAATTTTTCTTACCTTACACAGAAGGGAAGTGCCAAGACAAGGGTTTTTTTAATCTTAAATTTACTTATTTTAATTTAATTGGTCGATAGAGAGTGAAAGATCTTCCATCTATTGGTACATCCTCCAAATGCTCACACTAGCCAGGCCTTGAGCCTGGAACTCAATGTGAGTCTCCCATGTGGATGACAGGGATCCAAGTACGTGAACCATCATCTGCTGCCTCCCGGGGTATACATTAGCAGGGAGCTGGAATTGGAAGCAGAGCCAGGACTCCAACCCAGATAGTCCCATATGGAATGTGGACAGTGAGAGTGCATGTTAACTGCTGGACCAAATACAAGCACCTGAAACAGGAATCTGAGTCCAAACATATGAACCCTAAAGCCCAGGGTGCCTCACTAGCTTCCTTGGGAGACAACTCCCCTTTCTGTATCTAGACACCTCATTCTGCTTGTCATTGAAGCCCTATATCCCAGACACCTCTTCCAGGAAGTCTCCCTGCTCACTCCTCTTTCTTCTGTGCTGCCTCTCCATTTTGAGCTGAATTCTAAATCTTCCATGACCCTAGTTCTCAAAGAATAAATCATACCAGGAAAAAGGCCACTGTAAGTGAATCCATAATTTATGGCAATACTCTAAGCAGTAATAGATGTAAATTCCAGCCAGAGGGTCATGAATATATCTGTTTGCAGCTGTCAAACTCATTTTCTGACTTCTCATGAGACACTAATAAGGTCTTACTCAAAGGTCAAGTGTAATTTCCATGTGTATTTCAGATCAAATGAATGTGGTAAAAGCTTCAAAAAATGAAAATTTCACAGGAAGTAGATTTTAAAAATTAAGTCTGATCAAGATTTCAGCTTGAGAAATTAAATCAGATGTTATAAAAATAATTTTGCTTTGCCTGTTTAACCAAATTTTGATTGTAATTGGCACTGTGTACTAACAGAAATTGCTTAATTCTCTGAAAACTATGTGATGACACAAAACATCCACTGTGTAGACACAAACACACATGCAGACACACAAACAGGGAGGGAGGGAGGGAGAGAGGAACAGAGAGAAAGAGAGAGAGAGAGAGAGAGAGAGAGAGAGAGAGAGAGAATGCTCCCATTCATTTACTTTCTCTTCTTTTTTTAAGATTTATTTATTTATTTGAAAGTCAGAGTTACACAGAGAGAGAGGAGAGGCAGAGAGAAAGAGAGAGAGAGGTCTTCCATCCTCTGGTTCACTCCCCAGATGGCCACAATGGCTGGAGCTGAGCCAATCTGAAGCCTGGAGCCAGGAGCTTCTTCCAGGTCTCCCATGTGGGTACAGGGGCCCAAGGACTTGGGCCATCTTTTACTGCTTTCCCAGGCCCTGGAAGTGAGCCAGATAGGAAGAGGAGCAGCCAGGACTCGAACTGGAATTCATATGAGATGCCGGCACTGCAGGCGGCGGCTTTACCCTCTACAGCACAGCGCTGGCCCCTCATTTACCTTCCAAATGCCCACACCAATCAGGACTGGGTTAGGCTGAAGCCAAGAGCCAGGAACACAGTTCAGATCTCCCACATTGGTGGCAGGAACTCAACTTGTTTATTTGAGTCATTATTGTTTCTCCTCAGGGTCTCCATTAGCAGGAAGTGAGTCAGGAGCTAGAGCCAGGTATTGAACCCAGTTATTTTGATAAGGGACATGGATATCTTAAGCATTAGGTTAAATGTCTGCCCCCTCATACAACTTTCTTTACTTTATGCTATTTATTTGAAAGGCAAAGACAGAAAGAAACATACAGAGATAATGAGAGAGAGACAGAGAGACAGAGAGAGAAATATTTGCCATCCACTGGTTCACTCCCCAAATGTTCCCAACAGCTTGAACTGGACCAGGCCAAATCCAGGAAGTAGGAAATCAACCCCGGTCTCCCAGATGAGTGCTAAGAACTTGAGCCTTTACCACTGCCTCCCAGTGTCTGCAACAGGAGGAAGCAGAAATCAGAAGCTAGAGCTGGATTTCAAACCCAGGAACTCTCATGTGGGACATGGAGATTTCAACCAGCATTGTTACCTCAGGCTAAACACCTGCCCCTCAGGTCTTGTTTTGAATGAACAAGATATGGTTGATTTTAGGATCTCACTCATTTGCTAGGAGACAGATACGAAAAGAAAAATGATATCACAGTGAGAGAAGAGCAGTGCATGAGGGCAGTCATCACAGGGGAAATCAACTCTGCCTTGGGGGTGTTGGGGAGGCTGCACTCCATGGACAATGCCAACCAGCAGCCTTGCCCTCTGACTTTTGGTTGGGTTTGGCCATCGGAGAGCACTAGTAAACTGACAAAGGGAGGGAAGAGTAAGGTTCTATACCTACTGTTTCAGATTTCTACTTTGGGCTGATTGTGCACTGTTCATCATTTGGCCGGAGTCATTGATCCAGTTAGGTGGCCTTCTCTATGTAATTCTCTATAGTAACTGCTTTCTCCTCTTGTCTCATTAGTTCTAGGGACTGTAAAGTTACCTCAGTGTTAATGGTCTAGGAGTCTTTCATTGTCCCTACAACTTCCCTGCACTCTTCTCAAATCTTTACAAATAATCTCTATAGTAAAATTTCCTCAAATTACTTGTGCCATCTTATTCCTATAAGAACCTTGATGGAAACAATGCCTGTAGGACATACACTGGAATGGGAGGCAAGACTCTGTACTGAGCAAAGAAGAAAATACAAGAATTCAGATAAGAGATGGGTAGGGGTGCGCTTGGATTATAGTAGTTATGATGGAGAGTTTGGGGGTTGGGAATGCACAAGATACTTGGAGAGAGATTTATGAAAACTTGGTGAAATTCTTATAACCAATCAGATTCATCATCACCAGAATTATTAGTGTCTTAGTCCATTTCTATTGTGTAACAGACTATCAGAGAGTGAGAAACTTATAAAGAAGTTTATTGTGTTCACGGTTCTGCAGGCTGGGAAATCCAGATATGGTGACAGGTTCCATGAGGACCTTGTGCTCTGTCATAACAGGGTGGAAAGGTGGAAGCGCAAATAAACACGTACTGAAGAGGCAAAATGAGGGGCCAGCCTTGCTTTACAAGTACCCATTCTCAGGGTAACTAATCCAGTCCAGCAAGAGTGGCACTAATCCATTCACGATGATGTAGTCTCCATGACCCAAACACCTCTCATTAGGCCCCACCTCTCAACAATAGCACATTGCAGACCAATTGTCCAACAGATGAACTCTGGGGGACACACTCAAGTTATAGCACTAGGTAAGGGAAAATTCTATTCTGTAGTTTATCTCTCACTGATTTTAAAAAATGTGAAGATTTACAGATAAGCAAAACAGAGGCAAGTAGGAGAGGTGCACCCCAAACTTTTAAATAATGTGACAAAGAAGCAGACTTGGAGGAATCAGACGACACAGTTCGAGTTTTTAAAGGCTTCAGAGTCCTGTCCCACTGGGTGAGGATGGCATTTCTGGCTCCGTCCCATTTCCCAGGGCCCATTAAACGGTACTGGTAAGGGGTGCATGGTCCAAAGAAGACTTCCCAGGCTAGTCTGGGGTCCTTGAGGAACAGAAGTGGGATATTGGGTTTAGTGCCTATGCATGCAGCAAGGTCATCCATATAGGGAATGTAGCTGAGTTTTTCTTCACTGGTATCTTTAATCACACCTCTGTGAGAAACAAAAATGGATAACTTCATTAATCACTTTCTACCTTGGATTTCTCAAGTTACAACTTATAGCCACTCTTCCTCCACTTCCTCTCATCATTTTGTTGTTTTTTTCCCCCAGAATCAAACCATGTTTGAGAACATCTTGTACTCAAAAGAAAAAAGGTAAGAAGAGCTTATTTACAGAGGGTATTGGGAGGGAAATTAATGTTGACAAAGGAGATGGTAAAAGAAGGGCATTGGAAGAAAAGGTTTTTGTTCTTGACTGTGACCTAAAGATAACATCTCATCGGTCCAGATACAAGAGTTGTTGGAAGAAGGAACATGATCAGAAAGCATCACATATATGGACATCAACAACATTTATACTGATGTCTGTCGTGAGTTGTGAGGACTACACTTGCTACACTAGGACTGAACCTGACAATGATATGACAGAGTGAATATGAAAGCTTTTTTCTTCTTCCTTCTTTCTATTGACTTTGCAATGTCATTCATTCATTCATTCATTCAATGACTGCATACATAAATAAATGTCCCATTCTAGGCACCATTGTAGATGCTGGGGCTCCAACACTGAATCAAACAACAAGCTGTCAGAGAGCTCATATTCTATGGGGGAAATCAGCTTCCTGTAAAATACCATTCAGATACGGGTATTATGAGAAATATAAATATGGTAAGGGAAAGAAGCAATGGTGCCACTGGGTGGATTGTCAGAGAAGGCTTCTCTCTTGGGAAGTGACATTTTTACAGAGTGACCCGTGCTGGTGTCTGGGTGACGAACATTCCAGGCAGAGAGAGGGAAGAGTTGCAGAGGTTCCGAGGAGGTGCAGCTTGGCATGTTTGAGGGGGCAGTGAGGGGCTCTCATGCCTGGAGCAGTGTGGATGAGGTGGAGGAACCATAAGCACTGAAGGCAGACCAAGGGCTTCTGGGAGGTTTCTTGAAGCCATCAGGGGATTCTGAAATGAACAACCTGACTCATTCCTGTTGCATTGTCAAGACCAGGAATGGAATGGCCAGGGTAGATGGAAGGAAGCCAGGTAAGGAAGCTGCAGGTGTCATGGTGCGAGATGCTGGTGGCCTAGTCTGGTGGAGGGTAGCAGCAGAGGTAGTGGGAAGCACTTTAATTCTGCCTGACTTGGAAGGTAGCTGGTGACAGAACTTATGTTGATGAGGGGTCTGAGAGAAAAGGAGGAGAAAAGATTGCTCCAGGGTTTTTGACTGATTAACCAGAAGGGAGAAAAGGCTCTGGTGGGGACCCAGAGGCCATTAGAGACATGCTCAGTTTCCAAGCCTGTTAAATATCCAAGTGGAGCTTTACTGAGGGAGTTTGCTTAGAAACTGGCATTCTGGGCAACGACACGGGTTAGAGCCACACATCTGGCAGCCGTGGGTTTGTGATGGTGCTGAAAGCCACAGGCCTGCAGGAGGTCATCTCAGAGTGATGTAAATGGAAGTGAAAGGAGGTCTGAGAGTTACGTTTTGGGTTCAGCAATCTTTAGGAGTGCAGCAGAAGAGACATCAGCAAATACAGAGAGAGGACAGCCTGATAGGTGGGAAGAGAAGGAAGACAGGAGGAATTCCTGGGGCTGAATCAAACAGGGTTGTCACCCCAGAGCTGGGCTCTGTGTCCCAGTGAGAAGACCTGGTCTCCCCATAGGACACACCTAAGGCCACGTGTCTAATTGGTGACAGTATTAGAACTAAAATCATGTTCCGACTGCTCATTCTGAGTCATTCCCAACCTGCCACACTGTTGCTCCAGGAATGTGCTTTGTAATAAGAACTCTTTGCTTTTTTTTTTTTATAACACAATATGTTGGCAAGTTTTCCCTACAACAAGACATATTTCATACCTTTTAATGAGCTCCTCCTTTTTAGTAACTTCAGCCATCAGTTGCTGGGGTGGAGGTATCTTACAGAGTCCTATGAGAAAAATTGGAAACAACACCTGAAGTCACATGTGGCTTTTCCTTGAAGGTCCCCTCGTCCTCGTTTCTGGCCTCTCAAGGCTCCAGTCTCAGAACATGTGGTAGTCAGAGCTCACAGTGGAATTAGGGTACAGAAGATAACTTTCTGGAGGCAAAACCTCCTCCCAACTCACTTACTCAGGGTACTGTTCTAACACTGTGAGATAAGGACCTCATGGCCCAGCCCCCAGCGTGGATCACTCTCCCCAGACATCAGCACCCACCTGCTGGTCTGCTCCCACGATACACATATAAGTTATATTCTATTGTGTTTATACCCCCACATCGTACTTGTCTGTGTGCTGAGGCTGATCATTGGTTAAATGGAAAGAGTTAAAATGACCCCATTTCATAACCTTCCTTCAGCACATTTTCTTTTGTTTATATGGGAACGTCAAGTGTGGAAGGAGCCTGGCAGTCTCTTGGTCGCACAGAGGCCCTGCCTGCTGGAATCCTTGTGAGGAACTGCTCGTTCCCAGACTCCCATCTAGATGGGCTCAGAACTTGGCCCCTGCTCTTTCTGCTAAGCTAGTGCTAACCCTTTCGCTTGCTTTAACAGCTTGGACCCTGGCCTTCTCTGCAGTTGCCCTGCTGCCCCTGAGTCGAAAATCCCAGTTTGTCTTCTGGATTCCTGGGATCTCCATGCTTGCCTGACTTTGTGAACCCTGACCCTCCTTACCTTCCTCCTAAACTCTCTCTCTGGGCTTCTGTGACCGTTCTAGTCCACTCTGCCTGCCATCCCATGCTGTCCAGTCCTGCCCCTCTCATGTACCAAATGCCAAACCTGGATATGAAGTTGCTGTCCAAAGGACACAGATGCCACTTTGCTCTGTGGTGTATTTTTTACTGGGCTGACTTTATCCTGTGAAAAGCTAGCAAGACTTTAATTGGTGGTTCCTGAACTGCCCTTTGGATCCTCTCCATTGAAGCACACGATCAATCTTTCAGCTTTATCATTCTAATAAGCAATTTTGTAGCTCATTTTAAACTACTTTAAGAAGCCAGGTACTTAAGAGTCTTTTATAGTTTTAATATTATGGAGTGATGTTATGAAAGCTCTTTTATCAGTCTTAAAAACTGTCTGATAATTAAATGGAGGGTTGTAGAATTTTTTCTGTAAATGTAAATAAGATGAAATTTCCTAACCAACTTCTTCTTCCCTCATTCAAATAACATGTCTGCCAACTTAGGAGAACATTTGGTCTTAAAGTACGATTGGTACCTATTACATTTGTATAGTGTGATGAAATACAACATTACTCAGTGCTGTGCTATATGCCTTTTACATGTTTTTGGTAATTGTTTTTTGTCAATATGGGCTGAGTTTGCTAAAGGACAGCTGGTTGGTCAAATTGTGATTACTGTTTATATTTAAAATGAATACAGCTACAACTCTTTGAACGGCTTACTAATCTAAAATTTGTCCCACTTTAGAAGGAGTGATAGTAGCAGCACTAGTAATGGTAACAGACAAATCTAAATGGGCATTTCCTATCAAGTACTGTGCCAGCTGCCTTGTAGACATTATAAATCATCCTTTTTTAAAAAATTAATTAAGTGGCCGGCGCTGTGGCTCACTTGGCTAATTCTCTGCCCGCGGCGCCAGTACCCCAGGTTCTAGTCCTGGTAGGGGCGCCGGGTTCTGTCCTGGTTGCTCCTCTTCCAGTCCAGCTCTCTGCTGTGGCCCGGGAAGGCAGTGGAGGATGGCCCAAGTGCTTGGGCCCTGCACCCGCATGGGAGACCAGGAGGAGGCACCTGGCTCCTGGCTTCGGATCGGCGCAGCACCGGCTGTGGCAGCCATTTGGTGGGTGAACCAATGGAGGGAAGACCTTTCTCTCTCTCTCTCTCTCTCTCTCTCTCTCTAACTCTACCTGTCAAAAAATAAAAAAATAAAAAATTAATTAAGTCAGAAATTTAAAAGGCAGAGTTATAGAAAGAGAGAGGCAGAGGCACACAGAGAAAGAAGTCTTCCATCCACTGGTCCACTTCCTAGATGGTTGCAACGTCAGGAGCTGGGCGGATCTAAAGCCAGGAACCAGGAGCTTCTTCTGGGTCTCCCATGCAGGTGCGGGGGCCCAATGACGTGGATCATCTTCCACTGCTTTCCCAGGCCACAGCAGAGAGCGGCATTGGAAGTGGAGCAGCTGGGACTCAAACTGGTGCTGGGATGCTGGCACTGCAGGTGGTGGCCTTACCTGCTATGCCACAGCGCTGGCCCCAACATTATCAATCAACCTTGAGAAAGCTGGTTTATCATCCTCATTTTACAAATGAAGGGCTGAGATTTTGAGAGGTCCTTGCAAACACAGAGTTTCAAAGCTAGGGTTGTACCACACTAGCTTTGACTCCAGCCACGGTGCTCTTATAGTGACAAATGACAGTATGTACTGTCCAGTGTCTAAGCTATTTTTATGGGCATTTCTTAAAGGTTGCTGCCTCTTCACATCTCAATTTTACCCACATTGTGCATCATTCCAATGTCTCTCTTTGGAAGCAATATAAAATTCTGCTCCTAATGATCAATGGAGACAGAATTCAGCAGAAGTGGAGTGTACTACACCACAGTAGAATAGGAACTTGGAATTTCCAATATAAATCCAGTTCACCTGAGAAACTTGATTATAGTCTATTGTCCAAATTTATCCCATCCCCAGAGTCAAAATCTCTTCTACTCAGTCACATTAAGTAAGTAAATAAGTATGCACATCTGTCATAATATTATGCATATATACAATTCATTATTCATTAAGATTTAAAGGGGCAGGTGCTGAGGCATAGCTGGTAAAGCTGCTGCCTGCAATGCTGGCATCCCATTTGGGTAGCAGTTCAGGTCCTGGCTGCTCCACTTCTGATCCAGCTGTCTGCTATGGACTGGGAAAGCAGAAGATGGCCCAAGTCTTTGGGCCCTGCACCCACATGGGAAACCTGGAAGAAGCTCCTGGCTCCTGGATTTGACTGGCCTTTGCAGTCATTTGGGGAGTGAACCAGCAGATGGGAGACTTCTCTCTCTTTCTGGCTCTACCTCTCGCTGTGACTCTGTCTTTCAAATAAGTAAAATGAATCTTAAAGATTTTAAAAAACTTTTTTCTATTTATCTTACATGTTTGATTTAAATGAAGTGTGGGCCACTAGTTTTAGGATCCAGTTGATCACAGGGCTTTGAATAGGGTCAAGGTACCTTTGAATACTCGTGTGGCCCATCGTGCTTGGAGCTCAGTGCCAGTCAGGATGGACCCTTTTAAGCTGATCAGGCCAATGATGGCCATGGATGCTCTCTCCAGGTTGGAAGGAAAGACGTGCTTGTAAAGGAACATCTTTTTCATACAAAGGCTTCTGAGTGGTTCTTCAAGAAAGGGAAAAGAAAACACATATCCTGTCGTGAAGATCACACTATCGATGTTTTCTTCCACTGTCCCATCTTCAAAGATAGCAGAGGTTTCTGTAAACTCCTTCACGCTGGTTTTCACAGTCACTGTTCCGCACAGGATACAGGTGGGCAGCTCATCATTCACAATAAATTTTGGGTTTTTCCTTGGATGCAGAAGAAAAAAGTATTCACTATAGTTATATCTACCAGACATTTCAGCAAATACTTTTTAGTCTCTATTTATTTAAATATTTACTTACGTCAATTGAGGGAAATGATCAGCCAAGCCAAAGATGCAAACTGACCAATGACTACTTCAAAGCAGTCACCTGACTTACATTTGGCTTTCTTGCGACCAGTAGAAGACATGTGGAAAATAATTAAACCTACTATTTCCTAACTGAGGTTTAAAATTCTCTGTCTTTTGGAATGAATTTCTGGAGCAATGAAAAAGCATATGAGGCTAGAGCACACAATACATTGGATGATCAAGTTGGGGGTCTGACATCACATACATCTCCAAGAATGGCATTAGGCCATGAGGAAATTATCAAGAGACTATCTGAATAAAAATAAACACCAGAATATATTTATACTGATAAAAATTTTCATTGTACCATTCTATCTAATCATATCAAACAATGTTTTTACAAAATTTACATAGCAGAACTTTTTTTTTTTTTTTGACAAGCAGAGTTAGACAGTGAGAGAGAGAGAGACAGAGAGAAAGGTCTTCCTTGTCCGTTGGTTCACCCCCAACATGGCCACTGTGTCCAGTGCACTGTGGCCAGCGTTGATCTGAAGCCAGGAGCCAGGTGCTTCCTCCTGGTCTCCCATGTGGGTGCAGGGCCCAAGGACCTGGGCCATCCTCCTCTGCACTCCTGGGCCACAGCAGAGAGCTGGACTGGAAGAAGAGCAACCAGGCCAGAATCCGGCACCGCGACTGGGACTTGAACTTGGGGTGCCAGCGCCGCAGGCAGAAGATTAGCCTAGTGAGCTGTGGCGCCAGCACATAGCAGATCATTCTTGCCATTATTTTCTTCTTATAAGTTGAAAGATTCATACCAAAGAATCAATCAATAGATACAATAAAAAGCTTACTTAATGACCTCCATGCATTTCATGGTTTTTCTTTTCCTTGCCAACGTGCAATCCTATACACATGCATATTAAGACATTATTTCAGAAATTCATAATAGAAACTCATACCTCTAATCATTGAACCAGAACAGACATTTATTATATGTTAGCAGGAACTGACCATCTATACACATTGATGATTCAAATTATTTTTTTTTTTTTTTTTTTTGACAGGCGGAGTGGACAGTGAGAGACAGAGACAGAGAGAAAGGTCTTCCTTTGCCGATGGTTCACCCTCCAATGGCTGCCGCGGCTGGCGCGCTGCGGCCGGCGCACCGCGCTGATCCGATGGCAGGAGCCAGGAGCCAGGTGCTTTTCCTGGTCTCCCATGGGGTGCAGGGCCCAAGCACTTGGGCCATCCTCCACTGCACTCCCTGGCCACAGCAGAGGGCTGGCTTGGAAGAGGGGCAACCGGGACAGAATCCGGCGCCCCGACCGGGACTAGAACCCGGTGTGCCGGCGCCGCTAGGCGGAGGATTAGCCTAGTGAGCCGCGGCGCCGGCCGATTCAAATTATTTCTAGATGGTAGTTGTGGTGGAATGAGAAGGCCATGCCAAGATGGCTGCTGGCAACAGAAACTTCCTGGCAACAGGCTGTGATTGGATGGCTTCGGAAACTGCCTGGCAACAGGGTGTGATTGGTTAGGGCATAGACCGCCCCTTGACCGGATTGGCTGCCTTGGCTATATAAACTGCTGTAGCAACTGAAATAAACGTGTCTGCAGGCTGCTTGCCTCAGGCCTGCTTTCACCCGACTCCCGGGGTCTGTGTGGTGACTCCATGCCTCTTGCTCCCACCATGCTCCTCCTCTCAGAATGAATCCACAGCAACATTGATTCAAATTATTTCTAGATGGTAGTGACTTCAAGACGCTGAAAGTCAATCATTAATTTCCTGAATGCCAAGCTTGAGATGACAGTTTTCACTCTTCATTTTGATCTAGTCTCCTGCATTACTACTTTTGTTACCAGAGATTGCTCTTATTTTAAGTACTGCTGTGGTACATCATGCACTTGTCTTAGAGTAATAAATTTAGGCTAAAAACAAGGACAATATCACAATTATTGAAATTTTGAATTCTATATTAAATAGGAGGAGAAATATTGATTTAATAATTCTCTATTAAATAAAAACAATTTACGTACCCTTTTGTAATACTTAATCCATAATTCTCATGGTTAAATCTTTTATTCATCTGCCTTTCATTAATCCAACGTAAGAAACACGAAGGCAGAACTTGTTCGATAACATTAAGGCATCTTCTTGTGATCATCATATTAAAAGGATAGCCCCCATTTGAAGAGCGGCTGATGACCCAGGTACCAGTTCTAGTGCTGAGAAGCACCTAAAAAGTAAGGTAACAAGGATAAATACATGCTCAAAATTTTTCTTTTATATGTTTCAAATGGTCTTGTAATATTCTGCTCTTACAACAACAGAGAACTGGAGAATTTGCACATAGTTCCAGATATCTATCTAGTCCTGTTGTCGTTGTTCTTCAAAAATTGCCTTGCCTGACCCATATATCTGTTACGTATTTTTATCATTTATGGAATTATAAACAAAAATTATAACACTTGTATGGTATTGACTGAATGATATTTTACCCATAAATTATATGAAACCTAAAGCAAAAGATCAGAAAACAACATTAATTGAATCAAAGAAAATCTATTCATTTCAGATCTAATCATCCTAGAATTTATGCTAAAGTGGAACCTAGGAGGATCTATGCTTGGACTTTCTAAAATCATTACCCATACTTCTTGGGCACAGTAGGACTTGCTTTTTTCTTAAAACCAGTCACAAATCTGGCTTTTTATAGAAAACTCAGAGGAAAACAGCCTCTCTTTCTATTCCTACTATGCAGGTTTTGCCAGAAATACAGAGTATAAAAGAAAGCTACTTGATTTGGATGGGGCAATTTACCTACTGCGTCTTGCTCCTGTAGAAGCACTGTTGAAAGATGTTTCATGGTCTGGCAGCCTCCCACGTCCCCTACATCTTTTTTAGAGATGACTCAACTCCATGACGTGTGGCTTCTTAAACAGTTCAGAGAGAACCGACAGAGGCTCTAAGGATTGTCATGGCTTTTTCACTTACTCCTGTCAGCATAACTGAGCAGTTGCCAGTGTGTTTTAGGGTCTTGAGCACCTCTCTCCAGCCACCATAGAAGATGCTGGGAGTGGGAGCACTGACTGAGATGGTGTACCTGAGCCGCCACTCGGCTGAGCTCCACTGCAACGTCTCCTCCACTGTTCCCGAGGCCGATCACTAAGACGCGTTGGCCCCGAAAGCCTTCTGGGATCTTGTACTCTTGACAATGCAGGATCTGACCTCTAAACTTAAGGATTCCTGAAGGGAGACAAGGACAAGAAAATTGAAAATATCTAAAGCTATTGTTCTCCAACATGCAGGTATAGGATCTACGGAAATATGGAAGCTCAGAAATACAGCAGTTCTTATTTCCAACATGAGCTGCAGGAGTAGAGCAAGCATTTGATCCTTCTTTCCCCTGGGATGCTGTGAGCCCACATACAGGTTTTGCACAACCTGCCTTGTTAAACATACAGGAAGTCTTATATTCCAGGTGCGTGTTCCCTTTTAACTATTCTTTTGGTAAATAAAACTCACTGTAGCCAACTAAGGAAAATCTCATGCACTACCCTGAACTTGCTGGGTGAGAAGTAGATTATTTCTGTTCCATGTCATTACATCCCATCTGCATTAAATATTGCAGCCACATACCTCATAAAGAAATTTTGGTCAATGATGGGCCACATGTATGCTGGCATATGCCATATAACCCAGGGACATAATATGCTCCACCATCTAGATGTGTGTAAGTGCACTCTATGATGGCACAACAATAAAATCACCTACGGATGCATTTCTCAGAGTGTATCCCCACTGTTAAATGAAGTGCGACTGTATATCCAACTGAGATTCCTCCCATGATTGCTACATTCTTATATCCAAATATGCATTTGATACAAAGGAGGTTGTTGATAAACTATATTTTACCCAGTAGAATACATCCTATATGAATGTGATTTGCAGGGCAAGGCATTTGGCATAAATTGTTAAGTCTGTTTAGAAACTTGCATCCCATATCAGAGTGTCTGGGTTTGAGTTCCAGCTCCATTCCCAATTCCACTGTGCACTGGCTCAAGTACTTAGGCTCATGCCACCCACAAGGGAAACCTAGATTAAGTTTCTGGCTCCAAGATTTGGCCTGGCCCAGATGTGACTGTTGTGGATATTTAGGGGGTCAACCAGCAGATGTGATCTCTCTCACTGTTTCTCTGCTTTTGAATAAGTAAAAATGAAAATAATTTCAGATAAAAAATAATGTCATTTGTGTATAAAATGGTTAAGATTAAATTTTAATTCAATTAAATTTTTCCACAAAAGAAATCTATCCTTCCATAAATAAAATAATTACTTTTGTAAGTTAGTCTCATGTTCCTTATACTTCATGATTATTTCACTTTATGATTTAGTCTATGCTTAATGCTTTATTATACTGTATGCGTATCTGCACTTGATTCTTATGTCAGTCATGCTTATTTCTGACTGATCTCCCAAATTCCCTACATTCCATCAATGGAAGCATGGCTACCATATGTGCAAATGCAAATATATAAGGGCCACCAAATACCTCTTTTTTCCATTTATTTTTGGTAATTATCTCCTGGAAGACATAAATGGCATAACCCATGGATTCAAATAAACTAATGTTGGTAGCAACAGTAGAGGTAGAGGTGTTTAGAATACAGGCAGCAGTCATGGAAATGATGAGAGCTGACAGAGGAATCAATGGCAGTGTCACTGACACTGACAGGCAAGAAGCAGCACGGGGAACAAGTCAGGAAGGGAAGCCCTGTCATTGAGAGGACTAGACAGCCCGCTGCCCCCATGCTACAGGTGCTTGTGAAATGGTCATGTCTAAAATTCAACTCTTTCCTTGACAATTGCATTCTGTTACCTTTCAGCCATTGACACATCCATTTACTCAATAGCTATCATAGAAAATGAAAGGGCTTTCCAAAGCTGGGAACTAAACTCCATTTCAAACGAGGTGCTGCCTTGACTGTGCAGAATGTGCAAAGAATGTGTTACCTAGTTTGTGATTCTCAGCCTCCTCATACCCTATGTGGCTCTAACACAGTGGAAGCTGAAGTGGCTCCTGATGGAAATAGGACCATTCCCTGAAAGGATGCTTTAAAGTGCTATGGCATTTTCTGTCCCATTGACATGGAGCCAGCTGTGATGACCTCCTGGGAGCCAATGTTGAGACCTCACCTCTTGGAGTCTGGGGTCTGCAGAACACAGGGGCTGGTGTCTACCCCATGCTTGGAAGACTGTGACTGGAACTGCCTGAGAGGGATGGTGGCAGCACTGGCAGCAAGCTTTTCTTCCACCGTTGACAGTGAAGGCACATATTTCATGTGGACCTCATGACGGCTGTGTGGGAGAGAGGCAATCTGATGCCAACTTAGAGGAACTTTGTGCAGGTGACCAGCTGTGCAGGTATGAGACCCTAACTCATGGTCTGTGGGGGTGAGCTGGGAAGACCTGCAGTTTAGAGTTGTAAGTTGCTGATCTGGGAATGGAAGACTCCAACAAGGAGCTACAGGTGAGACATGCCCAGTATGAGTCTCTGAACTAGACTGAGGCAAGCACTTCACTAAGAATCAATATTCAACACCTCCATGGCCAGAGAATTGGTGCTACTCAAGAGAGATCCTTCTGGCCCCTGTAGCACTTCTTGCCACTCTCCTGACTATAAATCTGGAAGAGTGAGAAACTGCAGCTCGTGGGTGGAGGAGGTGGAGGACGGAAGAGAGAAGCAAGGCATGCCATCACCATCTCTTGCTACTAGACAGCTGTGAGCTCCAAGCAAGCACCAGATGGAGGATGGGAGAAAATTTACCATGACATGTGGTTGCAAAATCCAGCTATTGCATGAGATAGGACATCTTAATTACAAAAAATGAGATTATTTTTAGTGACTTAAAATGATCAGAGGGCTCTTCGTTATCTGTGTGTGAGCACAACAGCCATAGAAGCAGCCGAGATTTCATCCAAAGGCAGGGGAGGACAAACCCCATGGGTCAGGTCAGTGCTTTAAAAGAAAAAGCACAGTGGGCCAATAACTGAACCTTGCACAACTTGTCCTTTCAACACTACCTTCCCTGAAGTACTAGATAAGGTCAAAGGGATATGAGGGTAAAAGCCAGCGCCTATCTTAAGGAAATTGTCCTGGGGTGGGGAGACAGGTAAGTAATCTGACAGTAGCTAATATTTACCTGCACTGTGCTACATCAGTCTCTGGCATGCTCTAAGGACTTTGTACATATAACTAACTTAAACTTTACAGCAACTCTATGTGGTGGAACATCCTATTATTCAGTTTTCCTAAAGTTGAGATTTAGGCACAGGGAAGATAGGGAACTTGTTACAGGCTGTATGGCAAGTGGCAGAGCTCACATGGGAACTCATGTTCTTCGACTGATGACACACTACTGCCTTTCAGAACAGTGTATGTTATGAGGGCTCCAATCGGCCATTCAGTGTAGACTGACTCAGGGAAGAAATTCGAGTTTTTTTTTTTTTTTGAAGAAATTTCACCATTCTCCCCCCTGTGCTATCTACTATCAATAGACTTTTGTGTATAACATTAGGGTATTTATTCATAAAAATTGATGTAATTAGGAATTTTTTTGGTGTGTTATAGTTGAATGTCAGCTATAGATTTTCTATGTAGTATATACATTCTTGATTTCTATGGATTGGAATTCAGGGCTAAGTATACACATAATCAACATTTTGAATAATTTTCCACTAATTGGAGAAAGTTCTCCCAGAGTTTGAATGATCATTCCTCATTAGATATCGGCATTTTTATTTTTATTTTCTTAAATATTTCTTTATTTGAAAGTTGGATTTACAGAGAGGGAGAGACAGTGGAAGTGAGGTCTTCCATCTGCTGGTTTTCTCCCCAACTAGTCACAACAGCCAGGGCTGAGCCAGCCAGGAAGCTTCATCCAGGTCTTACACATGGGTTCAGGAGACCAAACACTTGGGCCATCTTCCACTGTTTTTCCTGGGCCCAGGTGCTGGGAAAAAAAGTAGGGACCTGGATTGGAAGCAGAGCAGCTGGAACATGAACCAGGATGTTATAGGCAGTGGCTTTACCTGCTATGCCACAATGTTGGCCCCAGTATCAGCATTTTTAGTGACTGATAATGCATGTAAAAAATTGTTCTTATTTTCTGTGTAATCAACCCATATAGCCTTATTAATAAATTGTGTTATTTCATTTTTTCCTCTGTTCCTTTTTCATTGCTTTTGTAATATTAGTCTCTTTGTTATGATTTCGAAGAGTTCATCTATAATTCAGTATGTTAGCATTTTGTCATGTATCACAAATGAAAGTATACCACTTTTCTCTTTTATTTTACTGTGGTGTTTTATTTTTTGATTGTATAGAAGTTATGTATTGAAGTACAATCATGTCCTCTTCTGTGGCCAAAAAGTATAAATGAAGAAATTTGAAAAATGATTAGGAATAAGAAAGAAGAGTACTAAGATTTTGCAATGCAATGCCTTAGAAAATGGGGCATTCGCCATTCACTGAGGTTTTACTAGAGGGAAGTTACTAGAGTGCTTAGTGGTGGTTCATAGATTTCACAAAATGCCTGGTAAATAACTGGTTTCCATAATTGCCTATTTGAGCAGCAGACCCAACAAATAATACAGAATGTGCAGGTAGTTCTGATCAGTGATTATGTTAACTCCATGTTAGAGAGAGGAGGGGAGAGAGAGAGGGAGAGAAAGAGAGGGAATCTATTGGCTGAGTCAAAACTTCTAATTCAGGAACAAAGGAAAAAAAAAGAAAAAGCCGATTCATGCAGATAAAAAGCTTTTGTGTGTGACAATTTCAACTATCGGATAGTGTGGCTGCACCTCATAGACAATGCTTGAGCTTTCCATTGATTTTTTTCCAGTCAATAGTGTGGAAATAACCCTGCCACTTTCCATACCTTTGTATTCTCAAGGAAAACAATCATTTCAACAGACATGTCAAAGCTATTTATGGGGGGTGGCACTGTGGTGCAGTAGGTTAATCCTGTGCCTGAGGCGCCGGCATCCCATATGGGCGAGGGTTCGAGTCCCGGCTGCTCCACTTCCAATCCAGCTCTCTGCTATGACCTGGGAAAGCAGTAAAAGATGGGCCACATGCTTGGGCCCCTGCACCCGTGTGAGAGATCCGGAAGAAGCTCCTGGCTCCTGGCTTCTGATGGGCCCAGCTCTGGCTGTTGCAGCCATTTAGGGAATGAACTAGTGGGTGGAAGACCTCTCTCTCTCTCTCTCTGCCTCTCTGTAACTCTGTCTTTCAAATAAAGTAAACAAATCTTAAAAAAAAGAGGCATGTGCATGTTCCTCTGCCACTGTAGAGTTGTGTGTTCAGCTCCCACACATCCCCAATCCCGATGCTGCTTACAGTACTGCCTTTCTGCAAATTTTGCATTGAATTCTCACTTAATAGCTAAATATGTTTTGCTTCAACTAGGATATTTTGCTATTTTCTGATTGTGTTTATAGGATTTATATTTGTTTTTTTTTTTTTCTTGTCAAGGTTTGCAAATTTTATTCTTTACATTCTTTCTTGCTTAAAACTTCTGGGTCAATGTTTGATTACACTTGGGATTCCCATGTTCTTTACTTGAATCCTGGCTCCACTTGTTGCTTTCTTACTAATGTACATCCTGGAAGGCAGCAGGTGATGGCTTGAGTAGCTAAGTTCCTGCTACCCAAGTGGTGGCCCGGATGGAATTCCAGGCTCCTGGTTTTGGCTTGGTCCAGCCTCCCACTGTTGTAGGCATTTGGAGGGTGAACTAGCAAACGACAGATCTCTGTCTGTCTGTCTCTGTCTCTCTCAGTCTTTCAAATAAATAAAAATAAAAACAACTTCTCTAATTTACAAATAACCACTATAAATAAAAATTTTTAAAAAATCTGAAAGTCATTCTTGCAATTCCTTGAAGAAATTTCAAAACTTCACTTACTCAATTGACTTTAGGGCCACTAATAAGTGGCAGAAGAAGAGCAGCGTTTAGTACATTTTAGTAATCCTCATATGAATAGTTTTATTTCCCTAAGCCAAGTTTGAATAGCTTTTTGTTTTCCAAATAAGAAATTTTGATCTCAAAGATAGAGACTTGTTAATCAAGAGTATTGGTTTTTTTGTAGACAGCCCTGGACTAAGGTGTATTGTGACGACTGCTTTGAAGGGTAAATATATATCTTTACATGGATAATTTCTAGCTTTTCTCATTAAAAAATGTGTCAAGTTACCTCATACTCTAGTTTGAATTTCTGGTCAGTCCTAATGCAAATTATTTATTATTTAGTTCCCAAAGTCAAGTTTGTTCTTTTTTGTGACACTGAACTTTAATTAGAGTGCATGATTCAAGAATAACATTCATATTAACAAGTAAATAACAAGGTCTGATGTGTACATAGTGCTTTATACCATTCAAAATAATTTTGTACTTTTTTTTTTTTACATTTTTCTTTACTTGAAAGTAAGAGAGATAACAAGAAAGAAAGAAATAAAGAGAGAGAGAGAAGGGAAAGAGAGAATATCTTGTTCCCTGATTTATTTTCCATATACCCACAGTGGCCGGGGCTGGGTTGAGCTAGGACAAAGCTGAAAGTTAGGAACTCAGTCTGGGTTTCCAATGTGAGTGACAAAACCCCAACCACTTGAGCCATCATCTTCTGCCTGCCAGGATGCGCATTAGCAGGAATCTGAAATTGGGAGTGAGGCCGGCACCGCGGCTCACTAGGCTAATCCTCTGTCTTGCGGCGCTAGCACACCGGGTTCTAGTCCCGGTCGGGGCACCGGATTCTGTCCCGGTTGCCCCTCTTCCAGGCCAGCTCTCTGCTGTGGCCCGGGAGGGCAGTGGAGGATGGCCCAAGTGCTTGGGCCCTGCACCCCATGGGAGACCAGGATAAGTACCTGGCTCCTGCGGCGGCCATTGGAGGGTGAACCAACGGCAAAGGAAGTCCTTTCTCTCTGTCTCTCTCTCTCACTGTCCACTCTGCCTGTCAAAAAAACAAACAAACAAACAAAAAAAAACAAACTGTAAAAAAAAAAAAGAAGAAAAAAAAAGGAAATTGAGAGTGGAGTTGGAACTGGATCTCAGGCACTCTGATATGGGATGTGGGTGTACAAACCAGCACCTTAACTGACAGGCCAAATGTGCACCTCATTGTATATATTTTTTTAAGAGTGGAAATATTTCCAATTAAAAAGCAATAACTTTTCAAGAATCCTGAAGAGTAGGCATGGTTTCAGATAGAAATGACTCACCAGGAAAGGATTCCAGAGGTAAACAGGGATTCAGGAATTTTCCAGTGCAAACCATGACAGCATCAAAGACAGCTCTATGCTGCTTGCCCTCTGTCTCTGTGACAACATCCCATTGACCAGTTTTGGAGAAGTCTGGACGCTTTGTTACACTGCACACAGTGGTCTAAAAGCAAAAGACAAACACTCGCTTCCTACCAGTGAGGATCCTTCAGACCTCATGGACTAACTGGCATGGCAACCATGTCTGTTATTTTGAATAAGCCAAGTTCCATGATAGCAGACCTACAAATATCCCAGAGAAGTTAAGTCACTTGTATAAACTCAGACTAAAATGTAAGACATCTGAATCCTGTTGTTGGGAGGAATGAATGGTCAGTTGATTCCTGGGGAGAAAGAGACAAATTACAATGCCTAATGATTTAGAAAAAAATTAGGAAAATAAGTTTTGTATGATTATAATTTCTGTGGTTCTGACTTCTAGTAATTTCTTCTCAATGGGTTTTGTGAACAAAATTCATTTCCTTTCATCTCAGGAAAAAAGTTAAAAATCTCGTCCCAAACGACACATTCACATTGAGAAGAGGAACCAGGAAATTCAGTATTTTAATGATTTAACTGTGTAAAAAAATGAGCAGTAAAAGAGTCTAAAGACTCTTAAAATATTCATCTTATCCTTATGCAGATAAACAGGGAAATTTTTCCTTAAACATCCCATTCCTGTTAGATTGCAGAAGAGGACAGCCCCTGTTCTCTCACCTTGCACAACTCAAAGCATCTTACCTTAAACTGAATGTATTTCAGGAGGTCAAAGTGCTCAGCAAATTCCTGGAGATAGTTCCAAAATTTTGAGTGGCTCATGAAATTGGGGTAATCTTCTTGGAAAGGGAAGTCACTGTAACAGGACATTTCCTTGCAGACATTTGTCACTAACGACCAGTAGATCCTGGTCATCCCATCTTTGGAAGTTTCCTGTGGTGAAGGCATGGTTAGTTTGATGGGGTCTTGATGGTTCAGGCCAGCTCAACTGTAAGGGGGTCCCCACAATCAATGTCCCATGTATTTAAGAGAGTTCTAGGCAACTCAGCATTATGTCCCCACACTACACGGCTATAAATCTTTGGCTAGACTAGGATAATTAAATACAGTATCTTTGAAAAATGACAAAGAAACTAATTAGATTTAATAGGGCTCTCCAAGATGAACATAGTCCCTGAATAGTTGCGTGAATGTAGGGCCCATGATCTGTTCTGGTCGTCTTCCTTCTTCTCTTGCCAGGACTACTTCCTCCACTCACGCCCTGCACATCTTCTCTTTGTCTTTCCTCACTGATTTTCCCCAATATTGGCTACGTGTATTTTCAATCATTCTAATTTATGCTTTCCCATCAGCATGTAAAATACTAAAGACTCTGCTTTTAAAGATAAAACAAAATCCACAACCTATGTCCCTGTCTAGTCTTACCCTCCCTCCCCCCTTCTCTCAGTCTGGTAGCCTCTCTTATCTCAAATACTCCTCAGTTCATTGGTCTCAATTTCCACCACTTCAAATCAAAAAATAAACCAAAAGGTCATATTCTAGGCACCAATGAATTACTTCTGGCTGATGCTAATCTCTATTTCCCTCAAGACTCTTTCTTATCTGTCATTTTCTCTAAGAAGCCTTCCATGACCCAAAAGACCTGTGTAAGGTAGCTATTGTGGCCCTACGGTCCCATAGTTTTAATACAGAACTGATCACATTGCATTATAATTTTGTTTACTGTTTTTGTTCCCCACAGGAACATAGGAAGGTAGAGTCTTATTTGTCTTGTTCACCATTTTGTCCTGGCAGAAGGACATAAGTATAGGAAATGAATAAAAATTAATATTATAATGGTGTTTTTGAAAAATATCATAAATGAATACATAACTGAAATAAATTTCATTGAAATTTTAATGGTGCTTACCTTGGGTACTATTACTATATTTATTTGTATTTTTCATTTTATTTAGTCAAATATTATTTTCTAGAATTGATCTGTATAGAGTAGGAGCAAGAAACCAAACCAACAGTGGGTCAAATAGCAGAAGGCACACAAGCCACACCTGATACAGTACTTTGTTTTCACATTGACATTCAGTGTCTTGATGAGGCTCACAGTATACCAGAAAAAGGTTTTCTTCCTCTGGGATACTATAATCCTATGGTTGTGACTGCTTCTGTCTACATATGAAGCATCTTCAATTTATGGAAAATGCATATTGTAAAAAAGTTGTGCATGGATTTCAAAATGTTTTGCACCAAAATAAATTCATCTTTTAATTCCATTTTCCATGACCATTTTGAAGAACTCTCATACATTTGTTCATTTTATTTTTTTTCACCATCCATTAAAGATCCAGAAAATTCCATTTGTTCCATGAAGGCTTCCATCATCCATACCAGTTGAATGAAGGTTGCTCTCCTCTTTGCCTGAGGCATTTAGTACTGAGGCCTCCCTGGCTTCTATATTCAGATACCAAATTCCTGCCCCTCCAGCCCCATTTTGTGATGCTCAAATCATTTGACAGCTGGTCTAGCCCTGATGATAGGCCCCTAAGGTGCAAATTCCACTTCTAAGAAGGACTGCTCAGTGCCTGGGTTTCTTTTTATTCATCTTCCAAGGTCTGGTGTCCTGCCTCACTCCTGGCAGTCCTCTTCCCAAAGAACTGAGGGATGCCTAAGGGTTAGGGTCCTGGAGGTTGGGGCCCCAGTCTCTGATGCCAACTTTCACCCTCGCCAGGCTGTAATCTGCTCCATATCCACCACTGCCACTTAGCTTGCCCTGCCACTGTGTCTTAGAATATTCGTGATCCAGAAATCATCATAAACTTTCAACGTTATGTCTATCTGAGTTAACTCTATCCTCCTCTTTCAAACTGCACCTGACCGTGCCCTGCTTTTCTCAAGGTTCCTCATGTATCAGACTACATCTCACACACTGTTTAGCATTGTGCCATGCACATGTTAGTGATATTGCAGTGAATTCCTCCCTTATTTGACAATCAAATTGACTAAAGTCACCACAGCTGAACAGAGACAAAACATATGGCCAGATTATGATCGCTGGAAATGGGAAGGTGAGAATTACATACGGTATACTTCCACAGTCCCCCGATGTCATTACTTCTTTCAAAGCACGTGGGCTCCAGGTCTTCATCCAAGCAGCATTTGATAGAGGTCAGGCCACTCACACCAGCACCAATCACTGCAACTTTCTTGGCCATGGTATCTTCTGCTTGAGGAAGATCAAACAGAGATTCTTTATATGACAAGGTTGGGAGGAGGCCCTTTTCCCAGCATTAAACTTTTATAGTGGTACAAATGCCTTCATTCCTCTTTCAGTGGATGAAGAATCACATTTTGGCTAAAAATGCAGGCTCTGAAATCAGTGTTTTGGTTTAAATGCTGGCTTCATCACTTATTAACTGCATGACATTGGGCTGTTTAATTTCTCTGTGCTTCTGTTTTGTCATTGGTAGATGGCTATGATAATAATAATAATAATACAATAAAATTTGTGATGATTGATTGGCTGCTAAATGGGAATACTTAAAAAATTCACAGGAAATGGAATTAAAAGATAAGCTTATTTTGTGCATTTTTTTCCAATTCATGCATAGGAGGGGTCTTCAAAAATTTGCAAAAAATGTATATTATGAAAAAACTATACATGGATTTCAATTTTTTTCAGCTAAGTATCACTTAATTCAATTTTCCACAAATGCTTTGATGTATGCTAATATGTTAGAAGGATTTTAGTAGTGTGTGAACTATATAGGAGGAGCTCAATAAAATTCAGCTATTGTTACAAATGGGTGGGTACCTTGACCTGATTGGGCTTTAGTTCTCTTCAATATTGAAGAGACACTTTGCCATCATCTTGTCCGCTGAACTCTAAGAACTGGGACAGTAAAAATTTTAGTTTTTATTGAAAACATCTAGAGTCCTTAAAAATAGCTGACCATGGTTATGCCCTACCATATAACAGGATATTACATGAGGCCGGCGCCGCAGCTCACTAGGCTAATCCTCTGCCTGCGGCGCCGGCACACCGGGTTCTAGTCCTGGTCAGGGTGCCAGATTCTTTCCCGGTTGCCCCTCTTCCAGGCCAGCTCTCTGCTGTGGCCCAGGAAGGCAGTGGAGGATGGCCCAAGTCCTTGGGCCCTGCATCCCATGGGAGACCAGGATAAGCACCTGGCTCCTGGCTTCGGATCAGTGTGGTGCGCCAGCCGTGGTGGCCATTGGAGGGTGAACCAACGGCAAAAAGGAAGACCTTTCTCTCTCTCTGTCTCTCTCTCTCTCTCACTATCCACTCTGCCTGTCAAAAAAAAAAAAAAAAAAAAGGATATTACATGAATTTGGAGCAGGGACATTTCTTAAACTTGTACAGAGCTCTGACTGACATAATAGAGATCAAAGTCCCTAAGCAAAGTCACAAAGGACATTCTAAGTCTAAGAGGAGGTCAAGTGGCGAGGAGGATGTTTGTGCTTATCAGAGGGGGCATGAGGAAATATGGGGGTACTTGAAAAAGTTCTCAGAAATTGGAATTAAAAGATCAATTCATGAGGCTGGCACTGTGGCGTAGCCATTTAAGCCACAGCCTACAGTGCCAGCATCCTATGTGGACACCAGTTCAAGTATCAGCTGCTCCTTTTCCCTGAGAAAGCAGTGGAAGATGGCCCAAGTCCTTAGGCCCCTGCATCCATATGAGAGACCCAGACGATGCTCCTGGCTCCTGGTTTCAGCCTGGCCCAGCCCCAGTCACTGTGGCCATTAGGGGAGTGAACCAGAGGATGGAAACTCTGTGTGTGTGTGTGTGTGTGTGTGTGTATGTATGTGTCTCCTTCTCTCTCTGTGCAACTGTGACTTTCAAATAAATAAATGAATAAATCTATTTTTTTTTAAAAAGATCGATTTGCTTTGGTGAAAAAAGATGCAGTCTTCTAAAGGTCATGAAAAATGCATATTGTGACAAACTGCATGAATTTACAAAAAATTTTACACTAAAATTAAGCTTATCTTTTAGTTCTATTTTCCACATCTTTTTGAAGTACCCTTGTATGTGGCAAGGGGATTTAGAGTCTCTTTTCCTTGATTTTATAATATGAGCTTCTCCAATACCTCAACAATGCTTTTGCCTTAATTAAATGGGGTAATCTGAGAAGTAAGTTGAAACTGCTGCTTTTCCCTGCAAACCCATTGACCAGTCCAGAAAACACACAAACAGTAGTTGAGGCCTCAAAGTCTGTAGTTGTTTTATACAATATATACATATATATTATGTTTTATATATATATATATGTGTGTGTGTATATATATATATATATAAACTCCTTTGACTTTGCCTTTACAGTTAAAATGTTTCTTGAGAAGAGATTTAGCTCTACAGTGCCTATGTGATTAAAACAATTACTTATTTACTTGACAGGCAGAAAGAGAGAGACGAGAGAGCACCTATCCACTGGTTCACACCTCGAATGCCCTCAAAGTCAGGCTGGGCAGAGCTGGAGCTGGGGACTGGGATCTCAGTCTGGGTCTCTCGCATCCATAGCAGAAGCCCAATTACTTGAGCCCTCATCACTGCCTCCCAGGGTCTCTGTTAGTGAGAAGCTGCAGTCAGGAGCTGGAAACCAGCATTAACACAGGCACTCCAATATGGGCTGCGGGCATCTTAATGGGTGTCTTCATTGCTAGGCCAAATGCCTGCCTTGCATGTGATTTTTGTACTCTCAGGGCACTTATCCTAGTGGTACGAGTATTTTCCTCGGGCAACCAGGGTAGTGAATATTTATTGAGCTCTCAGGGCCAGGAAATGGGAAAACGCAGCACCATCATTTGGTACAACGGAAGGCTCCACAGCTAATAAGAGTCAGAATTTGCACTGAAGGTGGATTTCTGGATGCACACACTGCACCAACAGACTGAATGGCTTGTGATTCCCATCTCTAAGCCTCTTATCTTCCTTTGCTCAGGTTTCTTGCTACACCTTGGGAAGAGTTTGGGGAAGGTTATCCCCATAGCTTTGTAACTTGCTTCCTAATTAGATCACAAAACTGAGACATAAAGCAACATGGATTTATTGACTACAGGGGAAAAAGGGAGACTTCTGAGCCCTAGAACCTCATGGACTCCTGTGATTATGCAGCAGACTCATGGACTTGATGAGGATCAGAGGAACTTCCTAGGGCTGGCCATCTTCATTTTTTTTTTTAAATGTCATGGCCTTTGTGTGGCTTAGGATGGCTTTGTACTTATTGCAAAATGCATACTTCTTCCTCTAGACTTGCTTTATTTGGGAATCTCTATTTTGGGTAGTTAGTTGGGTGTCAAGGAAAATGGACTTGGAAGGCAGCAGAGTTGGGTTTGAACTCTGTAACTGATTAATCACAGGGCCCTCGAGCAATGCACTGAAAAATCCTTAATATATTATTTGTAAAGTAAGAAAAACACCTATGTTGAAAAACTTTTTTTAAATTTTTTTTCAGATTTCTTTTGCTTCAGAGGCAGAGAGACAGAGTCAGACATAGAGACCTCCCATCTGTTGGTTCAATCAATAAATGTCAGGGAGCTGGGAAATCAACCTAGGTCTCCCACATGGGTGTCAAGGGTCCAAATGCTTGAGCCATCATCTGCTGTCTCCCAGGATGCACAGGAACAGGAAGCTGGAGTCAGGACCTGGAGCCAGGACTTGAACCCAGGCACTCCAACAGGGGATGTGAGTATCCCAAGCAGCATCTTTGACAAACACTCTCCTCTTTTGAATTTTAAAATAATAGTATTTACACTAAACTGCCAAACACAAAATATTTATTTTGTGTTCCTTCTCTACCTCCCTACTTGTCTTCTTCCTCACCTCCTCTCCCTAAAGAACATGTTCAGATAGACAAAACTGATGAAGTGGTTTGGCAAAAAGTCTGCTACATAACTGTGGTTTCCTTGTGGTTGAGGAGTGGGTGGTCTACATAGTTTCCAATCAGAAACAAATCGCCTCTACCAATAACAGTTAATCATCTGGTTTGAGGCCTGGAGTTGTCAGATCTCTGCTGGGCTCTGTCTTTGCAATGGCAACACATAAGAAACGGTTACTAATTGAATTGGCAAGGTGAAAACTATGCTGAAGTGAACAGAGAGGCAGTAAATCCATTCCTTCAACAGTTGCACCCTGAGCCCAGTGTGGGGCTAAAGATGATTAAGACCCAATGACTAAATAATAGTGATAAAAGTCTGAGAAATAAAAACACTGTGACTGCCCTCAAGATGCTGCTGTGTGCTGAGAGGTTGACGTGTAACACCCTGTCTGCAAGTTCTCTAACAGCCCCATGCTCTGGGTGCAAATGCCTCCAGATTCCCTAGACTGTTTAGCTGTGCTGGGAAACTCAGTCACAGCACAGAGTGGGCTGTGAGATAGAAAGGTACTGGGAAAAAAGCATGATGCCTTTGAAATAACTGATGAGTGATCTGGGGAGTATAAACAGATTGAGAATTTGCATCTTTTATAATAAATACTTGTTTATGGATTATGAAGTTCTGAAAAAACAGTACCTGTTTTAAAATATGGTATAAGTTAGGAAGTGGTGTGATTTGGGTGTTGAATATGCTCCAAAGGGCCATGTGTTGAAAGACTTGGTCTCTAGGGTTGTGCAACTGGGAGGTAGTAGAAACATTAGGAGATGGTGCCTTGGTCCTTAGGTCATGGGGACACTGCTCTCAGAAGGCAGTTCTTGAAAGAAGGTTGTGGGCGGGCGGAGCTGGTGCTGTGACGCAGCAGGTAAAGCCACCTCCTGCAGTGCCGGCATCCCATATGAGTGCTGATTTGAGTCCTGGCTGCTCCACTTCCGATCCAGTTCTCTGCTATGGCCTGGGAAAGCAGTGGAAGATGGCCCAAGTCCTTGGGCCCCTGTATCCATGTGGGAGACCTGGAGGAGGCTCTTGGCTCCTGGATTTGGATCGGTGCAGCTCCAGCCGTTGCGCCAATTGGGGAGTGAACCAGCGGATGGAAGACCTCTCTCTCTCTCTCTCTCTCTGCCTCTTCTCTCTCTGTGTAACTTTGACTTTCAAATAAATAAATAAATCTGGAAGGAAGGAAGGAAGGAAGGAAGGAAGGAAGGAAGGAAGAAGGAAGGAAGGAAGGAAGGAAGGAAGGAAGGAAGGAAGGAAGAGAAGGTTGCGACAGAAGCCCTGGTTTGGCTCCCCTGCCTTCTGGTTACCATGTGACCCATCCTCTGTCCATCATTCACCATGGGGGCCTTCACCGCAGCCTGCATCGTGCCATCAGGCTTGCAGCTTCCAAAACTCTGAACCAAGTAAATTTTCCTTTCCTTCATAAGCAGCTTCTCTCAGGTCATTCGTTGCAGTAATGAAAAGCTGACAAGTTCAAGACAGTACCGTGGCAACTGAGAGATCTCAGCTATTGCTCTGCTTCTCACCAGCTATGTAAACTTAAAACTTCTGATTACTTTGTGCCATTGATGCTACTTATAGATTAGAGGGCTTGTTCCTTTCCAGCTTGAAAGGACTCTTTTTGGGTCTGAAAATCAAGTAATTGGTGACAAAAACAGATGTGAATCTACAGGGAGACTACTCTGCAAGCTTGAAGGGTTGGGAGAACCTAAGCTGTGGGCAAGCTTGTTGTAAACAACAAACTCAAAGTACTTTGCTCAAAGGTTGTTTCTAATTAGTCAAGAAAGGAGTCTTGAGCTGTTGAACTGGACCTTTGCACAACAGGACAGCCTCACTCCCTGCCTGCTTCACGAGCAAATGTTTTTGAGACAGCGAGAGACATGGGTGATCTGCAAATCATGTAATAAATGGTGATTTCTTTGAATTTGGAATTTGTTCAGTTCATGTTTCTTGTCTTAACCCCACCACACTCTTTGTTTATGTCTTTCCTGTCACGCCACTTGCCCAGTGTTTTGTGTGCCAATGCATGGCCCTCCCATCTCCTTCCTAAGATGAAACCAGCACCAGCAGTGAGACTAGCGTCACTGACAGCCCTGTGACTTCATTTCTCATGAGCACATCCCTTTCAGATGGTTTCTCCAACAAAACTTTGTTTCCTTACAGTTTCCTGCTGTTTTGTTTTCTAATACTTTGCTTGTTCCTAATCAACAGGTTCCAGAAAGAGAATCACATGAATTCTTAAGGAATGTACTCCCCAAGGAGAACATTCATTCTTGGCCAGCACTGTTCCTGGAAACATTATCCCATTAAATAAATAAGTAGAAAACCCAGGACACTTACCTTGTCAGCATAGAGAAGACACTTTGACTTAAATTATTTCTCAAAGCTGATGGCCAAGGATAATACTTGTCTTAAAAAGTTTGAACCTGAAATTCTTTGTCCTAAAAGAAAGATAGAATGCTGACTGATCAAAGTGCTCGTAGTTTAAAACAAAAGCCAGTTTTTCTTTCTGTCATGCTGTGACAGCAGAAAAGTAAACTCACCAAGGGAGAAAAGTTACACAGGACTCGAGCTTCAGGCTTCCGCGATCCCAAAGGAGGGGAAAATGACGAATTAGAATACGGCTTTCGGATTGGAAAGACACAAAAATCTCCTGCCCTTGTCCCCGCCCTCCTCAATGTCACAGTTCCGGTAAAGCCCTACAAACTGTGGCAAGTACATGGGAAGCTGCACATTCATCGTTATAACCTTTAGAGGGCGCCAAGTCACCCCAGATCAGAGCCTTCTCCGCGGACACAAGAATTTTGGTTTGGGGGCCGAACTTTTAAAACCCACTCTTTTTTTTTTTTTTTTTTTTTTTTTTACAGGCAGAGTGGACAGTGAGAGAGAGAGACAGAGAGAAAGGTCTTCCTTTTGCCGTTGGTTCACCCTCCAATGGCCGTCGCGGCCTGCGCGCTGCAGCCGGTGCACCGCGCTGATCCGAAGGCAGGAGCCAGGTACTTATCCTGGTCTCCCATGGGGTGCAGGGCGCAAGCACTTGGGCCATCCTTCACTGCACTCCCTGGCCACAGCAGAGAGCTGGCCTGGAAGAGGGGCAACTGGGACAGAATCCGGCGCCCCGACCAGGACTAGAACCCGGTGTGCCGGCGCCGCAAGGGGGATGTTTAGCCTAGTGAGCCGCGGCGCCAGTCTAAAACCCACTCTTGTGCTATTAAGTCTCTTAATTGTCATAGAAGCTACAAAAAAGGAGAAGGTAATTTAGTTGAGTATTCTCTCATTAAGTATTTCCATGTCTGTAGCTCTTTAAATCCCGGACGTGTGATTTTAAGCTTCAAATTTACAAAAAAAAAAAAAAAAAAAAAAAAAAAAAAAAAAAAAAGAAGAAGAAGAAGCAGCAGCAGCAGCAGCAGCAGCAGCAGCAGCAGCAAAGAAAAAATCAAGTAGTGTCATTCTTCAGATTGGGCCTGCAGAGGGAGCTAGCAGATATGGTTGAGAAAGCATGAATTCTTTTTTTATATTAACCAAGGGTCCAAGAAGCAGTGACAGTAACAGCACTAAGCTGGCATCATTTTTATTATCCCCACTGAGTGCTTGAATGCTGATATAACAGATCTTCATAGATTCTGTGTTCAGGCATATTTTCCAATATGGTTTGTTGAATGGTTTCTTTTTCTTAATTATCATATTTGAAAGGCAGAAGAGAGAGAAAGAAACACACACACAAGCACACATACACATAGATCTTCCAGCCACTGGATCACTTCCCAAATGGTTGCAATAACCAGGCTGAAGCCAGAAGCCAGGAACTACATCTGGGTCTTTCACATGGATGAAAGGGACCCGAGCACATGGACATCCTAAGGTGCCTTTCAAAGTGGAGCAGCTGGGACTTGAACCAGGACTCTGGTATGGGATGCCGATAATGAAAGTGGCAACTTAACCCACTGTTCCACTTGCCAGCAAAAAGTCACAAATGCAAATACCTGCAGCTAACAGGGTAAGATAATGTAAAAAAGTGGATCAGAGAAGCTCAAACTGGAAAGTGCAGCCCCTGGAGGACTCAGTTTAGATAAATGTCAAACTTGAGAGCATGAGCCCGATATGGCAAGGCTTTAGCCTCTTTTCAATAGAAAATTAAAATTAAAATAGATTTTAATATGAAATCTTCCATTGACAACAAATTGATTTTTTTCTCTTGAAGAATTTAACCTGTATTTTTATTACTGTAGTATTAGAGGTTACAAAGTATTAATCACCTGTTATGGTGTTTCTCTGCTCTCTGTCTACACACACACACACACACACACACACATCTTTTTTGCCAAGCTTTCTGAAAGTAATCTGCAAGCATCAGGATACCACCATGGTATTGTGCTATGTGTCTCACAAGAAAGGGGTCATTCCTATGGAATTTTAATACTGCTACCACATCTAAGAAAGTCAATATAATTGTCTCCAAAATGTCCTCATCTAACGTTGTTCTAGAGTTGGTTTGCACGGAGAGAATGTGTGTATCTCTTCCAAGTTCAATAATATTGTTTAACATTGGTCATGGTAGGAGTATTTAAACAATGGAAATTGGCAAAATACTGGCTCCCCTTACCCTGAACTGTGTGTTAAACATTTACAAACACACAATTCTTTTAAAAAAGCTTTTTTTGAGAGGAAGACAGAGATATAGAGAGAGCTCCCATCTACTCATACACTTGAAATGACCAGGGATGGACCAGGTTGAAGCTGAGAGCCAAGAGTACAATTGAGGTCTCCCATAGGGGTGGTAGGGACCTAAGTACTTGAGCCCTCACCATTGCTTCCCAAGGTCTGATTTAGCAGGAAGCTGGAATACGGAGCATGGCCAGAACGTCATTCCAAACACTCCCCAGCTGTATGTAGGATACAGCTGTACTAACTGGCATCTTAGACACCAGCCCAGATGTCCACATCATACTTCTTTTTTTTTTAAGTTTCATTGCCATCTTTATAATATTTTTAGAAGGATTTTATTTAATGAATATAAATTTCATAGGTACAGCTTTTGGATTATAGCAGTTCTTCCCCTGATACCTGGCCTCCCACCCCCCACTCCCATCCCACCTCTTACTCCCTCTCCCATCCCATTCTTCATTAAGATTCGTTTTTAAGTATCTTTATATACAGAAGATCAATTCTGTACTGAGTAAAGATTTCAACAGTTTGCACCCACACAGAAACACAAAGTATAAAGTACTGTTTGAAGACTAGTTTTACTGTTAATTCTCATAGTACAACTCAATAAGGACAGAGGTCCTACATGGGGAGCAAGCACACAGTGACTCCTGTTGTTGATTTAACAACTGACACTCTTATTTATGATGTCAGTGATCACCCAAGGCTCTTGTCATGAGCTGCCAAGGCCATGGAAGTCTTTTGAGTCCACAAACTCCAACATTATTTAGACAGGGCCATAATCAAAGTGGAAGTTCTCTCTTCCCTTCAGAGAAAGGTACCTCCTTCTTTGATGGCCCCTTCTTTCCACTGGGATCTCACTCACAGAGATCTTTCATGTAGGCCATTTTTTGCCACAGTGTCTTTGGCTTTCCATGCCTGAAATGATCTCATGGGCTTTTCAGCCAGAACTGAATGCTTTAAAGGCTTATTCAGAGGCCAGAGTGCTGTTTAGGGCATTTGTCATTCTATGAGTCTGCTGTGTGGCCTGCTTCCCATGTTGGATCATTCTCTCCTTTTTAATTTTATCTATTCTTAATAGCAGATACTTGGTCTTATTTATGTGATCCCTTTGGCACTTATTCCTATCTTTATGATAAGTTATGCCCTCAAACTGATCACTTTAACTAGTAAGATGGCATTGGTACCTGCCAAGTTAATGGGATTTGGAGTCCCATGGCAAGTTTTTAGCTTTACCTTTAGGGGTAAGTCTGAGAGAACGAGTGCCAAACTGTACATCGCCTACCTCTCTTATTCCCTCTCTTATTTTTAACAGAGATCAATTTTCAATTGGACTTAATACCTAAGAATGATTCTGTGTTAAGTAAAGAGTGCAACCAATGGTATTAAGTAGAACAAGAAAATAGTAAAAAGAGGGGCCGGCACTGTGGCGTAGCGGGTGAGGCCGCTGCCTGCAGCACTGGCATCCCATATGAATGCTGATTTGAGTCCCAGCTGCTCCACTTCTGATCCAGCTCTCTGCTATGGCCTGAGAAAGCAGTAGAGGGTGGCCCAAGTCCTTGGGCCCCTGTACCCACGTGGGAGACCCAGAAACAGCTGCTGGCTTCTGGCTTTGGATTGGTGCAGCTCTGGCCATTGCGGCCAATTGGGGAGTGAACCAGCTGATGGAAGATCTCTCTCTTTCTCTCTCTCTCAGCCTCTTCTTCTCTCTCTGTGTAACTGACTTTCAAATAAATAAATAAATATTATAAAAAAGAAAATAGTAAAAATAATAATGTATTAATCTGTTCCTTGACAGTACAAGAGCTGCAATCATTATAATTGATATACAAAGAGCTACACATATCAATATGTTCTATTTGGTGAGATTGGACACATGCATATACTTATGAAACCATCACCACAAGACAATATTGCACATATCCATCCCCCTGAGCTCCCTTGTCTCTGTTTGGTTTTCCTATTTTGTTTGTTGTAAGAACACATATGAGATCTACTATCTTAACAAAAAAATATAAGTGCACGATGCAGTATTGTTAACTAAGGCACCATGTTGTGCAGTAAATCTCTAGAGCTTTTTCATCTGGTATCACTGACACTTTACTCCCTTGATTGTAATACAACTCCCTGTCCTCTATTCTCAACCCTTGGCAACCATCTGACTGCTTTCTATTTCTGTGAATTTTACTATTTTAGATACCTCATGTAAGTGGCAGCATGCAGTACTTGTTCTTCTGTGACTGGGTTACTTCTCTTAGCGTACTATTCTCCAGGTTCATCCATATTCTCACATTTAGCAGAGTTGCCTTCATTCTAAAGTACATATACTACTTTTTACATATCAATTGACGTTCAGGTTGTTTTCAAATCCTGGATATTATGAAAAATGTATGTTGCACATGGGGGCTCAGATATCGCTTTGCATTCCTGATTTCTATTCTTTTGGATATATATCTAAAAGTATGGTTGATGGATCATATGGTAGTTTTATTTTTAATCTTTTGAGGACTTGGTACCATTTTCTGTAATGACTACACCAATTTACATCCCCACCAACAGTGTACAGTATTCTGATTTTTCTACATCCTTGCCAACACCACACACACACACACATCACACACACACATTTTCCCAATAGCCATCCTAACAGGTGTGAGGTGATAGATCTTTGTGATTTCAATTGCATTTTCCTGGTGGTTAATGATGTTGGGCTTATTTTCATGTTTCTATTGGTTGTATGACTTTTTTGAAGAAATGACTATTTAAGTCCTTTGCTCCTTTTAAAATCAGGTTAATTTTTTTCCTATTAACCTCCAGCCAGCTATACAGCTTACAAATATTTCCATACATTCTGCACATTATCTTCCCATTTTGTTGACTGTTTCCTTTATAGGACAGAAGATTTTAGTTTGATGCAATCCCAATAATCTGTTTGCTCTTTATTTCTGTGTCATATCCAGAAAACTGTTTGAACAATGTCAAAGGTTTTCCTCCTGCTTTCATCTAGAAGTTTCCGTTTCAGCTATTACATTTATATATTGAATCTGTTTTGTTTCATTTTTTTTTTTTTGAGAAAAGATTTTATTTGAGAGGTAGAGTTATAGTCAGAGGGAGGAAGAGACAGAAAGAAAGGTCTTCCATCCACTGGTTCATTCCCCAAATGACCAGAGCTAGGCCTATTTGAAGCTAGGAGCCAGGAGCTTCTTCCAGGTCCCCCACGTGAGTGCAGGGTCCCAAGCTCTTGGGCCATCTTCTACTGCTTTCCCAGGCCATAAGCAGAGGGCTAGATTGAAAAAGGAGCAGCCGGGACACCAACCAGTGTCCATATGGGATGCCCGTGATGCAGGCAGAGGCTTAGCCTACTACTAAGCCCCCATTTTGTTTTATTTTGTATGTGGTATAAAAAAAAGGTCCAATTTCATTTGCATGTTTTCTAGCTTTATTTATCAGAGAATCTATTCTTTCTGCATTGTCTATACTTGGCACACTAATCAGCTTTCCATAAATTTTTAAACTTATTTTTGTTTTGCTTTTTATTCTGTTCCATTGGTCTATTTGTATGTATTTATGACAGTAGGAGACTGTTTTAATTACTGTAGCTTTTCAATAAGGTTTGAAATCAAACTATGATGCTTGCAGTTTTGCTCTTCTTTCACAAGTTTTTTTTTTTGAACCTATTTAAGGTCTTCTGTGGTTCCAACTGAATTTCAGGTTTATTTTTTCTATTTCCATAGAAAATTCTTGCTATAGGCTGCATGTTTATAATTCTTACCCCAAATTCATATGTTGAAATGCTGACTCGTAATGGGATGGAATTAGTCTTTGGGAGGGATTTGGTTTTGGTGAGGACATTAGTACGGATCCTTCATAATAAGATTAGGATTATAATAGGATTATAAGAAGAAAAAGGGACTAGATCTGACTCTCTGCCTTGTGGGGATACAATGAGAAGATGGCCACTAGGAAGAGGGCCCTCACAAGACATCTGCAAATTGAGAAAATTTTATGTCTTCCTTTCTGATTTTTTGCTTTTTATTTCTTTTACTTGTTTATTTACTCTGGCTAGGATTCCTAGTATTATGCTAAATGAAAGCAGTAAGAGTGGGCACTTTTGTCCTCTTAGTGGAAAAGTTTCTAGCTTTTTGCCATTGAGTATAACTTGAGCTGTAGGAATTTTCATATACGGCCCTTGTTATGTTGAGTTAAATTCCCTTCTATGCCTAGTTTGTTGAGTTTTTATGAAGGGCGGTGGATTTTTAAAATGCTTTTTCTGCATCTCTTTAGATTACTGTATGATTTTTATCTTCCATTGTGTTCATATTGTATATCACTGTAAGGCTGCCACAAAACACAAAAAACACCGGAGTTAAAGGAAAGGGATGTAGTTGGGTAGGAGAAGTCCGATAGACCTGGGGGAGAGGGCAAGAGAGTAGGAGAGCTGCTATAATTCAAAAGTTGCATTTTTTTTAAATTTATATTTATTAAATAAAAGTTGGAAAAAAGAGAGCATAAGAGAGAGAGATCAAGAGAGAGAGCACATGTTCTCGAACAGGTCCTGCTTGGGGGATGGGCAGGGAAGTAGGAGCAGTGAATCCTATTAGCATGGGTGTAGAGATAACACTGGCGGTTGGCCATGGGACTTAGGACCAAAGCCTAATTAACCTGGTGAGCTGGCTGGTTTGAAGGGCCAGTCTAGGAAATGCTCACTAATGGGACCAGGAAATTGAGATTGTAGGAATTGAGGAGACCTGGCAAGTCAGCTTGGTATTCAAAAGACCTGATTATCCTGTCTGACTTGCTCATGATAAAACAAAAGAGTCATCAAAAGGGTGGGATACCTAATTTGTTTTGCAGTAAACAGGGAACTCAGAAGGATGGAATCACTACTCCCTTGCTATTCTTATGGTAAAATTGGAACAGGAGGCAAAGACCAGTTGGAGGACTAGGGCCTGAGGGTGAAGGTATGCAGATAGCCAATTCCCAAACTTGCCCTTGCATCTCTGGGAGGAGGGTTTTAGAGAGGATCATTGATAAGACAAGAGAGGAGACTTTGGACAAGGTCTGGTTCTGAGATTAGGTCAGAATTCCTGGGCAGAGGAGTAGGTACAATGAGCTGAGACATCAAGAGCTGGGGCTGTGAATGTAGAAGAAAGGGGTTTTGGCTCAGACCCTTGACCTCTAGTGGGAACTTTGGAGGCCAAAAAGACCTGGGCTGGATAGCAGGAAGTACACATAGGAGGTTTAGATCAAAGATAGGAAAAAGCTTGAACATATGGACTCTCCTTCCATTTTCCCGAATGTTCACAGAAGTGATAAAGATCCTGAATTATATCAGGGTCAAATGTACCATTGAGGGGCCACATTGATTATTAAGGTCCTACATGGGCCACATCTGATTACAAAGAAAGATGAGGCAACAGTGTTTGAGGTCTGGAGCCAATTTGAGAGGGACCATATTACTTAGAAGACAACTGAGTGGAGAATCGGACAGAATGCAAGAAGAAACAACTCCCATGGTGATCTGTAGAGTCGGATCGGCAGATATCTGGTGTTCCAGAGATCTCAGCTATCTGACGGGATGATATGGGAACAGAGGGCAGGGATTGTCACCCATGCACCCACTGCATCCCAGGGTTTAGCCCATAGAAGGGAAGCAGGGGATTGAGTCATCACCCACAACCACTGTTGCCCAGACACAGTCTATAGAGGCATGAGGCCATGGGAGTTGTGGTGCCTGGTACCAGGACTTTGAGATGAAGCAGAGAGGACCTACAACCCATAGTGGAGGTCATTGTGAGAATTTCTCAATCCACGTCTTACCTCAGGATTTGAGAGGACAATGTGGGGGTAGAGATCATGAAGCGTTTGGTGCAGTGGAAGGAGTTCCAGGAGTGTGTTTTGTGACTGGCAGAAATCCAGGCCTCTAAGACACCTCAAATCCTGAATGGAGAGCAAAGTCAATGAGGGAGCTTGGATCTGAGTCACAGCACCAATGTAAGGCTGCCACAAAACACACCAAACACCAGAGTTAGAGGAAAGCTATATTGTTAGGTAGGGAAAGCCCCAATGGCGGGGGAGAGAGGATGAGAAGGTAAGAGAGGAGAGGGAAAGAGAGTAAGAGAGAGGAGGAGAGCATAAGCGAGAGAGATCAAGAGAGCGTGTGTTTGGGACATGTCCTCTTAAACCCTTGCCAGGGGGTGGGCAGGGAAGTAGGAGTAGCGAATTCTGTTAAGGTGGGGGTGGAGCCTACTATGCAACATGGTCATGGGGGCCAAGCAATGTGGTGATGGGGACCAGGGCCTAAGATGGTATCTGAGGCATAGTTGGCACCACAGATTAGACTGTGCCAGCATTTTACTAACAATTACCATAATTGATTTGTATATGTTGAACCACATAACACTTTTGTAATGATGCTTTTCCTGATTATGGAACTAATAAAAAAATGCATCTAACTGTTGATTCTCCTTACTTTGGCTTATTTTGTAATAGTTTTCCAACCTCCAAAAAGTACAGTATAAGGTTGGTCAATATTATCCAGTTTGTTACTGTTGGAACTATTCTTTTTTTTTAATTATTTATTTATTTGAAAGGTAGAGTTACAGAGAGGCAGAGAGAGAGAGGTCTTCTTCTCTCTCTTCTGCTGGTTCACTCCCCAAATATCCACAATGGAGTTGGGCTGATTTGAAGCCAGGAGCCAGAAGCTTCTTCTGAGTCTCTCACGTGTAGGGTTGTAGGGGCCCTCTTCTACAGCTTTCCCAGGGCAAAGCAGAGAGCTGGATTGGAAGTGGAGCAGCCAGGACTGGAACCAGTGCCCATATGGGATGCTGGCATTACAGGTGGCAGATTTACCCACTAAGCCACAGCAGGGGTCCCACTGCTGGAACTATTCTTCTCCAAATAGACTTTCAATTAGTCTCTTTACTTACATTTGCTCTCATTCTCAGAATAATTCATTCTCCAGAATGTTAATTCTAAATTGTAAATTATATCATATCACTGTCATGTATAAAATGTTAACTGAAGGGGATGTATGGTTAGGAAGAGTTTTTTTTAATGAAAAATATTGTAGCATATTTGTATCATGTAGTGAAGGATTCAAAGAAATGATAAATCAACACTTTGAGAGGAGGATTATAGAAGTGATGTCCTTGGGGAGGGGAAAGTATTGAGTCCATGGCCCTAGTACAAGAATTGAACTTGGGATCACAGGTAGTTTATCCTTAGTAACAGGAAAGAAATTATATAGCTATAGCAGCAGATAGATAAGGATATATGGTAGTGGAAATCTGTTGAAGTTCTGTGCTATAATTGTTGTCATTTTCTCATCTCAAAGTGGAGTGAGGAAGAAATCCAAGCTATTTTATCATAACATATTATTACAATACCATACTATGGTTTTGTAGCATGCTTACTTTTTAAAAATTGCACATGCAGGTGTGGACTTCTTTCTATGTTAACACATATAGATGATGATCATTCTAAGAGCTGCATAAAATTTAATAATACAATGGATATTGGTGTCTCTGTTCAGCACCCATTCTTCCCATCTCTCTTCTTTTTAAGTAAAATTTCCATCCCCCCCCCCCCCCCCCCCCGGATCTTCCTTCCTCTATGCAGTTCTATATGTCTCTGAAATAGCTGACCCATTTTCAGCTCCAGGTTGTAGTCTTTTGGCGTAAAGGAAATCCTATCCCCATGTAAATTCTGCCTTGGGAGAAGGCACTGATGAATGACCATGAAGATGTGAGACGTGAGGAGACATTCACTGGAGATTTTATATAATATTAGTTAGTACAAAGGCTAAGCTGATATAACAAAGAGACCCAATGGATCAAATAAGACAAAACTTTTTTCTCTAGTATGTGACAATTTGACAAGTCTAGGTTGGTAAGGCAGTTTTGTGGACTGGATCATTCAAGGAACTTAGTTCTTTTTATCTTGGTGCTTGGTTATCTCTTAGGATTTTGTCCTTCCATGCATGGTTGAAGTTGGGTTGTTTGCAGAGAAGAGAAAGTGAGGAAGTCTGGAATAAGAAGTTTTCCTTTTAAGTCTCAATTTTAGACAGTAATTCCATCACATTCCATTTGCAAGAGCTTGGTTGCATGGTTACATTAACTCAGAGGAAGTCTGGGAAATGTGGTCACTAGCCAGGGGGGCATGTGACCAGGAAGAATGGGTAAACAAACTTTTACAGCTGTCTTCCAGATTCTCCTGGAAGAGTTCTGTAGTGTCTCTAGTTCTGCAGATTTGTTGTCTGCAATTTCAGCAACTAAGGATGTGGCCAGTCCAGGGAGAAAAGCAGATCCAAAGGCATTGTAGAGAAGTAGTGCTAAAGCCTCTGGATTTAGTGGATCCTGGAGTCATCCTCATCATTGGACTCCAATTATGTGAACCAAAACTTTTCCTTGTCATGACAGTTTGACTTAAATTTTCTCTTCACTAGTAGAGATGCTACCCAAATTATTTAATTTTCCACTACTGACAGACATTGCGTTTACATTTTCTTCTTCTTTTTTTAGATTTATTTATTTATTTGAAAGTCAGTTACACAGAGAGAGAAGGAGAGGCCGAGAGAGAGAGAGAGAGAGAGAGAGAGAGAGAGAAAGAGAGGTCTTTCATCCACTGGTTCACTCCCGAATTGGCAGCAATAGCCGGAGCTGCGCCGATCCAAAGCCAGGAGCCAGAAGCTTCTCCCACTCGGCTGCAGGGGCCTAAGGACTTCGGCCATCTTCTACTGCTTTCCCATGCCATAGCAGAGAGCTGGATCAGAAGTGGAGCTTCCAGGCCAGCTCTCTGCTATGTCCAGGGAGTGCAGTGGAGGATGGCCCAAGTCCTTGTGTCCTGCACCCCATGGGAGACCAGGAGAAGCACCTGGCTCCTGCCTTCGGATCATCGTGGTGTGCTGGCCGCAGTGCGCCGGCCGCGGCGGCCATTGGAGGGTGAACCAACGGCAAAAGGAAGACCTTTCTCTCTGTCTCTCTCTCTCACTGTCCACTCTGCCTGTCAAAAAAAAAAAAAAAAAAGTAGAGCAGCTGGGACTTGAACCGGCACCCATATGGGATGCCAGCACTGCAGGCGGCAGCTTTATATGCTATGCCACAGCACAGCCCTCCTTCTGTTTTTAAAGCTGGATAAATATTTTTGAACACATGACTATTTCTATAGGATAAAATTCTAAGATGTGTAATTGTGTGTTAAAGGATATGTGCATCTAAACTTTTGATAAGCATTGCCAAATTGCACCAAAATACATTTAATAATATTTCTATTCCACAATCACTATTCTTCTCCTTGAATGACCTGGAACGTCTCCCTTTGATTCTTTTCTAAAAGCATTTTAATTTATTTATTTACTTTATTTGTTACAGAGAGAGCAAGATATACTGAGAAACTAGTTCACTCCCCAATTGCCTGCAACGTGTGGAGTTAGGTCAGGCTGAAGCCAGGAACCTGGAACTCAATCCAGATCTCCCATGTAGATGACAGGGAACCATCTACTTAAGCCATTATGTGCTGCCTCCCAAGGTGCATGTTGACAGGAAGCTGGGACTTGAACCGGGTGACTCTGATACGGATGTGTGTATCCCAGTTGGTATCTTAACTATTAGACTAAAGCCTGGCCCCATTCTTTTGATTCCTTCTATGTCTTGATTGTATAGTGTAGCTTTTACAGAAGAGCTTTTTGTTTACATGGGAGCTCTTTTGTTGCTGATGTTTAATCTTAGCATTTTTCATAAATCTCTTGTTGCACCTGCTCATTCTCTTTTCACTAATCCACACTGAAAAGAACCACAGTCTATCAAGGTTGCTTGCACATCCATGAAAATGGATGTCTAAAATGAACAAAATTACTTAATTAAGTAGTGTCACTTTTATTCTGTGGAAAATTTGCTCAAAAATCATGCCATGTTCAGTTGAAACAAAAGTGAAATCATGACATTTTTCCTGTTGACATACAGATTTAAGTGCCTTTGAAATGTCTAATCCAAGGGTCAGGTGTTGGCACAGGGGTTATATCACTGCTTTGGACACTTGCAACCTATTTCAAAGTGGCTGGTTTAAGTCCTGGCTACTCCACTCCCAATTCTAGCTTCCTGCAAATGTGTACCATGGGAAGCAGCAAGATGATGGCTCAAGTACTTGGGTCCCTTGTAGCATGTGGGAGACCCAGATTGAGTTCTGGGCTCCTGGCTTTGGCCTTGGTCAGAACTGGCTGTTTTGGGCATTTGAGGAGTAAACCGGCAGATGAAAGATCTCTTCATCTGTTTTGCTATTTCTGTCTCTCTGCCTTTCAAATAAAGTGAAAGTAAAATTTTAAAAATGCCTAATCAAGTTCTATTGGAAGGGTAAGTATATTTTGTTTTGAAGCAAAATACTCTTAACTTGGGACTATTTTAAAATAGTAATTTATTCTTTCTTATGGAATGACAGACAACACTAGAGTTGTAGTAGTCTACAGCCTTCATATGAAATTTTCTGAGATGGGAAGCAATGTTTGAGACTGCGACATTGGGGGATAGGAGAATGTAAGAGCTTCTTTGTTTGCTGTCCACTTACTATGACCACTACAGAGAATGGCAGCACCCACAAATTATTCTGGAAACAGGAGTATAGAGGGGTTAAACGGAGCCAGGTCTTGGCAAGCCAGGTTGCGGTAACCTGAATGAGAAATTAAATGGGCCTGAACTGGCCAGAGAGAGATGGGGAAAGTAAGAGACAGATGAACCTGCAAGATACTAGTGATAGTTACCTTTGGTGACCATTTGCTATATCCTAGGCACTGGACTAACTGCTTTACACGTATTGATTCTTCCTTACAGCAATGCTAAAATGTTATGTCCATATTTTATAAAAAAGTACCCGGGACTAAGAGAGATTAAATGACTTGCTCCATGTGGTGCGGCAGAGTAGATTCAACTCTGGCAGTCTCCCTCTGCAGCCTGCACTTTTACACAGAGTCAACATTGTGTTCTGTGCTGTTCTTTGCTCTGTACTAAAGACAGAAACTTGATAGGACTTTTTGACTGTTAGATATGAGGTACAAGGGTCAGAGAGGCAAGGGTGAATTTCTTTGTGTTTCAGGGGTAAACTATGCTTAAAACTATAGTTATTCCTTGGTAGAAGTGATAAAAGACAATTTTGAAAAGTGGTAAGATCATGACTCTCATACAAATATAAAATAGCCATATGTTAAACATTTAACTTCTTCCACAGTTTGAAAGGAAATTTAAAGAACAGCATGCATGTATAGATCAGGAATATTGAAATGCATATGCAAATAAAGGGAAAATTGGCTTTTTCCACAGTGGAGAGAGGACCCAATTAAACCTCCCCACGTGGACATAATCTGTATTTGTATTGATATAAGAATCATTTTCGTTACTTTTAGTTATATATAGTTTGTTGAGTTACAACCTTGTTCTCACAGAATAAATATCAAATAACCTTAAAGGATGTGCTTAGTTGGTGCATAATTATTCCAAGTCATACATTTTCTTGTTTCCCTGTAGTGGGTGGAGGAAGACATCAAGTGGCAAGTAGTAGGGCTGTCAGGATGATAATGAGGTTGATTTTGGCTGTGTTGCTTTTAGAAACCCATGACATATTCTTGTGGAAATGCCCAATGAGGATGCCATTGGCCTTCCAGGAGAACCTGGTCCTGTAGGTGGTGGAGGTCATCCTCGGTCACCAGGGCCTCCAGGTGAAAAGCGCAAAGCAGGTCAAGATGGTATTGCTGGACCAGCTGGCCAGAAGGGTGAACCAGGTCAACCAGGCTTTGGAATCTCAGGAGCCCCTGGACTTCCAGGACTTTCTAGTCAAAGGGGTGATGGAGAACTACCCAGCATGCCAGGAAACCCTGACCTTCCAGGTCCAAAGGGAAAAATCAGACTTTCAGGGTTTCCCTGGTGTGGAAGGTCCCCCAGGGCTTCCTGGTTATCAAGGTCCAGCTCTGGAAGGCCCCAAAGGCAACCTTGGGCCCTAAGGTCTTCCTAGGAGACCAGGTCTATCAGGTCAAGAAGGTCCTAGGGGGTCTCCCTGGAAATGGAGCTATTAAAGGAGAGAGAGGAAACCCAGGCCCACCTGGGCAATATGGCTTGTCTGATTTGAAGGAAGATCAAGGACCACAAGGACTCCCAAGTAACCCTGGCTGGCCTGGCCTCAATGGAATGAAAGGAGGTCCTGGCCTCCCTGGCGTTCCAGGATTCCCAGGCATGAAAGGACCAAGTGGAATGCCTGGCTCAACTGGCCCTGAGGGAGAATAGGACTTATTGGACCACCAGGTCCTCCTGGATTACCTAGTCCTTTGGGACAGAGTATTATAATCAAAGGAGATGCCGGTCTTCCAGGGGTCCCGGCCAATCTGGGTTTAAAGATCCACCAGGATTACCAGGACCTCAAGGCTTACCAGTTCCAATTGGCCCTCCAGGAGATTTGGAACACAATGGACTCCCTGGCTTTGATGGTGCAGGAGGATGCAAAGGAGACCCAAGTCTGCCAGGCCAGCCAGGTACCCGTGGTTTGAATGGACCCCCTGGCCCAGATGGATTGCAGAGTCCCCCAGGTCCCCTAGAACCTCCTCTATTGCCCATGGATTCCTCATCACATGCCATAGCCAGACAATAGATGCACCACAGTGACCACAGGGGACATCTATGATGGCTTCTCTCTCCTGAATGTCCAAGGAAATAAAAGAGCTCATGGTCAAGGCTTGGGAATGGCTGGCCTTCCTTGCTTCAGTACCATGCTTTCACGTTCTGCAACATCAATAATGTTTGCGACTTTGCTTCAAGAAATGGCTATTTATACTGTTTGTCCACTCCAGAACCCATGCCAATGAGCATGGAATCCCTGAAGGGCCAAAGCATTGAGCAATTCATTCTAAGGATTGCAAGATGAACCTCTATGCTTTGCCCAGTTACTAAAATGGCACATTAGAAAGTCAGTAAGGAGAATCACACATAGTAAAATAAAAGACTGCAGTTTGGGGGAAGAATTCTTTTTCATGGTGCTACTAATCCTACTGTGTCTCATGTTTCTAATATAAAAGTGTTAAGCTGTAAGTAAACAATGTATATACTGTGTAAAGAGTTTTTTTATTTTTTTTAGCTCAAAATGTTGAGTAATTTAGATGTGACCTGGCATGATTCACTCTTTACAGAAGATGTAGGAAAGCCTAGAATGCAGATGGAAAGATTTTATTCTATGTTTCTCAAAGTGAGAGAATTTATACTCTTTTATCTTTACTGCTGAGAGTAAACTTATTTTGAATTTTATCCTTCAAAGTTCTCATTTCACTTTTGTAAAAAAGTATATACATATACATACCAAATTATAGTACCTTAGAGTAATTCCTTTCTTACTGTATTCTCCAAGACACTCTTTTTTTTTTTTTTTTTTTTTTTTGCTCATCCCTGACTGGGCAAAATTCTCCCCCACAATTTTGAGAAACAAAAGTACACACAAAAGTTAATGATTCTTTTCCTGGTGCTCCTTTTGTAAGAATTATTCTGCTGTGATGTCTGTTTGTATGAAAACTGGGAAGACAATGCTGTTAGTCTTGGCTCTTCGATTACAAAAAGTATGATGTTTCATAATCTTTTTAAATTTTAAACATTTTGTTATAAATAGTTATAGGATGGCCGGCACCGCGGCTCACTTGGCTAATCCTCCACCCAGTGGCGCAGGCACACCGGGTTCTAGTCTCGGTCAGGGCACCAGATTCTGTCCCGGTTGCCCCTCTTCCAGGCCAGCTCTCTGTTGTGGCCAGGGAGTGCAGTCCTTGGGCCCTGCACCCCATGGGAGACCAGGATAAGTACCTGGCTCCTGCCATCGGATCAACGCGGTGCGCCGGCCGAGGCGGCCGTTGGAAGGTGAACCAATGGCAAAAGGAAGACCTTTCTCTCTCTCTCTCTCTCTCACTGTCCACTCTGCCTGTCAAATAAATAAATAAATAAATAGTTATAGGATACCTTATAGCCTTAATGATCATCTTTTCACTTAATGTCTGTAACCCACCAATATAAATTTAATTAAAGATATATATATCATAAAAAAGAAATAATTTCCAGAATGAGAAGCTTTTCCTTCCTCCCTCCCTCCCTCCCTCCTTTCCTTCCTCTCCTCTTTTCTTCCTTCTTTCCCTCCCTCTTTCCTTCTCTCCTTCCTCCCTTTCCTCCTTCTCCTCATCTCTGTCTACCCCTTCCTCTACCTCTGTCTTTCCCTCACCTTTTCCTTCCCTCCCTTCTTTCATAACTTATTCCCTCCAATCTTATCTTTCTTTCTTTCTTTTCACTTTATTTTAAAAGGAGACAGAGACAGAGAGATCTACTCATTGGTTCACTCTGCAAATCCCCAGAACAGCTGGGGCTGTGCCAAGCTGAAGCCAGAAGTGTGAAATTCAATCCAGATCTCCCATGCAGGTGGTAGGGCCCCCAACTACTTGAGTTATCATCTACTACCTCTCAAGGTGAATATTAGTAAGAAGCTGGAATTGGAAGCAGAGCTTGGATGTGAACCCGGGCATTCTGATATGCAATGTGTGTCCTAGGAATTGTCTTAATTCTTAATGTCTGTGCCAAATAAATTTCTCTCTTTTTCTCTCTGTATTTGAATGAGAGAGAGAGAGAGAGAGAGAGCACTTCCAGGCACTGATTCACTCCTTAAATGACCACAATGGCTGGAGTTGGGCCAGGCTACAAGCAAGAGCCAGGAACTAAACCCAGGTCATCTGTATGAGTGGTAGTAAGAACCACTTGGGCCATCACACTTGCTTCCCAATGTCTGCATTAACTGGAAGAGCAGACCAAAATGGAGGAGCAGTGATCTGCATTTATCCACAGACCTCATGCTTTTCTGACTCCATGCTTTGAAATTCCCATTCAAACCACAGTTCTCTCTGTAGGTCAAGCTGGCAAACCTAGCAGTGAGGTGAAGTGAAGGCAGAGCCTCTTCTGGCTGAGGCACACCTTCAACCAATGCTGTGAGATGGTTGGGACTACTTTGATCACAGACCGCACTGGACGTGGTGTTTGCTTTTGCTCTTCTTCTGCTTTCCTTTTCTTTCCCTTCTGCTTTCCCTCTGTTGAAGGCTTCTTGGCAGTGTTCTTTACCTAATGAATTCTAGCTGGATTTAGTTGACTCTTTTTTTTTTTTTTTTTAAGATTTTACTTATTTATTTCAGAGGCAATGTTACAGACAGTGAAAGGTAGAGACAGAAAATTCTTCCATCCTCTGGTTCACTCCCTAAATGGCTGCAATGGCTGGAGCTGAGCTGATCAGAAGCCAGGAGCCAGGAGATTCTTCTGGGCCTCCCACATGGGTGCAGGGGCCCAAGTGCTTGGGCCATCTTTTATTTTTGCTTTCCCAGCCATAGCAGAGAGCTGGATCAGAAGAGGAACAGCCGGGACTTGAAATGATGCCCATATGGGATGCTGGCACCACAAGCAGAGGATTAACCCACTGTGCCAAGTGCCAGCGCCTAGTAGGCTCTTAAGAGGAGGCAGTCCTGTTTCCCTCTTAGGATAACCTTGTCCAAGAGGATCTGAGCAAGTTCTCCCCCCCACTTTGGTTTCTAGAGGTCCACTCAAAGAACGGTGCAGGTGGTTGTTGTCTGTGGCATGGCTCTTATTCAAGTCTTTAGTTGCCAACTGGAGCACCCACTTGGTCTGAGAGTTCATTCTGGGGGAATGAGCAGTCCCAGATAGGTGCACTCCTTCAGAAATATGCAAACTGTCTCATTGGATCCCTTGTACTTCGGTGGGATTTATTCATACATTTCTCATCCTCTTCTCTCTTTCCCCAACTCTTAAGAAGTGAAAAAAAGACCACTTGAAACAATCAGTTATGAGTTTCTTTTTCCTTTTTATTTCTAGTCCACCAGTATCATAAGGACATCATTTCAGTACAATCCAATCTTTTTGAGGTAGGGGTTTTAGTTGAAATCTATGAACATAACTTATATGGGAAACAGGTGTGACTGCTCAGAGTGCTGCCTAGGAGAGCTCTCTTCCTAAGGATGCACCTGGGACCTTCCAGGAGCCTTCAAATGCTAAGAAATCTTAGTCATCACCCTCTAGTATTTGATATAGGTGGAGCTGGGGGGAGGTTTATCAAAACCCTTGGTAACTCTGGGGCTCAGAAAGGAGGGGCGACCTTCATAATCTGGGAATGGCTCTTAATTGCAAAGGCAAGGCCAGTGTAATAAAAGAGTCAGGGTATTGTAAATCTACTCTGTGCATTTGAAAAGTCAACTAGCAAATCTTTTACTTATAGGAAAATCAGGAAAACAGACACAAGCAAAGCCAGAACGGCGAAGAGTTTAAGCAAACTTTCAAAGGGAGATGACGATTCTTGTACAATTCGAGTTTTGGTGACCTTGAATGTGCGATCCCATTGTGTCATGATGGCATTTCTGGCTCCTTTCCATTTTCCTGGTCCAGTCAAGCGGAATTGGTATGGTGAATATGGGCCAAAGAACATAGTCAAAGCCAGCAGTGGGTCAGTCAGGAGTAGAGAGAACAGGTTGGGTTTTGCGTTGATAGAGGTCAGGAGATCATCTATGTACGTGATGTAATCTGCTTGTAAGGCCTTGCAGTAGCACAAGCCAAACCTTTTTGACAGGAAGATGGGGGGGGGGGGCAGGGAGAGACAAAAAAATAAAATAAAGATAATCTTAGAACAAGTAAAAGAGTCCAGAGCTCATGAATGTTGCTACAAATTTGGAATAGTTTCCATGTTCTCCCATTTATGCCATGAGCTATCTGATGAGCTCATTCTACAAGAAGTTTATAAAACGTTCATGGAACATGCATGAAAAAGCTATGCATAAACTTCAGCAAAATTTTTGTGCTGAAGTAAACTTTTAATTTTATTTCCCATGAATACTTTCAAGGATATATCTAGTAAAACTCAGTTATTATTGAATTTGTATGAGGGTGAAAATTCACATGGATGGAATTCCTTATAATGCTAGTATCAGCCCCAATAATTGACTGATGTGCCAAGGAAATTTGAAAAATTTGACTTCATCCTAATTAATGATTTATCATGCAGGTGTTCTATAATGGAAATCAAACAATATCCTAGACTGAGGATAAATAAAAGATATTTAAAATTATTTTATTGTTTGAAAGTTGACACTTTGGCAAGGATAGATCAACACTTGAAGTTTGGAGGCATATATAGATGAGAGAAGAGGTACAAATGTCCTTAAGTGTAGTGCTTTTTAAAATTTTTTTTCTCTGCTATTGATTGTTTTTTCAAGTGAAAATTTATATTAAATGCCAAAAATATATAAAACAGTAAGTCAGATAACATCAGGAATGTTTTGGTTGGATTGGGAGTAAGAACCCTGGGCCATGACTCCCTTCCCTGAGTGGTAGCCAAGAGCATACCACAAATGGAAGCCTCTTTTTTGCAGAAGATGCCGATAAAAGACCACAGGGTATATGCTGTAGGCATTGAGGGCTATATTATGGTCCCTGTCAATTAACCAATCCTGTTATTCTAAACATAGAAGTAGCCATGACAATAGATGGATGAATGAGCCTGGCTGTGATTTAACAAAACTTTGTTTATGGCCACTGTGATGTGAATTTCACATAATTTCCACATCTCCTTTTTCTTCTATAACTATTTGAAAGTGAGAAAGCAAAAGCCAGATTGGTGGACTTGGCCATGCATGGCTTGTGATTTGCTGACCCTGCTCTGGAGCAGCAATTAGAATAAAAACAACAGAACTTTTAAGACTTGTGGGATGCATAATTGGGCAAACACTTCTGGTGTTCAAATGGAGAAGCACAATCTTTTGCTGCTTCCTTGGATAAGGTATGGAATAATTTTCATTGGATAAGATATGGAATAAAGGGTAATTATGCTTTTCTAGAATCCAAATTCGATGTGATGCTAGATAACCATGGTCTACAGACATGACTCTGGGCATGTGCACTTTCCTCAATTTTGTTACTCTTCTTCAACAGGCTTTCCTACGTTTTTACTGTAAATCTCAGGTGGTTCTTTTTCTTCCCATGTAACTCTCAACTCTCTGCTTTTGCTTTGCCAATTTTAATTATGACTCAGAAAGTGGAGAACGGGACTGGGAATGTGAGAGGGAGGAAGAAGTGGGGCGGGAGAGTGGATGGGAGGAAGGGTATGGTGGGAAGAATCACTATATTTCTAAAGTTGTACTTATGAAATGCATGAAGTTTGTATTCCTTAAATAAAATGTTTCTTTGGGTGGAAAAATAAAAAAAGAAAAAAAGAAAGAATGCCAATAGTTAACTTACCCATTGTGCTTGTTTTCTTTCCTTTCATTAACTTCTTTTATCATGACACTTGTTGGAGGTAATTTAATTACACCTATAAAATAAACAAAGCATATATGCAATTTGGCTTTAGGTCTAACTGTTTACTTATGGATAAAGATGCTTCACAGCTCATTTTTCATTTCTAGTACTCAGCTCCTCATCTGCTATAGTGAAAACGTTAGTAGCTTGAGATGATTGGTGATATATCCCTGAAATAATTCTTGCACCTGAAATGATAAGTGTTTTGTGCTTGTACTAGTTCTTTGACAATAGAACCTTAAAATTGGATTCACTGAATATTGTCACTCAGTTGACTGATTTTTAATTTTAATTGAACCAGTTGATTCAGTCTAAATAACAGGCAGACATAGCTTATGTTTTCTTACCCTGATGTATCATTTGTATTGGTAATGGTATAAGCAAATCATTATGATAGAAAAATTCAGTGTACAATAGAATAGATATGGATTTTTAAAGATTCCATTATTTTACATGGGAGCTGAGTAAGAGTTTCAAAATTTCTAATATCAAAAATCACATGGCAAACCAAAACCATGTGCCTATTTCTCATATGCTTACCTTTAAAAACTTGAACAGTATATCGAGCTTGTGTTTCTCCTGTGGGTAACATAGACCCCAAGGGTTTAATGAGGCCAATAACAGCCAAGGTTGGCTTTTGCAGATGTGCAGGGAATATATACTTGTACAGTGATGCTTGACCATCTTCAACTTTCACTACAGACTCATCAAGGAAGGGGAAAGCAAAAGTGTATCCAGTGGCAAAGACAATGACATCAATGGGCTCTTCGCTTGGGGTGTTGTGTGCATTGCCAAATACAACAGAGTTTTCTTTCACCTCCTTTATGCTTGGCCTGATAAAAACTTTCCCCGTGATGATACGGCCTGGGAGCTCATCATTTAGCACAGGCTCTTTCATTTGAATCCTAAACAAAACCATGGACAGGAGAGACATTTATTGAATGTGGCTGGCCCTCTTTCCTACTTACATTTGTTGGCTAAGAGCTTCAAGTCTTGGGAGAAGTTATACATGTGAAAAGGGATTCATGAATGTCCAAGGATTATGAAATATGCTGTTTTCTAGAGTTTGGAAGCCTGAGGAAGAGGCAGAGTTTTTTCTAGTTTGCTTCTCTTGCCTTTTTTCAACATTCAGTTATGACTATTGCTTTAGAGATAGATGAATACTGAAAAACTGCTGAAAGCTCTATCTAGTTCCCTTTCTTCCTAAGAAAAATTTTATGAGGAAAACTTGTGTTTAAAAAGAACAATGAGCCAGCGCCGCAGCTCACTAGGCTAATCCTCCGCCTTGCGGCGCCAGCACACGGGGTTCTAGGCCCGGTCGGGGCTCCGGATTCTGTCCTGGTTGCCCCTCTTCCAGGCCAGCTCTCTGCTGTGGCCAGGGAGTGCAGTGGAGGATGGCCCAAGTGCTTGGGCCCTGCACCCCAAGGGAGACCAGGATAAGCACCTGGCTCCTGGCTTTGGATCAGCGCGGTGCACCGGCCGCAGCACGCTGGCTGTGGCGGCCATTGGAGGGTGAACCAACAGCAAAGGAAGACCTTTCTCTCTGTCTCTCTCTCTCTCACTGTCCACTCTGCCTGTCAAAAAAAGAAAAAAAAAAAAAAAGAACAATGACAGAATCATCTTTCTCTGGCTATGTCTTTGGAATTGGAAGGCTAATGATTTGGAGATAATTTTATAAAATCCAAGACACTGTTGACTTTGGGTGAATGCCCAGAAAGAGATGGTGTAGGTAAAAAGGGAAAAGTACTGGAGTTGGAGGGAATAAGAATGGCTTATTATATAAATGCTTGTACTTGGAAGAGCTGAGGCAGCTCCTTTAATCCTTTAGGCTTTGTTACCTTCATCAAATACTGGTACTAACACTTACCATCCTTAGTTCATTGGGTAGGATGAAGAAAATATACAATTGTATAATATTGGAATGTTAGAGGGTAACTAAATCTAAGAGAGAAGAGATCATACTTCTTCAGGCTTCTTCCACATTTCATGGGTTCCTTGTAGTCCTGTAAATCATGAATTTTCTTATATTCTGGTGAACCACCACGAGGCTGGATAACACTCAAGCTGTGCTGCCTCTGGACAGCTGAACGCATGGAGGCTCCTGGGAGTGGTATGCTGGGAGAAGGCAGGACCACTCTGGGATTCTCTCTCATACTTCATCTTATGCATCTACTTTAGGACTCATTCCATGTTTTGATTTAAGGAAGATTAAGCCCCAGCGTGGACACTGGGGAGTCTGGGTTACCTGAGCCATGTCTGTGATCTGACCAGGCTTGCTGGTTTTAATGAGTCAAGCTTCATGTTGGAGAAGAACTGGGGACAGCCTCCAGCCAGAGAGAAACTGAGACTGCAGTCAATGGCCCCTAAAGAACTGAATCCTTCTGACCACCACCTGCGTGAGTGTGAAAACTGATCCTTCCCAAGGTGAGCTGTGAGATGACAGCTTGTCATCTAGACGATGCTTCCATTGCAGCTTGTAAGAGATCCCAAAGCAGAGGCTGGTGCCGTGGCTAATCCTCCGCCTTGCAGTGCCGGCACAGTGGGTTCTAGTCCCGGTCGGGGCGCCGGATTCTGTCCCGGTTGCCCCTTTTCCAGGCCAGCTCTCTGCTGTGGCCAGGGAGTGCAGTGGAGGATGGCCCACGTGCTTGGGCCCTGCACCCCATGGGAGACCAGGAGAAGTACCTGGCTCCTGCCATCGGATCAGCGCAGTGCGCCGGCAGCAGCACGCCGGCCGTGGCGGCCATTGGAGAGTGAACCAACAGCAAAGGAAGACCTTTCTCTCTGTCTCTCTCTCTCACTGTCCACTCTGCCTGTCAAAAAATTAAAAAAAAAAAAACCATAAAAAAAAGAGAGATCCCAAAGCAGAGGACCCCAACAAGCTATGCCTAGATTCCTGGTCCACAGAAACTGAGATAAAACTCTAAAAAGTCAACTCATGGGAGAAAAAGCACTGATAGAAAAGTCAAAATTCCTGAGAAGCCCACAGGTGGAAGAGAGTGCATAAGAAATAAAGAAGGAAAAAGTGGAGACAATGAAGAGAGGGGAGGAACAAGAGGAAACAGAAATACGTGTAATGGAGGAGGCTGCTTGTCATCATTTTTGGCCTGGGTGCTGCCTGATCAATGTTGGCTCAGGGAAGAATCTGGATGGAGATCAGATAGGATCTCCATGCTGCAACATCCCCTGGTAATGGAGTTTCATTTGCATAAAATTAATGAATGAGGAAGTGAAACTTCTGGTTCTTGTTAATGGGATAAATCATGGTTGCAACTGAATGGATTGAAATCAAGTTAATTTTGATCAGGGTGAGAAGGCACTGCCACTACAGTGACAGTGAAGAGCAGGTATAATATTCAATTTTTCCTACACAATAAAACAAGGCCAACATGTTGCTTTTGTCAACAAAATTACAGAGAAATTATTATTATTTTTGATTGTTGCAGATGAGGCTTAAATTACATGCCAAAGTGCTAGAACTCACTGATCAGTAAATGAAGTTGGACAAGTGACTGAATTTTGCTGAATTTCTCAGTGGAGAAAATGAGATTGTAACTATACTTACCTTACTGGGTTATTGACAAGATGAAACACATAATTTCACATACCAGACACTTAAGAGCAGCTAGTTGTTATTATTAAGCAGCTTTGTGGTAAGTAGTTGTGTTCCTTCATATTTAATCATCCAACTGTATTATTGTTTGATTTGCATACACCACTGGAATGAAGAGGTTCCCTCTTCCTAACAACTCTTAGCAGATACGTTATATTTACCTGTCTTTTGGTACTAAGCCATAATTTGCATGGTTGAACCAGCTGTTCATCTTTTTTGCCACCAGCCAAGTCACAATTGGAGTTGGGAGAGAATTTCTGATGAAGTTCTGAAATCGTGTCGTGAACACCATGTCCCATGGGTACCCGGAGTCAAAGACCCGGCTGATCACCCACGCCCCTCCGGTAGTGCTGAGGAACACCTGGAAGTAAGCAAGAAGAGTCAGGAATTGAAAAACACCTGAGGCCGGCACCGCGGGTCACTAGGCTCACTAGGCTCACTAGGCTAATCCTCCGCCTTGCGGCGCCAGCACACGGGGTTCTAGGCCCGGTCAGGGCGCCGGATTCTGTCCCGGTTGCCCCTCTTCCAGGCCAGCTCTCTGCTGTGGCCCGGGAGTGCAGTGGAGGATGGCCCAAGTCCTTGGGCCCTGCACCCCATGGGAGACCAGGATAAGCACCTGGCTCCTGCCATCCTGCCATTGGATCAACGCGGTTCGGTGGCCATTGGAGGGTGAACCAAAGGAAGACCTTTCTCTCTCTCTCTCTCTCTCTCTCTCACTGTCCACTCTGCCTGTCAAAAAAAAAAAAAAAAAGACACTGGAAAGTACAACACAAAATCTTGATGAGATAATCTTATCCTTCTAACTTCTATTTTTATGTATTTGATTTATTTGATAAACAAAGAGAAAGACAAGGAGAGAGAAAAAGAGAACACATTCCATTTACTGCTTTACTCCCTAAATGCCAAATGTTCATAGTATCCTGCGGTTGAGCCAGGCCAAATTCAGGAACCAAAACCTAAGCTAGGGCTCTCACATGGTGGCAGTATCACCTGTTGCCTCCTAGGGAATGCATTATCAAGAAGCTGGAATCCAGAGTGGGGCCAGGACTCAAACCCAGGCACTTGAATATGGGATTCAGGCATCTCAACTGGTGACTTACCTGTTAGACCAAATCAACCAATCAATCAGTTAATCAGTCTTCAAATCCTTTTTCAGAAGTCATGGGAAGGAATTTTGAGTTACACACTCCCAGTTGTTTTCCTTCACAGCTAATTTCTCTCTGGCAATTAATGGTTTAGTTATGTACACGTATTTATTTGTCCTCTGTTTTTCCCACAACTACACTCTGTGACAATGAGGATTTTGCTTTTGTTGGCCAGCATATTCTCAGAGCCTGGTACCAATTTTGGTTCATCAGAAACCACATACTAATTCCTATTAGTTGGCTGGATGACTCTCAATGAGGTTACACCATGGTTGGAAAGAAGATATATACTCCAAAAGGTGATTAAAAATACTTAGGATTAAAAAGTGTCCGTTGAGGACTGTAAGTTGTAGTATCACATAAATTCTGAATGAGGGGACATCAGCTTGTGGCGCAGTGAAATAGCTGGGAATGTAAATGTAGATGATAAAGACGGGAAGGGTATGCAGCATCGAGCAGGGTGGTGTGAGCAGAGGGGAAACAGACTCAGGAACCAGTAAGGGCCACATGCTAGTGCTGCTTGGCTGTAGGTGATGGTTGTGCAGATGGTGGTATAAGGGTTAAAATGAAGATGGCAGATTTGGACACTGTAGGAGAGCACTATGATGCCAAGCTAATATATTAGCACCTTTTTCAGATAAGAGGAATTATTATAGGCTTTTCAAGATGAGAGTGTTGTAATGAGAGCAAGCTTTTCAGAGGATATGTTGGTTGGTGGTTGGAGTTCTAGATGGCTTGTGTGAGTGGAAAGATAGACTGGAGGTAGGTATGAGAGATGCAAGGCAGAGTTAGAAGCATTCACTTGGACTTTTTTTTTTTTTTTTTTGACAGGCAGAGTGGACAGTGAGAGAGAGAGACAGAGAGAAAGGTCTTCCTTTGCTGTTGGTTCACCCTCCAATGGCCGCCGCGGCCAGCGCACTGCAGCCGGCGCACCACGCTGATCCAATGGCAGGAGCCAGGTACTTCTCCTGGTCTCCCATGCAGGTGCAGGGCCCAAGGACTTGGGCCATCCTCCACTGCACTCCCTGGCCACAGCAGAGAGCTGGCCTGGAAGAGGGGCAACCAGGACAGAATCCGGTGCCCCGACCAGGCCTAGAACCCCGTGTGCTGGCGCTGCAAGGCGGAGGATTAGCCTAGTGAGCCACGGCGCCGGCCATTCACTTGGACTTAAAGAGACCTGGCTGTATACTTGCTGGTGGTACGAATTGCTAAGCATTTGTTTCTTCACCTGTAGTCAGTGACACTGATAGTACCTATGTTGATGGCTTGTTTTGATGAAGTAATGCAGTGAAAAAGTAATGCAATAGAAAACATTTGGTGCCATGTTTGAAATGGAGTAATCTCTATAAATATTAACTATTTCTATTGTCAAACACTGTTTGTTGAAAACAAGTGCATCTTCAAATAAACTCCTCATGTAGTGACATCAAGACTGGTACCTTTTTTGCCACGTGGCTGGCCTCCACAGCAATGTCTGTGCCAGAATTGCCCATTCCAACCACAAGAACTCTCTTGTCCTTAAATATATCTGGATGTTTATACTGTCGGCTGTGAAAGTATTGGCCTTTAAAGGTTTTTATGCCTATAGAAAAAAAGAGAAGTCAAATAGAAAATTTGCTGCATCAGTGAGTGAAACATAAATATTTTTCAGTTGATAACACCCATTTGATATATGATTTAAATTGTTTTTATTAGTATATTGAATTTTGATGAAATCTGAAGTATGATATGACTATATGGCTCCAGACCATCTTAGAAGATAATTATTTACTTAATGGAGGTAATTACTACATTTCAATAGATGGGTTTCTGTTTATATTTATTAGATTATTAAACTATAAGCTGAAATATGATATGAAGCCATGAAGCAAAAGTATAAGAAGTGTATCATTTTTTTAAAAAAGAAAGTTTTTTTTCGACAGGCAGAATTAAACAGTGAGAGAGAGAGAGAGACAGAGAGAAAGGTCTTCCTTTTCCGTTGGTTCACTCCCCAAATGGCCACTATGGCCGGCGCGCTGTGGTGATCTGAAGCCAGGAGCCAGGTTCTTCCTCCTGGTCTCCCATGAGGGTGCAGGGCCCAAGGACTTGGGCCATCCTCCACTGCACTCCCGAGCCACAGCAGAGAGCTGGATTGGAAGAGGAGCAACCGGGACAGAATCCGGTGCCCCAACCAGGACTAGAACCCGGGGTGCCGGCACCGCAGGCGGAGGATTAGGCAAGTGAGCCTTGGCGCTGGCCAGAAGTCTACCATTTTAAGGTTGATGGAAGTCACTGGACAAAAATATTCAATTTACTGATACTTGACTCATGGGTTTTTACAAAGACAGACAAGAAAGTCAGAGGGAACCATGAGCCACAGCATTTATGCAGCAAACTTTCTGGATGTCAGCTCTGTGCCTGGCAATGTGCAGGATGATGGGGAAATAGGAGAAATGATAGTCACAAATATTTGCATGAGTTGCGGAAGTTCACTGATAGTTCAGCTTGGTTGACACATTGCAACTCAGGCTAATTTTGCTGAGTCAGTAAGTTGACAAAAAGAAAAAGGATTACCTTCTTTATATCAGGATAACATCTACTGGGTGAACTCTATATCTCAGGTGGTTGGTGTCAAATCACATAGAAACATCAAACATAAATAGAACATTTTTGAAAATAATCTCAGGGCCACTTTACATAATCAGAAGTAATACGTGCTGAAAGAAGAACCTGTTCATTCTACAAAAAATGGTAAGACATCTAGATTCTCAGGGTATTGTGGAAAGTTGCCTTCTTAAGGCCTGGTAGCTCTTTAGTTCACCTTGAATCATTTGAAATCTTACCTGAATCCTGGTTAAAACCTAACAATGATTTAGAATTTAGCAAGGATGTAATTAGGTTCAAATATTATCTCAGAACAGGAAAAGAAAGCTGGGAAAGTCTAAAAAGAATCATGGAATTCTCTATAGATTTTAGATTGTCTTAGATTCTCTCTGGAGCAGACCATTTTGATGACAAATGGACACACATACGACTCTGTGTGCCTGAGTCTCCTCTAGACTGATACCTCTCCTCACCTTACAGGAGGGCAGAATTAGAATTAACATTGGGTGATTGTGGCTGAATGTAGCTGAACGAATAAAAGCAGTCATACTGGGAAAACTGATTCTAGCTGTGACTCCTTTAATGTTTACTAAGAATCTTTGGAATGCTTCCTTTGGAACTACTTCCAGAATTTGTGATATACATTTTTTAATATCTTCAGTGGCTTTGAAATTTTGTAATATTTAATAACCTCTACAAGGGAAATGTGCAGACTAACCAACTGCTTTAAGGCAGAGAAAGAGATGGTAAAATTGGGTGGAGTCCATTGCACTTCTCATTCCTCTGAATTGAAATTCCATTGAAAGTTGACATGGATTAACATGAATCATGGTTGCAAAAAGCAGATAAAAAAAACTGAGGTCTAAAGATGTGTTAGCTTATCTCTCAAGATTCATCTCCTATGGCACAGTGGGTTTACTATGCCAGCATCATATATGAATGCCAGTTTGAGTCTTGGCTGCTCCACTTCCAGTCCAGCTCCCTGCAAGTGTGCTTGAAAGTCAGCTGAAAATGGCCAAGGTGTTTGGACCCCTGCCACCCTAAAGGGAGACCTGGATGGAGTTCCAGGCTCCCGGCTTGGGCCTGGCCCAGCCCTGGCTCTTTTGGCCAATCGGAGAGTGAATCAGCAAATGGAAAATCTCTTTCTCACTGTCTCTCTCTCTCTGAAAATCTGCCTTTTAAATAAACAAGTAAATCTAAAAAAAATTCATCTCCCTGTTGACTATTATCCTAGTGCCATGAATCCCTGATCTAGCTGATTGCTATGGCTTACATAAAACAAATAAATAAAGTTAAGCAATTCAATTACATTATTGACCTTTGTGTCCTCTGAATTTCATTTTGGTAATGTGCAGCTGCCTCTGGGGCCAGCAACTTGTCTAACTCATGCTTTGAAAGAGTTTCTGAGTGCTGCCAGTCACTTAAGGAGGGACACTGAACTTTAGTGAAGCATAAAACTGCTTGTTAAATTATCCATTCTACTCTTCTGTCTTCACAGATTGTGTGAAAGCTAGAGGCTGGCCAGAAAGTGTTGTTTAAGAAAAACTGCTATCTTACAACTTAAACAATTGAATGAAGGGTCCATACCAATTTGTCCTCAGGTTAATCAAGTATTAGGATGGCTCCAAGGAGACAATTTAAGGTCAATAGCAGAAAATCTTGTACCTGGAAAGCAACCCAATGGCAAATGAGGGTTCGTAAGAAAACCAGTGCAGACCATGACAGCATCAAAGATGGCTGATTCTTGCTTCCCTTCATGCAGAGTCACTACCTTCCACTGGCCAGAGACATTAAAATCTTGGCATTTTGTTATACTGAAGACTGTAGTCTGAAAAAAAGAATAACAGGCATAATTACCATTTATCAAAGTTCCATTAAGGGCTTTTGTGCCAGTTGGCATTTCAGAAGCTCCTCGGTAAGGCACAATACAGTTAATAAGCATAACCCTAGTAACCTCTTCAGGCTATTGGACTAATTGGTTTCCTGGATGGAACTATTTGAAGCTTGGAATTGTAGAGGGGTATCTAAGATTTTAAGTGATTTGCTCAAATTCTCACAGCAGGCTAAGTCGCTGATGTCTTTTTTCATTATTGTTCCTGTTACACAACCTTATTTTTCAAAGTATAATCTCTTTGACAATAGTTCCTTTAATGAAGGCATAAATAATATGTAATTAAAGACATACATTTGGTTCCAAGTATATTATCTTACACACGGATTTATAGATTATGTTTTTGAAAATTTCCCAGATCTAAAGAGTTATTTAAAAGTGCTATCAGAAGTTTAAAGAATGGTTGGATAAATCCTAGGGATGCATTTCAGCAAGGATTGTTCACTAGTCTTCAATACTTTGAGATCATTATACAGAGATGAGTAAAAGGAGGCAATTGTAGAACTAACAGTAGATTATAAAACCTTTCTAAAAAGCTGCCAGTTATTTAATCCCAATGAAGATGGAGAGGAAGAACCACCAACCACATTACTTTGGATGCAGTTCTACTTGGTGCAATCTTATGACAAAATTAGTCAGCCATCTATTGCTCTGGAGTACATAAATATTTTAATTAAAAGTACATCTACATTGATAGGACTCTTTCTTGTGAAAGATAAAATCTACAAGCATGCTGGGAATATTAAGGAAGTTGCGAGAAGGATGGATGAGGCCCAGGTCTTGGACACAGACAGCAGATTTATCAACTCCAAGTGTGCAAAATATGTGTTATAAGCCAATTTGATTAATGAGACTGAGGAAATTATGCTCAAGGTATACAAGGGAAGGAACATCAGCTATGGAGAATTTGAATGAAATGTAGTTCATGTGGTTCCAGATAGAATGTGCTCAGGCTCATAAAGCAATCGACAAATTTGGCAAAGCACTTAAGAAATGTCATAATATTGAGAGACATTTTATAGAAATCACTGACAATCAATTTGACTTGATGTATACTATATGAAGAACATTACCCTTAAATCTTACGTGGACTTATTAATACTAGAAGATGTACAGCCTCTGTTTCACTTCAGGCAGTAAGAACTGCTTTAGAGACATACTTGAAGCTTCATGACAACTCCCGTACAGGTGAGAATAAGGAACATGAAGCCAATACAGCAGACGTGTCTGACAAAGAGCTGAAGACGCTACACAGTAAGTAAAGAAGAGCTCAGAATAAAACCCAAATAAAAGAGGAAAAAATGCAGAAAAACAAAAAACAACAGAGAAGCCCCCATCCCCTCAAAAAAAAAAAAAGGAAGAAGAAAGATGATGATGAGGAGGAAAATGGAGGTCCAAAAGGAAAACTTATCTCTGAAAAACAGGCCAAGGTTGAAAATCCTTTGGAAGAGGCTATTACATTTTTAACATCATTGAAGAAATTGATGAAGAACAAGGTAGAAACTCATCCTTTGCCTTTGAGATTTACTTTAGGAAAGAAAACAGTTCTCCTGCAATCAGTAAATAGGATATTTGGTATTGATTCTATTCATCCCTGGTTTCATGAGTGTATGATTTGACTTTTTAGTACTGTTGAATATGAAAGTAAATATTTGCCTAATAGAGTTAGAACAGTGTTAAAACAAGAAACATTGGTTCTTTTGTAACAACAAATCCAAAGAATTGTAATGAAACTTTTCTGAAAAAATGAATTCTTAAAAAGAATTCTGATGCATTGCCACACAGATTATCAGCTACCAAAATGGGGTATTATTTAGATCCTTCTAGTCAGAGGTGAGCTATAGAGTTGGCCACAACACTTGATGAATCTCTTACTAACAGAAACATCCAGACATGTATGGCCCACCCTCTTATCTCCCTTCTTAAAAAATACTTATATACGTATTTGAAAGAATCACACAGAGAGAGGGAAGGGCAGAGAAAGAGATATTCCATATGCTGGTTCATTCCCCAAATGGCTGCAACGGCCAGTGCTGAGACAGGCTGAAGCTAGGAGTCAGGAGCTTCATCAAAGTCTCCCACATAGGTGCCCAAGCACTGGGCTATCTTCTGCAGCTTTTTCCAGGCAATCATCAAGGAGCTGGATTGGAAGTGGAGCTGCTGAGAAATGGACCAGCACTCGTATGGTATGCTAACATCATAAGCAGTGGCTTTACCTGCTATATGACAATGCCAACCTCAATATCTGCTTTAAAAAAAATTGTTGCAAAATGGGTCTGGATGGGGCCGGCATTAAGGTCTAGCTGGTTAAGCTGCTGTCTGCAACGAGTGCTGGCATCCTAAATGGGTACCAGTTCAGGTACAGCCTGCTCAACTTCCATGCCAGCTACCTGATGATGCACCTGGGAAGGCTGCGGGCTTGGGCCCTCCCACCTAGGTGGGAGACTTGGAGGAGGTTCCTGGCTTTGGTCTGGCCCAGCTACCACTATTGTGACCATTTGGGGAGTGAACCAGCTGACAAAGGATCTCTCTCTCTCTCTCTCTGTCTGTCTTTCAAATACAACAAATGAATCTTTTTAAGAAGGAATGCTGCAAAGAAATTGCTTCAGATTCAGGAATTGCTATGGGTTTTTATAAATGGTTTTTAATTGTATTTATATGATGGTCCTTTATTTGACTCTGTTCATTGCAAAATGAGGCAATGGGATGAAATGCTCCTTGGAAATCTGTCTAGGAGGAATTAAATGGATGTGTGAATGTGAATCTTACTTGGTACTTGTTTTGGCCAAAGTCTCCACTCACATTGCCCTCTTGGTGTGATTTCTCATGAATTCCCCACCATTCCTATCCCTGGGAGACAGGAGAAGGGCAACACATGGGTTTCTTGGAGAGGAAAGCAAAAGAGGAAAATAGAAAGAAGAGAGAGAGAGGGAGAGATGCTCGTTTGTCTTTGTTCTGACTTCCTCTTGCCTCCATCCTGTGCCATGGGAAAGGAAGAGGGCCAAAGAGAAGGACAATCTTTAGCGATTTTTCTATTCCCAATGATATCTGGAAAAGATTTCCTTCCAATAACTTGGGTCTGTTGTGTATGCAATCTTGCTCACTTCCATTCTTATCAGGGGAAGTCAGGGAGAGACTATCCAGGGCACTCGTAGGAGTTCTCCATGTTCCTGTGTGCAGGTATTTGGCCCAAGCTGAAAGTATGCCTTGATATACTTTAGGTGTCTTAGAGCACTCAGATGTAAGCAGTGCCAATTAAAATTGTACACAGGTGCATCTTCACACAAAGTAGTCACCCTGACCTGCAGATTCACTTGGGTGTAGCAGGATGAGGATAAAAGGAAAAGCAATCCAGTCAAGGGTCCTTGATTTTGCCAGTTCAGTCTCTCATCTACAGAGTCCAGGGCAAGGCTAGAAAATGTAATGGAAATTAGGTAGAAGGACAGTTCTTGAATGTTGATTTGTTTTGTTTTACCTTGAATTGAATGCATTTCAGAAGGTCGAATCGATCTGCATACATTTTGAGATAGTCCAGGAATTGAGAATTTGGCACATAGTTTGGATAGTCTTCTGGGAATGGAAAATCTGAGTAACACGACATCTCCTTGCAGCTGTTGGAGACCACAGACTTGTACAGACTGGCTCTTCCTTCTTCAACATGTTCCTGTGAAACAGTGTAGACGCATGAGTACGCATGCATGCACAGACACATATACCGACACAGTGGAAATTCAGCTTGTAGAAATTTCAAACATTGACTAAGCTTAAGGTGATGCAGATGGTGTGCTCTACCTGCTGCCTTTCCTTTTTTTTTTAAGGTGAAGGATTTTTTTTTCCTTTTAAAAATGTATTAATTTATTTGAAGGAGGAGAGAGTTAGAGAGAGAGAGAGAGAGAGCAAGAGAGAGTGAGAATGAGAGAGTGAGAGAGCAAGAGAGAGCTTATCTGCTGTTTCACTTCTTAAATGCCTACAGCAGCCTGGTCTGGGACAGGTCAAAGGTGGGATCTAGGAATCTAACCCAGGTCTCCCTCATGGTGGCAGGGACTTAACTACTTGAGAATGACCTGCTGTTCCCAGAGCAGCAGCATGAAGTTGGAATTTGGAGGAGAGCTGTGATTCAAACCCAGGCAAAAGTAGTGTCTTAACCACTGCACAAAGTGCCTACTCCTAACTGCTACTTTTCTATGGGATTTACTATTCTCCTCTTGGGCAACAAGGAGCATTGGCCCCTGGTGTGAATTTCTGAACAGAAGTACTAGTTAATTTATTAGCTTATAAGTTACATGCTAATAAATGAAGCTAAGATGAACACACCTGTCTGTATACCCATAGTATTACTGCAAAGATCAGGAGATTATAGAAGTAGAACGAGGAAGCAGTGTCTGGATAGTGGACAAGCGCTAGGTCCTCTGATTTCATGGGGTATTCTTGAAATTGTTAGGGAGAAGATGGGTTCAGATTATGAAGGATCTTGTATCCCAAGTGAAGGAGCTGCAATTTTTTTCATTTCTTTTTTTTAACTTTTATTTAATAAATATAAATTTCCAAAGTACAGCTTATGGATTACAATGGCTTCCCCCCCATAACGTCCCTCCAACCCGCAACCCTCCCCTTATCCACTCCCTCTCCCCTTCCATTCACATCAAGATTCATTTTCTATTCTCTTTATATACAGAAGATCAGTTTAGCATGCATTAAGTAAAGATTTCAACAGTTTGCTCCCACACAGAAACATAAAGTGAAAAATACTGTTTGAGTACTAGTTATAGCATTAAATCTCAATGTACAGCACACTAAGGACAAAGATCCTACATGAGGAGTAAGTGCACAGTGACTCCTGTTGTTGACTTAACAAATTGACACTCTTGTTTATGGCATCAGTAATCACCCTAGGCTCTTGTCATGAGCTGCCAAGGCTATGGAAGCCCCCTGAGTTCACTGACTCTGATCATATTTAGACAAGGCCATGGTCAAAGTGGAAGTTCTCTCCTCACTTCAGAGAAAGGTACCTCCTTCTTTGATGACCCATTCTTTCCACTGGGCTCTCACTCACGGAGATCTTTCATTTAGTTTTTTTTTTTTTTTTTTTTTTTTTTTTTTTTTTTTTTTCCCAGAGTGTCTTGGTTTTCCATGCCTGAAATACTCTCATGGGCTTTTCAGCCAGATCCGCATGCCTTAAGGGCTGAAACTAGCTGATAGAATAAAAAAGGGAGACAATGATCCAACATGGGAAGTGAGATACACAGCAGACCCATAGAATGGCAGATGTCCTAAACAGCACTCTGGCCTCAGAATCAGCCCTTAAGGAGCTGGAATTTTTTTTAAGACATTTATGGCAGTCAGCTGAATGTTTCGACATGAAGTGATTCATTTTAAATCTTGGAAAGATAACTCTGATTCTAGAAAAGATGCATTAGAGAGGGCTGGTGAGGAAGAGGGAGGCCTCATTGACAGCCTAGTGCACAAGTCAACTTGATGGCTGGTGAGGGCCTGAGCAGAGGCAAAGGCAACTGGGGCCTGGGGAGGAGGGGCGTGCAAGGTGGAAGAGATGCAGAATGCACAGGGCTGTGAGGTCAAACAGAAACAGGGACTTAAAGAGGATGCAGATCAAAGGTTTCCAGATTCTACAATGGCATCATGGCCTAACACCAACCAATTGTCCACTCCCAGTTTTGACTCATCACTAGCAAATATCAGTGTTTCATAAGACAACCACGAGCTTGTAATGTCTTGGGTAAATGGTGCCTCTTTCTTCTGAGTGGTATCATGGAGGATTGTGCTCCTGATTTCATGGGAAGACACTCAATGTTTTAATCATTTATCACCTTGGACATGGATAGCTCCTTTACCCAGTATAAAAAGTATTTTACTTATGTGAACAAGTGGAAGCATGAACCTAAACCTCATACATGGAGAGGGCTTACTGTTTCACCAGTGAGTATAAATCTAGATCTATATGAAATGCACAGCAACCAAAGAGAGTAAAATAAACATATCCCTATAGTTTAAATTAATTTTACAGACCTCATCGACTACCATGAGTTGACTATAACCTGCTTTTCTGTGGCCCCATATCTGGTGGCCTCATTTATCCAGAATATATATATATATATATATACACACACACACACACACACTGGATATAATATTTATTCTATATTATATATATATAATTTTATATATAATTTTATATAGAATATATATTATATATATACTATATATATACACACACACATATACTGGAAGCCACGAGCTTGCAAGAATAGTGAGTACGTGAATACTGGTCATGGATTCTGCTGCAGTACTTTCAGCAGTGCTAATCAAGTGTCTGTAGAAAGCACCAACATGAATCGTTATCAGTCTGTGACAAGAGGAACACAGAAATCAAGAGTAAGCATTTACAAACTTTTATATTAGTAGTTTGACTCAGATTAACATCCAAGCTTGTGGATTCTTTGCTGATGACCAGAACGTAGATCAGATTGAGTTTTGTCCGACTTCTGCAGTGAGCTGTGCAGTTTGAGCTGTGTAGTCATGTGTACTAGGACTGCATTTTAATGTGTGATGTTTTAAGTTTAGTTTGAAAACTGTTATCCTAAAGTGTATATAATCTGGAATAATTTTCTTTCATTGAAAGATAATTTATATTTAATTATAAGGTTAGGTTATTTGAACTGGCTATTGATAAAGAACTGAAGATAAGTTTTTTTTTTTTTTTTTTTTTTTTTTGACAGGCAGAGTGGACAGTGAGAGAGAGAGACAGAGAGAAAGGTCTTCCTTTTGCCGTTGGTTCACCCTCCAATGGCCGCTGCGGCCAGCACGCTGCAGCCGGCACATCACGCTGATGCGAAGCCAGGAACCAGGTGTTTTCCCTGGTCTCCCATGCAGGTGCAGGGCCCAAGGACTTGGGCCATCTTTCACTGCACTCCTGGGCCACAGCAGAGAGCTGGCCTAGAAGAGGGGCAACCGGGACAAAATCCGGTGCCCTGACTGGGACTAGAACCTGGTGTGCCGGCGCTGCAAGGTGGAGGATTAGCCTATTGAGCCACGGCGCCGGCCTGAAGATAAGTTTTAAAAATACAGCTCTATTTGCTTAATTTTGAGTAGTACTTACTGAAAAGAAAAACAAATGCCCTGTACTTTTCCATTTAATACACCTCTTTGAACCTTGTTTCTCTACTTGGAACACTAGTGAGCAGTATTTGGAAATATTTTAGATAAGCAATATCACCTCTGAAGATCTTCGTCATCCATCCAATCTAGATTAGGTAAATGGGAAAGCAAGAAGCAAGTTTAACTGTCATAAACATCTCAGATATAAAACACTGTGTATTTAAAATATGCCCACAGATGTTTGATATCAAATACTGCTGTTTCACGCAAAATGTTTTGTTTGGCAAAAAGGTTCAAGTGTAATAGTGATTCTTTATATTAATAGCTTATGTGCACACTTTCAAAGAATGATATTTTGTTCATTTTTTTCTAATTGTTTTCTCTTCTGTGTTGTTTAATGATTTTTTGTAATAAACTTTATGACTTTTGACTATAAATTTTGAAATTTTGTTTTGTATATTAATTTGTGTTAGTCTGATTTTTCTCACAGTTTATTTTTATTATATTTGACAAACAGTAGCTTATAATTAATCAGAAATTTAGGGAAAAAAAGATTGTTCTCCATAGCTCTCTAGACAACTGCCTCTTGGTCCTGTTAGGATTATCCTGAGGAATGCTGGTAACATGTGGAAGCTGAGTTCATAGCCTGGGTGAGCCAGAGATTCTGTGTGTAGCAAGTTCTCTGATGTTGGCTCATGGATCACTTTTGAGTGACAAGGCTCTGGAGTAACATAACTCCATAGAATTCTGATAGAAGCCACACATACATTTGTTTTTTAAACTTCCTGATAGATACATTTAAAAAAGCAAAAAGAAACAAGAGAAATTACTTCTAAGACTTAATTTTGTTTAATTCAATATATCCAAAATATTAAAATTTCAACATATAGTGCATATAAAATTAATGAGGTATTTTATGTACTTTTTCTCACATTAAATCTTCAAAATCTGGTGTCTTTTATTTTATTATTTTAAAAAGTTTATTTATTTATTTATTTGAGAGATGAGAGAGGGAAAAGGACAGGGAGAGGGAGAGAGGGAGGGAGGTAGGCAGGGAGAGACAGAGAGAGGCAACACATTCCCATCTGCTGGGTACTTCCCAAAGGCCTGCAGGAGCTGGGGCTGTGCCAAGGTAAAAGCCGAATGCAGGAACACAATCCAGGTCTCCTACAAGGGAGGCAGGAGCCCAATTACTTGAACCATCACTGCTGCCTCCCAAGGTCTGCACCGGCAGGAGGCTGGAGTCAGGAACTGGAGCCAGAAATAGAACCCAGGTTCTCTGATGTGGGCTGCAGGCACCTTTTTTCCATTTTCATTTTGATTAATTTTTAATGGATTCAATATGATTTATAGATACAAGTCTAAGAACATAATGATATTCCCCTCCGCCCTACCCACCTTCCTTCCTTCTATCTTTGTGTCTTTTTCTTTTTTAGTTTTTGAAATAACATATTTAAATTTACATTACAGTAAAAAAGGCTTAATACTTCACTGAATAAGAAGTTTAACAAGAGAAAAGCAAAAAGACTGTAGTTTAGTGGGAATATAGACTACAGCTATAAGCAATAATTAAATGTATAAATGACTATTTCATGCATATATTGACCCCAGTTTTGGGGTCAATGAGTCATTCATAATTTCTGTTTTTTTCTTTTTTCTTTTTTTTGGACAGGCAGAGTGGACAGTGAGAGAGAGAGATAGAGAGAAAGGTCTTCCTTTTGGCATTGGTTCACCCTCCAATGGCCGCTGCGGCCGGCAAGCTGCAGCCGGCACATCACGCTGATCCGAAGCCAGGAACCAGGTGTTTTTCCTGGTCTCCCATGCAGGTGCAGGGCCCAAGGACTTGGGCCATCTTTCACTGCACTCCTGGGCCACAGCAGAGAGCTGGACTGGAAGAGGAGCAACCGGGACAGAATCCGGTGCCCCAACCAGGACTAGAACCTGGGGTTCCTGCGCCGCAGGCGGAGGATTAGCCTAGTGAGCCGTGGCGCAGGCCCATTCATAATTTCTTTCAATGAAATACATCCAATGACAATGTAACATCTAAATAATTCCTGTGTAGTTATAACAAGTTCATTTGCATAAAAAGTAAATGTTCCTCTCAACAGCATTACACACAGGAATCATTTTATGCAGATTGCAATGCAAATAATTATACATTACTTTTTTGTACTCTATTAGTTACCACAGATCAGGGAAAACATATGATATTTGTCTTACTACTAAGCTCAACACCCACTCCTTGTGTATATTGTATGCATATACAGTCAAATGCTAAATTTTATTAGGAAAAGTGGATTCACATATCCTACAGCGATTGAATTGAGTTTAAAATGAAATGAAATGCAATAAAAAATTCATACTTTAGTCATACCAGCCAAATTCCAAGCTTTCCATTGCTAGTGTAGCTGATGACTACCATACTGGATATCACAGTTTTACAGACTCCTCAGAACTGAAGGTGGATTATAGAACTAAATATAAAGGAGTCAGGTTTTCTCTATGTTATAGGAACAGAGAAAGTAGCTATAAAGAGCTACAACACTGATAAGTGAGAGAAAAAGCAAGGGAAGAATCTGCAGTGTAAGTCAAAAAATGTCTATTGTAAATATTAGTGTAGGACAATTAGTGTAGGACCAAATTTCTTTCACTCTCCTGTATCCAAGAACGTCACATGCTAAGTACTTTATTGTTAATTCTGTGAATGTCTAGTAAACAATAATACAAGGCTAAATTACACACACACACACACACACACACACACATGCTGTTATACTGTTAGACAGAGTAGAGACATGTATGATACACGTTGTGAAGATTTCCATTACAAAAACAGTTCAAAAACCTACAAGCATTCTGTAATCGTGTTTAAACATCAGAGTAATGGGAATTCATGGAACTGGACAAGCTAGGGAACCAGTTATTTTATGAGTTCCTAAAGCAAATGAGCAAACAAACAAAAACAGGAAGAAAAAACTGTCTTGTGAAACTTAGAAAGAAAATTGTGAAGTCAGCAAGAAGCAAACTGTCCAGGAAATGCTGAAGGCTAATGTGAAATAATGCTCCACAGATGTGATTAGATGAGCAGCTAGCCTGGAGGGGACATTTAGCCCAGAGGGAGAAACCCAAGACCAACTCAGTCCTTGTTTTCCTTTCGTCCCACTGTTGTTTCTCCTGGAGGAAGACAAGGTATGTAGCATTTAGCATGCTGATAGCCAGTAAGGGTCTACAGACGGTCTTGGCATTGTGCCTGGTGGTTCTGCCAATCTCCTTGTGTTCCGAGTATGGACACACAAGGCCCCCTGAGAACGGACGGGGTCACTTAGGGGAAGAGTTTTGCTCTGTTCCCATGACAGGGAGAAGGAGGGAGGAGGGAGAAGGAGAGGGGAGAAGAAGATTGGAGAGAAGAAAAGAGCTTTAAGAGCATGAAGGCAGGGCTTCTGCCTTTCTGGCCTTCTTTGGTCCTGTGTGTGCAGTAGTGAGGTCACCATTCTCCACTGGGAACCTCCATGGGACTCCCAGAGACACTCCAGCGTCTGCCTGACTTGAGCTGTGAAACAGATTCTAAAAACTCATAGAACAGAGTTCCTGGCAGCAAGGGCCCAGAGGTACAGTCCCTGGGGTCAGTTTCAAGCTGCACATTTTAGCTGGATGACCTTGGGAATGTTCTTGAGCTCCCTGTGTCTCAGCTTCCTTACGCATGTGAAGGAGCAATAGTAGTGTATACCCCCAGGACAAACTAAAGGCATTGCTACAATGCATTTAGAACAGTATCTGGTGAGCACTCAATCAAGATGACATGATTCTCTGTGGTTTTCTTCTCATCTACAACTACCCGTGGAATTTGCTGACTTAGCGGCTGTTCCTAACAAGGAATCCTAACTACAATCCTCCTAACAAGGAGGAATGTAGGCACTGAGAAGAAAGTTTAGAGATACCGAGGATCTTTCCTTTCACATTTTAAACGTAGATGTAAAATGATAAAAAAGTTCAATCCTAAATAGAGACCCTCTCTCTTGGGGCCGGCACTGTGTTGCAGTGGGTTAAAGCCCTGGCCTGAAGTGCCGGTATCCCATATGGGCGCTGGTTCTGGTCCCGGCTGCTCCTCTTCCAATCCAGCTCTCTGCTGTGGTCTGGGATAGCAGTGGAGGATGGCCCAAGTCCTTGGGCCCCTGCACCCACGTGGGAGACCTGGAAGAAGCTCCTACCTCCAGATTGGTGCAGCTCCAGCCATTGTGGCCACCTGGGGAGTGAACCAGAGGATGGAAGGCCTCTCTCTGTCTCTACCTCTCTGTGTAACTCTGTCTTTGAAATAAATAAATTCAATCTTAAAAAAAAAAAAAAAGAGAGACCCTCTCTCTGTACTCTCAAGATTCGTAGCTCCTCTTCTGCAAGAATAATCATTCCTTCTTTTCATTTCCCTAGAAGAGCCAGTACCCATTGCACTTCAGCTTCCCTTCTCCCCAGTGACAGTCGGCCTCTCACTGGAGGGCAGAGTCCTATTCTGGGACCCACACAGGAAATATAGAAGCCTCAGAGGAAAGTTGGAGAACCCCAAGAATGAAAGCTCCTTGAGGGTAGAGGCCAGCGGATCATCAGAATGCAATACATGTTTATTGGCCCTATGAATAAAGGAGACCTGGTGATCTACTGAAGTTTTGAAAAACAGGCTTCTTCCAAGAAAGATGATAGGAATCAGGTTTACTAAGCATAAAGAAGAAATGGCTGGGGAAGGTCTTCCTTCATGATTGGAAGACATGTGCTCACACTTGCTCCTCATCCCCACGGAACGTGCTACGTGCGATAAGGAAGGCGTCTAGGAGATGCTCCGGGAGTGTTTGCTGAAGAACTGAGCGATGCACATGCAGAGGGAAGAGCTGGGCCGCAGCGGGCAGCATTCCAGGCAGGGTTGCGAGGCCTGGAGTGCATTGCAGGGATGTGACGAAAGAAACAGAAGGCGTTCCTACGAGCACAGTATAATGACTCACCTCCAGGTGCCGTCAGGGTGGTCTTACCTGAAGGTTTCATTAACGCCCCTTCCTATACTGAAATCTCTAGGGATTATATTAATTTTCAGTGACAGGACAATTCCTCGAATTTTGTTTCTTAAGTATTTCTATATAACTTAGAGTGTGGCTGTCCTAGCCCTTCCCTTTCTCTCTGGAATCTGCAAAGTTGTGCTGAACACAGGTTTCCCCTTGTCTGTCCCACTTTCGCTTGACTCAGTGAACCTGTTCCAATATATGCCTCCCTACAATTCCACTCCTTCCATTTACTGCCAGAATCTTGTCCCAGTGTTTGGTCTTTGGGCTTACTATTTGCTTTGACTGAAACTTCTTTAAATTACTCTGTTAATTTAATTGGGCAGTCTCATCCTCCAAGCCAATGGTCAATTCTTGCTTGATTACTTGTGCTTGTTTGGAATACTGTGTTAAGAAGGATTCTGAGGTTTATTGAGAGAAAAGTATTAAATTTGATTAGTAACATTTTCAAGAGGCATGAGGTAGGAGAGAGTTTTGGCCCAGGAGACAGGTTTCTGCCAGTTTGTCCAAACATATGCGTTTAAATATTTAAAATTTATTTGAAAGGTGGGGAGAAAAGCTGGGATGGAAAGAGAGACTGAGAGAGACAGAGGGAAAAAAAAACCCCATTTCCTGATTCACTCCCCAAATGTATGCAACAGCAGGGGCTGGGTTGAGGCTGAAGTTTGGAATCAGGAACTCAGTCCAGCTCTCCCATGTGGGTGGCAGGAGCCCAATTACTTGAGCCATCACCAGTACCTTCCAGGATCGCCATTAGCCAGAAGCTGGAGCCAGGAGTCTGAAGCCTGTGTCGAACCCATGCATTCTGATGTATCTTAACCAGCCAGGCCAAATCATGGGAATGGATGTGCTCTTGTCCCCAGTCTCCTTTGGAAAGTCTCCATACATTGAGGGTCACATTTAGTGGCTGGCCACAGGTTAAGCTATGCAATTCTTTTGTGTAAGGCCAGCTGGCCTGCACTGGAAACTTGTGACTAAACTGCAACTTTGGCTTCTCTGAAGCTTTGCCCAATGAACTAGAAAATGAATACTTTGTTCCAGTTCCAAACTCCTACCCTCTGTCATGGGGAAATGCTGTGTCTTTCTCTCAAGCCCTCAGGGGCTCTGAGGCCAAGCTATCTGACACCTTCCTCGCTTTCACCCCTCCTGACAGCTTTCTTCTGCGCACATTTGAAGATCATGGGAAGTATTTTTGCCTTGAAGGAGAGAAAACAGGAGCTTTGAGGAGATCAGGGAGAGCCGATGTTTTCAGGCTGAGCGGTGAAGCCCACAGACACTTTCTCTGCCTGACTTTAGGATCTCCACGGCCCCAAGAAGGGCCTGGTAATTCCCTTGCGCCCCAGACCAGCCAAGGTAGGCTGTAGAGTGTCTCCTCCTTGCTCCTTGTTCTTTTGTTCCCCTTTCCAGCCCTGCTGTCACCCTGCTGAGATCTGAGATTATTACTTTCCTTTTGCTGCAGAGGAAAAATAATAATAATAATACAAAAAAATCCTGTGATTGTTCTTGGCATGGGCTGGGATTGCCTGGGCAGCACGACTTTGCGTACAGAACTCAGCTTACACTGAGCTGTGTGTTGCTGTAACGCAGATGGAGCAGGAGTCAGGAAAAAATGCAAATAGCAAACAGCAGTCTTGCAGGCAGAGGCTAAGATTCTTGCTCTTGTCCCCGATTTGCAGCCCCTAATCTGGCTTCAGAATCCTTTTCCAGTCCTGCTCCCCTGCTCCTGGACTTTCCTGAGCTGCCCCAGTCACTCCATTTTTTCCCACACTGTGCATGCATCTTTGGAAACATTTGCTCCTCTTGGCCCTGGATAAAGTCTGTAAAGCTGTAGGCTTCGGACCCTGGTTTTAGTGGCCTGTCGTGGCTCAGCAGACAATCCCAGCCTCCCCTCCTACCCCCAAAGCAGCCAGCCCTTGTGCAAGAAACACAGTCACCTTTCCACACTAGCCGAGCCACTCTCCGATAGACAAATACAGCTGTTGAACCCGCACTCACCGTGAATCTCCACAGTCCCCCAAGGTCATCACTTCTCTCAAAGCAGGTGGGCTTCAGGCCTTCCTCCAGACAGCACTTGATGGAGGCCAGGCCGCTCACCCCAGCTCCCACAATTGCCACTCGCTTGGCCATGTTCTCCTGCACAGGGAAAATGAAGTTGAGCGTCGTATTCGCAAGAGCCCTACCCAACCCTTGGCTGCTCCGATGATCCAGGAAGAAAAAAAAGTTTGGAAGATGAAGGGATCTGCTCAGTTTTACTCCTCTATAGTGTGCCTCGGGCGTGTGAATGTGAAGAGGAAAGCGTTCAGGTCACTGGGTTAACCCTTGTGCTTGGCATGTTCCCACCCCTCATGGGAAGCTGGCGCCAACTGTTAGCACACTTGTGGTTGAGGCTGCAGCGCCTGGCAGAGTGGCTGAAATTGGAGCCTTCAGTGGACAGACTCTTGCATTCTAGGTGGTGCTGCTGACTCCAGCTTCCCTTCTCTTACCCTAGACCTGAATAGAGCAGCAGACCAGGAAAGGATCAGCTTGCCAAACCTGTTCTTTTTATCACATGAGACACTGAAGTTCAGATTGGAGTGGGGACACAGCACAGAGCCAGCCAGGGCAACTGGAGAGGTGGAGTTAGGAATAGGAGCCAAGACACTGTGGCAAACACAAATGTTGGTGCAGCACTGGCCAGCCCTGACCAGCTGTGCTGTTGGAGTGTCCCCCTTCTGGCAGTGACGGTGGCCAGTGGAAGAGGGGGGCATTTGTGGGGGAAATGTAGACATGGGAAGCCAAGCCTCCTCTCTCTCTCTCATGCTAATATGATTCACCTGTGGGCAACATAGCACGCCACCATCACCACAGGTTAGAGAATCTTCTTGTACCAGGCCACAAACTTATGAGAACTTAAAGGTACAATGGTGTATTCATTAAGCATACCGTGCTGCCAGTTACTAGTGTGCGATCTTGGGAAAATCATTTAACATCTCTGGTTTGTAAGAATAGAGAAAATAGTACAACTGTTCTTGGCACATACTGGGTATTCAACAAATGCAAGCTATTCTGACTATAAAAATGTTTTCCCAAATTGGTTTCTTCTTTACCTCAATAAGCCCCTGTTCTTTCAATTCCTGTAGCATGTCTGCTCAATAGATGCTGTTCCCTGATTTGTTTTCATGACAATTTTATCTCATAAAGTTTGTAAGCTTTAAAATTAAACAGGAAGTGCCCCCCACCCACATACACACACATAGGTTTCTTGAGCATTTGCTGTTGCCTTGATTCACCAACGCACTCTCTCCTCCAAGCCTGATAACACATCTTCTGTCTTTTGGGTTTGGGAATCTGAGAGAAGCAACTTAAGGCATTTGGCTTAGACTGAGCTAGAGTTTGCTTCTTTAGTTCCCCCCACAGAGGCTTTATTTGTTTTGATTTCTGCTGTGTCACCAGTGCCTAGGATGGCACTTAGAACATAACAGGGATTCAAGAGATGTTTCTTGAATGAAACAAAAATGTCCCTTTTTTTGGGTGTCACATGAAAGCATTGTAGGGCTGGTTGCTTCCTGTAGCAACTGGATATGATTTATTGGGGAAGAGCCAGTAGATGCCCTTTTTAGGGGAAGTCATGCCTTAGGTCCTGATGGGAACTATAGAATCAAGACCTGCATGTCACCCTGCCCTCCCTGCATCCCCAACCCTGGACCTAAGAAGAATAGCATGGCCCTGCTTTGGAGAGGCAGCTGAGGTGAGAGTGTTGGACCTGGTACATCTGTTTCAGATCCCAGATGTATCTATCATGAAACAGCCTGGTGACATACAGAAACTACTTGCCCCTTTTGGTTTTCTCATTGGTAAGATAGCAAGAAATGCTTAGATATAATAGACTTCCAATAAATATCCACTTTCATGGGAAAAAATACCTCTAAGAAAAAAGAGAATGGTGGTACATCTGGTGGGAGAGACTTGAAAATTAACAATAACATTTTTTAGGGGCTGGCGCCGTGGTGCAGCAGGTTAAAGCCTGAGGCGCTGGCATCCCATATGGATGCCGGTTCTAGTCCCGGCTGCTCCTCTTCTGATTCAGCTCTCTGCTATGGCCTGGGATAGCAGTGGAATATGGCCCAAGTCCTTGGGCCCCTGCACCCACACAGGAGACCCGGAAGAATCTCCTGGCTCCTGCCTTCAGATCAGCGCAGCTCGACATTGCAGCCATCTGGAGAGTGAACCAGTGGATGGAAGACCTCTCTCTGTGTCTCTACCTCTCTGTGTAACTCTGTCTTTCAAATAAATAAATTAAATCTTTAAAAAATATTTTTTTCTGTAAAATATTAAGACAGAGATATGTCTTCTGTACACATTGTAATAAGAGTATGAAGGAAGAGGTGTGAATTTCCATATTGTGAGAAATCAACACAGACAGATGCTGTTTGCTCCAGGTTTTGAAAGAAGGACAAGACTGCAGTGAGCAGAGGAGAGGGGCAAGGGAGGCCCAGAGTGAGGGATCAGTAAGAGTAAGGGCTGGTGGGGTGATTCCAAAGGTCAAGCTCCTCTGGTATACACATCTTGTGCTTTCCAATTGCATGGGCAATCAATCACCTGCACTTGAGCAAGAGTTTAAAGTTGAGTATAATAATGTGGTCATAGGGCTGAGGCATGAGGGCCTGACTCCATGGTGAGCTGGCCTTTCTCTGACTCCTAGGAGAACTACGGTATGTGCCCTACAAGAGGGGGTTGTGTTACATTGCTGATGAACTTGATCATGTCTGTTAGCCCTCTCTCTGCACAAGGCTTTGTTTCTCTGAAATAGGCCATTTTTCTCATGGCTCCTAGCAACGTGCTTGGGCTGTAATAATTGTTGCATAGATATTTTCAATGGATTCATTTCCTGATGGGTAATGTGAACTTACTCATTATCTTATATACTTTTCAGTTAAGAAATGAATAAAGCAAATACTTGCTGAATGTTAGTATCTTGGGCAAAACAAGAAGGCAGTGCTATGATTCTTAAACTACACAGGGGCCCAGAATTGTATTAACTTTTTTTTTAAATTTTTTTTTTGACAGGCAGAGTGGACAGTGAGAGAGAGAGACAGAGAGAAAGGTCTTCCTTTGCCGTTGGTTCACCCTCCAATGGCCGCCTTGGCCAGCGCGCTGCTGCCGGCGCACCGCGCTGATCCGATGGCAGGAGCCAGGTGCTTATCCTGGTCTCCCATGGGGTGCAGGGCCCAAGCACTTGGGCCATCCTCCACTGCACTCCCTGGCCACAGCAGAGAGCTGGCCTGGAGGAGGGGCAACTGGGACAGAATCCAGCGCCCCGGCCAGGACTAGAACCCGGAGAAGCCACCCTCACTCTTGGTCTCAATCTTGCAGCCAGCACTTTATTTATGCATTCTTGCCACACATCTTGGCATAGGAAAAGTCTCAGAATACAGTTTGGCATAGACTATGCAATGAATGCACAACCTTATGTGGGTTGTGGCATTTTAGGCATGTTCAGAGGTAGTTTATTCAGCTGGGTGGTAGTGGAGGTGGCGAGGGTGCCTACTTGGCCTCTGGGAACAAAGAAGAACAAGATAAGAGGCTTGGGTTGGAGCAGGGCTGTGCACTGGGATTTCCACCCTCCAGCAGCTCTACACTTCTTCAATCCCATTTATAACCACAACCACCAGATACAAATTCTCCAGACTAAGTTGACCACACCCTAGTACAGAGGAGAAACTCTAAGAAACAATCAAGGTCTGAGCCTCATTTTCTACAGCTGTGAAAAAGGTGGTATTGGACTGCCCATCTAGAGGCGACTTTTCAAGACCTTTGATATTTATAATCTTGAATTTAGCAGGGAGTGGGATTAACAAAAAAAGATGGAATTAGAATAAAAATAAGGAAATTTTGTCATAATGCAAACAATGGAGCAAAATCATGTTTTACAACAGAAAAAAAGATGACAAATCAGCATACAATATTGAAATTCCTCTCCCCTCTCCCCCACTGATGCCAAATGACAGCATTTTGTAGTCCACTCCCACTTCCTGCTGTCTCAGATCACGCTAGAAGCTGCTGATGGAAGCACTTAAGGAAGAAACAACCAATTTCCCTTTGTACTAGAAATCCAAGTTCTCCCCTTTGGTTAAACTCCTTAATAATCTACCCAGCAGAGTACTTACCGACGTACACAAAAGCCTCGATAATATCTGCCTTTACTGTCCCGTTACAGGTACGGGAGCTCCTCCTGGACTTCGAAGCAGGGAGTGGCTTTACAGTTCTTCCAGGGTCATGGACAGAGGGAGCTGTGATCTGGTTAGGTGATTCTGCTCTGAAGCACAATAACAGAACAGGAAAAGTCCCCATCCACCTCTGCGTCCAAGGGAATTGGAGAGTATATCTGATTACTTACTGTGTGTACTTGTGATTCCTTGTGCCTTAGAACCCTGCCACAGTTAGGATTCTGGAGCTAGCAGAGATCAAAATGGTCACTGTGAGGCAGTGCTGTTGGTCTGGGAGCTCACAGCACACCGGATGAACCCAGTCTAAGAGATAAGGAATGTTATGCAGGATTTGGAACCTATGGTTAGCTATTGTTTATATTTTAACTTGCTGATTAGTTGCAGCAGTGAAATGCTACAGAGAATGTGGTGTGGAGATGTGTACTTTAGCCTCACTCCTCTGCCTACAAGTTTTAAACTAAGGGAGTTTCAGCAGCCTCATCAGTCATCAATTTCACTCTTCAAAGGAGTGGGAATAAAATAAGAAAGATTCACTTGTAGGAGTTTTGTATCAATTCACATTTACAGAAAATTAATTTTTGAAAATCACCTATGACCACATTATTATACTCAACTTTAAACTCTTGCTCAAGTGCAGGTGATTGATTGCCCATGCAATTGGAAAGCACAAGATGTGTATACCAGAGGAGCTTGACCTTTGGAATCACCAGCTCTGGGTTCAAGTATTATGTTCACCTGTTATCAGAATACTCTTTGAAAAATTGTATAACATTTATCAGCTCCAGTTTCCTCAATTTAAAATAGGCACAATAACACCAGCTTCAAATAGTTGTGATGGGATTAGATGAGGTCATATATGCCGAGTCTTAACACTGTATGCAATGGTGATGCTGATGCTGATGATATCATTGCCAGATAAGACTTTTTGATTATTGATTCATAATATTGAAATGATACCCACAGGACAGGAAAGTAAATTCTGAGAGTAGTGGGTTGAAGCCAGGAGAGCATTGTGGAAGAATGCACTTTCCCCTTGTTTGTTGCTATGGTAAAACCACACCCTTTGGCCCTGCATCTGAAGGGTCTTGTGTGTCACTGACTTTGTTGCTTGCTTCTGGGATGCATGCCTGGCCTTAATTTGGGCTTATCAAATATTTGGCACGGAGACAGCATTTTTATTTCTAATGCATTCTGCTGCTTTCCTATAGCTATGAAGATGACACTTGAATAATTTCAAACCATTTTTATCCAGAAAGTAAACACTCCAGACTACTACTAGTTCAAATGTTTTTAAAAAATGTTTATTTTTATCTTCATTTTATTTGATGGGCAAGAGAGAGAGAGAGAGAGAGAGAGAGAGAGAGAGAAAGGGAGGGAGAGAGAGAGGGAAAGAGGAGAAAGGAGAAGGAGAGGAGAGGAAAGGAGGGGGAAGAGGAGGGGAGGGGAGGGGAGGGAAGAGATAGATATCTCCCCTAACTGGTTCACTCTTAAATGCCTCAATGGCAGAGGCTGGGCCAGGTTAAAGCCAGGAGCCCAGAGCTCAGTCTGAGACTTGAACATGAGTGGAAGGGACCCAAGTACTTGAGTTACCACCTGCTGCCTCCCAGTATTTGCATTGTCAGGAAGCTGGAATTAGAGTGAAGCCAGAAGCCAGGAACTGACCTAGGCACTCCAACATGAGATACAGGTAATGCCAGCAGCATTTCCTTCTTCGGTTTTTTTTTTTTTTTTTTTTTTTTTTTTAGATTTAGAGTTACAGAGAGAGAGAGAGAGACAGGCAAAGGTCTTCCATGCAACGGTTCACTCCCCAAATGGCTGCGATGGCTGGAGTTGAGCCAATCTGAAGCCAGGAGCCAGGAGCTTTTCCCAGGTCTCCCATGTGGGTGCAGGGGCCCAAGCACTTGGGCCATCTTCTACTGGTTTTCCAGGACAAAACAGAGAGCTGGATCAGAAAAGGAGCAACCAGGACATGAACCAGCACCCATATGGGATGCCAGCGCCACAGGCAGAAGCTTAGCCTACTATGCCACAGAACTAGCCCTGCAAGCAACATCTTAACTCTATGCCAAATATCTATCTCTGAAGTATGTTTTTTAAAAACAAAATATGCTTAATGTTGTGTCAGGAACAGCTTTAGAACCAAGGCCACCATTAGTGTCTCAAAGCCCATACTTAAACTCTTACTTGATATGTATCTCGTGCACACTAAGGGTATGCCAGGGCTTCCCCAGACATACTGCTAACATAAGAACTTTACTATATTAGTTGATCAGAAACACAATAAGTTTATTATTATCATGCATTTTTTATAATTATCAAGATACTTACAATAGTTAAAAATGAGAAGACTGATCTCGCATGCAGCAGTATGAAACTAGACCCCTACGTTACAACTTAGACAAAACTCAAAATGGATCAAAGACCTAAATCTATGACCTGATACCCTCAAATAACTAGCAAACATTCAGAAAACTCTCTGAGACATTGGCATAGACAAAAACTTCTTGGAAAAGACACCAGAAGCACAGGCAATGAAAGCCAAAATTGACAAATGAGATTACAAGAAGCTGAGAAGTTTCTGCACTGCGTAAGAAACACTTTGCAAACAGAAGAGGCCACCGACAGGATGGGAGAAAATATTTGAGAACTATGCAGTTGATAGAGGGTTAATGTCCAGAATCTATAAAGAGCTTGAGAAATTCAACAGTAATGATACAAACAATCCAGTTAAGAAATGAGCAAAGGACTCAGGCATTTTCAAGAGAGGAAATTCAAAAGGCCAACAGACACTTGAGAAAATGCTCAGGATCACTAGCCTTCGGGGAAATACAAATCAAAACCACAATGAGGTTTCACCTCACCCCTGTAAGAATGGTTTTCGTACAGAAATCAACAAACAACAAATGCTGGCGAGGATATGAGGAAAAGGGACCCTAAACTGCTGTTGGTGAGAATGTAAACTGGTAAAGCCACTATGGGAGACAGTATGGAGACATCTCAGAAATCTGAATACGCACCTATCATATGATCTAGCCACCCAACTCCTGGGAATTTACCCAAATCAAAAGAAATCCTTACATGAATGAGTTATCTGTACCCCCATGTTCATTGCAGTACAATTCACAATAGCTAAGATAGGGAATTAACCCAGATATCCATCAGCTGTTGACTGGATAAAGAAATTATGGTATATATACACTATGGAGTACTACTTAGCTGTAAAAATGAAAGAAAAAAATCCTGTCTTTTGTAGCAAGATGGATGCAACTGGAAACCATTATACTTAGTAAAATAAGCCAGTCCCAAAATAATAGATATATGTTTTCCCTGGTCCGAGGTAACTAATAGAGTAACCAAAATGTAATGTACTGGAGTGAAATTGACATTTTGAGATTTGATGATTGTTTACAGCCCTTTCCTCTTCCATTGAGGAAACGTGTTTTCTTCTTCACACAATTTGTTGAATTCTTTTACTTAGTGTAGGGCTAAGTATATGATCAGTAAGTAAACTGAAAATAGATCTTTGTAAAAATTAAGAGTAGCAATGGGAGAAGGAGGAGGGCGAAGGGTTGGAGCACAGGCAGGAGAAAGGGTAGGGTGGGAAGCATCGCATTACCATTTTCACATTATCATTCCTAAGTCTATATATATAAAATAGCTGAAACTTATATAACTTAAATAAAACTTTAAGAAAAAGGAAAAAAAAGAAGACTGGCCTTTTTGGAACCTTCATTTTCTGCTACTTTGGGAACTTACTGTTAATTCATTGTAATTTGGACCACAGGATGTAGAAAGCTACTCAGTCCCCTTATTCAAGTGAATCTAAACTCTAGAAGTCAGGTGGGTAGAGTTTAATGCTCTTTAGGAAATGTATCCTGCCTTCTGGAAAGTTGGTAGGAGAGTACCTCTTGGCCCCCTGGTGGAAGGTTGAAACAGTGCAACTAGTCCGGTCAAAGCACAGTGAGCCAAAGTAACCTGCGTCCTTTCTGCTCAGAACACCAAGTTGCCAGTTCAAGACCCAGTAGACCTTTCACTTTCCTTCTGTGTGGAAACTGGCAACTTTCAAGATACCTGTTCAATTAGCTTGGATACTGTAGTGACAGCCAATCACCAGTGGACACATTCATGAAAGAGAAATAATCTATGTTTTATTCCAAGTATTGAGATTTGGAGACTGGTTGTTCATGCTTCATTCGTAGCCTTCCCTGACTGACGCTCTAGAGGTAGGCTTCTTGACACTTTCATTGCATTTCTACAGTACCTTTGTAAATCTCTCTTCCCTTCCTATTTTCCCTGCTCAGATTCGTATTTACAGTCATAGAATTGTAGGGCTGAAAGGGAACACAGTCGTGTGTTTCTCTGAAGAGTTTGTAATGAACGGGAAATGCTGACATGGCACCATATTTAGGAAAATGGAGTATAATGTGGAGCATATTAATGAGCGTTAGTCCCAATTGTGAACTGGATCTACTCAGTGCAATGTTTTTTCTTTCTTTCTGAAAAGACAAAACAAAGTTAAATGCAATTCCCTATTGCTAACACCTGTCCCTCCCTGAAAGCATCAAGGGGTTCCCCACCTACACACATCTCTACCAAAAGCACCTTCCTCTGCGGTGCTTTTTAAAAATTCTAAGAGGAGCTAGTTTCGTAATTCCTTTACATTTTGAGATTGTTCTTTTTGTTTTTGTGAGACATGCGTACAGAATGAAATCACTGAAAGGGGAGGGGAAGGAGCAACAAGCCCAACTCTAGGCCACGTGCTGTGCTTGGGATGAGTCTTGAATCTGCCAGCAGTGGTGTGTTGCGGCACACCTCTACTATGTGAGGATAGGAACAAATAACAGCCTGTTTCTCTTAGAAATCTCTTAAATGTCTTGGTGTAGAGTTAGGAACTATTCTGTCACTTAGGATTCAGTCCTGTCCTGTGTTTCCCCCAAAGGATTTGTAATGAATGGGAAATGCTGACATGGTACCATATTTAGAAAAGTGTAGTATAGTGTGGAGCATATTTTTATCCATAGAATGGGATACTTACCCTTGCTTTGCCTAACACACAAGGTTGTGGCAGAGATAAGAATATTTGTGTATGTTTTTGAAAATGCTACAAAACTCATCTAACCAAACCTCAAAAGTTTGCATTTGTTTTTTTCCATGTTCATCTGTTATCCCTGAACATAGTGCAGTGCCTGACATCTGTGAGTAGGATAGGCATAGCAAACGTTTGGTGAATGAATGACTGGCATTCATCATATGTCTGCTTGAGGAATATGTCTAGTTTTTTCCATGATGCTGTGAGTTTTGTAAGAATAGGGACTCCGAGCTGATCCCTTGTGTGATATACAGACCTTTGTGTAAGGCTTAGGCAATATGAAAACATATTTGAAATATATGTTGATGGGAGCAGCTGAAGTCTCCCCACTGTGACGGCTCTGCCCTTGACTTTGCTTACGTTTTCATGGTCTCCTCTGTGTCTGTGTTGGCTTTTAACTGCAGTTAGCTTAACCTTTTATCTATTTTATAAAATAGTTCACCTCCACTATTTCTTTTTCACACTTAATATCCTTACTGAATATGGGACAGGTCACATTGAACTCTACTTAGCGTTCTGCATCTCAGTGACTCTATTCTTTTTGTTGTTGTTGTTGTTGTTCTTATTTCCTTTCCTTTCTTCTTCTATTAAATAACTCAAACATTTATCTTTTCTCCTGAGAAACTCAATTCTGACCAAACCCAGTTCCTTCAAAATCTCTCCTTTTTGCCTCCAGGCATTTGTGAGCAGTTTTTTTTTTTATATTACCATTTCGAACACCTAAGTTAATATAATGTTTATTAATGTAGCCATTTATACAATTTTATCTTGTTATTAGATACAAACATGCTAAAATAATTTTTGAGGTTTTTTTTGGACAATGTGTAGGTCATTAGCTTTTTAGAGCTGTTGAGAATAATTTCTATGTAGGATCTACAGAGATGGGAAAAATCAATTAACATGATATTCTATGGACATAAGACACACACTGGAAAACACAGAGAGAAGTCACAATATATTTTTAATGATTTCATCATCCTATACACTATCGTTCAACACAGGTTTGAGAGACTATCCTGTCAGCAAAACTTAGCTGGGCCCCCTTAGAAATCTCAGACAAGAGAGCTTCAAAAAACTGATGGAAAAGTGGAATTAAAATATGATTATTTTGGTGCAAAAAGTGAAAATCTCTGCTTTTTTTATAGTTCATAGTTTTTCATGAATTTTCTGCATGGATTTCAGTGTTTTTTTTTTTTTTTTCCATCAAAATAAACCTAGGGGTGGGCATTTGGCCTAGCAATTCAGACATGACACTTTTTGGTACAACTGTGCCCTGTGTTGGAGGGTCTGGGTGTGAGTTCTGGCTCTACTTTCGTTTCCAGCTTCCTGTTGGTGCAGAGCCTGGGAGGTAGCAGAAGATGGCTCAAGTGCTTGGATCCCTGTCACCCACATGGGAGACACAGACTGACCTCCCAGCTCCCAATTTCAGCCTAGCCCAGGCTATTGCAGGCCTTTGGGGGGGTGACCCAGCAAATGAGAGATTGTTCCCCTGTCTCTTCACTGTCTCTGTCTTCCATGAAGTTTCTGAAGTCCCTTTGGAGCTTGAGTCTTAGTTTCCTGTTGCATAAAATAAGTTGTTAAAATGAAATATAATTAAATAATATTGAGTTGTTTATAGCATCTAGTGGCTTTTAGTATTTTATACAGGTTGCTAACACTAGAAATAACCCAACATCAAGAAAAATTAAACAATCAACAGATTTCTACTGGTGAGTAACTCAGAGAATAAGAAAATCCAATAAAGAAACTCTTTTTAGTCATTATAATCTCTTTAGTCATTAAAATCTCTTTCCCAGGGCCAGCGCTGTGGCATAGTGGGTTAAGCCACCACCTGCAGTGCTGGCATCCCGTATAGGTGCTGGTTCAAGTCCCGAGTGCTCCACTTCTGATCCAGCTCTCTGCTATGGTCTGGGAAAGCAGTGGAAGATGACCCAAGACCTTGGGCCCCTGCCCTGGTGTGCGAGACCTGGAAGAAGCTCCTGGCTTCAGATCCGCACAGCTCCAGCTGTTGCGGCCAACTGGGGAGTGAACCAGCGGATGGAAGACCTCTCTCTATCTCTGCCTCTCTTTCTCTCTCTGTGTAACTCTGATTTTCAAATAAATAAATAAATCTAAAAAAAAAAATCTTTCCCCAAATATATAGCATCTATGGATGGACATCTAAGAACAGTATCAAAATACCAGGGTAGGACTCACATGTATCACTCACAAGGGTAGAGGAGCCAGTCCTTAAAAGAGGTTTGTTTGGACTGCTCTTGGGAGGAGCACAGTTCCTTTTGATGCCTTGAGGACTCCTCCATGACTCTGATGAATCTTCTTTAGATTGCAGAGAAGATTTCTACCTTCCATTTCTTCCATTACTCCACTCACTATGTGCCTTGCCCTGTTGTCGTAGACTTTTCAGCCTTTTCCTGCTCTCTCCCCATTCTCTCTCTCTCCCCCTCTTACACACACTCACACACACACACACACCTTTGTATGCTTAATATAATTTTGGCATCTGGCTTGGATTAAGCAGAATCTAATCTCAGCAGCTGTTCTTTTACCTTCATTGACCCATGACCTGACCATAGGGCAGAATGGATAAAAAAGTGAGTTGTATGCAGTGTCAGCACATTCTGCCTCCTAGGATTCAGCCAGAAGTAGCAGCATCTTGCAGGATGAAAGGCTAGTTTTTTTTTTTTATAAAGGTTTATTTGATTTGAAAGACAGAGTTACACATAGAGGTGGAGTCAGAGAGAGAGAGATAGGGAGAGAGAGAGAGAGAGAGAAAGAGAGAGAAAGAGAAAGGTCTTCCATTCTCTGGTTCATTCCTCAGATGGCCACAACAGCCAGAGTTGAATCTGAAAATCTGAAGCCAGGAGCCAGGAGATTCTTTTTTTTTTTTTTTTTTTTTTTTTTTGAGAGGCAGAGTAGACAGTGAGAGAGAGAGAGAGAGAAAGGTCTTCCTTTTTGCCATTGGTTCACCCTCCAATGGCTGCTGTGGCTGGCGCGGTGCACACCACGCTGATCCGATGGCAGGAGCCAGGTACTTATCCTGGTCTCCCATGGGGTGCAGGGCCCAAGTACTTGGGCCATCCTCCACTGCACTCCCTGGCCACAGCAGAGAGCTGGCCTGGAAGAAGGGCAGCCGGGACAGAATCCGGGGCCCCGACTGGGACTAGAACCCAGTGTGCCAGCGCTGCAAGGTGGAGGATTAGCCTAGTGAGCCGTGGCGCCGGCGCCAGGAGCTTCTTCCGGGTCTCCCATGTGGGTGAAGGAGCCCAAGGACTTGGGCCATCTTCTGCTGCTTTTCCCAGCAGAGAGCTGGATTGGAAGAGCAGCAGCCAGGACTCGAACTGGCCCCCATATGGGATGCTGGTGCTGCAGGCCAGGGCTTAACTCTCCTGCACCACAGCACCATCCCTGAAAGGCTAATTTTAAGGAAGAGTCTTCCTTTGCCCTTCTCATTATAATGTGTATCCCAAGTTCTTTCTGGGTTAAGTTTTTAGAACATTCATTATGTGAAGTCATTGCTTGCAATTTTATTACATATCAGGATCCCAGGCTTGTGTTTTTAAGATGCGTTTATTTTTCTGTACAGAACAATGTGACAAATTTGACTTTCAGTTAGAAAAATCAAGGAGCCATCATAGAGAGAATGACATCTAAAAGGAAGGGTTAGGAAAGAAAACCATCACAGGGAGAGATAGTGCAGGAAGGTGAGAACCTACTCACATCTCTTACAGGAGCAGCACAAAGCACCAAAGGTAAAGAAAGAGGAATTGGGTCTGCAGGAAAGGAAAATGTCAACAGCTGATCTCCAAATGCAGCTTCTTTTGAAAGATCGAAAGGAATGTTTTCTCAATTTCTTATGCACAAAACTGCAGAGATTCCTGTCCAGCTGGTCTGGATTACTGGTGCGTTTACACTCAGTAAGCTGCATTTCCGTAAGTTCCCCAAGTTTTCTGATGTAGGTGGTCAACGGATCAGTTTGGAATCCACTAGACAGTTGCTGGGATAGTTTCACACTCAGGGGGTTGGGAGGCAGGATAGACCAAATGAGGCTTCCTTAGGGGCAACCCTAGAAATGAACTGTTTGTATTTTTCCAAAGATGAGGGAATAGATGGAAAGGTTTCATGATTTTTTCAAGAACACATAATTTAATATTTCGTTCTAATGAGCTATTTTCCCAATGATTTAGTATCAACCTAACAAATGTTTTTTTTTTTTTTCAATCTCTCCCACTGTAAAAGTAGGATAACAAGCACAACTACTTCAATGGGTATTGGTAATGAGATAAAGTGAGTTACACAAAACAAGACAATGAATTGCAAGTTGTGAACTGTAGCACAAAGCAGCAAAGCTCTAAAGGAGGAATTGCTGAGAAGAAGTGGGAGATGACAAACTTTCTCTTTAAAGAGTCGGAAGCTAAATGGCTTAGGTTTTGTGGGCCACATGATTTCTGATGCATCTACTCAGCACTGCCTCAGTAGCTTGAAAGCAGCCATAGACAATAAATGAATGGGTGTGGTTACGTTTTCAATAAAATTTTATTTACAAAAACAGGTGAGAGGCTGGATTTGGCCCCTGGCAGTAGTTTGATGGCCATTTCTATAAAAGCTTGATAAATTCTTATTAATATAATGGCTTGCAAAAAAAAAAAAAACCTTTAATGATCAGTAAACAGTTTTTAATCAAGAAATAATTTTATACATTATTTGCAGTTTTTCAAAGGAGTTTGTTAATAAGAACAATTCAAAAAAACTTGCTTGTCAAGATTTGGTGTAACTTATAATCTTGGTGTAATTTCAATAGACTTTGAAGACAAGTTTCCATTGGCAGATTCTCATTGTATTGTTCTGGGCCCTTAAGGGACAAATCCAGGCCAAAATTAAGAACCATGTCCACAGATTTTGAAGTAGTAAGAGGGAAAATTTGCCTACATCTTCAGCATTTCTAACCTTTGCCCTCTCTTTGAGGGCATTGGTCTTGGCTCATGGTGTAGCTTATCTCCCAAAGCACAGTTCATGCAAAGAGCAACTGTGGTCAATGTTCCATGACCAGATGTTTATCCATTATTGTTGCTCAATGTTTATTGACATTAGGTTGCTTGTGTATTGTTTAGACCTGGCTCCAAGAAAAAGTTTGTGCCTCCTAACTGATACGCTTCCCTTGATCAGATGACAAAGATTACATATTGTTTGGCATTTTGCCCTGGATGTCTTAAGGCTAGAACTAGATATAAGGCTTAGTTATCACAGTGCCTTTCATTAGTTTAGAGATGCATTTTTCTTCCTTAGTTCTTCTTTTTCCAAATTATCAATGAATATTTTATGTTATTGCATAGTTATATTTCAGCATAAATTTCTTCATATATATTTTAGATCTGGGGAAAAATAAGCCCAAAATTATAAATAAAATCAGATTATATTTGTGAGGAGAGCATTTTTTCTGTGTAAAGTTTCTTTAAAAGTAACAAGTATATGATTAAAAATAAAATAGTATATTGATAAGTACTTTATCAATAGTATTTTTGTAAATATGTATCTTACAGGAAAGGTTATGATTTTCAGTTCTGGAGTTCAACAGATCTGCACTCCCATTCCAAATCTATTACAAGACATGTTACCCAACTGTACTGAATCTTAGCTTCATCATCTGTAAATGGTTATAATAGCTATATTTATCTCATAGATTTGTAACAGTTAAATGAAATAATTCATATAACATGCACATGACACAATGCTCTATGTGAAGCACTAAATCTATGTATTTATTACTTACTATTATAGCATATTTATTTTTATTTTTCCAGCAGTATTTCTGTAAAAATATAAGAAATGTGGCTATTAGTTCAGCTTTCAATATGAGGCCATAAAAGTCTGAGCATTGCCATTATTTTCCAAATCCATCTTCTCATTTTTTTCCTGCAATATTCTTAAATGATCCCCTACCAAGCAAATGGAGTGTGACCTAATGTCTGACTCTAGAAGGAAGACCACCAGGAAAACTAGGCAGGAGTCTTAAATATTAACCACAAATGTAGTTCTCCAACAGCTTAAGCCAATCATCTTCTTTTTAATTTGTGTAATTCCACTATATTTTCCACACATGTCTTCCATGTCAGGCCTGGCCATCTGATCTACCTGAGCCAGGAAAAGAAATTCCATAGCATAATTTTACTTTGATATAAAGACCCAATTCTGCTAATTCTCCATAATTATTCCATTCATTCGCTCCTCTCAATTCCATAATTTAGGATATAGATTTAAAATTATTTTAATCTTTGTTTTCAAAAGCAGTACTGATTGACAAGATAACGCCAAAAGTGTTACACCAACAGATTAGAACCATTGCAGCTGGAACAAAAAGGCCAGGACAAGAGCAAAAAGGCCCAGGAATTTCAACAAAAAGGAAACAGGGAAGTTAGATGAAGCCTTCAGGGTCCGAGTCTTTAAAGGCTTCAGTATTCTCTGCTTCTGGGTGAAGATGGCATTCCTGGCTCCCTCCCATTGTCCAGGCCCAACCAGGCGATACTGGTAGGAATTGCAGGGCCCGAAATAGAGTTTCACAGCAAGTTTAGGATCTTTAAACAAGAATGAGACTAAGTCTGGCTTTGCCCCTATCTCTAAGGCGAGTTCGTCCAAGTAGTCGATGTAATTGGTCTGCAGTTTCTGGCTCAGGCTCTCTCCAAACCTTAATGAAGAAAGCAAAAAGGACAGAGTCACAAAATGTTATAAGTTTTATAAGAGTAATTGGCTTTCCATAGCTGTTGGGAGAATGCAGGAATGAATGAATGAATTTTGAATGAATTTCTGGTGCAAAGTGTGAGTTTAATCCATTGGGAGTTCTCTGACAGTAGGCCATGGAGTACATAGCTATAACTTCAAGGAAGTCCTAGGAATGTGGTGAGATTGATAACTGTGGGTTTGGTAGTTAGTAAGTAGCTGCACATCTGCAAGCAAGTCCATGCAGGCCAGCATTGCTGCTAAGATTCATGAGACAATACATATGAAAGCCTAGCTTGGTGTCTTGCCCAGAGGACATGTTTGATACTTATTTGTTAAATTACCAAAGTTCCTGGAGGCCTAGCAGGCATACAGTAGATGCCCGATAAATATTAGATGAACCAGAATTTGAACCTGAAATAACCTCTTGCAAGGTATGTAAGCCCTCCAAATCAACTGTCGAATGGTATTCATCACTGCTGAACTCTATTCCATCTCATCAAAAAGTAAGTCTTTGAACCTTCACACCAACCCCTTTCTAATTTATTTTGGTGGAGACCCCCCTGAGCGACTGTCATCTACGACTGCCCCAGCCCATCCTCTCTCTAACCAGACAGTGTGGGTGACCTGAGAAGATGAGGTATCTGACAAGCTCATCATATAAAACCAAAATGAAATTAAGTCAAGGAAAAATGTTCTGATTTAGTACAGTTCCTATCTGTAAGTAGTTGGTTCTTAAACATGTAAAAGAGTCACCTAGAAGAATATAAAAATGTAAATGTCCAATATCATCCACAGAGATGCTAATTCTCTTGGTCTGGGTTGTTACCCAGAAATTTGTATTTTTATGAAGGAGCTAGGTGATTCTTGTAAGTCGTCAGATCATTGTATGTAAAGTATGTTTAAAAGGCATTCTTACAGGGCAATTCTGTTTTCATTCCTCTTGATAATGTCTGCCATCATGGTCTCCTTTGAAGGTAAGCTACACAAGCCTAGAAAAGAAAAGCTTGGGTTAAATGGCAGGTTTGATTTATGTTCATTGCTTTGTCTAGTAGCTGGTTCTTAAAACACACTCTGACCATTTAATCTTGTCCTATTGGTCAGCGCTGCCTTGCTATTGATCTCCAGGAGTGCCATCCCTTTAATGTTCTATATGATGCTGCCTGGAGATCACAGTCTGCAGCAAGAACTAACAGGTGAAGAGGACTAGGAAAGGGGCTAGTGCAGATGACTGTGTCTGAGGACTCTGGAGATCTTTTGCCAAGTGGTTCAGGTTCTGTCCTGAATGTGACCTGCAAATTATGGGAGTTTGCTGCACCAAGAGAAAAGATCAGACTTGGTTTTTGGCAAGATACCTCTGGCTGATGAATTTAGGAAGACAGGCTCGAGGAAGCTGAGCCTAAAGTTAGGGGAACTACTTAAGGGGTTGCTAAAGTGAAATTGGTAAGAGATGAAAATCGCCCAGTGGGGATAGAGAAAATAGATTCATGCAAGAGTTTGTAGTGTGTGTTTATGAATTCCTATCCTGTTCACAAGTGTCCCAGAGCTTCTCCTGTACCTGGCTCATCATCAGATGACTCAGGTCTGGGTAGCCCAAAACTGAGCCCACTATTGAAGGCTTCCTGTCTAGGCTTGCAACTCCTCTGTATACTTTCTCTCCATTCACAGCACTGTGTCCCACCCAGTTTCCAACTCCAGAGGTCTGTAAATCTTCCTTGATCCTTTTCCCTTTCTTTTTCTAACACTGAGCCAATTATTATGTTTTTAACTACTTCTCCCATTTACATTCTCATTTTCACTTTGTCTCTCTGCCCTGGCAGATATTATTTTTTTTCAGTGATATGATCTTCAATTCATCACAGTCTGGAGATTCATAGAGAAACTGTCTTTAAAGAAAATTTATTTTTTAACATCTATAAATTATAGTGGACACAATTTAATTTTAACATTTTGTCAATATTATTTTTATATGGATTTCATAATTTTGTATTGTGCTAAGGATAAGATGATTGCTGTTCCACTTGGATGTTTTCCTCCATTATGTTGATCTGAAAATGACACCGGTACTGTTTTCTAAAATTTATCTAGTTTATTAGAGCTTATAAAAATAAAAATAGACAACTTCCCTTTATATTTTCTTAAAATAGGTATGTATAATTTTTGACTTTTTAAAAAGCATAATTTTGAGAAACATGATTTGTTTATTGGAAGATTAGTTCATAATCTTTTTATTAGGAATACAGCCCTAAATGTGATGTAGTCAAGTGTTTCCTCTCCATATGCAGATTAACTTTGTTACATGTTAGTGGATCAATTTATTAGCTAAAACTGTCACTAATCCCTTTAAAATGATAGTGTGCTTTAGATCCATGGTTAATGACTCTTTTCCAACCACTTACACACCCTAAACCCCTGTTCTTATGCTGAGGTTCATCAGTAATTAAGTAATTACTGTTGCTGTATCTAGTTATCAACCCAATGCAAATATCTGCCCATCCACCTGAGTTAATTTTAGTTGAAAAAAGACCATAATGAGATTGAGACTGACTCTCACAGATTCAATGGAGAGAGAAAGAAAAAACCAAAATTAGTAAGAGAATTCTGATGACAGAGAGAGGGAATCTTCCATCTGTTGGTTCACTTTCCAAATGTTCCACAACAGCTAGATCTGGGCCAGGCCAAATCAAGAAGCCAGAATTTCAAAACAGGTTTCCCATGTGAATGGTAGGGATCCAAGTGCTGGAGACTCCCCTGCTGCTCCTGCCTACACATCAGCAGGAAACTGGAATTAGAAGTGGAGGCAGTACTTGGACCCAGGCACTCCAGTATGGGATACAGGAGTCCCAAGTGCTGTCTTAACAGCTGCACCAAACACATGGCCCTGAAGGATTTATAAACATTAAATAGGTATAAATAAGAGGGGCATAAATATTTTCCTCCTTAACTTGATCTGACTCAAAGAAAGGATAATATTACTTAACTTTATGCCAACTGAAATTCTCTGAACTGTCTGTTATTTTAAAGGGGAGATGGTGGTTATTTGTTATTACTGTGACCCTATATTTGTTATTCTTCAAATTTCCCACCAACACTTTAGGTTGTTAATCTTGTGAGGGCAGTCAATGTTGTCAGCCTTTTTATTGCAACTTTTGTGTCTAAATTATTTATTGAGCAAACTCCACCAGGTCTGAAACCCTCAGCTACCCATCCATTGCCCACTCATTTACCTTTGAAAACTCTTGTTGCCCAACGAGCTTGAAGTTCCACAGTTGGGAAAATGGAACCTAGGGGCTGGATGAGACCAAGGCATGCAAAGGTTGACTTCTCCAGTTGAGGAGGGAACATGTATTTGTAGAGTGAGACCATATTATCCTCTATTTTAACAAGTGACTCTTCAAGGAAAGGAAAAGCAAACGTGTATCCTGTTGCAAAGACAATGACATCAATGTCTTCCTCCACTGTGCCATCCTCAAAGATGGCAGCACTTTCTGTGAGCTCTTTCACTCTTCGTTTCACCTTGATGGTTCCATATAGAATACGACTTGGAAGGTCATCATTTAGCACAGGTTCTTTCATAAGATACCTGAGACACACAGAAAAAAACACTCAGAAGCATTCTTTACTGAGCAATCTTCAACTCGCCTGACTTTTTTGCTGGCTGTGCAAATAAAGGGTTTTACCAAATATCTCTAAAACTAACTGGACTAGCTGGTCTGTACTAATCTTTATTAACTGGCTTCCTTCTCATGTTATAATTATGTCCCTTCAATCCATATGAGAAAACATGTAGATGATATAAGTAAAAAACATTGTAAATAAAGAAGATTCCCTGCAGGCTTAGACAAAATGCCAATGTGTGTGATTAATGTTTGAGTATTCTGGTGGTAGCTATCTCACATATGATTCAATCATTTTTAGGCCATATAGCTTTCACTATTTTGTTAATCTCTATCAGATCATAAGTAAGGAAGAGGAAAAATGTTAAATTTCCATTAGTTTTATAACTTATTAAGAGATTAGTGTGAAAATAATGTATAAAGTTAGGTCTGGTGACATCTGTTGACCCCAAATATTCATGGAGTCTCTGGGATAGCATGTTGATGGAACAAAGTCTGTTTGTTTTGTGGAGTTTTTTTTTTTAATTGGTAGATTTTGGAACCATTTTATCTTTTTTAAAGTGAGACAATTCACGGTGCATGTATCAGATCTCAGAATAGAGCAGTTGCTTGACATTTGTTTAAATGTTGTAAAGACCACTTTTCATTTTTTAAAGGGAAGGAGTCTGTTATCAACACAAGAAAAATAAGCATCTCTAACGGATGGTTGTGCTTACAATATCAGTGATGTATAACTTTAAGACAACAATGATTTGTTTTGCCACAAAGAGAAAGGAATATGTTCTCAGAAGCTCCCCAAAGGAAGAACACTCATAGTATATAGAATAAGCAAAGCCTTGCTTATCAGATTGAGAACTATGCATTTCCTTGCATAGTTCCTTGCATTCCTTTCCTCTGAAGGAAAGGATTCCCACCACACCCCTGTGGAAGCAGCCTCCCCAGTGTTGGGCCACTCTGGATATCCTGCTTCTGCTTTCTGGAGCAGATGACAATATTTTTACTTCACCTATTTGGGTGTTTTGGGGGAAGGGAATATGGAACAAATTTGGGACTGAAACTCTAGGATCTATGTGATATGCATACTTTTGGGTTATAGCTCTGAACTACCCTGTTGGCAATTTTAATCTTTGTAAAGAGAAGCAACTTCGGGGCTGGCATTGTGGCATAGAGGGTAAAGCTGCCTTCTCCAGTGCCAGCATTCCATATGGGTGCTGGTTTGAGTCCTAGCTGCCTTACTTCAGATCCAGCTCTCTGCTGTGGCCTGGGAAAAGCAGTAGAGGATGACCCAAATATTTGGGCCCCTGAACTCATTTGGGAAACCTAGAAGAAGCTCCTGGCTCCTGCTTTGGATCGGTCCAGCTCTGGCTGTTGCAGCCATTTGGGTAGTGAACCAGCAGATGGAAGACTTTCTCTCTCTCTCTCTCACTCTCTCTCTCTCTGCCTCTGTCTCCCTGTACCTCTTTCAAATAAATAAATAAATCTTAAAAAAGAGAGAAGCAACTTTAGACAACCTTGCTTACTAATAAATTGATAAAAGAAAATCCCGAGTGTCCTAAAATTATTTATAAGGGCCAGAAGTTGGAGAGAACAGTAAATCACTAATCAGTAAACCACTGTGGACTGGAGACTACAAATGACTGTTTCACATTCCTGAATGTGCATTGAAACCTTGACTTACAAACCTCTGGTGGCTGGTCCACAAGTGCCACTGTCTCCTGCTCACCTACAAGCTTTCATCATTAACCTGAAGCGATTTAGGTGGACAGTCTGCTTATGAACAGTCTTCCTATCCTCAAACTTTCCCATCTTATCTTACCCAACATATCTATGTCTATAGCCAATATACATGATTCATGCTTTCTTTTCCCAAATTTTCATTATAAAAACGCTCTTGGCTTTTAGGTCCAATGGACATATTTTTAACTGCTGGTTAGCCTTTATGATGGGAATTGCACAACTTGCCCCAGGATCTGTTCATTTTCTGTCTAGCATTTGGAAGAGCACAATGAACCCTTTCATTTCAGAAGGCAGAAGGTTAAACAGAGTACACCATAAGAAAAAAGAGTACACCATAAGAAAGAAAAGTAACTCTACTTGTTTTCAGGTGCAAGACCATAATTTTCATGGTTGAACCACCGATTCATCTGTTGTTCCATCATCCATTTTACAATCATTCGTGGCAGAACATTTCGGAGCATTGAGCTAAACCTAGTGTGGAACACCATGTCCCAAGGATAGCCATCTTCGGAGATACGGCTCATGACCCAGGAACCTTTTCTGGTGCTGATATATACCTGGTAAGCAAAAAGAAATGCAGTTTAAATTAGGGTGATGTCCCCTTTGGGAGGAATCCACTGTATAGGGGATATATGATGTGTGGCATCAGAACTTATGAAGGTTATGTTTTATTCATTTATTTGAAATTTATTTATTTGAGAGAGAGAGAGAGAGAGAGAGAGATTAGTTTTTCCTCTCCCACAATATAGGGGGGCATGTAACAACCAGGGTCATGGAAATCTGTTTTTTTTTTTAATTTTTATTTTTTGACAGGCAGAGTGGACAGTGAGAGAGAGAGAGAGACAGAGAGAAAGGTCTTCCTTTTTCCGTTGGTTCACCCCTCAAGTGACCACTGTGGCTGGCGCACTGCGGCCAGCGCACCGCGCTGATCCGACGTCAGGAGCCAGGCACCTCTCCTGGTCTCCCATGTGGGTACAGGGCCCAAGGGCTTGGGCCATCCTCCACTGCACTCCCTGGCCACAGCAGAGAGCTGGACTGGAAGAGGAGCAACCAGGACAGAATCCAGTGACCCAACCGGGACTAGAATCTGGTGTGCCAACGCCGAAGGTGAAGGATTAGCCTATTGAGCCGCAGCGCTGGCTGGAAATCTGTTTTAAAGATGTTTGGCCGGTGCTGCGGCTCAATAGGCTAATCCTCCACCTAGCAGTGCCGGCACACCAGGTTCTAGTCCCAGTCGGGGCGCCGGATTCTGTCCCGGTTGCCCCTCTTCCAGGCCAGCTCTCTGCTGTGGCCAGGGAGTGCAGTGGAGGATGGCCCAAGTGCTTGGGCCCTGCACCCCATGGGAGACCAGGAGAAGCACCTGGCTCCTGCCATCGGATCAGCGCGGTGTGTCGGCCGCAGTGCGCCAGCCGTGGCAGCCACTGGAGGGTGAACCAACGGCAAAAAGGACCTTTCTCTGTCTCTCTCTCTCACTATCCACTCTGCCTGTCAGGAAAAAAAAAAAAAAAAGATGTTTGATCTCAGAGTGAAGTATCTCCTAATTTTAGTGCTCCCTAGCAACTTCATCATAAAAGGGGGTATCCATTGGCCTTGATACTGGTTTAGAAATACTGAAACAAATTCTTGAGACTTCATGGAGACAAGAAAAAAAAAGTCTTTGGACTAATACCAATGGTAAAATCCCCAAGTCGGCACACATTTCCAGGTGTGGTGTGTGGTGTGTTGCTCTTTAAGAGAAAATGTATTCTCCCCTCCTTTTACATTGTCTGCCCACTCCAAGTTACTTTGATAGCACAAATGAATAACTATTATGCTTGGAAATATATGATTATGGCCTAAACACTCTGTAGATGTCCATATAGGCTTATATTCCTGGAAGGGGAACAACAAGAGAAGTCATCTTCCTTCCATACTGTAAGCTTAGATTGCAATTTGCTTTTTCTTCAAATCTACCTCTGAGTTTCCTCTGGGATATACCATTCTTTTTTTTTTTTTTTTTTTTTTTGGACAGGCAGAGTGGACAGTGAGAGAGAAAGACAGAGAGAAAGGTCTTCCTTTTTGCCATTGGTTCACCCTCCAATGGCTGCCGCGGCTGATCCGATGGCAGGAGCCAGGTGCTTCTCCTGGTCTCCCATGGGGTGCAGGGCCCAAGCACTTGGGCCATCCTCCACTGCACTCCCTGGCCACAGCAGAGAGCTGGCCTGGAAGAAGGGCAACCGGGACAGAATCCGGCACCTGTACCGGGACTAGAACCCAGTGTGCCGGCGCCGCAAAGCGGAGGATTAGCCTAGTGAGCCGCGGTGCCGGCTGGATATACCATTCTTTACCTTGTCAACTAACTTTTGCCATTTGGGAAACATGAAGTTTCTTTTCAAGCAAATATTTTACTTTATTCATTATTACTCCCCCTTCATCCAAGTGTGTTTGAATAGCCTTCTCAAATTTTTATATAGCATCCTATGAATTCTATTGTTTGAGGCTGCATTTAATCAACACATAAGATTAATTTACAAGGAAACTGATTTAAGAACTTAAGATCATGGACTCTGGACCCAGACATCCTGGGTTTAAATCCCAGTCTCATACTTACCTCAGTGTTGCCTTTGATGACTTATTTCAACCACTTTGTGCCTCAATATCTCTCTCCATGAAATGGGCCTACAGCAGTATCTACCTCATAGCATTTTTGTATAGATTAAGTAATTAGTATAGATTTTTGTACAGATTAAGTAATTTTATATAGATTAAATAATGATATTTGTAAAGTCCTTAAAACAAATGGAAGACACTGCTAGCTGTTATTATTTTGTAAATCTAGGCTGTGGGAGGAAGGGGGAGAATTACATATAATGCCTCATGTCTGGAGCAAGCCACAGTTAGGGTACAGATTTGGGGGAGGGACCTTAATCTTCAGCCTGCCAACTGGCATCGACATAACAGAGGCACTTGCTTATTCTCTGTGCAGTGACCTGCTTCCATCCTGATTTCTCCAGTTGCTCCTAGGAAGATTGACCAGTACTTTGAGTACGTATTTGATACTGATCTTAAATATTCCCCTTGATGTCTCTTTCCTTGACTGACTGTTCCCCTTTTTTCCATCAGATCAGTCCATGTTTCAAAATGCAAGCTGAGCCGATGTTATTTACTCTCTTTCCGTGGTGGTTCTCCCTGCAGCCAGGGACTCCAGCCTGTATAATTCTGCTAGTGGCGAGAGTGTGAAAGGCCTGAGGTGCATGCTTCAAGCCAAAGGCCAGAGATGTGGTGTTTGGTGGGAAGTGTGTGGATCACCTGGCACCAGAACTTAGTGTCATAATATCTTGAATGATGCTTTTGGGCTGTGATAAAGGATGCCATAGCTTTATGAAAGTGAACTTCCTTTAATACAGCAGAGAGCAGTCAAGATCTGGGTGAATTTGGGTTTTGAAGATGTTCTAGTTTCATCCTTTATGTGCCTTGCTACTGTAATGTCTCTGGTAAGTCTTCCTCTTTTTTTTTTTAAGATTTATTTATTTATTTATTTATCTGAAAGTTGGAATTACAGACAGAGAGAGAGAGACAGACAGGAGATCTTCTATCTGCTGGTTCACTCCCCAAATGGCCACCACTGCCAGGGCTGAGCCAGGCCAAAGCCAGGAGCCAGGAGCTTCATGTGGGTCTCCCTCATGGGTGCAGGGGCCCAACAACTTGGGACATGTTTTACTGCTTTACCAGGTGTATTAGTTGGGAGCTGGGTTGGAAGTGGAGCAGCTAGGACTTGAACTGGAACTTATATGAGTTGCTTGCACTGCACATAGCAGCTTCACCTGCCACAGTGCCAGCCCCCTGTGGTAAGTCTTCTTACAGAGGATTTGAGACTAAGGTAGTCTATGTAAGGTTTCATTGCAATTATAGATAATTATACTTTTATTACAATATTAGATATATTATAACATATAATTATACTGTAATTTCTCTTATGAATCTAAGAAGTACTGAAGACACACTTCATACAAAAGATTGTTTAAGGAGCTGTAAGGCACACAAAGTTGACCAGGCAGTTTCTTGACATTGAGGAATTTTTTTGCATGATCAGACCCACTTAAAGTGGCTCTTGCAACCCAAGATTTGATAGCTTTGGAACATCTGTCCTAAGTGCAAACCATGGATCTGACAGCATCTAAGGGTCTAGGATGACTCTTCTCTTAGTTCAGCTTTTTTTTTTTTTTTTTTTTTTTTTTTTTTTTTTTTTTTTTTTGAGAGGCAGAGTGGACAGTGAGAGAGAAAGACAGAGAGAAAGGTCTTCCTTTGCTGTTGGTTCACCCTCCAATGGCCGCTGCGGCCGGCGCACCGCGCCTATCCAAAGGCAGGAGCCAGGTGCTTCTCCTGGTCTCCCATGGAGTGCAGGGCTCAAGTACTTGGGCCATCCTCCACTGCACTCCCTGGCCACAGCAGAGAGCTGGCCTGGAAGGGGGGCAACCGGGACAGAATCCGGCACCTGTACCGGGACTAGAACCTGGTGTGCCGGCGCTGCAAGGCAGAGGATTAGCCTAGTGAGTCGCGGCGCCGGCCTCTCTTAGTTCAGCTTTTATCTCCTGCCCCATCACGTTACCTTTCCCAGGCTTTGCTGGTATTCCCAGTGTGAAGGAGATGAGAGCTGGTGGCTCTCAATCCTCCCACTCTGCCCTGAGCTTCTGAGGTTACTGCATCATCACTCATTCTTCACATGGAAGTTGGTCTTAAAGCTTTGCAGAGTGAAAAGTAGCTCCCTTCAGAAAAAATATGAAAACTTCTAAAGTCTAATAAATCTCTTTTTGGTGTTAGTGACCTTCTCTGTCCCCAGGCTGGTACCAACTGATATTGACTGGTAGATGGGTCTGACAGATTCCAGTGCAACCCCTTTGTTAACCTGCTTGGGGGCATATTTGTTTACCATGTTTGCAGCTGGGCATCTCAAGTCCTGAAAGTGTAAGACTGAGGGCAAGAAAGTTTTGCTGATTCTGGACATGGCCATATGAGTCTGTGTAGCCAGAGGCACCAGAATGAAGAGGCTAGTGTGAGGATGATAGGGCTCCTGGTTGAGGTGTTATTGAGAGAGAATCCTTTGGGAGAGAACCCAACACTGTCTTGGCCTAATGTATATCCTTCCAGAAGGGAGTTATTTTCTGTCATTCCCAACTATCTCTATCAGCATTATCTATGTTTTAAAATGTTTTTTGATTATTAGTTTACATTTATTTGAAAGGCAGTCACTCAGTCACACAGAGAGATGGAGGAAGGGAGAGAGAGAGACGGAAATAGATATTGGGATTTCTGATCTGCTGGGTCATTTCCTAAGTGCCCACAACAGTGAGGGCTGGACAAGGTCAAAGCTGGGAGCTGGGAACTCAACCCAGGTCTCTCATATGAGTGGCTGAGACCTAAGTACTTGAGCCATCACCTGCTGCCTACTAGGGTGTTGATTAGCAGGAAGCTAGAGTCAGGAGTGAAACCAACGCTTGAACCCAGGCACTGTGATATGGGATGTGGGTGTATCTGAAAAGGTGCAAAGACAACAGTCCTTGGACAGTTTCATGAAACACCTAAATAGCTATGGTTTTGGTTGGAAGTCTTATTATTGATTTAATCTTTATTTTGTGCATACTATGGACATTGTATTATCTATAATTCACATATATTCAAATATACTCTAAAGTTTTAAAAAGAACCTCCCAAATATGAACAGGTCAACATCTTGTTAAGTCCCCTGGGTAGAAATAGTCCCTTGGACTGAAAAACATCTGAGACTGCCCATTTAAAAAACTGTCCAGAGAACAGAAATGACTCACTCTAGGGCACATGGCACGTTGCAGGTGGAGCTGGGAGGTGGACTCTGGCTTCTTGCCTTCCAGATTTTTCTATGATACCACATGGGACAACCAACTAACAGATTAATGAGTAAAGGAGCCTTGGTTACACAGCTGGGGTTCTGTGCTGTGCCCTTTACATTTCCTCTCCCTCATAGTCCTGGGTAAGCAGAAAGCACCACACCTGAGCAGCCTTCTTACTCAGCTCAACGGCAATGTCTGAGGCCGAGTTTCCTATTCCAATCACCAAGATGCGTTTCCCTTCAAGTCCAGCTGGATGTTTGTATTGGCGACTATGGAAATATTGGCCTTTAAACTTCTCGATACCTTCGGGGGAAGCAGAGAGAAGGCAGTGAACTTCTGAGTAAACAATTATGTCAAGTTAATTGCAACAAAACTTGCACTGTCAGCTGTTCTTTTCTGAGGTCAAACACTTGATTTACTTCTTTCCTTCCACAGGAGTTGCAAAAGCAAGGCCAATCAGCAAAATCAAAGAATAAGGCACATTTAGAAACATTAGCACCAAGTGTAAAGTACAGAACCAGAGGATCTGACTTCAGAGGCTGCAGCCTGTGTATTTATCATGGATAGAGTAGACTCAGGACTATGTGCTAGCCTCTTGAATGTTTGCTGTTGATTTTTAAAATGAATTTATTAACACAGTAGATTCTCAGAGTCCTAGCAAATGCATAATTACTACAACACAATTCTTATAAATGCTATCATTAATATATTAATATTAAGAGAACAGATTCAATATAGCTCATAGACACTTCTAAGAATATAATGATACTTCTCATTTTTTCGTTTTGAGATAATATTTTAATTTACATTATGTTCAAAGGCTTAATGCTTCACTAAATACATAGCAGATAGTTTAAAAATATTTCTTAAACACGTTAAAAAGTTCTAATATTGTAATCCTGTACTAATTGGAAATCATATTGTTTGCTAGCAAAAACAAACAAAAATGAAAATAAACTATAATCCAAGCATATAGAAATTATGTTTCCATAAATCAGTAACCTCCTGGTGGTTAATTGCAGAACAGCCTACTAATTACTACTTACTTCCCAGAAACACCTACTTTATTAAAGTCTGCCTTCAATGGTAGTTACTTGAAAGAACCTTTAGATCATTTGTTCTCAAAACGTGGTCCCTCATCCAGTAACATCAGCATCACCTGGGAAGCTGTAATAAATGCGAATCCTCAGTCTCACACCAGACTCACTGAATCAGAAATGGGGAGCAGGAGGCAGCAATTCTTCTTTGGAAAATCATCCAGATGGTTCTGCTTGGGAAGCATTGCTTTGAATCAGGAGGGCTCAGTTCTGCCTATTAAAATCACCTGAGCAAGCCTCAATTGACCCAGCCCTTCCCCACAGCATTTTAATCTTTGCAGATGGGCCCCAGGCACCATGATTTAGAAGATCCACAGGTGATTGTAATGAACAGCCTAGCTGGTGAGCCACTGTATTAGATGTTTCCTGAGGGCCACAGGAAGGAAGCGTGCTCTTTGAGGGAAAGCCTGGGGGCATTGGGACAGATGGCTCCGCCCTCATCACAGTTCGGTGGAAGTTTTTATTTCCAAGAATCCATCCTATTTCTATGGACATGGCTCCAGGCACAGGACAAAGTCACAGGTGTCTGGCTGGATAGAAAAAGGCCCAGGTAAGCATACGGCTAAAAGCCCTCTCCAGAGAGAACCTATTAAGGTAAGAATGTTATTAAGTTCTGGGGAACACTAAGTGACTTTGGTGGAAGTAAGCTGAGCTTTCTGTGTAGCGAAGACCTAAACAGGTCACAAGAAACCAACATGGCGCTTTGTGTCTTCCATCTTTTCAGCTCTTTCCCAGTCTCAGCATTAGGCTCCATCAGAGTAGTGAGTCCTGCCTGTCAATACAGTTGGATAGAAATTACCTAAGATCTGTCCCAGAGAGCTGGGGCTCTCCTCAGGCCTCACCTGGAAATGACTTCAGTGGGATGTTAGGCAGGATATGGTGGCCACTGCAGACCATGACTGCGTCAAAGACAGCACTCTGCTGCTTGCTGTTGCTCTGAGTAACAACCTCCCACTGGCCGGAAGATGCGAAATCTGGGCGTTTTTTCACACTAATGACAGTGGTCTTGAATAAACACAAAGAAGTCATCATTGAGAGTTACTCTGGGATTGCGTGGGCTGTGTCCAGGGCTCTGTCCAGTGGTGGGTAGAATGTAATCTGTGACTCCATTTGAGATCATTTCAGGCCATGTAAACAAAAACTGCTAAGTGTGCCCTTATTTGCAGTTGCCTAAGGACATGATGTTTTGGGCTAAATGTCTATTTAGCAGTGGAAAATCTTGTATCAAGGATATCAAATACTGAATAAAGACTTTGAAAGAGAAAAGAAATTAGTTGCAAAATCTGCCCAAGGGCACAAAACACACACTAACCCCTTAAATGATAAAGCAGCATTTGTCAAGTCTATGTGTCCACTTTTGTGTGGACTTTATTAAGAGAAGGTGTTTCATGTGAAGCACTTGTCAGAGTGCCTGGCATATTGTTAGACCTCCAGTGAATTTTATTTTATTACGGAGAGACATAACAGGGCTCCCATTCACTGGTTTATTCTCCAAATGTTTGTGTTGCCCAGAGCTGGGAGCCAGGATCTGGGAGCCCAAAACTTAATCCAGGTCTCCAACCTGGGTGGTGGGTACCTGAGCCATCTCCTGCTGCATCCAAATCTGCAATGGCAGAAAGCTGGAAATAGGAGTTAAGATCTGGAAATCAAACGAAAGCACTCTGATATAGGACAAGGGCTTCTAAATTTCTAAGTCAAATTATTTTTAAAGCAATGCAGTTAATTATCTAATTTGAATCACATACATGACTGATTCATTGATTCATTTTTTTTTTTTTTGACAGGCAGAGTTAGCCAGTGAGAGAGAGACAGACAGAGAGAAAGGTCTTCCTTTTCCATTGGTTCACCCCGCAAGTGGCTGCTACAGCTGGCACTGTACCAATCTGAAGCCAGGAGCCAGGTGCTTCCTCCTGGTCTCCCATGCGGGTGCAGGGCCCAAGGACCTGGGCCATCCTCCACCCCCATCCCCACCCCCGGGCCACAGCAGAGAGCTGGACTGGAAGAGGAAGAACCAGGACAGAATGCAGCGCCCCAACTGAGACTAGAACCTGGGGTGCCGGCGCTGCAGGCAGAGGATTAGCCTAGTGAGCCACAGTGCTGGCCCGATTCATTTTTTTTTTTTTTTAAATAACTCACTGTCTGGAGGTCTGAGTCTCCTATAACTAGTTTTGCAAATTTTCAGATATTTTAAAATATCTGGGCAATTTCTGAGAGTAGAGATTTTCCACTTGTAAGAAGTATACTAACTGAGGAGCTGCAAATCTGTGCTTCTCAAAGTATGCTCAGAGGACAAACACCTTTAGCATCACCCAAGAGCTTTTTAAAATCACAGTATCAATGACTGCAAATGGACTAAATTCTCCAGTTAAAAGATACAGAATTGCTGAATGGATTAAAAAACAAGACTTATCTATTTGTTGCCTACAAGAAACATACGTCATCAACAAAGATATATGCAGACTGAAAGTGAAAAGATGGAAAACAAGATTCCATGCTAACAAAAAGCAAAAAAGAGCAGGGATAGCCTTCTTAACATCAGAGAAAAATAGACCTTAATTAAAAGAGATGAAGGGAACTATGTAATGGTTAAGGGATCAACTCAACAGGAAGATGGGTCTATAATAAAGGTATATGCACCCAGTGCCAGGGCACCTGAATATTTAAAAGAAATGTTAATGGTTCTAAAGGGAGATATAGACTCCAATACAATAGTAATGGGGTACTTCAACAACCAACTTTCAGCAATGATAGATCAACTAGACAGAAAATCAGCAAAAAATAACAGAGCTAATTGACACCATGGACCAAATGGACATACCTGATCTATATAGAACTTTTCATCCCACACTTGCTTCTGAATACACATTTTTTTTCCTCAGTGCATGGAATTTTCTCTAGGATAGACCTATGCTAGGACATAAAGCAAGTCTCAGCAAATTAAAAAAAAACATCAAAATTATGCCATGCGTCTTTTCTGATTGCAATAGAATGAAGCTGAAAACTAACAACTCAAGAATCTCTAGAGCATATGAAAACTCATGGAGACTGAACAACATGCTCCTGAATGAACATTGGGACATAGAAGAAATCAAAAGAGAAATAAAAAAATTTCTGGAAATGAATGAACATATCAAAACTTATGGGATACAGCAAAAGCAATAAGAGGAAAGTTTATAGCAATTGGTGCTTACATCAAGAAATTGGAAAGGCATCAAATAAACAAGCTATGAATGCATCTCAAGAACATAGAAGAAGAACAAACCAAACCCAAAATTAGTAGGAGAAAAGAAATAACTAAAATTAGAGAAGAAATGCATAAATTTGAAACCCAATATAAAGGATAAATGAAATGAACAGCTGGTTTTTTGAAAAAAATAAACAAAATTGATAAACCATTGGCCCAACTAACCCAAAAAAGAGGGAGAAGACCCAAATGAATAAAATCAGAGGTGAAAAAGAAATGTAACAACAGATACCACAGAAATAAAAGAGTCATCAGGAATTACTACAAAGGGTTGTAAGCCAACAAATCAGAAACCTAGATGAAATGGGTAGATTCCTGGACACAAACCACCTACCAAAAATGAGCCACGAACACATAGAAAACCTGAACACACCAATAACATAGACAGAGATTGTCATGGGGTCTTTATTGCTGATTCAAAGAAAAGCCCAGGACAACTTGGCTTTACTGCTGATTTCTACCAGACATTTAATGAAGAACTAACTCCAATTCTTAAGCTATTCAAAACAATTCAAAAGGAGGGAACCCTACCAAACTCCTTCTATGAGGCCAGCGTCACCTTAATTCCTAAACCAGAAAAGAGATACAGCAGAGAAAGAGAACTAGAGACCTATTTCCCTAATGAACATAGACACATAAACACTCAACAAAATGCTAACTAATTGAATCAACAACACATTATTCACCCGGACCAAGTGGGATTTATCTCTGATATGCAGAGATGGTTCAATATTCACAAATCAATCAATGTGATACAAATTAACAAACTGAAAAATAAAAACCATATGATCATTTCAGTAGATGCAGAGAAAGCATTTTATAAAATACAACATCCTTTTATGATGAAACTCTTAAGCAAATTGGGTTAGAAGGAATATTCCTTAACACAATCAAGGCAATTTTTGACAAACTTGAAATTGGCCATTCTCACAAAGACAAATATGTTTTCCTTGATCTGTGATAACTAATACAGTAACTAAAATGTAATGTATAAGGCTGCAATTGACATTTTGATTTTCAATGATGATTTACAGCTCTTGTCTCTACTGGCGAGGAACAATATTGTTTCTTTTCCCTCATATTGTTTGTTGATTTCTTGACTTACTGTATGGTTAAGTATAAAGTAAACTGAAAATAGATCTTTGTAAAAATTAAGAGTAGGATAGGAGAGAGAGGAGGAAAAAGGGTGGGAGCCTGGGCAGGAGGGAGGGTATGGTAGGAAGAATCACTGTGTTCCTAAATCTGCATATATGAAAGGCATTAAATTTGTAGACTTTAAATAAAATTTAAAAAATAACAGAAATCAGACTTCAACCTATACCTACAGAGTCAGAATCCACAGTTTAACAAGATCTCCCGGTGATTCACATGCCCATCAAAGTTTGAGAAGCACTTATGCACTTATGCAGATTTCATTAGATAAGCAACAGGACCTTTTACAGTTTGTCTACTAGGCTTGATCCCTGATATGTAAGATTTATATAAACTCAAAAGCCAATAAACAGGAACGAATCTTCCCAACCCCTCTCCACCCTCCAGAAAACCATAGTAGCAATAATATAATAAACAAGACAAATAACTTTTCTGCAATTTTAAAATGGTCTTTAAAGGAATTCATAGCCTAAATTACATAAGAAAACAATATATCTGCTAAGTAAATGGACAACTAAATGGACAAAGACTTACAAAAGCTCCTGGTCTAAAGAATTTGTTGATCACTGGACAGATGTCCCAGGAACTGGGAGAAAATTACGTTGAATAAAACCAATGTAATTAATAGTATTTATATAGAGTTCCATCAAAATCAACTATGCATAAATTAATATATTATAGGCCCAGTAGATATAAAACTAGAATTGCTAACAAAATGAGGTGTGTTTTTCAAAAAGCTTCAGGGCAGGTATTTGGTGCAGCTGTTCAGATCCCACTTGGAATTTCCCTATCGCATATTAGAGTGCTTTGGTTTGAGCCCTGGCCCTGCTTCTGATCAAGCTTTCTGGTAATGCACCCCCAGAGAGGTAGCAGATGATGACTCAATTAGATAGGTCATTGCCAAACGCTTGGGAAACCATGAGTTCTAGGTTCCTATGTTTGGCCAGACCAACCCTGTCCGTTGTGGGCATTTAGAGAATGAACCAGTCAATGGAAGTGCTCTCTCTCTCTCCCTCTCTCTCTCCCCAACTCCTTTCCATTTCTTTCTTTTTTTTTTTCAATTTATTTTTTTGACAGGCAGAGTGGACAGTGAGAGAGAGAGAGAGAGAGAAAGGTCTTCCTTTTTCCATTGGTTCACCCTCCAATGGCCGCTACGGCTGGCGCACTGCGGCCAGCGCACCCCGCTGATCGGTAGCCAGGAGCCAGGTGCTTCTCCTGGTCTCCGATGTGGGTGCAGGGCCCAAGGACTAGGAGCCAGGTGCTTCTCCTGGTCTCCCATGCAGGTGCAGGACCCAAGCACTTGGGCCATCCTCCACTGCACTCCTGGGCCATAGCAGAGAGCTGGCCTGGAAGAGGGGCAACCGGGACAGAATCCGGCACCCCGACTGGGACTAGAACCCGGTGTGCCAGCGTCGCAAGGCGGAGGATTAGCCTAGTGAGCCGCAGCGCCGGCCCTTTCCATTTCTTAAAAAATATTCAACAATATGTCTAACAATTTATTAAGAAATGTAATTTACAATTTATTTTTAAGGACAATTACTAGTTCTCAAGTTATTGATAAAATCAGTTAATTTAATAAGATATTTTTTTTTTTTTTTAACAAAATTTAATTTCATTTGAAAGGCAAAGATAGAGGGGTTGCTGCTGTGGTGTAGCTGGCAAAGCTGCTTCCTGCAGTGCTGGCATCCATGTGGGTGCCGGTTCAAGTCCCACCTGCTCCACTTATGATTCAGCTCTCTACTATGGCTTGGGAAAGCAGAAGATGGCCCAAGTCCTTGGGCCCCTGTACCTGCGTGGGAAGACCCAGAGGAAGCTCTTGGCTCCTGGCTTCTGATTGGCACAGCTCTGGTTGTTGTGGCCAATTGGAGAGTGAACCAGTGGATGGAAGACCTCTCTCTCTCTCTCTGCCTCTCTTCTCTCTCTGTGTAACTTTAACTTTCAAATAAGTAAATAAATCTTAAAAAAAAAAGAAAGAAAGAGACAGAAGTAGACAGATCTTAAATCCATTGGTTCACTCCCCAGATACTCGCAACAAGGAGGGCTGAGCCAGGCTGAATCCAGGAGTTTGGAACTCATTCCAAGACTCCCAGGTAGTTGGTGGGGTCTCAAGTACCCATGTACTTAAGCCATCATCTGTTGCTTTATGCATTCACAAGAAGCTGGAATTGGGAGCAGAGATAGGTCTTGAACCAAGGAACTCCAATATGCAATGCTGGCATCTTAAGCATCATCCTCACTTTTGCACCAAACACCCATCCCTAAGAATATCATATTTTTTGTGTGTGTGTGCTGGTACTTATTTTTGAAGAAAAGGAAAAGATAATTCAAAATAATCTGACCATCTGTATGTTTCTGGAGTTTGCATTCAGAGTTTGCATAAACAAAAGTAGTTCACTGAGATAATGGAGAATAATGAATTTATTTATTAATTACTTTGGCTGATGTTAGTATTTTCATGAAAAATCCTGTTTCTATAGAGATGTTCAGAAAATAAAATAGAAGATTGATTTTCTTCATGTGTCCTTTCATGGTAAATGAGGTTAGAACTATTTCAATGTAACAGATACTTGTTTACATAGTTTTACCATCAATATCATTTTCAAACTTTTAACAGATGATTTTCCTCTATTGCCAATTGTACATAGTAAAAGGTAATGACACCACTGTTTAGGTTATACGTAATGCTCTTGCCCTTCAACAAAGATTTGGAGTGGGATACTTTATCCAAAACTGCTTTCATCATCACATAACTTCTATATTTAAATGTGTGCTGAATTAATAGAGAAATCCATTTTCCCCAAATTACAATACCTGGAACTGAATATATTTGAGAAGGTCAAATTTCTTGGCAAAAATTCTGAAGTATTCCAGAAGTTTAGAATTGTGTAGGAAGTTTGGAAAATCTTCAGGCATAGGAAAGTCACTGAAACAGGACATTTCTTTGCTGGTGTTGGTGATAACAGATTGATAGATACTTGCTCGGCCATCTTCCACATTTTCCTAAAGGGTCAAATAAAAAAATTAGCAATAACTTTGGAATTTACAAAGTTCCTACTCTTAAAAGAAAGGAGAGAAAAATCCTCTTCTTCCTCCATCTAATCCCAGAGTGATGCAATCCTTTTTCACTGTTGTAGCTTGACTAAGGTGTTTGGGTGATGAGGGGCAATATGTGAGTGCCACCATTCTGAGTGATGGGACTGTTGGTTGCCTACCAGTGTTGCTCACTGAGGATGCTAGTGACATTGGTGGGGGAGGGGATGGGGACAATTCTTTTGGCAAACTGCAGGATATTTAGTATGCCAGGTCTATATTTACTTAATGAAAGCCTTTGTGACAATCAGTCCTCCTCCTTTTTCTCTCTCTACTTCTTTAGGACTGATAAGAATTTCATTTAAAATGAATACTTTTAGGAGCAGGGAGGTCTTCTTTGTTTCTTTGTTTCTTTCTTTCTTTTTTTTTGAAGAGGCAATGGGTATACCTCTTTTTTTATTTTTATTTTTATTTATTTGATAGAGTTAGTGAGAGAGAGAGACAGAGAGAAAGGTCTTCTTTCTGTTGGGTAACCCCCCAAATGGCCGTTACTGCCGGAGCTACGCTGATCCCAAGCCAGGAGCCGGGAGCTTTCTCCTGGTGTCCCACGTGGGAGCAGGGGCCCAAGCATTTGGGCCATCCTCCACTGCCCTCCCAGGCCACAGCAGAGAGCTGGACTGGAAGAGGTGCAACCAGGACTAGAACCTGGCACCCATATGGGATGCCGGCACCGCAGGCGGAGGATTGGCCAAGTGAGCCATGGCACTGGCCCCAGGGAGGTCTCATATTTCAATTTGAATCTGTCTGCCTTTATGATTTTTACAAATTAGCTTTCTTCAAATGATAAAAGAGAACATCACTGAAAACAATTAAGTCTTAAGCTTGATTTCTTTTTCTTTCTGTTTTTAACAATATAATTAGTACTTTTTACTTAATGGGCATAAATGCCATCAAACACACAATTATTGTGAAAACATACAATCTTTCATCACACATGAATTGTCTTTATAAAGCTGAGTAACATTGTAACAGAAAATCATTTAAGTCAATATTGTATAGTGAAAATCATTTTTATCCTCTAAATGAGCAGCTGCATTGCCCAATTGTGAGAAAAATTGGCTCAGAACTTTCTGACCATTTAATATACTAGAAACAGCTTGTTTTCTTTCTGCTTAGGAGAGAATATAGTTCACTAATTAGCCACAAATAAACAACTACATCCAGGCTCTTAGTTTTATCTATTGTGCACAACTCTTGCAGGGATTAAAATTTTCAAGGACATACAGATTCCACTGTCTTTTCAAAATAAGTGCTCATGTTACAGTCATTGTCATTATTATTTTTTAGAAAGATTTTATTTAATAAATATGTTTCATAGGTCCAGCTTTTGGATTATAATGGTTCTTCCTTTCATACCTGCCCTCCTACCCCCACTCCTGTCTTACCTCCTACGCCCTTTCCCATCCCATTCTTCATTAAGATTCATTTTTAATTATCTTTATATACAGAAGATCAACTCTATACTAAGTAAAGATTTCAACAGTTTGCACCCACACAGACACACAAAATATAAATTGCTGTTTGAAGACAAGTTTTACTGTTAATTCTCATAGTACAACATATTAAGGACAGAGATCCTACCTGGGGAGTAAGTGCACAATGACTCCTGTTGTTGATTTAACAACTGACACTCTTATTTATGATGTCAGTAATCATCCAATGCTCTTGTCATGATCTGCCAAGGCTATGGAAGCCTTTTGAGTCCATAAACTCCATCAGTATTTTGACAAGGCCATAATCAAAGTGGAAGTTCTCTCCTCCCTTTAGAGAAAGGTACCTCCTTCTTTGATGGCCCCTTCTTTCCACCAAGATCTCACTCACAGAGACCTTTCATGTAGGTCATTTTTTGCCACAGTGTCATGGCTTTTTATGCCTGAAATGTTAAGCTTGATTTCGAATATTGGTGAGTGCACTTTGTAAAATCTGAAGCTGCAATGCTATTGTTAAGCTGATAATTTCTTCTACAAGTAGTTCTTTGCATTCTGTCCTTTATGTTAAATCATAAAACGGATCAAATGTGATTCAGCATCGCTGGGATCAATGTATTAACAAGGAGACTTTAGGAAAATTTGAATAATTATGCCCAAGAACTCCTCCATAGGTGCTTCTGAATAGGCAGAGACTAGGCATAATCTAGGTGATTAGTAGTTGCTACTGGGGCTCAGTGTTTCAATGTAAAGATGCAGAAAGCTTGTAGGAATCAATTGGAACAAATTACTTTGTTTTCCTTACATATTACCATAGTCTCTTCCACAGAGTAGCAAAATAAATAAATTAAATAAATATTCACCTCTAATCCAGTCACCAAAATAAATCAGTTGTGCATGTTTTCTTCTAATCATTGTTCATAGAAAATAATTTCTTTCCTGCCAAATCTTTAGGTCAAGCCTCTATATTTTCGGTAACACTGAAAAAGGGTGTCAGAGTAGCAGGAGTCAGACATGAGTTTGAAGTCTTGTGTTTCTGATTGTGTGTGTCTAGATCAATCAGAAACCTTGCGTGTCAGTCCCCTTATCTCTAAGATACGGAGACACTGAGTGCTTAGTAACTGTTTCTTGTTATTGAGGAAAATATTGATTTCAGCAAAGAGCACCTTGTCCACCACAGAATGAAAAGGCGCCCCAGAGAGCTGTTTAGAATAATACCAAAGTATCTGGTACGGGACATTTACCCTCCTACAGGGGTTTTCTGTACAAGAAGCTGTCCTTGATTTCAAAGAGCTAATGTGAACTTACGGTGATGTTATCTCTGTTATTTAAGAAACTTCCATATATATATGTGTGTGTGTGTGTGTGTATATATATATATATATATATATGTCTATATACATATACATACAGGAGCTCACTGTGTCCTAACTTCAGATGTTATCTGTGCCAATATTAAGATACCAGAGCTAAAATCATCTTTGCTCTCAGATCATTATCACTTAAGAGGAATATGTAGAATTCTTGTTAAAAATTCTCCCTTTGCTTTCCTTTCTCTTCATTCATTTATTCATTGACTTATTCATCATTCACTCTCTTATTCATTCTTACCTACCATAGGACTTACTCCAGAAGTAGTGTGTTTAACTTTCTTGCTTCAGAATCAAGACTCAGGAGATAACTTTTCTCAGTTCAAGTGGCTTATCAGATTAGGATATGCTCAATTTCTTGGTGATAAGAGGTTAGTGTGGTATTGTTAATTTTATGTACTAACATCCAAAAGGAGTTTGTACTATAATATGTGGAGGTTTGTCTCATATGTAGGAATACAATGGTCATGACTCTGGATGAATAAATCCTTGTATTTTTACTTTCAACTACTAACTTCAAATTGCATAACACTAAAGTCAAGCTGATGTGTAACTTATTTCTGGATGTTTCAGCATGATTGAACACAATGTCCTTGGCAAGAGTGAATGTCTGAATTTTTCTATCCAAACAAGTTCTCCAGAAATTATTCATGAAGCAAAGAAATCTAATTTTCCTAAGATCAGATAACTTTGTGAGAAATACAGGGTCTGTCTAGGTTAATATTGTAATTCTACTGCCCTTAATGGCTTTATGATGGAAAAGTTGCATAAGTCAGTTTCCTCACTTCCCTGTGTAAAAAGGAGCTCCTTAATAACTCCAACATCAAATAGCTATTACAAGGCTTTAATGAGATTAGATAAAGTACTTAACACAATAAGCTAGCTCAAAATACGTGCTTAGTGAATGTTTGCTTCTTTTCCTGTTACTAAAGGCCACTAGGGCTAAAATTACTAAACCAGACATAATTTGGAATCAGTTAAACTAAGATTGCTATATGGTAGCCAAAATCTTAGTTATTTTTCAAGACTCAATAAACTGGCTTTAACATGTGACAAGTTTTTCTTCCAGGTCAGCTTAGTAGGATTTTGAGAAATGAGAAGAATGGATTCTAATATCTGAGCCCCTAAAGTAATTTTGAAGCAGGGCAACAATCCTCTTTGGGATATTTACTTGTGTAGTAAAGAAGTAAGGACATATTTTTTTTTTTCTGTTGATCAAGTGATAACCACGATTGTTGGGTTTACGGAAAGACAGTAGACAGAAGTTAAAAGAAAACTTTGTCTATCTAAGCTTCTTCCCACATTTACTTAACTAAAGTTGGTGTCTGTGTTTAGACACAACTGGACAAAATTGGCTTAGTTTTCCCATGGCTATTAAGGGAATTAATATTGACTTTATGTATTTAGCACTTGATATATGTAAATCTATATCAAATGCCTGATAAGTATTGATTTTATATACAATACTTGATATGGATATATAAATGTATATTAAGTGTTTACCCTGTCCTGGCCCTGAACTTAGAGTTAGGGATAAGATACAAACAATAAAAACATAGTTTCTATCTTCATGTAGCTTATTGATATATCAAATTAAAATGCATTTGAGCTTTGTGGTCAGGGAAAGAGAAGACAGAAAAAGAAACAGGGGCCAGTGTAGTGGTATAGCAGGTAAAGCTGCCACCTGTGATGCCAGCATCCCATTTGGGCTCCAGAACAGGTCTGGTTCTTCCATTTCTGATCCAGCTCCCTGCTAATAGCCTGAGAAGTCAGTGAGAGATGATCTAAGTACTTGGGTCCCCTGCCACCCAAGTAGGAGACCTGGAAGAAGCTCCTGGCTGCAGGCTTTAGCCTGGCTCAGTGCTAGACATTTCAGTCACTTGAGGGGTGGGAATAAAAGAGTAGATGGAAGATCTCCTCTCTCTCTCTCTCACTCTCTCTCTCTCTCTCTCTCTCTCTCTGTGTGTGTGTGTGTGTGTGTGTGTCTTCCTCTCTCTCTGGAACTCTGACTTTCAAATAAATAAATAAATCTTGAAGAAGGCAGGGGCGGGGGACTCTGCTGTCAACTATGCTAAGGCCAGGGAGAAGCAGTTTTAAAACAGAAACATTTCACTCACATATTTAAAACAGATGCAACACCTAAAAATGCTATTGAAGAACCCATACATATAGTCTTATTTTCTGATGGATACAATTTGTTACAATTTACTAATGTAAATGGACATATGACAGAAGGTTTTCTTAATTTAGAATTTTCAGAATATCAGACAAACCAAGTTAGTTCAGACAGCATGGATTGTGAATTTATGACCTTTTGATCATGGGCCAGACAAGTTTATCTTTGACTTTCTGTACTTGATATTACCCAAAAGGCTGAGAAGCAATTGAGTTTCTGAAAGTAAAAATGTTATAAAAATTAAATTAAGCTTAAGGAAGTTTAGCAGGGTAATATTTAATCTACTTTGAGGAAAGAAGCAAAACAAAAATATATTCTTGTTACAAATGTGAATTAGAAAAACCTATAATTTATCCTTTTTCTTTATGAAGCTTCAGTTATTTTCATAGCTAGTTACTCTAAGCAGCTGGAAGTTATACAAATTGCATTTCTTTAGAAATAGTCTATCTTTTCATCTTTTTAGAGAGAGACCTTACCTCTGTCTGCTCTATTACTTGAAATGAATTTAACTGAAGCTCTTTGCTTCCCTATCCTACAATTATAGGCACAGTTGTGGTTGCTAATGTCAATCAGTGGACTAGTTACATTAGAAGAGTCCAGGGGAGCTTTGAAACCTATGACATTTGATTTGCTCTGAGTAGGGCCAGCATGCCTGTACTGTAGAAGTGCTCCCCAGCTGATTCTGAGTCACAGTGAACTTTGGGAACCACAATCCTCACTACAGTATCACTGCACTCTGCGGTCTTTCTATTAGCCGGGTATCTCCCGAGATAACTGACCTTTATCCCTTATTTAATGCCCTGGTTCAGGCATTGCGCAGTTTGTTCACTTTCTTTGGGATAAAAAGTATACTCATTGGCACAGGACACAATTGCCTGATCACTGGACACTGACTCTCCTCTCTACCTCATTTATCCCTCACCTACCTGCATCCTTCATTCTAGCTATTGCACGGGACTTTCTATTCTCTAAGTGCATCGGTTTCCTTGAGCTTCTGTACCTTTGAACATGCCATTAGCTCTGGCTCAAACATTGTTTTTTCCACTTACACATGCGTGATCCTCACTTATTGTCAAGACAAACCATAGCATCACACCTACAGGAAGCTCGCCCTGTTCTCTGCTGAGTAAAGTCTGGACTACAATAACACTTACTGTTTCAGCCCTTACAAAATTGGACCCTGATAGGGATTTTCCTTTATATTATCTCCAGTGAGCTATGAGCCCTTTGGAAGAAAAGACTGTGCATTTTTAGCACGTGGTATCTGTACAGAGCATAGTAGGTACTCAGCTACTGTATTTATTGAAAGAACAAAAGAACAAGTAATGTTAACCAGATGTATTTTTCCATCACTACAAATAAGGCTTAATGAATCTAACATGGGCATTCAGTATGATGATGAAATAAACAAATGGCCTTGCTGATAGCATGTTATAAAATTTGTTTTGTTTTATATATGAAAACATTCTGCTGAGAGTATACTGTAAATTTTGTTCTGTTCTTTGCATGCAAGCATCTTAAAATATTATGGAAAATCCACAGTGGTGTATGTTAGACTGTTGGCAAAGAGACCCAAAGGACTTTGACCCTTTACATTTCCTTATCTGGAGAGTTACAGTGTCTAACATGTTAAATATGGTTCCATTAAATGGGAAGCAGGGTGCAAAAACCTGTTATAGTGGATCATGCTGTGATAGTTTCTTTGGATAAATGTATCCAAGAGGACTCTGCAGGGGAAACAAGGATAAGGCAGTTATCTTTTCTGGAAAGGAAATGACTCTTTGTTCCAAGCTAGTTCTGTATAATGTTATACTCCAAGTGAACAGGATGTACTGTTAGTAAGCACATGCCAACTAAAACAGTGAGAAACAGAAAAAATAGATAGAGTCCATGGTCAGGTCAGTGTGGAGATGGCACCTTATGGGAAGTCCTATTTAACATCCCAGGTAGCTGTCTCACATTTTTTATTCTCCTATGGTCTACATTTTTATCAATTACTTTCATGGAGACAACTACCAATGATAAGATTTGTGTGTACCTAAAGCAGAGAGACATGGCAAAGATGACAGGTGATTGAAAGTTTCAGAAAATTTTTCTTGACCAAGGATCAAACCAACTAAATACTATTTTTTTGACAGATAGAGTTAGACAGAGAGAGACAGAAAGGTCTTCCCTCCGTTGGTTCACCCCCCAAATGGCTGCTACGGCTGGCGCGCTGCGCCGATCCAAAGCCAGGAGCCAGGTGCTTCCTCCCAGTTTCTCATGCGGGTGCAGGGGCCCAAGCACCTGGGCCATCCTCCACTGCCTTCCTGGGCCACAGCAAAGAGCTGGACTGGAAGAGGAGCAACCGGGACTAGAACTTGGCACCCATACGGGATGCCGGCGCTGCAGGCAGAGGATTAACCAAGTGAGCCACGGTGCCGGCCCCCTAATACTATTTAATATCTATGTACATAAATGAGTTCTTCAAAATAGGGTTAAAATTAGTTTCACTAAGATAGTATAATAGAGATTTTCAGCATCAGGGGCTCAAATTGAAAAGGCCTCAGGATTTTAGTTAATCCCAAACTCATCAGGAATGAAAAGTGTAATGTGAGAGGAAGCATAATGGTGAACCAGGTGTACTTAATCTCAATTTTGGGGCTGGCTCTGCGATGTATCACTTATCTTACTAGCAGCTTGTCCTTGTCCTTATCTCTTTTAAGTTGACATTCCTAACAGATGTGTCAGATTAATGTGTGTGAAAATGGGATAATACATACTAAAATAATTGTACAAATGCTAGCTTCTATATTGTTAACACTCAATAAGTGAATTCAACATAAATTGTTTCAGGAGTGGTATAGTATCCATGCCAAGTGCAGTGAAAGTCAGTGAGCAACTATCAGCCCACTTGATTGTAAGTCTGTTGAGGGCAGGTTGATTCATTCTAGATTGTCTAGTGCAGTGTCTGATACCTCCTTGGTTCTGAAAAATGTATCTTAAGAAAAGCAAGTTGTTTGGAATTGGATCTTAAGATTCAATCTAGAGGGGCTGGCGCTATGGCGCAGTGGGTCAACGCCCTGGGCTGAAGTGCCGGCATCCCATATGGGCACCAGTTCTAGTCCTGACTGCTCCTCTTCTGATCCAGCTCTCTGCTGTGGCCTGAAATAGCAGTGGAAGATGGCCCAAGTCCTTGGGCCCCTGCACCCACGTGGGAGACCCAGAAGAAGGTCCTGGTCCTAGGTTTGGATTGGCACAGCTCCAGCTGTTGCGGCCACCTGGGGAGTGAACCAGCGAATGGAAGACCTCTGTCTCTGTCTCAACCTCTCTCTGTAACTCTGTCTTTCAAATAAATAAAATGAATCTTTAAAAAAAGATTCAATCTAGAGGAAGAAGAGCAAGATGAAGCGCTAGCTACAAACTGGTACACGAAGATTAATGAAAACAAGTTGGAATATATTCCTAGAAAATATTATATACATGCAAGTGCACATCCCACTAACCCATGCATGCACCTCCAAGAAACCCAGAAATGCAATGTGAATTGGTAACTTGCATGTAAACACAGGGTACATGGAACAATAAAGAATACAGAGAAGATTAATGGCTGAAGGAAAATCATGTTTTTCTCAGTATGATAAAGGGATGAAGTGTGAGGCTTCAGGAATCATCCAGACCTTCATTCCGCTTTTCTCTATTACTTACATTCCTCCAGGCAAGTCATTTGCCCCAGACTTCAGTCTCCTGTTCGTGTGTTAATGAGAATGGTTCTAAGACCTCCTTTCTGTGGATATTGTGAAGAAAAATGAAGCGTGCCCAGTACTTCCCATTGCAGAGAAAAACAGGAATCAAACAAAACAAAACAAAACAAAAACACTGAAATAATAGAATTATCCACCTTTCCCATATCCCGAAAATGTCACTAGAGGGTGCTGGAGAACCTTTGGGTAGAGTTCAGCACTGTCTGGAATGAGCATGGGACTAGGATTTTTAATTTGTTTTTTATTTGACACCACTAAATGTATTACGTGATCTCAGAAAGATGGGAAATTAAAGAATAATTAATTTAAAAACTTGATTCTGGATAGCAGAGTTGTTGAGGTGCATCTTCCTGGGGATAGGTGAGGGGGGTCCCAGCACACTGTTCAGTGCCTCCTCTTGATAGTCCAGTCTGTCATTCAACAAGACCTCCAGGTGGCCCCAGCCACAGCCTGTGGAACATTGCTGTTTATTGCATGTTTTACTCTGTAGGGAGATTCTTTTTTTTCTTGGGATGGAGAAAATTGCTTATATTTCTTTATTGGTTAGTTTTAATACAATGTTTTTACAGGTTCCAGAGAGCTGTTTACATAACTCATTAATATTCAATAAAGCAAATTCAGATTTTATTCTGACTTTTGTAAATCAGGAAGGCATCTCTAATTCTGAAATTTTAGACATTGAGAAAAGGAGAGCAGGAGAAATATTTTTGGACAGGAAGTGCTTTCCTGGAATTCATGAAATCTTACTGACAGACTACTCCTTTTTTGCTAGCAAATTAGTAACAATCAAACAGGGGGCATTTGGTTCCTAGTCATTAAATCCTTAATCAAGTAATGAAATAAAATGGTAAATTTATTATTAAACACAAATTTGTTGTAATTTCTACATTTCTTCCTTGGAGGGAAAATTCTACTCAGGAATAAAGAAACCCCAAGCAGAATCTGCATTTGAACCAAGGGTATACAGAAATAATCTATCTTTGGTTAAAAGAAGAATGACCACCAGATTGTATTACCCTTTCAGGCAAACATATAATGACACTAATGGCCAGTTGTTGGTATGAAATGAATATGATTCAAGCTGTTTTTCCAGTTTTCCTTTGTATAAAGCTTCTTGCCTTACATGAGGATCAACTTCCCCATCATCAACTCTGAGTGTGTTTGGATAGTTGAAGGAATAGATTTTTTTAATTTGATATTAGTGCAATGTCTGCCAAACCTGTATTATCATGGGATTCTTCTGAGACTTATATTAAAAACCATCCGAAGACTTTAAGTCTGGGCTGGTGCCCAGGATTCAGAATGTTAAAAATAAAACAAAAAAACCCTCCCAGGTGTGTCCTATGATCACAGGCATTTGAGAAACCTAATATTAAAAAAAAAAACAACCTTTACACATATGGTTTAGTTGGAGCCGGTACAGCACATAGGCTGGACACCTTTGCCACCACCCTAGCCCGTCCTGAGAGCCTTTGGGGGGTCTTTGCTGATATAAATAAGGGTCTGCTTTCATTGCACTCAGCTCTTTCCTCCTTTCTGGAAGGTTCTCACATGTTTCAGTATCTCACTTAGATATGTCTGACAGAATCCTAAAGTCATTGCCCTTGAGTTCTGAGCTTAAACTTTCCTTTAACCTTTTTGGCAAGAATGTAAATTAGGGCATTGTTAAAAATTGGGGCTTAGTTGCTTGGGAGTCACTGGCCTGAGATTGAATGTGAGTTCCTCGGCTGCATGGACTTGGCTAACTCCTTTATCCTCCCTCATTTCTGCTTGCTCATCCATCAATTATGTACTTATTATTAATAGGTGATGTTTATTAAACTCTATTATAAATCAAACTTTTCAGTTCTTCACATGAGTTATTTCTCTTATTCTTTGAACAGTACTGTGAGATAAATACAATTTCCTGCTAATATCCTCATGTATTACTGAGTAAATTGAGACACAGAAACATAAAGAGTTTGCCTAAGATCTCACCAGTAAGATGTGGTAATTAATGCCTATTAAAAAATCATTGGAAGAAATGATTATAAATCATTTCTGGTTGCTTGTACATCTTTCTAATTTTTATCCAAATTCTGAAGAACAGCTAGAATTATTCATATTTGATTTGGCTAATTGAATTAATTGGATTATTAGGATACGCATAATGTATAGTCTTACAAAAGTGATCCTGAACTATCATCAGTGAATCTTAGAAAACAAACATGTTTTGTCAATGAAAACAAGCAGTAGATTTAAAGGGCACATTATCTGAAGAAGCATTTGACTCAGTGACTGAAATGGAAATGGTGTCTACAAAAGCATCCCTGTTTCTTCTATTAAAACATTTTAATATTAGTATATTTTCTAATTAGTGTATTATAGAGTGACAACAATATGGCTGCATGACAATTACTGGACACAAAGAGAGACCTTTTACATGCCTGAGTGGCCACCTGGATTGGGATAATGTTGGCCTGGGAGGAGCTAACGCCCTATGACTTTAGCTTCCAGAGGGCTACATAAATCAACTTGACCAAAGTGGTTTAAGAAATCCCTCAATAAGGCCCATCAGCAGCTGGACTTACCCTGAAATAGCAGCATAACTTATTCAAAAGACAAGAAAATCTCACTTACTTTGAACCTCCACAGCCCTCCAATATCTTCGGTCCTCTCAAAGCAAGTGGGCTCAAGTCCCTCATCCACACAGCACTTCAGAGAGATCAGGCCACTGACCCCCGCTCCAATCACTGCCACCTTCTTTGCCATCGTCTCTTGCCAAGGGTTTGACCAATCGATACTTCCTAACTGGGATAAAGGCAAGAGAATCCTCAGGTCGTGGTCAGGTAATGGGCGGCAATTTAATCAGCAGCAGTCATTGAATAAAACACCTCCTTAGTCACATCCCAGTCTCCTCCTCCGCGTAAGAGAAGCTGAACTGCCTGAAGGACTTTGCTGCAAACCTGTTTACAAAGCCATGTCTGTGTTTCACATTTAAAAGCAACTCATTTAATAAAGCCTGACTACTCTAACACAGCACTAAGGAAGGGAGCCAACTCTAGGGTGGCGTTCTTCAGGTTTTTCTTTTCCATCTTTGCCCCCAGCTATCATCTTACCTCTCCTGTTGGCTTTCAGCACTGTCCCTTCCGCAGGGTAGTGTTCTCGGTTGGTTGGTTGTGTGCTAGGAGGCAGCAGAAGCATTTGTAAGAGCTGGAGGAAGCTTCGAGAAGTGGGAGGAGCTTTTCACCCCTCCCTCATCCTTCTGCCAGCTGAGACACCAAGGACTTTGTTAGAATCTGGAAACTAAGCACGGGGCTCAGGTTTTGAGTTGAGGAGTGATGAAGGAATGTCTACCATAATGTTATATATATGTACATAGCCTACAGATGGTTCAAAAATCCTTCTTATAGTGGATGCAATAAATGCTCCTTAGTAAATTAATAAATATGGATAAGTATAGAGAAGTTGAAATACCCCTAATCTTACTCTCCAGAGATAATAAAAAAGACAATTAACATTTTGGATGTCTTTCCACCTGCTTATATACACATACAGATAGACAAACAAAAATGAAATCACTCTGATTTCCAACTTGCTTTTTCACTTTCCAGTGTATTAAGAACTTTGTATCTATAGAAGCATTTTTTTAAAAATTTTTTTTGACAGGCAGAGTGGACAGTGAGAGAGAGAGAGACAGGGAGAAAGGTCTTACTTTGCCGTTGGTTCACCCTCCAATGGCTACTGCGGCCAGTGCACCGCGCTGATCTGAAGCTAGGAACCAGGTACTTCTCCTGGTCTCCCATGTGGGTGCAGGGCCCAAGGACTTGGGCCATCCTCCACTGCATTCCCGGGCCACAGCAGAGAGCTGGACAGCAAGAGGGGCAACCAGGACAGAATCCGGCGCCCCAACCAGGACTAGAACCCGGTGTGCCGGCGCCACAGGTGGAGGATTAGCCTAGTGAGCCATGGCGCCAGCCTATAGCAGCATTTTTAATGGTTATGTGAATTCCATTGACTTACTGGTTTACTCATCCATTTAACAAGTAGTAATTTCTGTGTACTAGGAATTATTTCTGGCATATCGTTGTGCCTAGCTGAACAAGACTGACTGAATCCCTTACCTTGTGGGATTCACATCTTCTTCTGGATTGACTTTCCTAGATATGGGGACTTCTGGGTCCTCATATACTGTTGTCACCTGTTCACAGATACTTACCTTACCCATAATTAAGTATTATGCTGGTTCTTCTGCCTTAGATGAACCTAGTGGGACTTCTGTGAGATTCCTATCCATTGCCCAGTTTTTGTCTTAATAGAGAACTGATTAAGTTGCATTTTCTTACAGTCTGACTTATTAGTATTAATGTTTATAAACAACTAAATCATGAGACTATAAAACCCTAGTGCACTATGAATATAGCCTAAGTTATGATGGTAAAGGACTTTCTATCCCAACACAACTAGGCCAGTCTAGAAGGACCCTAAAAATGTTTTACATAAATTCATTCAACAAATAGGCATTAAATACTTCCTAAGTGCCAGACACTCTCTAAGTGCTCCACATATAACAATGAACAAAAGAGACAAAACCTCCTGCTTTGTGGACCTTGCTTTCTAGTGGAAGGAGTCAGACAACTAACAAGTAAAATGAAATGAGTGGTATGTGGTGATGAGAGTTATGAAGGAAAATAAAAGAGAGACGGGAGCTCTGGGGTTCAGGCGTGCAGGGTGGATTTGCAAGGTTACGTAAGTTGTGCAGGAAGCACCCTTTCCCCTCCAACTGCCAAACTGAATTTGGTCAGGAAGAAAGGCTTTCTTTAACAAATAGAACAGGTCTGCAATAAGAGTAATAAATTAAACAAAGGTGATCATCAGTGGCTAAGAAATAAAGAACTAAATCAATTTCTCATTTGAAAAGGAAACAAAATTTAAGCTGCTTCATTGACAGTTGTGTCACAGATTTTGTAAGTAGCTTGTAAAGAATTATTTATATCTTCACTATCCCTTTGGTTGGTTATGTCAATGGAAGACCTATTAGTAATAATTATATCTGATTATCCTACAAAGCAAAGGAAACACCTGGATATGCTGGCCATTTTTTTACTGACTAAACCCTGATTCTCCTCCAGATATAAATAATGTAGAGATACTGATGTTTTTTGTGCCAAACTAAACCCACGAGTGTGTTCTAAGAAGCATATATCAACTGAGCAGCTGGCATTTTCTTGGTACCATACAGGTCAGGTAGTTACTTCACAGCGCTGGCTGGCAAATGGCATTTTTGGTATTTTGGTACATTGGCATACCAATGTCCTAGTTGGCAATTGGTCTAGGCATGCCAAATACCAAAAAAACTTCCTTGGGAAACAGATATATCCATATATGAGCCATAAAGCACCTGGCCAATTTTCTCTTAGTCGACAGTTAGGTTCTTTCTGAGGTTCTGCTGTGGTGAAAATGGTGTGCACTTTATGCACATCTCTTCACATTTGTCTAATCATTTTCTCATGATAAATTCCCAACACAAGAGTTGCACAGTCAAGTGTTTGCAGAGTTTCAAGTTGACAGTGCTCCTCAAACTTTCATTGCATATGAAACACTTGGAGATCTTGTCAAGATGCAGACAGGGATTTAAGGGTTGTGGGGTGGGCCTGTGATTCTTTATTGTGAACAAACTTCCAGGTAATTCCAGGTGTGTCTGCAGACTGCATTCTGAACTGCACGTTCCTAACGCGTGTTGCCAAGAGGCCTTCCAGGAAGCAGGTTCATTTTAAAAGCATTTTATGTTTAGAAAGTGTTTAAGATTATGAAAACACTCTCACATATTTAATTTTTCTAGTTCAGGATGGTAGGTTTACCACCCATCCCTATTTTATAGATGTGGAAACAAGTTCAGTCTAGTTACTAGGGAGTTCAAGGATAACCACAATGATAATGAGCTTTTAAAATTCTTGTCACATAAGGAGATAGTGATGAAAGTTTTGAGTTTAGCCTGGAGGACATATGTTAAAAAGTTCATAATGATGAACATCAAGAAGGCTGTCATAAGGAAGATGTTTGAGTAGAAACCAAATTCTTAGGACCCAATGTGTGAATGTTAAAGAAAAACTTAATATTCCTAAAATAAGAAAGAACTTTCTAGTCCATAATGCTGTACAAATAAAGAATGAAGATTGTTGTAAGGTAGTGGATTTCATGTCACTGTAAACTCCCAAACAGAAGTTAGTTGTCCACTTGGTAGTGGATGATAGAGGGGTCCGTGTGCTTTTGATGGTGAAGTAAAGTTGTTGCCAACAGTGTGGGGTCTGAGACCTGACACCCTGTGATTATCAACTAAAGTTCTAAGAAAAAAAGGTGCTGAGAAGCCCTTAGATTGGGTTTGAGAATAACTTGATTCCTGTGGTGCAGGAGAGGAGTCCCGATCCACATTACAGAACCATTCCTGGAAGAGTCCAAGTGTTCTTCATTGTGCATACCCCTGTGAGAGCAATGTATCTCTTCCTACTGCATTTTAAATTCTCTATTGCATATTTCAACAGAAAGCTTCTTGGAACCATGTTACATTCTCCAAGGAGCAAAGATCCAGGAGGACAATTTCTCTCGACTGCTTTAGATCTTAAATGGCAAGCCCAGTTAGTCTTCTCAGCCCTTCACTGTGACTTGAGATTTTCCTGCCTGGGTGAACTCAATGATAGATCCTGTGTGATACATCCAATCCCATAAGTTCTGTGTGCCCTAAATTTTCGGGAGCTGTTCTCTTGTAAAATAATCCTAAGGAGCTTCTAGAGCAAGAGCATGAACTGAGCAACCACATTTATTTCCTCTTTCAAGATCTGACTGATATGGTAAGAAAGTTATACAAAACAAGTAAACCCATGACAGGATGGAGAATGGGGAATGTTATGTGGGTCGAATTTTTAAAAAATGATTTCCTTAAATATAATTTGTATTCAATATAACTTGCTCATTTAAAATGTAAGACCCATTAGTTTATAGCAGATTCAGAGTTGTGCACTATCACAACAGTTAATTTTAGAACATTTTCATCACTCCCCAGAGCTCCTGTGTCAATCAGCAGTCAATTTTCACTTCTCTCCAATATCCCTACTCTGTAGACAACCACTAACTTACATCCCACCTTTATAAACTTATCTATTCCAAAAGATTCATGAGTGCATCATACTATGATTTTTTCTCTTTTTTTTTTTTTTGTGACTGGCTTTTTTTACTTAAGAGAATACTTTTTAAAGGTTCACACATTGTAGAAAATATCAGTACTTCATTTCTTTTTATTGAGTAATATTCCATTTTATGAATATTGTATTTTATTTATTCATCAGCTGATAGACTTTTGGATTCTTTCTACTCTTTGAATATCATGATATCAGGCATGCATAAATTTTAGGGACGTATTTTTCATTTCTCTTAGATATACATACCTTGGAGATAAATTGCTAGGTTATATGATAACTCAGTGCTTATAACTTTGAGGAATTGCAAAAGTATTCCCAAATAAATTGTAACATTTTATATACCAGAAATGTATGAATATCCTCATTTCTCTGTAACTTCTCCAGTACTTGTCATTGTTTTTTGGTTATGATTTTCCTATTGGATGTGAAGTAGTATCTTGGTTTTGATTTGTATTTTCAAAGAGAATTTCCATTTCTCATTATCTTTTAACATACTTGTTAGATAGTTAAGATTTTTCATTTATTTAATTTGAAACAAAGATAGAGACAGAGAATCTCCCAAGTACTGGTTCACTGTACAAATTTTGTAACAGCCAGAGCTGGGAAAGGCTGAAACCAGCAGCTGGGAGTTCCAGCAGCTGGGAATTTGGTTTGGGTTTCCTATGTGGGTGACAGGGCCCCAGCCTGCTGCCTTGTAAAGTTTGCATGAACAGCATGCTGGAACTGGGAGCGGTGCTGGGACTGAAAAGAGGCACTATGAAGTGGGATATGGGTGTCTGAAGTGTCTTCACTGCTACAGAAAACTCCTAGCCTCTGTGGCCATTCGTATATCTTCCTTGCAGGAATGGCCGTGCAGATATGTTGCCCGCTTTTCCTTCATTATAATGAATTATCAGTTCTTTATATATTCTAGATACAAATCCTTTACCATGTACATTATTTGAAAATATTTTCTCCCATTCTGGAGTTGTTTTTAAATTTGGCAGTGTGAAAAATAGAATTTCCATAGAATAATCTTGACTAACTAGGGCAGATGTGATGGCCCAGAAAAGGTGGGAGAAGCCTGGAGCAGAGATGTGTGGAATTTATACCATAGAGGTAGATAAAAGCTATACAAATGCACCATGTATGTGGTACTTATTATTTGTCAAGAATTGTCTAAATTTTATCTAGGTTAACTCACTTGATTGCAAGTGCAATCCTATGAGAAAATAAATTTTTTAGCTGTATTTTTTGAGCAACAAAGTTGACACACAGAAGAATTACATAAAATGCTGAAAATCTCACCAAAAAGGGGATGTTAAGCCAAGGAATTAACTTCATAGGATATCCTTTTTTAAAAATTTATTTTATTTATTTATTTATTTTTGACAGGCAGAGTTAGGCAGTGAGAGAGAGACAGAGAGACAGGTCTTCCTTCCATTGGTTCACCCCCCAAAATGGCCACTACAGCTGGCGCGCTGCGCCTATCTGAAGCCAGGAGCCAGGTGCTTCCTCCTGGTCTCCTATGTGGGTGCAGGGCCCAAACACTTGGGCCATCCTCCACTGCACTCCTGGGCCACAGCAGACAGCTGGACTGGAAGAGGAGCAACCGGGACAGAACCCGGTGCCCCAACCGGGACTAGAAACTGGGGTGCTGGTGCTGCAGGTGGAGGATTAGCCTATTGAGCCGTGGCGCCGGGCAGGATATCCTTTTATTCATGGTATCATCAGACAAACTTAGAGGTGGTAGGTGTGTGGAGACTCACGTGTTGTGTGACATTAATTAAGGTAATTAATTAGATGAGAGTCTCTGTAACAGTGTTGCTGGTTCACCTTTCTTCGCGCTTCTAAGCCTGGAAATCAGGAACAGCAGTATTTGCTCCAGGATTAGTTTTAATTAACAGAGTAAAATTCAAAGTCCTTAGAATGGTATGTTCATTTTCATAGTGCACCACCTCCCTGCTCTTTGTAGACTTCATTCCTACATGGCTATGCCAGTTTCTCAAATTTAGCAATTTTCAAACAGTTCCACAACTGCTTCATTAAAAATGCAGTTTGACAATTTTGGTCTTAAATGCAAGCAGGTTAAATATTTTCATTATTCTCTAAATCTGCCATTTTAGCAGTTATATTTTATTTGTCTCTTTTTGTTCTGTGTTCTTTTTCTTTGGTACCTGCTTTGGATTATAAAATATTTCTTCTCCTTCATCAGTTTGTTTAATTTTCTTTCTTTCTTTTAGGGTGATTACTAGTGATTACAATATGCACCCTTGCCTTTTTGAAGTATGAAGATATATTTTTATTTTTACCACTCACAACAAAATGAGAGGTCTACATAACACTTTGAATTCTTTCATTACCTCATACTTTTTGTGGTGCCAGTATCTTGGATATTTAATTCTTTTTGAATTTAACCCCTCAAAAGACATTTTTGTTGTTTCCTCATACAGTCACATTCTTTCAAATTTACATACAATTTTACTCTCTATTCTTCAATATTTTTGTGCTCTTATATAGGATCATTTTCATTTGTCCAAAGAGCAGTCATATTTCCTTTAGTGTGGGTCTTATGATGATTATCTTAGCTTTTTTAAAAATATGAATGAATTTACCTTTTTTTGGAGGCTATTTTCAAAAGATTCAGAACTCTGGATTGGCAGTACTTTTCCCACAGCACTTCGATGATGTTATTCCATTGCTTTCTGTCCTCAATCATTTCATTCAAAAAGTCACCTGCTGGTCTTTCTGTTATTGTTTGAAAGTAGCTGTCTTTTATTTATTTTTTTTATCTCCTGCAACATTTTTAAAAATATTCCCCAGCACTTGGTTTCCATCAGTTTTACTACTAGGTGCACAGATTATTTTCCTGGGGTGGTCTGGAAGGTACTTAGGTCGAACCTGACAGACTAAGAGTCCCTCATAAGTCACAGTTAATGGCCTGGAATATTTGCCAGCTCCACATTCCTTGAACTTCAGCTTTTTGCCTCCCTAGCTCCTTGGGATTTTCCAAAGTCCAATCTCCCAATATCTGCTTTCTAATGACACATGTCTCAAACAGAAAGTAAAGCTGAGTGTTCATCCTCATCAGGCTTTTGTTCTTTTCAGGATTTTTATTCTTGCTGCCTTTGTCATTCTCTGATATTTCAAGAAAGAATATATTTGTAGAAAAATGATAATGTTTAATCTAGTCTTTATAATCATTGTTAGTAGAAAGCCTACTAAATACCAAGCTAGCCAGCATAGCTAGATTTTAATTAATTATCAGCTATTTCTGAAGGGTTTCTCTCTTTATTAGGTCCAGAAAAGTTGTTCATTTTCTTCTGCTCTGGTCTCATAATCTTGCCAACATTTTATTTCTGAATGAATTTTTTAATGACATCTTTTCAACAGCTTTTCTTTATTGCTGAACTATGTGAATATCCTTAGTTCAAGACATCTCCTCTCTAAGTCCCTACTGCAATATAAAGATGTTACCTTATTTTTTTAAAAATGTAGGGACCAGGGGCCAGCACTGTGGCACAATAGGTTGATATTCCACCTGTGGTGCTGGCATCCCATATGGGCGCCAGTTTGAGTCCTGTCTGCTCCTCTTCTGGTCCAGCTGTCTGCTGTGGCCTGGGAAAGCAGTGGAGGATGGCCCAGACACTTGGGCCCCTGCACCCACATGGGAGATCAGGTGCCTACCTGACTTCTGGCTTTGGATTGGTGCAGTTCTGGACATTGCTGCCATTTGGAGAGTGAACCAATGAAGGGAGGACCTTTGTCTCTCTCTCTCTCTCTCTCACTGTCTGTAACTCTACCTCCCAAATGAATAAATTAAATCTTTAAAAAATATACAGGGACCAGCATTGTAGCACAGTGAATTAAGCTGCCTCATGCAATGCAAGTATCCTATATGAGTGCAAGTTTTAGTCCTAACTGCTCCATTTCTGATCCAGATCCCTGCTGATGTCCTAGGGAAAGCAGCAGAAGATGACCCAATCCCTGCACCCATGGGGGAGACCAAGAAGTAGTTACTGGTTCCTGGCTTTGGCCTTATCTGGTCCTGGCCATTTTGGCCATTTGGGAGTAAGCAAGCAGATAGAGGACTGATATCCTCTCTCTCTCTCTCTCTCTCTCTCTCTCTCTCTCGCCCTTCACCTCTTTCCCTCCTTCCCTCTCTCTTCTGCCTTTCAAATAAATAAATCTTTTTTTTTAGTTTAAAAATTTTTTGACATTTTTATTTGCAAGTAGCAAAGACAGAATATGAATACAAATTTCCAAAGTACAGAATATGGGTTACAATGGCTTCCCCCCCATAACGTCCCTCCAACCTGCAACCCTCCCCTTATCCACTCCCTCTCCCCTTCCATTCACATCAAGATTCATTTTCGATTCTCTTTATATACAGAAGATCAGTTTAGCATACATTAAGTAAAGATTTCAACAGTTTGCTCCCACACAGAAACATAAAGTGAAAAATACTGTTTGAGTACTAGTTATAGCATTAAATCTCAATGTACAGCACACTAAGGACAAAGATCCTACATGAGGAGTAAGTGCACAGTGACTCCTGTTGTTGACTTAACAAATTGACACTCTTGTTTATGGCCTCAGTAATCACCCTAGGCTCTTGTCATGAGCTGCCAAGGCTATGGAAGCCCCCTGAGTTCACTGACTCTGATCATATTTAGACAAGGCCATGGTCAAAGTGGAAGTTCTCTCCTCCCTTCAGAGAAAGGTACCTCCTTCTTTGATGACCCATTCTTTCCACTGGGATCTCACTTGCGGAGATCTTTCATTTAGGTTTTTTTTTTTTTTTTTTTTTTTCCCAGAGTGTCTTGGCTTTCCATGCCTGAAATACTCTCATGGGCATTTCAGCTGGATCCGCATGCCTTAAGGGCTGATTATGAGGCCAGAGTGCTGTTAGGACACTTGCCATTCTATGGGTCTGCTGTGTATCTCACTTCCCATATTGGATCATTCTCTCCCTTTTTTATTCTATCAGCTAGTATTTGCAGACACTATTCTTGTTTATGTGCTCCCTTTGGCTCTTAGTCCTATCGTTACGATCAATTGTGAACAGAAATTGATCACTGGGACTAGTGAGATGGCATTGGTACATGCCACCCTGATGAGATTGAATTGGAATCCACTGGTATGTTTCTAACTTTACCATTTGAGGTAAGTCAGCTTGAGCATGTCCCAAATTGCACATCTCTTCCCTCTCTTATTCCCACTCTTACATTTAACAGTGATCACTTTTCAGTTAAGTTTCAGCACTTAAGAAGAATTGTGTATTGATTACAGTATTCAACCAAAAGTATTAAGTAGAACAAACAAAAAAAATACTAAGAGGGATAACATATCAAGTTGCTCATCAACAGTCAGGGTGAGGGCTGATCAAGTCACTGTTTCTCATAGTGTTCATTTCACTTTAACAGGTTTCCTTTTTGGTGCTCAGTTAGTTGTCAACTTTCAAGGAGAACAAGTGGTATTTGTCCCTTTGGGATTGGCTTATTTCACTCAGCATAATGTTTTCCGAATTCCTAACAGGGATCACTTTTCAGTTAAAATTTAAACACCTACGAATAATTGTGTGTTAATTACAGAGTTCAACCAATGGTACTAGAACAAAAAAAAAGTACTAAAATGGATAAAGTATTACATTGTACATCAACCGTCAGGACAAGAGCTGATCAAGTCACTGTTTCTGACAGTGTCCATTTCACTTCAACAAGTTTCCCCTTTGGTGCTCAGTTAGTTGTCGCCAATCAGGGAGACCATATGATATTTGTCCCATTGGGACTGGCTTACTTCACTCAGCATGATGTTTTCCAAATTCCTCCATCTTGTTGCAAATGACTGGGTTTCGTTGTTTTTGACTGCTGTATAGTATTCTATAGAGTACATGTCCCATAATTTCTTTATCCAGTCTACTGTTGATGGGCATTTGGGTTGGTTCCAGGTCTTAGCTATTGTGAATTGAGCTGCAATAAACATTAATGTGCAGGCTGCTTTTTTGTTTGCCAATTTAATTTCCTTTGGGTAAATTCCAAGGAGTGGGATGGCTGGGTTGAATGGTAGGGTTATATTCAGGTTTCTGAGGAATCTCCAGACTGACTTCCATAGTGGCTTAACCAGTTTGCATTCCCACCAACAGTGGGTTAGTGTCCCTTTTTCCTACATCCTCTCCAGCATCTGTTGTTGGTAGATTTCTGAATGTGAGCCATTCTAACTGGGGTGAGGTGGAACCTCATTGTGGTTTTGATTTGCATTTCCCTGATTGCTAGTGATCTTGAACATTTTTTCATGTGTCTGTTGGCCATTTGGATTTCCTCTTTTGAAAAATGTCTATTGAGGTCCTTGGCCCATCTCTTAAGTGGGTTGTTTGTTTTGATGTTGTGGAGTTTCTTGATTTCTTTGTAGATTCTGGTTATCAACCCTTTATCAGTTGCATAGTTTGCAAATATATTTTCCCATTCTGTCAGTTGTGTCTTCACTTTCCTGACTGTTTCTTTTGCAGTACAGAAACTTCTCAATTTGATGCAATCCCAATAGTTGATTTTGGCTTTGACTGCCTGTGCTTCTGGGGTGTTTTCCAAGAAGTCATTGCCGGTACCTATATCTTGCAGGGTTTTTCCAATGCTCTCTAATAATTTGATGGTGTCAGGTCATAGATTTAAGTCTTTAATCCATGTTGAGTGGATTTTTGTGTAAGGTGAAAGGTAGGTGTCTTGCTTCATGCTTCTGCACGTGGAAATCCAGTTTTCCCAGCACCATTTATTGAATAGACTGTCCTTACTCCAGGAATTGGTTTTGGATCCTTGATCAAATATGAGTTGTCTGTAGATGTTTGAATTGATTTCTGGTGTTTCAATTCTGTTCCATTGGTCTATCCATATGTTTCTGTACCAGTACCATGCTGTTTTGATTACAACTGCCCTGTAGTATGTCCTGAAATCTGGTATTGTGATGCCTCCAGCTTTGTTTTTGTTGTATAAGATTGCTTTAGCTATTCGAGGTCTCCTGTGTCTCCATATAAATTTCAGCACCATTTTTTCCAGATCTGAGAAGAAGGTCTTTGGTATCTTGATTGGTATTGCATTGAATCTGTAAATTGCTTTTGGGAGAATGGACATTTTGATGATATTGATTCTTCCAATCCATGAGCATGGAAGATTTTTCCATTTCTTGGTATCCTCTTCTATTTCTTTCTTTAAGGTTTTGTAATTTTCATTGTAGAGATCTTTAACGTCCTTGGTTAAGTTTATTCCAAGGTATTTTATTGTTTTTGTAGCTGTTGTGAATGGGATTGATCTTAGAAGTTCTTCCTCAGCCATGGCATTGCCTGTGTATACAAAGGCTGTTGGTTTTTGTGCATTGATTTTATACCCTGCTACTTTGCCAAACTCTTCTATGAGTTCCAATAGTCTCTTAGTAGAGTTCTTTGGGTCCCCTACATAAAGAATCATATCATCTGCAAAGAGGGATAGTTTGAGTTCTTCCTTCCCAATTTGTATCTCTTTAATTTCTTTTTCTTGCCTAATAGCTCTGGCTAGAACTTCCAGAACTATATTGAATAGCAGTGGTGAGAGTGGGCATCCCTGTCTGGTACCAGATCTCAGTGGAAATGCTTCCAACTTTTCCCCATTCAATAGGATGTTGGCTGTGGGTTTTTCATAGATTGCTTTGATTGTATTGAGGAACGTTCCTTCCAAACCCAGTTTGCTTAGAGTTTTCATCATGAACAGGTGTTGTATTTTATCAAATGCTTTCTTGGCATCTATTGAGATAATCATATGGTTTTTCTTCTGCAGTCTGTTTATGTGTTGTATCACATTGATTGTTTTGCGCACATTAAACCATCCCTGCATACCAGGGATAAATCCCACTTGGTCTGGGTGGATGATCTTTCTGATGTGTTGTTGCATTCTATTGGCGAGAATTTTATTGAGGATTTTTGCATCTATGTTCATCAGGGATATTGGTCTGTAATTCTCTTTCAATGCTGCATCTTTTTCCGGCTTAGGAATTAAGGTGATGCTGGCTTCATAGAAAGAATTTGGGAGGATTCCCTCTTTTTTGATTGTTCTGAATAGTTTGAGAAGAATTGGAGTCAGTTCTTCTTTAAATGTCTGGTAGAATTCAGCAGTGAATCCATCTGGTCCTGGGCAAATAAATAAATCTTTACAAATTATATATGCAGCACCAGCCGTGGCGGCCATTTGTGGGGTGAACCAACGGAAGGAAGACCTTTCTCTCTGTCTCTCTCTCTCACTGTCTAACTCTGCCTGTCAAAAAAAAAAAAAAACAACAAACAACAAAAAATTATATATTAAAATGCTAGGTATACAGAAGGTATTTACAACTCCTTATCTAATCAAATCCCTTTTTGAATTGCTCCCTGATTTTATTAATTTCTCTCTTTATATGTCCACCAAAGGTAAGTAATCTTTTTAGTTATTTCTTTTTCACATGTTTTTGTATTTGTACTGCATATGTATGAATAAAAACATTCTTATATAATAAAATATAATATACACATTCTTGCTTTTAGCAACGTTATCTTTATGAGAGCTGTTTTCTTATTTATGCAAACTTGTTTCATTTATTTGCATTATGTGTAATAACTCCTTTCTATAAATATGCTATCATTTCTGTAGCTTTCCCCGTTGATATTTAGATCATTTCTACTTTTTCTAATACTTTACTTGTGCACCTGTTCATGCCAAGCTGTGGAATGCCTGTTTTAGGACATGAATGCTTTCAGATTTACTGGATGGCAATTAATTGTTCCCCAAAATGTTGTACCTACTTATGCTCCCAGAACAGGGAAGGATTCTGTTACTCCTCATTCTAGCTGGAAGTTGGTATTGTTAGGCTTTTATTTTTACTTTTGCTGATGTTAAGATGTGAAATAATATTCCACTGTGATTTTAAGTTTTATTTCCTTAGACAATGCTATGAAATAACAAAATCTTGGGGATAATAGTTCAATAAGGAGAGAAGCTTACAGTTGATACTGGAATTAGCTTCTCTTGTTGTTCATATGCCCAAACTAGGCCTCAGAGTCCTTCACCAGGTCAACTTTTTGTTTGGGTTTTAGCTAGAATTTAGCACCTAGTACATACAGGGATTTCTGCTAGCAAGATAAAAATAGCTAGATTATGTATTCTAATAATTTATTATCTAAATGAATTATACATTCAAGCACACAAAAAAAAAACAAAAAATCTTGTGCTGAATACAGTGCTAACTGTATAACAATCCATCTCCCAGGACCCCTTCATCAAATAAAAATTAGAAAAAAAGTTATTTCTAAAATAAAATGTGCTTTTAATGTAACTTCAAGATAGAGAATGCCAACACTTCAGAATAATTCAGTAGTGTGGTTGTCACCTGGGATACCCACATTCCATATCAGAGTGCCTGTGAGTCAAGCCTCTGCTTTTATTCCATCTTCCTGCTAATGCACACACTCTGAGAGGTAGAAGTTAATGGCTCAAGTATGTGAGTACCCTGCCACCTATGTGGTAGATTCGTATTAAGTTTCAGGATCCTGGCTTTGGCCTAGCCCCCTGCTCTACTGTTAATGGTATTTAGGGATTGAACCAGCAGAATGGAAAATTTGTCTCTGTTCTGGTTAGTTTCTTCGTTTTGTCTATCTGTCTCTTTTCTCACTTTGCTTTAAAAAATGTAAAAATATATTGTGATGTATAGGCTAGCCTTGGACTGTGGCACTGGCATCCCATATGGGTATAGGTTGGAGTACCTGCCGCTCCTCTTCCAATCCAGCTCTCTGCTATTGCCTGGAAAAGCAGTGGAAGATGGCCCAAGTGCTTGGGCCCCTGTACCTGTTTGGGAGACCTAGAAGAAGCTGCTGGCTCCTGGCTTTGGATTAGCTCAGCTCTGGCTGTTGTGGTCATTTGAGGAGTGAAACAGTGTAACCTCTCTCTCTGTCTCTCCCTCTCTCTGCCCATAACTCTTCCTCTCAAATAAATAAATAAATCTGAAAAGATGTATATTTTGAGTAAAAGACAAAAGTCTCCAAATCATGATGTGTGATCTCTTACTCTGCCATTCCTTCCCTCTTAGTCACAAGACTTCATAGAGTGAGACCAAGAAAAGACACACGGAAGAAAAATGGGGGCGCCTAGTGAAGGGATCTAATGAAGGGCTGAACAACTCATAGATTAATTAAGCCCACCACACATTAGAAAGTTAGGGCAGGCACCTAGCCAGATCAGAGCACATAGAAATATTGGTGATTTTAAGGACCAGACACTATTGAAAAGGATCTTTGCAGTATAAAGGGACAGACACATTTTAAAAGAATAGAATACATTCAGAGAGAGGGTCTTTGAAAGCATAGGCTTAGGAGAGAAAACAGCAGAAAGAAGGGAAGTCATTTGCAAATTGGCAGTGAAAAGAAAATAAAGAAAAAATTTAGGATTCAATAAAAAGAATCATAAAAATGTAGTTGCAACACCTTCTTTATTAAAACAAAAAGTTGTTAAATACTTGAAATTTTTTATTCTTTCAGAAGAGGGCACCATTAAATGAAGAATTTAGAAAATACTCCAATATCATAAAAATACAAAATATGAAGGCAAATTGTGTCTAGAGAATTAGATAATGGAAAAGAAAGGAGGGAGTAAAGAAGGGAGAAGCAAGTTAGGCCTATACTCTTGGGAATCTTGTGAACAGATACACAAGTAAACGATACAAGAATGTTACGGCAGTATTGTCTGTATTAGAAAAAAATGGAAATAATCTAAATATTCACCAAAGGGAAACAAATGAATTATGCTATATTTATACAAAGAATTTTTCCATATGATGAAAAGAAATGAAATAAAATCGTTTGAATTAGAAAACAGAGATCTTGGGGCCGGTGCGCTGGTATAGTGGGTAAAGTCGCTGCCTGCAGTGTGGGCATCCCATATGGGTGCCAATTAGAGTCCTGGCTGTTCCACTTCCAATCCAGCTCTCTGCTATGACTTGGGAAAGCAGTAGAAGATGGCTCTCTGCACCCACATGGGAGACTTGGAAGAAGCTCCTGGCTCCTGGCTTCGGATTGGCCCAGCTCCAGCCATTGGGGCCATTTGGGGAGTGAATCAGCAAATAGAAGACTTCTCTCTCTCTGCCTCTGCCTTTTTGTAAATCTGCCTTTTGAATAAATAAATAAATCTTAAAAAAAAGAAAACAAAGATCTCATAAATACAATATTGAGTCAAACAGCAAGTAGTACTTAGTAATGATGAGAATGGTCCTTCTAGTTTTGAACTTACGTTACGATTTGAATTTAAGCCAAAGGAACAGCCTAATATTTACTTTTTTTTTTTTTTAAACTTGACAGATAGAGTTAGACAGTGAGAGAGAGAGACAGAGAGAAAGGTCTTCCTTCCATTGGTTCACCCCCCAAATGGCCGCTACGGCCGGCACTGCACCAGTCTGAAGCCAGGAGCCAAGTGCTTCCTCCTGGTCTCCCACGCAGGTGCAAGCGCCCAAGCACTTGGGCCATCCTCCACTGCACTCCTGGGCCACAGCAGAGAGCTGGACTGGAAGAGGAGCAACCGGGACTAGAACCCTGAGCCCATATGGGATGCTCGTGCTGCAGGCGGAGGATTAACAAAGTGAGCCAAGGCGCCAGCCCAAGCCTAATATTTACTTTTAGGGTACTGGTGTACATTAGTGCGATGTTTAAATAATGATTTATTTCAAATACATGTAATGCAATTACTTTCAATTATGGCAAGAATCTTGGATGAACATTTTCTTAGGAAACTGATTATTTATGATCATTACAAATCTTATTTTTATGGATTTTGTGTATAATAGTACCCAATTGCAGTTTGCTTTCTTAGATAGGCTTAACATTTCCCACAGAAATAGTGTTCATTCATATGCCTTTTGAACTAAAAAACAGAACTCATAGCGAGTGTATGGGTAAAAGGGGTGTGATTATTTTCTTTTCATCATACAGGGTCATGGCTAGTCCCTCCCCCAGCCCCCAAATGTCACACACATTTATTTGATCATGGTTTTGTGTTCACATTGACAATGTGAAGCTTAATGTGAACTGCCTATTTCCGTGCTTAGGTTTGATGAAGCCTGTGTAACAATGCAGAAATATGATTGGACAAAGAAAGTGTCCATTATGGACTTAGGTAATGCTCAACAGGCCTGTTCAATTTCTTCTTGGTCTCGGAGCTCCAGTGGCGCAATCGGTTAGCGCGCGGTACTTATACAATTTCTTCTTGGTCTCTCTGTGTAGCGTTCCTCCCTTCCAGGTATGGGGCAGAACCCTTTCTGGAGTGTAGGTCTTATGACCTTCATTTTAAACAAGGTCAGTCAGAGAATTCTGTTATGGCCAACATTTGTACAGAAGGGTAGGTATTTTTTTTAAAAGATGTATTTATTTATTTTGAAAGTTGGAGCTACAAAAAGAGAGGGAGAGACAGAGAGAGATGTCTTCCATCCACTGCTTCACTTTCCTGAATGGCCGTAAAAGCCAGGAGCCAGGAGTCTCCCACATGGGTGACAAGGGCCCAGATCCTTGGTCTTGGACCTTGGGCCATCTTCTGCTGCTTTTCCCAGGATGTTAGCAGGGAGCTGGATAAGAAGTGGAGCAGCTGGGACTTGAACCTGCAACCTTTTGGGGTGCCAGCGTTGCAAGCAGCAGCTTTACCTGGTGCACCACAATGCTGGCTTCTAGAATCATATTTTCAAGTTTTATGGCTGATTTTGAGGAAAAGAAGTTCTAGTCTCTATGATCAGTCTTGGGAAAGATGAAGTCTTGTGTTTATAATTTGATTTGGAGGAGAATGAGGTGTGAGAGGAAGGCAGAAGATCAGAGAGAATCTTTACTCTGGGTTCTGTTTTCTGAACCCCAACCCTAGCAAAATTAAATGTTGGCTCACACACTGTGAATTCTACGTGGGGATTTAGTGGGACTGAGGAGTGACTGTTATCTTTTGGAAGCCTCCTATAAAGAGAGATGATGAGTTCTTCGTCTTATTCTTCTTTTGGTAGTCCTCACTGTCAGGAAGTTCTTTATTATTTTAGGCAGGTCCTTCAAATCTCAACAACAACATATCTTCAATATGACTCTGACTCACGTTTAGGGGAAAAAGATTTGAACTTTCTGGCTTTTGTCTCTGAAGACACATCCAAAATTTGAACCCCATATTTTGTGTAGTTAAAAAGATAATTTCTGGTCTATTTTAAAATATTTATATATAAGAATAGCAGCTAGCTTTTATTCTTCAAACATATTTTATGGGTAGAAGACTTTATTCATAGTAACAGGTAGAGGAAGATGGTAAAACAGTCAATAGGCATAATATCTGAGTAAGGGGTTGTTTGAAAGAAATGATGCAAGTGCATATTTATGTAGTGAATGTTGAGCACATAGCGTGTGCCAACTATTGCACATACTTCCACCACTGGACAAATTGTTTCCCAATGAAGGTCTTTCAAGAACACACTTTCAAAAGCAAATAATGGTTGATAAATAATCGTGGGAATGTGGTTGCTTCTAGTGTGTATGAAGTGTCCTGTGTTGCAGTACAAACATTTATATTTTATGTCATATTTTGTTTGTAGAATTAAGTGTTCATGAAATATTCCTTTTTGAGTCTTTTAGTGAATGGTGAAAGGGAGAATAATTTTCTTTCTACACTTTGTGAGTTGTTTGTTGGGGTAGACTTCTGTACCAGAAAACAGATTACCAAGAGAAAAGCAAATAGAAGTGTATGATCATGTGAGGCTGGGCCCCTTGATAGTGCCTTGAATACAGATGCTAGATGCCATCAGGTCTTGGTCTCCTCCCACGGTCCCAGCCTCTGTTCTTTAGCTTAAAGTTTCCTTGTCCTGCTTTTGTGATTGCAATCAACCTCTTATACTAAAATTAATTCTCTGACTGGAGGGAGTGGTGCACCTGGCACCAAAAGGTTGCTAATCACTAGAGTCATGAGCTCATTTATTTTTTCCGACATGTTCCCTATTTTTCCCTTAATATTCAATCTTGTCTTGAGCTGTTTGTTCTCCAGGAACCCCAGGCTCTACCAGCTACCATGTGTATGTCATCCCTAGACTGACTGGAACCTACTTTGTCTTCATCTACAATTGCCTGAAGCACAGGATGTTGCTGACCAATCAAAAGAGTATCATGAAAACAGCAATGAAACCAGGAGCTTAGACATGAGCTGAATTCACACCTCTCAGCCCCTACCTCAATCTCTAATAAGCTTTAACTCGTGGATCCTAGGAATTAAGGATAGCTGCCCAGTTTCTTGCTCTGCACTTTGCAATAAACTCCTCCTTTCTTTCACCACTCTGGTGTTAGGCAAGTATGCAATTTTGAGGCTTCTACAGCAACTCCTCCAACCAGTTTTGTGGTGCTCTCTTTCATATACATATGGGAGCTACACAGGGAAAAAGTGAATAGATCTCAGGGCCTTGTTGTGGTGTCCTGGGTAAAGCCAGCACCTGTCACACCAGCACCCCTTATGTCCTGGTTGCTCCACTAACAATCCAGCTCCCTGCTAGTGCCTGGGAAGGCAGTAGAGGATGACTCAAGTGCTTGGGCCCCTGTCCCCTACCTGGAAGACTTGAAAGAATCGCCTGGTTCCTGACTTTGGCTGGACCCAGCCCTGGCAGTTGCAGCCATCTGGGGGAGTGAAACATGGGTGGAAGATTTCTCTCTGTGGTTCTGGCTTTCCAATAAATAAATCTTTTTAAAAAAATGATTACATCTCTAACATAGATATCAGAGATGGAATGTGGGGAGAAACTCAGGACAAGAAGGCTTGGAAAAGCCTGGTAAACAACAAAGAGGCTTAATATGCATAATTATGAAGATGCTTTTTTCACTAATAAGATTTTCTAGTGACTTAACATTATTCTATTGCCTCTTGACAAGGGGACATACCCTTGAAATGGAGATTTCCTTTGTAGATGTAAATTTGTTCTCAGAGCTTCTCCTGTGTCTGCCATCTCTCAAGATAATCAGCTCAAAATAATCTGTATGTGAAAGACGCCTACTTGAAGGGGGATAGTCTAGTCTCCTTCAGTCATATTGAGGTGGTACATACTGAACCTCATCAATATGTTATAAATATTTTAGAGCAATCACAGCTTATTGTGTGTAACATGTTTATTAAACAAGAAATATTACCACAGAGAGATGAATGAAACAGTGAAGCCAATCAACAACAAGTTTTATAACACTCAGATATTTAGAAGAATTACAAAACCCATTAGTCTACATGTGGATACAGGTCTGGAATTATAGTGTGTCCAAAGAAGAGATTAGGGGGAAGTTCCCAAATTTTAGAATAAAAACCAAACTCCTAACTTTAGCTTTTTTGGCTTTAAATTTTAGAGAAAACAAATTGATTGCCTGTTTTTTTTTTTCTTTTGGAGCAATACCCCATAAGATAAAGAAACAGAACTAATAAAAATCTGAAGTTGTCTTACAAGCAACAAGATGCTTTGTTAAAACTTGCTGGAAAAATTGGTATAAACCAGCCAGAACCATAGCAGGACAAATGGCAGCACAGGTACCACCGACTTCTGGATGATGTAGGAGCCCAAATCTCCCCCTGCCAAGTGTGGGAAGGCCACCAACCATTTTTGAGCACATGTTGTAGGAAGAGGCACATAGCTGACTCATGCCTGTGCAGGACTAAGGACTCCCCTCTGCTAGTTAACCAATAAATCCCCATGTCCCACCTCCACTTCTCCCATAAATATTTTTGTAAAAGCTGTGCAGGGCAACAGATGTCAGCATTGCTCCTGGCTTCAGTATTGGGTTTTCTCATATGTTTGTGCAGACTCATCTTGATCTGGTAACACTTTCTACAGCCTCTTGCTAGATGCAGAATACTTCTTTGCTCTTTCTGTTGACTTTCAAGGTGACTCAATTTCCGCTTGACAGGACAAGCAATTGTGACACATTGGGGAAGAAAAACAGTTCTATTGGGAATCTCCAAAGTTTTCTAAGGAGGTTCCTTTGCTTGTTGACTAGGGTGATAGACAGAAGAATGCAGGACTGGAGAAGCCAGAATAACTAAATTGCTTAACAAGAAAAGAGAACAAAGTTTAGTAAATGATGGGGTTCAGGATATGGATCCTTAGCATTTGGGAAATTAGCACAAGTAACAAAGTCTCTCTGACATTCCCCTCTCCTTCTCTTCTGAAGTAGACAATAAAAGAATTTTCTAATCTATTTCTCTAAAGGACACCAAAACACCCTCCTCCCAGAGGTGCGCTCCCTATGCCCAAGAGAAAGCAATATCCTTATCCTCAAAGCCGAGATGCTGAACAAACAGGCCTCACTAAGTCATCCTGGCAAAGTTTCTTATCATTAAGTCATACTCTTTTGTTCTCCAGTCAAATGTCTCTGCAAGTTTCCATTTCATCAAACTTAGTATAGGACACGCTGTGTTCTGTGTTGCTTTGGATCTTCATTTCTGAAGGCTCCTGTATCATGTAAAATCTAATTAGAGAAAACTCTTGTTAACCTGTCTTGTTAGAAGGAACTTAGCTTTGAACCTTGCGATGGGTAAGAAATCTGGTCTTTCCTACAGAAGGTAAAGGAGGCAGTTTGTTTGGATCCAGAAGATAAAGCACCTAGAGGGAGAAGGACTGACAAGAATGTGGGGTGACAAATCATCCAAGAGAAACTTTGAGAAAAGCTGGAGGTCTAATGATTAGTTTTTAAATTAAGTTTTGCCTTATGGTGTCACATGTATTCCTTTGTTTTCCCACAGAAAAAGTATACAAAATTTCTCAACATTCCATAGAATTTTCTATGTTTGTAGGGAATGGCTGAGGCCTACTTTAAAGTAGGGATGGGAACACAGTTTGTCAATAGGGTTAATTTATTTATTATAAATTCAATGTACACTAAGCTCAATTGCGTGTATGTATGTTTCTCTCTGAGTGTGTATATGTGTGTGAGTGTGTGTGTTGCAGAACCTCCCAGAAAAGCTGGCTCTGCTTGCCTGACATATAACAAGCAATCACTGATACCAGGGTGTTGGAAAAGGTAGGCATTTATTTTGCAATGAGCAGAGCAAAGAGCCAGGCAAAATTCCCTGAGGGATTAAGGGTGATGAATTTTCTAGATTAGTTGGGGGTTGAGCAGCGCATGGTCAGCTTGTGTGTGTCTCTGCCGGGTTCACAGTGCCTGAGGCTGTTGATGGTTTGGTGACAGGAGCCTGGTAGGTTCTTTCATGATGGCAAAGTGGGTTCCAGTGCTCTGGGTTAGGCAGATTGGGTCTTGCTTTGTTTGATCTTGGCCCAAAGTACCCATGAAGCATGTCAGAATATAGTTTAGCTTAAGGATGTTAACTATAGAGGTGATACCTGCATGTTGAGTGTTTGATATCTGGGGTCCTGTGAGGCCAGACTGACCCCTGTGCCACTTCCTTAATTTAGTGAGTTATTCTTTAGCAAGGAATTGACTTGTAATGATCAAATGAAGACAGGAACTTCAAGCTGAGGGAGAGAAGTGGGGCCTGATAAAGTCTGCATCGTAAGCATGCAGTGTGCTGGCTGGTTTCTTGCACAGAGAAGCATGAAGAAGGAGAATGGATATCTTGCGGTTTGATCATCCCTTTTTTATTCCCACAAATGCCTTTATTTTTGCATCTAGATAACCTAATAGCTACAAATAGCTAAAGAGAGAGAAACAGTAAAGATTATTTGTAAAATTTCCAACCTTATGAACTATGAACAAGAGCTTTCTTGGTGCAGCCTGTTTGGAACCTGGTTTTAGAATTGGGCCTAGGATACTTGAGGCAGTGAAATCTGTGGGTCTGTGCAGAGTACAGTGAGGGCAAAAGACTAGACTTGGGAGTTAACAGATCTGAAAGTTGTGGCAGGGAGAGGGTGGTTCTAAGTGTGATGTGGATATGCTAAGATGCGATTTAGGAAAAGGCCTTTCTCTCAGGGTATGTGATTCAGGAGAGATGTGAAGACTCTGACCAGAAAAGTGCCTTCTCCCTCTGCTGGCTGATACCACAAGTCCCATTCTTGGGGAATTAACCATCTCATCCACTTGAAGCTTTTAGTACTCGATGCTTCACATCTTAGTTGTTAAATTGATGAATTCAGGTACTCTGGACAGAGGAATGTCAAATAAAATACAGAAACTGCAGGAGATGTACTAAAAATTATTTTTCTTTTCTTTATTTTAAGATTTATTTATTTACTTGGAAGAGTTACACAGAGAGAGGAGAGAGAGAGAGAGAGAGAGAGAGAGAGAGAGAGAGGTCTTCTATCTGCTGGTTCACTCCCCAGATGGCAGTAACAGCTGATGTTGTGCCAATCCGAAGCCAGGAGCCAGGAGCTTCTTCCAGGTCTCCCACATGGGTGTAGGGGCCCAAGGACTTGGGCCATCTTCTACTGCTTTCCCAGGCCATAGCAGAGAGCTAGGTCAGGACTGGAGCAACTGGGACTCAAACCCGCACCCATATAGCATGCTGGCACCACAGGCAGAGGATTAACCTACAGCACCACAACACTGGCTCCAGATCTATTTATTTATTTGTTTGTTTGTTTGTTTATTGAAAGCCAGTTTCCATGGGGAAGGATAGGTGTGTAAGCCAAGTATGGGCAAAAGAAGTGTGATGACATGGAGAAGGAGTAAAGAACAGGAGTTATCTAAGGGGGTGGTGGCACAGATGTGTGTGGGAAGATGAAGGGTATATGTAATGAAGGTATGTATATGTGTATATATATGTATATATATGTATATGAAGGCATATGTAATGAAGGTATGTATATATATATGTATATATATATGTATATGAAGGTACATGTACTGAGGGTATATGTAATGCATAACCTGGCCTGAGAATCACTTGTGTTATGAAATATTGAGTCTAACTTTTCCTAGAGGAAGCAACAGGTAAGAATCAGGAATACAGGCTGGGTCTTGGAGGGTCTTGATTGCTATTGAGGTTGAATTACTATCTAAGAGATGATGAGAAGCCTTTGAAGGGATTTGAGAAGGGCTGCATCACGGCCAAGCTTGCAGCAGTGTCTAGGATGGACAGGGAGTGACTGGGCATTATCAAAACCTGTGGCTATTTATTTCGAGATCTCAGTATTTATCTGGGTGATCCATTATGAAGCCTCTCACATAAGTGACCTAAAGACTTTTGTGATTCCATCGTTTTTATTAACCAGACCAGACCAAGTGTCCTGCTACCATTGTCCAGGGAATATCTGCCCCAAGAGTTTTTACCCACAGGTTGAGCATTGTGGTTTACTGTTTGCCCATAGCCTTGATTTGACCTTTTGTTAGCTCATCTACTACTGTTTGTTCTGCTGAAGTGCATTCCAGCGAGTATGTGACTCAAAAATTACATACCTCTCTGGCAGTTGCACAATAAATATCGTTATATAATACACAAAACTCAGTCACCTGGGCACAGGGAGTGGTAGTATAACACAAAACTTAATGTTGTTGAAAAAGCAGGAAAATGATTTGCAGTTGAGGCTGGAATCCAAACACAAAATCTTTCATTTTCTTTCACAAATTCACCAATCAAGCATCTCACATGTCCTTTCTTGACTGAATAGTAGCTTTCTTTAAAAACAATTAAAATCACATATGAAAACATGCTCATTGGAAAAATCAAACAATACAAAAATATATTGAAAAATAAGTAATAGTCCCTACGCTTCCATCCTAATCCCAATCCAATCCTCAGAGATAAAGCCATCAATGTATATAATTGTGTACAATTGGCATCTATCTATCTATCTCTATATGGATATATACATGCATTCTTACATGAACCAGAAAGTATGCTAGGCATTTTATTTTAGTAATTTTTCATTAAATAGTATTTTGAAGAGAGTTCCATGTCAACAAATACAGGTTGATCTCATATTTTACTGCATATTGTTTTATACTAGGGTAAGCTTAAGGTTTGTCAGTATTACAAATGAAACTGCAATGAATGTCTTTGTTTATGTATCTTTGAGCATTTATGCAAGAATTTTCTATAGGAAGATTCTTGGACGTATCCATTCCTTTATCAATAATCATGCAAGTAATTAAAACTCTAGCTCAGAATCAACTCAATGCTTTACTTTTGGTTATTGAGCAGGGAGCTGCAGCACTTATCATCTCTTCTGTCTCCCAGGGCTGGTGTCCACCTCTCTGAATGCATGGTGGTCACATTGAGTAACAGCTAGAGGCAGGCAGTTATCTGAAGGCTGCTACAGAGGGTAATGCATAGACTATGTGTCCAAAGAAGTATGACAGAGGCGACTGAATAATGTAGAGAGGACACAAATATCAACCAATAATAGATTGAATTGAGAGATCTTAAAACTCCCTTTGAACTTTGAGAATGGTGATTGGAAGTTGGAAAACGTACTGTTTTCAAGGAAGGTAAGAGAAAAATCCTGAACTGTAAGCCCTTACATTGAAGGCTACCCTGGCTGAATTTTATTTGAGCCATCCGGTGCTTAAATATCTTTCTAAAATGTAACTATTCAACATTAAAAATTCATAAAACAACAGATAAAAATATCAATACCAGCTTTCTCTAAAGAATATAGAGTATCTGGCTTTCCAAGGATTGAAAATCCCTTGTGGAAGTAAAGAACATTTCCTCTATGTTTAATTTGCCAACAAAATGATTAACATGCAGTCTGTCTAGTTTACTCATTGATTGATCACTCTAGTTCCTGAAGGCCTCTGGGTTTGCATACCAGGGATGGGGTCAAAACCTTATGGAACTGAAGGCATATCTATAATATGGGTCAGTCTTCACAGCTGCAAAACTAATTAGATGACTCGCAGGGTGGGGTGGTGAAGAATCTGTGACGAATTAATAATGTTTCAAATACTTGAAGATGCCGTCTCTAAGAAAGAAGAGATCAACAAAGGTGAATAGTGAGATTCTGGTTATCCTACATCCTTTATTACAAGATAAGGAAAGATAATCAGTGAAGCAATACCTTATTAAATCTAAGTAGAAGGCCAATGAATGAGCCTAGGCCACTGCAATTCACCCTACAATGCAAATATTAAATATTTGTATAGGATTTTCAGCTATCACTTTTTTGGGGCTTTAATTTTTCTCACTAGTATGTATTTTGACAATGTATCCAGATTTATCCCTTTTTAAAGATTTATTTATTTATTTGAAATGCAGAGCTACAGAGAGGCAAAGGCAGAAAGAGAGAGAGAGAGAGATCTTCCATCCACTGGTTCACTCCCCAAATGGCCACAATGGCCGGAGCTAAGCTTATCCAAAGCCAGGAGCCAGGAGCTTCTTCCAGTCTCTCAATAGGGTGCACAGGCCCAAGGATTTGGGCCATCTTCTATTGCTTTCCCAGGCCACAGCAGAGACCTGGATTGGAAGTGGTGCAGCTTGGATTCAAACCAGTGTCCATATGGGATGCTGGCACTGCAGGCAGCAGCTTTATCCACTGCACCACAGTGTTGGCCCCCATATTTATCTTTATTATCAAAGTTTTATATTACTAGATTGTACTTTATCATTTTAAAGAGTTTGCTAGATATGGATCTATAGGTATAGTTACCTAGTAAGTAAGTCTATTACTTAGTCTTGACTTTTTAATATTTTATTTATTTGAGAGGCAAAGAGAACATTCTCCCATGACCTGACTGACTTCCCAAATGTCTCCATTGCTGGGACTGGGCTGCCTCCCGGGGTCTGTGTTATCAGGGAGTCAGGTATTGAAGCAGGCTAAATGCTCACACCTTACTGAGTCTCTAGGACAAGAATGTAAACACTCCCAGAGGCTTTCCTCTCCAGACTCACCCCTTCCCACTACCTCTCCCCTAATTAAATCTATAAAGGATTTTCTCCTTTCTTCCGAAGGTTTTCTGCCCTTCCTTATATCCCTCAGTGGGAACCCCTCCTCTTCATCTGGTTTATGTTCACTCATCATCACCATACCAGAGAGACCTCTTTCTTTACACTCTGTCAACATCGCTTGTTTTCCTTTAATTTTTTCTAATCTAAATGGCAGAAGTAGCTTGTCATTATTTGTATTTTGGTATAATTGAGTTTGATATTTCAAAAACTGTGGTTCTGATTCATTTTATTTCCTCATTTTATTTGTTTCTTTTTTTATTCATTTCCTTGGCCATTTTCCTCCTGAGGACTTGGTGTTTTCCTGGACAATGTCTTCTGCTACATCTTTCTGTGTCTTCATTTATATTAGTAGTACACAAGTATACTTCATTTACATAAAAGTATCTTTATACTATATTTACAAATCTGATAGAGCAAGATTTTCTCCCATTTTTCTTAGTCAATTTTTTTAGACTCTTTCTCTGTTTTTTTTTTTTGCTGCAAATGACAAGGTTTTAACATTTTTAATGGCTGGGTAGTATTCCATTTTTCATATATTTACCACATTTCCTCTCTTGGTACATCAGTGGGTGGAAATGTAGGCTGTTTCCATTTCTTAACTACTATGGATATTGATGCAATACATGTGAGGGTGTCTTTTTAGCACTCGTAGTTATCTCTTTGACAGAATGATTTCATTTCTCTTGTATGTATACCCAGTGGTGGTATTGCTGGATACTATGATAGTTTTAGTGTTTGGAGGAAACTCTGTACTATTTTCCACATGGCTGTACTAATTTAAATTCTCAGCAGCAGTTTGTGAGTGTTCTCTCTTCTCCACTGTTTTGACAACAGCCAATCTAACTGGAGTTAGGTGATGTCTCATTGTAGTTTTGATTTGCATCTCCCCTGTGGTTAGTGAAGTTGACCATATTTTAAATACGCCTCTTGGTCAGTGTATATTGTCCATTGAGAAATGTCTGCTTAGATATACTATTTTAATTGCGTTTTTGTTGTTTTTAAAGGATTATAGATCATTGAGTTTAATGAAGTAGATAAAATGTATATAAATAACTGAAAAGTAAAGTTGTAAACTGAGTTCAAGACCATGAATAAAAAGACCAAGGTGCCGGCGCCGCGGCTCACTAGGCTAATCCTCCGCCTTGCGGTGTGCACACCGGGTTCTAGTCCCAGTTGGGGTGCTGGATTCTGTCCTGGTTGCCCCTCTTCCAGGCCAGCTCTCTGCTGTGGCCAGGGAGTGCAGTGGAGGATGGCCCAAGTCCTTGGGCCCTGCACCCCATGGGAGACCAGGAGAAGTACCTGGCTCCTGCCATCGGATCAGCGCGGTGCACCGGCCGCAGCATGCCAGCTGCGGCGGCCATTGGAGGGTGAACTAATGGCAAAAGGAAGACCTTTCTCTCTGTCCACTCTGCCTGTCAAAAAAAGACCAAGGCATCCTAAAGAAAGTAAGAGAGGTTCTGGTCTTCTTCCATCTCCTTATCAAGTCAACCAGGGTTATAGCAATAAAGAGCACACGTGATGGGTACATGCAGGCCTCAATCCCAAATCCAAAGCTCCAACAAAAGACACATCCTCTCTCCAACTTGGAGACCTGCTGCCCTGTGTGTAGAATCAACTTTTTCATGAATTCTTCTAGATGGGTTTTGTACTTGTCATGTTAGTGTGGAGTTTTTGGGTGTACTAACACACTGAAACTTCCTTCCTTATGTTCCAATACATCCCTGTTCCTTGATTTTTTTTCTGCTTTGTGATTATTCCTTTTTACTTCCCTTCTTTTGCTTTTCTAATTCGGATTCTCCCCCTTATTGTATTTTGGTTCTACATTTTCTCCCTGACTGATTTCACATAGATCAATGCCTCCAACAATGAATTTTACCCATAATAAACTGATATGTCTCTCTTCTGCCCTCCAAATCATATGTCCAAACTTCCTTTGCGACGTTTCCACAAGCATCTCAAGTTTAGCTCACTCTAACTTATCATCACTATTTCCTGCTCCAGACCTAGTCCTTCTCTATTACATAGTTCAAGTGGAAGAATTACCATCCACCCAGGTTCCAATGAAAATGGTGGTGTCTTCCTTGACTCCAGCTGTCCATTCACCTGACATGTTCAGGTAGAAACTAGTGTATCTCCATACCACTGCCAGAGTTCTCTTTGCAAAATTAGGGTAATGTCATCTACTTTTTTTCTCTGTTGGTTTTCTGTGGTAAACATAATAAATTTCAAGGTGCTTTGTATGAATTGTAACTCTGTTTACCTTCTCACACCATTTTCTACCACTCCCCTTCACATCTTTTACTCTTATCATCAAACTTGATTTATCATGTTTAGAGCACATTCTATCTTCTTGGTGCAGATTATTCATAGTCCATTTCTGATGACACCTCTTCTGGAAAACCTTCTCCAGTATCCAGGGAATAATTCTCTGCTTCTTACACTACCCTTTTTATATCTCTGTTAAAATCTTGGTCAAATTTTTACTGCATATAGAGACATGTATAATATTCATATATGAAGTTTGTAGTATTCACAGACATGATTAAATAAATGCATAGTGCCCATTTCATGTACATATATGTGCTACATACATACATGTACACATTGTGCCAATTATATATGTACATATATATGTATTACATGCATACATAGACATAAAGTATTTAATTATATTTTTAAAGAGTAGCACCTGTTTCATATAAGAACAATATTATATGGGTGTCCTTTTGTTCTCAGTGCCCTCCTGTGCTGTTTAGAGGAATTGATAGCCAAATAGCTAGGATTGGGAAAGAAGAGGCTTAGCTTTGCCCTTAATCCACAGAACAGCTCAAAGTTTCTATTTTCTCATTGTAAAACAGGGCGGGGTGAAGTTAGCAGTTTGAGGAAATGCCATACAGATTATGAAAAAATATTTGTAAAATATACAAACATGATATAATAATACGTGATCATAACAGAGAAGACAATCAACATTCACTAGTTCCTCTGAACACAGTTCTGTATCTGCTACTTTTTCTTTTAATAAGTTAATTTATGTTCAGTATAAATACAAAGTGAGGCTTTAGAGATATAGCTTCCTTTGTGTCTCATGATACAAAACACAACAGTCTACTCATTGTTAGACTTGCTACCAGTCTGATTGAAAATCAGTAATTATCTTTGATCATGAATTGTTAAACATGGTTTTATTTAATTTGTTAATGAGTTTGCCTGGAATAACCCTCACAGAGACACACCCATACACCCACATACACACACAAGCACAGACTTCACAGATGACCAAGCTAAGTTCCAAATCAAAGGAATGAAGTGTGCTAGGTTAGCATGCTTCCCAAGCCTTTGTCACTCCTCCATGGTCCTTTGTTCTCATACATTGCATTGTTGATAAAAACAGGGGAAAAGTCATACATACATCTAATTGTTACACAGGACCATGTACCAGAAGTTATAAGCATCATTCCATGAAATTTATTAAGTGAAGATTAATACTACCCTATGAATGAATAGGACATCATGTCTAATCTCTCAGAACTTTCCAGTAGTACTCTGTCTGAAGGGTCCAACACTACGTATAGGCACATTTCCACCAGGGTATTGGCTAGAGAGGATACCCTCCTGTACTGAGAAGGGGAAGAAATCCTCACACCCTGAATCTGTTCTAGAAGCACAGACACTCTTACTCAAGCATCCTTTTTCTTGTTCTTTACAAGCGTCACTCCAAGTTTATAATCACTCTTCATTTGTGCTCTGCATTTAAACAGAAGGATCATAGAAAAACATGAAGATGACATTTGGAAATTATTCTATAGTTCTTTTTTCTTAAGCTGTAAAAAATTTGATTAACATGTAACAATCATACATTTTTATTGTGTATGGTGCAATATCTCACTGAACACATGTAGCATAAATCAATCAAACCAGACACCCAGCCCTTCCATTTCCTCACTCTTTCTCTGTTTGGAGTCTACCAGCTCTTCTCTTCCATATGTTCATACAGTATGTAATACATTATTATGAACTATAGCACCCTGCTATCTGAAGGAACATCAGAACTTGTTTCTTCTATCCAACCACATTTTGGGAATCAGATCCAACTTTCCTCCATCCTTCCTTTCCTTGTCGTGCCCAATTGTTAATCACCATTCTAAGTTCAGATCCATTTCTTCATGCATGAGAAACCTATGGTTTTTGTCTTTCTGTGACTGCTTTGTTTCTCTTATCATAATGAACTCCAGTTCCATCCATTTTTCTGCACTTTCCATCTTGGTTATTGGTCTATTTAGGTTTCCTATGTCTTCATGACTCAATTTTGGTATGTGTCTAGGAATCTATCCATTTCTTCTAGGTTTCCCAGTTTTTTTGACATACAGCTCTTTGTAGTAATTCCTGATGATTCTACTTATTTATGTATTGTCTGTTGTTACATTTCCTTTTTCATCTCTGATTTTATTGAGGTGAGTCTTCTCCCTCTTTTATGTTGTTAGTTGGACCAATAGTTTATCACTTTTGTTTATTTTTCAAACACCCAGCTCTTCATTTCACTGATCTTTTGTATTATTTTTTGTTTCAATTTTGTTCATTTCTCATCTAATTTTAATTATTTTTTCCTCCTACTATTTGTGATTGGTTTGTTGTTGTTGTTCTAGGTCCTTGAGATGCATTGATCGCTTGTTTATTTGGTACCTTTCTACTTTCTTCTGGTAGGTAGGGAGTTCTAAAATCTCTCTTAATACTGCTTTTACTGTTTCTCATAAGTTTTGATATTATGTATTGTCATCCTCATTTGCTTCCAGAAATTTTTCATGTCTATTTTTATTTTTTCTATAACCTATTGTTCATTCAGAAACATGTTTTTTTTTTTTTTGGTCTCTATGTGTTTTCATGTGATCATGAGATTCTTGAGTTGTTGATTTCCAGCTTCATTGCATTGTGGTCAGAGAAGATGCATGGCATGTTTTTGATTTTTTTTTTTAATGAATTTGCTGAGACTTTCTTTTGGCCTAGCATATGCTCTATCCTAGAAGAAGTTCCTTGCACTGATAAGAAGAATGTGTATTCTGAGACTCTGGGTTGAAAAGTTCTGTAGGTATCAGTTTGGTCCATTAGGTCCATAATGTAGATTAGCTTTATTTTTTTTCTTGATTTTCTGTCTAGTTGCTCTGTCCATTGATGAAGGTGGGGTGCTAAAGTCTCCCATTACTATGGTATTGAAGTCTATGTCTCATTTTAGATCTATTGATATTTCTTTTAAATAGCCAGGCACTCTGTAATTGTGTGTGTATACATTCATTTTAGTCACATCTTCCTCTTGAATTGATCTTTTGATCATTATGTAGTGCCCTTCTTCATCTATTTTAACAGTTTTTATTTTATGGTCTATTTTGTCTGATTTTAGGATGGCAACACCTGCCCTTTTTTGCTTTCTGTTAGCATGGAATATCTTTTTCCAAACTTTCACTTTCACTTGCATGTATCTTTGTGAGATTTGTTTCTTGTAGGCAACAAATAGATGGGTCTTGTTTTTTAATCTATTCAGGCAGTCCATATCTTAACTGGAGAGTCGAGACCATTTACATTAAAGGTGACTATTGATAAGAAATGACTTTGCCCTGTCATTTTTCCATAAGTATTTCCATTGTTTACTTTTTTTTTTAACTTTTATTTAATGAATATAAATTTCCAAAGTACGATTTATGGATTACAATGGCTTCCCCCACATACCGTCCCTCCCACCCACTACCCTCCCCTTTCCCACTCCCTCTCCCCTTCCATTCACATCAAGATTCATTTTCGATTATCTTAATATACAGAAGATCAGCTTAGTATACATTAAGTAAGGATTTCAACAGTTTGCTCCCACACAGAAACATAAAGTGAAAAATAATAGATGATTTTTTTTAAATGATGATGAAATCAGATCAGACCTATTGTCATGTTTAATCCCAGTGAGAGTCAAGTTGGGAGTTGATAATTTCTTTTTTTTTTTTTTTTTTTTTTTTACAGAGGATCAGTTTAGTATACATTAAGTAAAGATTTCAACAGTTTGCACCCCCATAGAAACACAAAGTGAAATATATTGTTTGGGTACTTGTTATAGCATTAAATCTCAATACACAGCACATTAAGGACAGAGATCCTACATGAGGAGTAAGTGCACAGTGACTCCTGTTGTTGACTTTACCAATTGACACTCCTGTCTATGGCATCAGTAGTCTCCCTATGCTCCAGTCATGAGTTTCCAAGGCTATGGAAGCCCTCTGAGTTCTCCAATTCTTATCTTGTTTAGACAAGGTCATAGTCAAAGTGGAGGTTCTCTCCTCCCTTCAGAGAAAGGTACCTCCTTCTTTGAAGACCATTGTTTACTTTGAATTTCTTTTGTTGTTTGACTGTATTATTTTCTGCCTTCACATTTCTGCATAATGATGGCTAGTTTTCTGTGTTTGTGTAGCGCATCCTTAAGCATCTTTTGTAAGGCTGTATGAATGGCAACAAATTCTTTCAATTTCTGTTTGTTATGGAAGATCTTTATTTCACCTTCATTCATAAATGAGAACTTTGCAGGGTATAGTATTCTGGATTGAAAATTTTCGTTTCTTAAGACTTAGAATGTATCTTGCCTTTCTTTCCTAGTCTGTAGGATTTCTGATGAGAATTCAACTGTGAATCTACTTAGAGATCCTCTGGAAGTAATTTGGGTTTTTTCTTGTGCACATTTTAGAATCATTTCTTTATGATTTACTATAGAAAGCTTGACTACAATGTGTTGTGGTGAAGATCTTTTCTGGTTGTCTGTTAGGAGTCCTGTGTGCTTCCTCTACTTGGGTGTCCCTTTCCTTCTCCAAATTGGCAAAGTTTTCTGTAATTGTTTCATTAAATAGGCCTTCTAGTCCATTGCCTTTTTCCACACCTTCAGGGACTCAGGGACCCCAACACCTGTATGTTGGGTCTTTGGTAGTATTCCATAAATCTCCAACACTGTGTTTAAATTTCCTATTTGCTTTTTTTTTTTTTTTTTGGTCTTACTATAGTAAGATTTCCAAAGATTTGTCTTCTTGTTTAGATATTTTTCCATCTGCCTCACCAAATCTGCTGTTAAAATTTCCACTTCATTTTTTATTTGATCAATTGAATTCTTCATTTCTCATATTTCCTTTTGATTTCCCTTTCAAATCTCATTTTCATGGGAAAAATTTTCATTCATGTCGTGTATGGTTTTCTTTAGTTTGTGGATTTGCTTCTGATTCCTTTTGAGTAATCCTATGATAATTTTTTTGAATTCTACTTCTCGAATTTCATTAAACCATCTTCACATTTTTATATTGAAATGTTTTTGTGTTTCTTTGGGGGTGTCATGATGTCTTTCTTATTCTTGTTTTTTGAATTTCTGCTTTTATTTTTAGGCATTTTTAGAGTTGGTTTTTGTTTTTTTCCTTTGATGATTTTATCTTTGAGCTATGCCCCTGTGGCTTAATGGAATGTCTACACTTTTCAGTGAATACTAAGAGGTGTGTGTGTGGCCAATGGACAGTACTCATGGGTGAGGCAAGTATCAGGGTGCTCCATGCCACTGAATGAACCACACAAATGATTTGCACAGTCTTCACCCGGAGCACAGTTCCTGCTGCAATGACCTGATGTAGGCAACCAAGGAGTTCTGAGTATGTGTAACTGCACCCAGTGTTTTCCCAGAGAATCTGCTATATTCTGTACCTTCTCATGTCACCATCGAGTCCCCACAGTCTCAGCACACATGGCTCCCACAGTAGCTGGGTATACAGATTATTGACTGGGCAGGCTGGCAGGGCAGAAAGTAGAGAGGCAGATGTTCCCTGAGACAGCTCTGCCTAGGTGTCTTGCTTTTGGGAGGCTTCAGGTACCTCACCATTGTACGTAGTTACCCTAGACAGGTTCAAAGTCAGTGTGAACTGCGGATTACTCCCTCCACTAGAATCTCTGGATCACACGTGTACACAAGGGCCACTGGCTGAATGTTGCTATCTCCCCGCCACTGCTGCCAGTACTGTTGAGAAGATGACATCCTGTCTCTAAAATTTTCTTCTTAAATTATAGCTTTCTGTAGTGTACCCTGTTCATTTCTCAAATTTGAAAAGTTGAGTTAGTAAATGCATTTTTGCTGGGCTGGTACTGCAGCACAGTGGGTTAAAGCCACAGCCTGTAGCACCAGCATCCCATATGGGTGCCAGTTCAAGTCCCATCTGCTCCACTTCTGATCCAGATTGCTGCTAATGTGCCTGGCCCAACTTCTTGGGTCCCTGCACCCATGTGGGAGACCCAGAAGAAGCTTCTGGCTCTTGGCTTCAGACTGGCTCAGTTCCAGCTGTTGTGACTATTTATGGAGTGAATCAGCAGATGGAAGACCTTTCTCTCAGTTTCTACCTCTCTGTGTAACTCTGTCTTCCAAATAAACTAAAAAAAATAAAAACATTGCATTTTGTTACATGTAAATTTAATGTGGATTTCATAGATATCACCATAATTTAAAGGAATTGAACTATTCTTAATTTTGTTGAATTCCTATTTGTAATTTTTAAAAATAGATTGTACATTTGGCATGGTATCTAAATTATATTTCCCTAATTCAAAAAAGCTTTCTCTTGTGTTCTAGAAGTTTTATATATTTAGATTTTAGTTTTATGATTCGCTTTGAGTTGCTTCTTATATATTGTACCAGATACTGACTGAAGACCATTTTTTAAAATATCATGTGAATATTCAATTGTTCCATCACTGTTAAAAAGGCTTTCCTGTCTCCATGAATTTTCTTTCATCTTTGTTCATGTCAATAGTTATATTTCTGGATATTCTATTCTTTTCTGTTAATCTTTTGTTTATCTTTACACCAATAATACCCTCCTTGATTATTGTAACTTCATAAAATCATAAAATTTTAAAATAAGTTAATGTTAGTACTCCAAATTTGGTCTTTTCTTAAAAATTGTTTGACAGTTCTAGATTCTTTGCCTTCCTTATAAATTCTAGAAATAGCTTTGATTTCTACAAAACATTATGTTGAGGATTTGCTTAATATACTGAAAGTATAAATCAACTTGGGAAAAACTGACATCTCAATAGAATGATGTGCAAACCCAGGACATAATACATCTCTGTATTAATTAAGATATATTTTAATGTTTCTCAACAGTGTTTTGTAGATTCGTGGGTTTGGATCTTATACCAGCTATTATAGATTTATCCTATATATTTAATATTTTTGGATGCTATTATAAATGATAATTTGGAAATTAATTTCTTGTCAATTCTTAGTATGTAGAAATTTAGATTTCATAATAATTTTACTTAAAGAGTCATGCTAAGTGTATTAGTTTTTCAATACACTAACTAAAATACACAAGTGGAACTTATTAGGCATGAAAAGGTTTATTTCAGCATGCAGTTTAGAGGTTCATATTCAGGGTTGGGTTTCTCCGTTGGTCAGGTGTCTGGGGAGGCTGGCACAGCGGAGTGGGAATGCAGGAACAATCATATGGTGAGTCAGGAAGCACAGAGAAGCGAGGCTCAGCTTGGCTTAGATAACCAGCCCTCTCCTGGGAACTGTCTTCTGAGGGCAAGCCCCAGTGCAGTCTTCCCTCCAAATCCACCTCTCAGACACCATAGTTATTGCGAGTCTCTCTTACTCCATCGACCCTTAATACTAAGACATCAGAGTTTAAACATTTGCATCAATTTCGGGAGCCAAATTCTGTTCAATACATAGCACTAAGAATAAAATGGTAGTTTTACATCTCCCATCCCAATTTGGATGTATTTTATTTCTTTTTTTCTTCTTGCCTTAATGCACTGGCTGGAAGCTCCATTGCAATGTTGTATTGGAGGGAGTAGACATCCTTGCCTTATTTCTGATTTTAGGAATAAAACATTCAGTCTATCACCATTCAGTGTGATAGTATGATGTTAGCTGTAGGTTTTTCATAGTTGTTGTTTGCCAAGTTGAAGAAGTTTCTTTCTATCCCTACTTTGCTGAGAGTTTTTTTTTTTTTAAAGATGCATTTATTTATTTACTTGAAAGGCAGGAGGAGAGATAGATATAGAGAGATTTCGATCTTCAATCGGCTGCTTCATACTTTAAAGGGTCACAATGACTGGGGATGGACCAAAGCAAAGCCAGGAGCCTATAACTCCATCTTGGACAATCTTCTGCTGGATCCTAGGCATATTCGCAGAGACTTGGATCAGAAGTGGAGCAGTGGGACTGGAACAACATGCGGTGCTGGCATTGCAGGAGGCAGCTTAACCTGTTGCACCACACTGCCAACCATATGACAGTTTTTTGTTTTCAATCAGGAATGGGTATTAGGTTTTGTCAGATGCTTTTTCTGCATCTATTGAGATGATAATGTGGTTTTTCATTTTTAGTTTATAAAATATCATGAATTATTTTGACTACTAAATCAACTTTGCTTTCCTGAACTAAATATTGCTTGGTCATGATATGTTATTCACTTTGAATCCTGTTGAATTATATTCGTAAGCATTTTTAAAGAATCTTTACATATATATTTGTGAGGAATTTTGATCTGCAATTTAATGCTTTCATTGGGTCTAATGTTTTTGTCTTGCTTTGTTATCAGGGTAATGATAGCTTCATACAATAAGCAGGGAGTATTCTTTTTTTTTTCAATTTTCTGGAAGAGTTTTTGCATAACTGGCATTGTTATTTTCCTAAATCTTGGTAGGATTCACCAGTGAAGCTGTCTTGTCCTGATGTTATTTCTGTTCAGGCTTTGTGTTTCTTCCCAAGAGAGTTTTGGCAGTATACTTAATGTTTGAAGCACGTTGTTCATTTTACATAAGTTGTATTGGTATCAATTTATCTGTCATATTGAAACACTGTCAAATTCAGTTTCCATTATGGAAAACTCATTGGTTGATATGCTGTAATTGATGAGTTAAAGCTACAATTTTGTTTAGCCTGAAAATCTGTGCTCAGCGCCTATTCAATCCTCCCACCTTCTTTCTTATCTTAGCACTCCCAACTTGCCAAGTCAGCATGTGGAAAGGTTTCTAGAGGACATATTACCATCAGAAACAGAGAGTTTTGGAATTTTCCATTTTATTTATACATCTATTTAAATGGGCCAGGATTCATTTTCATTCCTCAGGAAGGGAAAGAGGATTCTGTGTGTGCATGGGTATGGGTTGCATTCTGCAAGAAAACTACTAGGCTGAACTCTGACACCTAAAGGATTCCCTCATTAATAAAGTGCAAGCCAAGCAGCCAGAAGGAGCACTGAGAATGAAAGCATTTTTAGCAAACTACAAAAGTAATGGGGCCGCTGAGCTTCACAAATAGTTCTCATCCTGGTTGGCTTCACTGTCCGGCTCCATTGCGTCAGGATTGCGTTTCTCGCCCCATCCCACTTTCCTGGTCCCATCAGTCGAAACTGATATGGACTACAAGGGCCGAAGAACACCTCCAGGGCCAGCTGGGGATCAGTTAGAAAGAGCCATGGTATATTAGGCTTGGCCCCTATGAATGAGCCCAGTTCATCCATGTATGTGATATAGTCAGTCTGCAAGGTATTGCTCTGCCCAAACCTGAGGAAAGAAAAGAATATAATGCAATGAGTGTCACAGGTGCAGAAGAAGCATTTGTTTCTTATTGTTTGTTGCAGAAAAATCATCAGTCAGTGTCTCCAATTATATCCACTCCCCACCCTCTTTGTTTCTATAAAATTGAATTTATTATTCATTCTCTGGTTAAGTGTTTTTTCTTTCCTATTCCCTATTTGAGTTGGACATAATTTTGGGCTCTTGCCACTGGTTGTATGGCCTGCTGGAAAACGACCCTCAATTCCATGTGACTGACAAACTTAGTTTACTCTTTAAAACACAATTACTAGTTAAATGACATTGCTTGAAGTCTGCCACAACATTTAGCTTTTTATATTGGTTTGCTTAAAATTGAATTTATGTATGTTTTTCATGTTCTGCAATTTATTGCAATTTAACATAAATTGCTTCCTGCTCTATTTGGAGTTTGGCCTCATTTGTTTCATTCAAACCTGAAGAAAAGCTTATTTATTTAGGTAATGAAGTTGATGTTAAGTCTCTTTTCCTCCTCTTTGTCTCTACTGGTCTCTAAAGGAAAGGGCATCAGGCTGCACGACGTCTTAGCACTTAGGAGTGCCTACCTCTGAGAACTCTGTCCTGTGAACTGGATGAAATAATGTGGGGATGGGAGGTTCTGTTGAATCTCAGGATCCCACATTTTCTCTTCTGTAAGCATGAAGCCAATAACTATCTAGGAGCCTAGAGGCTTGAAAGAGGAGACAAAGTTCCAGCGTGGTCATTTATTAATGCAACTCTGAACTAATGATACTTTCAACTTAATTTGGCATATCATTTGAAAAGGAGTTACTAATATGAAAATAACACAAAAGAGTATATTGAAATATCTGATATCTCACCACTTAAATTACTTTCTACAAATCTCGTTTATGGGCCGGTGCCGCGGCTCACTAGGCTAATCCTCCGCATAGTGGCGCCAGCACACCGGGTTCTAGTCCCGGTTGGGGCGCCGGATTCTGTCCTGGTTGCCCTTCTTCCAGGCCAGCTCTCTGCTGTGGCCAGGGAGTGCAGTGGAGGATGGCCCAGGTGCTTGGGCCCTGCACCCCATGGGAGACCAGGAAAAGCACCTGGCTCCTGGCTCCTGCCATCGGATCAGCGCGGTGCGCCGGCCGCAGCGCGCCAACCGCAGCGGCCATTGGAGGGTGAACCAACGGCAAAGGGAAGACCTTTCTCTCTGTCTCTCTCTCTCACTGTCCACTCTGCCTGTCAAAAAAACAAAAAAACAAAACAAAACAACAACAAAAAAATCTCGTTTATGATGCATGTGAAAACACATGTTTGGATGCATCAGAGTTAGTATAATTTTCATAGAAATTACTAGGACAAGCGAATTCACTTGGCTTTTTTATGACAAAAACTGGAAGACATCGCGCAATTTCCAGTTAGTCTACGTGCTGGCACACATGTGCCTAGCAGAGAAGGAGCTTGGGGGAAAACTATAAAGTTACTTCTCACCCTCAGCACCGTTGATATTTTAAAATATTTATTTATATTTGTAATGGAGAATTAAATGTACATATTTAGAGGACACAATGTGACATTTTGATATATGTATACATTGTAGAATGGTTAAATAAGGCTAATTAAATATCACCTCAAATACTTTTTTTTTTTTTAATAGTAAGAGTGTTACAAATCATGGCAGGGAGGGTAGTCATAGGTGGGTTCTTTTCCTCAGCTTAGTGTAGAAAGAGCGAGCCAAGAAAAAATTTGGAAAAAAACCCAGAAACTATATTTTGTTTTGCGAAGTGACAGTGAAGCATATCACTCAAGAGGAGACTAGATGGAGTGCCTGGAGTGGGACACTGGTTTTCAGGAAGTGCACAAGGGTTTTAAGGCTTCACTGTCTTTTCATTGGGTCTTTCTACTAGGGGTACCCATCGATGAGAGTTTCACATACTGTATGCTGATTCACTTGGGTCACATGGAGATGGGGGGGTCTCTTAGAGAAAGTCTGATTCACCTTAGGTGGGCTCAACCCTCTACTCTGTTAGTTGTGGGTGGAAAATTGCAACTAGATTGAAGATCTAGTTAAAAACACAAGCTCATACATACAGAACAGGGTGGTGTAGCGGGGGAAAAATGACCATAGGTCACAAAGCAAGCCTCCCACCCATGGCTTGCAGCCTGGTTGCACAGGACATCCTACCAAAATCTGAGGGGTCCACAGACACTTAGCCCCACTGGATGGCCTCAAAGAGCATTTAAAACCTTTAACTCTTGGCTGTCCTGAAATCACAGAATGAGGTTGCTGGCTGTTGTCACCACGCTGGGCAATAGATTGTCAGGCTGCTGACATTTTGAGCCAGATGATTCTTTGCTTTGTTGGACTGTATTCTGCATTAAAAGATGCTTAGCAACGTTGTCCCCATTAGAGAACCCCTGTTCTACAGTTATAGAATTGTGGTGACTGTTTATTCATCTAATACTTTGCAGTTATTGCAAGTGTTGTCCAAAATCATGAACTCGGACTAGTGACGGTATAGAATGTATAATGTGTTCCAACATAAAGGCAAAATTTGGACTTGTTTCATTAGGAGGCAACTGCTTACCACTTGAGTTTCTTCCCCATTTTCTCATCAATGTCAGCCATCATCTCATTTGCTGTTGGCAGGGTACATGAATCTGGACAGTTTAAGAAGAAATATTTGATAACAAGTGATGGAATTCATTATTGTTTATGGACTAAGTGACTGAATGATTTTCTGTTTAGAAAAGCTATCTTCAGGAGAATAACAACCCACAGAAAAACACCTGAGAATTTAACAGACCATGTCTGGGAAGGGCAAACTGGCCTGTAGACAGATCATAACCTCCGACATGGTAGTAGCTCACCGATCTATTACTGTAACACTACGGGGGCCTAATCTCCCATATGCTTCAATACATCTCATACGTACTTTCTGCATCCTCTTAGCAAACCTTCCATCAAGAAACAATCTGGGGAAATTGTTTACTCTCAGGTACATGATGATTAAATGAGTTAAATGAAAAGAAGCAGGAGACTTGAATGAACCTGCAGGTTCAGGGACAGAAGAGAGTTTTAGTTTTGTAAAATTCTTTTTTTGGCCTTACAAGAATTCTTTTTGAATTGTTTTACTTATTTTTTTTTTGACAGGCCGAGTGGACAGTGAGAGAGAGAGACAGAGAGAAAGGTCTTCCTTTTGCCGTTGGTTCACCCACCAATGGCTGCTGTGGCCGGTGTGGTGCGGCCGGTACACCGCGCTGATCCGATGGCAGGAGCCAGGTGCTTCTCCTGGTCTCCCATGGGGTGCAGGGCCCAAGTACTTGGGCCATCCTCCACTGCACTCCCGGGCCACAGCAGAGAGCTGGCCTGGAGGAGGGGCAACTGAGACAGAATCTGGTGCCCCGACCGGGACTAGAACCCGGTGTGCTGGCGCTGCAAGGTGGAGGATTAGCCTAGTGAGTCGCGGCGCCAGCCTGAATTGTTTTACTTACATAAAGAGAAAAAATTTCATGTATTTCAAAAGTACAGTTCTAAGAAGATAACCATATACTTTTCTCTGAAGAAAGGAGAGAACTTCCATTTTGATTATGGCCTTGTCTAAATATAGATGGAGTTTGTGGATTCAAAAGGCTTCATAGCCTAGGCAGTTCATGTCAAGAGCCTTGGGTGATCACTGAGGTCATACATAAGCGTGTTAATTGTTACATTAACAACAGGAGTCACTGAGGCTGGCGCCATGGCTCACTTGGCTAATCCTCTGCCTACGGCGCTGGCACCCTGGGTTCTAGTTCTGGTTGGGGCGCCAGATTCTGTCCTGGTTGCCCCTCCTGCAGTCCAGCTCTCTGCTGTGGCCAGGGAAGCAGGTGGAGGATGGCCCAAGTGCTTGGGCCCTGCACCTACATGGGAGACCTGGAAGAAGCACCTGGCTCCTGGCTTCAGATTGGCGTGGTGCAACGCACCAGCCATAGAAGCCATTTGGGGGGTGAACCAATGGAAGGAAGACCTTTGTCTCTCTCTCTCTCTCTTTCTCTCTCACTGTCTAACTCTGCCTCTTAAAAAAAAAATAACAGGAGTCCCTGTGCACTAACTTCCCATGCAGGACCTCTGTCCTCAAATAGTTGTATTATAACTATGTCTAAGTGCTTGCAAAAGATATATCATTCTTGGGTGCTTCTTTAAAGTTAGTTAAGTTTCTTTAAAAAAAAAAAAAAAAGAAGTGAAATTAACTTCAAGATGCAATGACTTTGAACAGCCCTTGTCTCCACTGTTGAGGAACAGTTTTTGTTGCTATTTTTCAGGCAAATTGTTGAATTCCTTACTTAGTACAGAGTTGGTCCTCTGTGTATAAAGTTAATTGAAAATGGATCTTAGTGGATAATGGTACTGAGAATGGGAGCAGCAGGAGGAGGAGGGTGAGAGGATGGGTATGGTGGGAAGAATCACTTTATTCATAAAGTTGTACTTATGAAATACATGAAGTTTGTGTTCCTTAAATAAAAGATTGCTTTTATTCATAATTCCCTCTCTCCCTTTCTCCCATCCTCAATCTTCCTCCTTCCTTCTTTTTTTCTTTAAATTTTGCAAATACATAATTTCAGTCTACTCTATAATCACAGGCTTAATATACCACTAGCCACATGCACTATTTCAGACAAGGAACAATAGTATAGATAGAAAATTTCCAGTATAAGGGAGAAGTGTAGATGGGAACAATGAGATGAGATGGTTTCTACCAAATATTAGACATTCCTAACTCACAAGATATATTGTAGCTCAGTAGGTCAGATTTAAGCTCTCCCTACCTCATCAACCGTTCTTGGCTGAAATGTAATGAAACACTGTAATGTGCCTGTCTCAAAACTTATTACTATCATTATTTTCTAATACCTGACACCCTAATTATGGAAAATAATAAACTCCATGTCTGATCTTGTCTTCTTTGTTTTGTTGTTTTATTTTATTAATTTATTTAGTATGCCTGTAGCTCACTTACCTTTAAAATGATGCAAGAAAGTTGCTATGACATTTGCAATGCATGAACACTTCCCAGTTTCTTTGGCATCTCGTCTCAGCCTAATAGAACTTTATGGTCAGATATTTGCTGGGCATCTCACAACAAAGTGATGAAAATTTGGATATGTTCTGTTTAAGATTGTATCCTAAGTGCCAAGACAGATCTTGGCACATAGTAAGTACCCAATACATATTTGCTGAGTGAGTAAATTACTCCTTTCTTCATGTAAATTTCCTAAGTTTATTAACTGCACCAAATATTCTCATAAAACTTCAGCACCTTGGCAATATTGTGGCTTTCAAGAGTAAAAGACAATAGAAGTATTGCAGGGGAGCACCTTTGCAAATGATTTCATGACAAGCCCTGCATGGTACACTTGAAATAAAAACTTATTTGTCCACAATATTTTCAGAAAACATATACACACATTCCATGATTATAATATGAGTGTACTCCAAAAAGTTTGTGGTAAATGCAATTAAAGGATAAGTTTGGGATTGGCGTTATGATGTAGTGGCTTAAGATGCTGCCTTTGACACTAGCATTCTGTATGAGCACAGGTTTGACTCCTAGCTGCTCCACTTCCAATTCAGCTCCCTGCTAATGAACCTGGGAAAGCAGCAGAAGATGACCCAACTTCTTGGACTTCTGTCATGCATGTGAGAGATCTGAATAGAGTTCCAGTCTCCTGGTTTGGGCCTGGCCCATTCCTGGCCATTTGTAGCCATTTGGGAGGTGAACCAGCTGATTGACGATATGCCTCTCATTCTCTGTGTTTCTCCTTATCTTTCTGTAACTCTGCCATTAAAATAAATAAGTGTTGATAAAAGGTAAATTTATTTTGGTAAAAAAATTTTTGAAGTCCATGCATAGTTTTTTTTCCTAATATTTATTTCCCATGAACATTTTGAAAATGGCTCATATTTTCTTCATTATCAACAGTATAAGTTTCTATGAACATTACATTAGATAAGTTGCACCTAAAGTAAAAGGACACTTTTAATAATAAAGATCAATATAAATGTCCTAAATTAAATCAACTTATTTGAGACATGTTTTTCTAGATGTAATTTTCATATTCTTGGTATTTTCACATAAGCATCCTACAAGCCCCTGGAGAGCAGACATGATAGAGTGGAGGAAGAGGGGAGAAGATTAACTGTAGAGATGCAGTGGTTTGACACTGTGATTCTGATGTGATCTCCAGCAAGCTCCCAACATCCTACCTTGACATTGCAGTTACTCCACTGAAGTCCTTCTCTTAAAGCCTTGAAAAATTTTCCCAATTTCCTTACCATAGCTTATGAGAGCATAGCTTATGCTCAGATCTTCCTCTCTGGCCTGCTACTCCTTACCTCTACTTTACATTCCCTTGCACCAAAATGTTTCTGATTCCTCACATATTTCATGTTGGTCTTCACCTTCAAATTTTTCCTCATATCCCTCCTCTTGGAATAACCCATTACCTAGCAATGCCCTTCCCTGAGAATACCTACAAACTTCCCTTATTGTTCATTCTCTCACACCAATTTTAAGCTCTGTGAGCCCAAGGAGCATGTTTGTATTATTCACTTTGTTTCCTTGGCACACAGTAGGTGCTCAGTTAATGCTCATTGACTAAATAAATGAAAGACAGAATGATCCACTTACTTGCAAACACTTTAGCAGCCCAGCGGGCCTGCAGGTCAGCTGTGGGGATGGCAGCTCCAAGGGACTGGACAAGGCCAATCACAGCCAAGGTTGGCTTTTCTATTAGTGGTGGGAAGATGCCTTTAAACAAAGTAACTTCATTGTTTCTGCTTTTGATGATGGAGTCATCAAGGAAGGGGTAGGCATACTCATAGCCTGTTGCAAAGATGACGGAGTCGATGGCCTCGAACATGGTCCCATCCTCAAAAATGGCTGAGGTCTCTGTGAACTCCTTCACATTGGGCTTGATGGACACAGTGCCGCAGAGAATGCGAGCTGGGAGCTCATCATTGAACACAGGCTCTTTCCTCAAGGGACTGTGCAGAAACAAGAGGTAAACATTCTTGCTGTAAAATACCTCATTTCTGAGAAATACCTACAACAGTCCATAGCACTGAAACCAAATTCTAAAAATTAAACATCAGCATAAGGCGCAATGAACTCTCCACACTGTGGCAATTCCTTTCCTGTTGTCTGTTACAGTCCTTAAGAATATCTGTTTGAGCTGTCCATTTTGTTCCTGGAAACTTGCAGATTCTCTTATAGGTACTTATACAATTTGAGGATTCACCAAAAAGATGAATACAAAACTAATTCTAGACACAATAAAGTGGTTAAGAGTACAAACTTGGGAACCAGTTGTCCCAAGATAATTATAAACTAGCTCCATGCTTTACCATCTATTAATTTATACTTATGTGTATAGTGGGGATAATGGTAGAATCTTCCTCTTGGGGTTGTGAAAGTTAAATTAACAATGATCTATAAAGCACTTAAAACAGTACCTGGCACACGCAAATAACATTACAAGGTACTTTTAAAAATTTTCAAAACATGGAATTTAAAATACATGTTTATTTTGGTGCAAAAAGTTATGAAATCTATACAAATGAAGGTCTTCAAAATAGAAAGTGTATCATAAAAAGTCACGCATGGAGTTCAAATATTTTTGCACCAAAATAAACTTGCCTTTAATTCCATTTTCCCATGTACTTAGTGAGGTGCCATTGTATTATAAGTGTGCTATTGTTGTAACTTTAAAGTCTTGCATGAGGAAATCAGATTGATGGTGGTGAAATGTTTTGTGGCCATGTTTGGTTTTCTTTCATCAGCTGTGGTCACAAAAGAAAGCATGAGAACTTTGAAATGGCACTTGACTTGTCCAAATTCTAGGAATGGCATTTTTCATGACAACATACTTCATTTTGACTGAAGCATCCTTTAAAGGTTCTGGAATTTCTTGTGAGTACCTCACATACAGGCTTTGTAAATCCTGAAATTTATCTCTACATCCACACTGTTTTCCACCTCTGTAGCTCTGCAACCTCTGCTTTTTCCTTAGAAGGTGGATCACAGAGAAACCTGGATTCTTCCCTGTTCTCCTCCCCTCCCCAACGAAGGGAAAAGTAAGAAAGTGTCAGCAGCCAGTTAGGGTAACTGGAACCTTTCTGGAGAGGGAACCTGGGTTTCAGTATAAGGGGATATCCAAAATCATGTTTTAATTGTCTCAGTGGCAAAGCCAAAATATTCCTAGCAGTTATCCTTACAAGATAAATATCTTAACTAGCTCAAACTTCAGAACTTTTATTAGATTAACGGAATTTAAAATGTATTTTAGTTTTTAGGGACACAATAATCTACAGACTGAGTAGGATAAGCAGCTTGGAATGAGGGTTGGCTCTTAAACCTGGTGTTTACTGTTCTGATTTACAGTTCCTTCTTACTTTTTAAAAACTTGTTTCTCTAAACATAATAAAAGTTTTTGGCTAATATGGGCCAGAAGATAAAATTTCTTAGTGAATCCTTTCTTTTCTTGCCAATTTAAATATTTTTTTATACTGATAGACTGATTCCCCTACCCAGAATACTTTCCTCATTAGTAAGTGTTGGGGCTGTCTCTATAATGAAGTAAATTAGTGAATTTTATGAGCCACATCAGGTCTGTGACTGTCCAATGCTTTACATGTTCCGTGCCTCCTGCCTGTCCTGCAAAAACATCCAGGCTTCAGGGGTGCAGGAAGTGTGTACTTTTGTTCTGAGATTTCTTACATGTTGATTAACTATTTTGTTAATTAATCTTTAGAATCACAAAAGAAAGAATAAGGAAGGAGGAGCATGTTGGGAGCCTGGGCAAGAGGGAGAGTAGGGTGGGAGTTATCACAACACTCCTAAATCTATATCTGAAATACATGAGCTTCTTTTTACCTTACATAAATTAAAAAAAGGAACCAATATCTATAAAGCTTTACTAAAATTTATAATTTTTTTTTTTGACAGGCAGAGTGGATAGTGAGAGAGAGACAGAGAGAAAGGTCTTCCTTTTGCCATTGGTTCACCCTCCAATGGCCACCCCGGCTGGCGTGCTGCAGCCGGCGCACTGCACTGATCCGAAGGCAGGAGCCAGGTACTTCTCCTGGTCTCCCATGGGGTGCAGGGCCCAAGGACTTGGGCCATCCTCCACTGCACTCCCTGGCCACAGCAGAGAGCTGGCCTGGAAGAGAGGCAACCGGGACAGAATCCGGCGCCCCGACTGGGACTAGAACCCGGTGTGCCGGCGCTGCAAGGTGGAGGATTAGCCTAGTGAGCCGCGGCGCCAGCCTTAAAATTTATAATTTATAATTTATAAACTAAATACATTGTGTATTTGTATAGTTTGCAAATAAATTTATATAAATATATATAATTTTCATATATAGTCTTACTGGATATCACTACAACATTGAGAAGCTGGTATTATTATTGATATCCCTCTTTACCCATAAGCATGGAGAAGATTCTTCAAAACAATTTCAGTGTGTATGACCCTCCAAGTTCTTTGCAACAGTTTGTAGCTATCATATGTGAATTCTGTATGTCAGAGTGATCTATCACTTACCCATTCTCATTTTGGATTCTTGCATACTCCTTTCCCACTGGACTAATTTCATTAAGATTTTTAACTCCCTACATGATCTCTGGGTATATTGTCTCTTCCATACAGTCCCCAATTTAATCCAACTAGCCTCAATGAAGTAATATCTAGGCAGAAATTATTCACTTGAACCAGTGCTCTCTTTTGAATGTAAAATACATGTGATTTGTATACCCATTTAAAGGCATCAGGCCATAGTTCTCATGCTTAAACCATGTGTTCATCTTCTTGGTGTATAACCAGTCAGAGACAAACGATGGGAGGATACTCTGGAGAAACGATGCAAAGCGGGTAACATACACCATATCCCAAGGGTAGCCTTCATCCCAAACTCGACTCATGACCCAGGAACCACTTCTGGTACTGATAATGACCTGGTGGGGAAAGGCAACACAGATTTCGATTTCAATATCACTCTGTAAGAAATAAGCAAATGAGACACAATTCTCTGGGCAATTCTATGCATTTTCCTCAATTTCCAGATGGGAATACTTCAAAAGAGTTAGATCTGGATCAGTAGTCCGCAAATGAAACTAGGGAGAGGACTGGTGCATAGCTGTGGAGAGAATTAGAGCCACACCTCTTGTATTTAATTGTGATAGATTCAGTCTTCCTGTACTCATAGCCCAAGATGAGAGGTCTGGTAGAGATCACCGATCCAGTGTGCCCAAAGAGTGGTGGGTGTGGGTGGTTGATGGGCTGAGTGGGAAAATGTGGCTAACTCTCCAGATGAAATTAGGCTGAGAAGAATCCAAGAGTTTAATTCTGTTCTCTGTGCCTGGTGTCCCTTTGCCTACACACTCACACCCTAGGACTTCCAGCATCAACCTATGTTCTGAGGCAAGACTGACTCCTTGTTTGTTTTGCCATCTTTGGGATAACTGAAGGGAATATTCAGCTTAAAAATACTTTAGGTTTTATTTATTTCCATTTATAGATTTATTGATTAAGTACGTGTTTACCTAAAATATGTTCTCTCTTTAGGATCCACTGGTCATGTGTGACTCAGCCTGGAATCCTGTAGCAAGTCTTGACTGCATCCAAGTTAAATTCTCTTTTCATGTGGTTGTTATTGTCATTCCTAATTTCACTGGAAGATTCATGACCTCTTTTTGTTGGCTCCTGTACTTGTCACCCTACCTCCATCCATTAGTTTCTCCTGGAAGTCAGGAACTAGTCCAACTTCTTCTGTGTTTATTCCTAGTTTAGTTCTTATACATAAAGATTCCAATATTGAGTACCTGTTATTGAACAAATTACTGATAGCAAATTCAAGTTTCATATACCTTCCAAATCTTCTAGGTGGTAAACACAATACCCCATGTATGGTAGGTGACAAGAAATAGTGTTAAATAAATAAAGACAGAGCCTGATCAGCAGCCATTCTACTCGGAAGTGATCACAAACAAACAAAAATGACACACACTTTTGTTGGTTTACACATGCACACATTCCTATACTTAATCTTGGTTTTAACAAAGTGAACCTTAACGAGCATGGGCCCCATTGCCTTGCTTCACCTGGGGAATGCCCAAAGTCCTCCTTGACCGAGAAGGCACATACAGCAGGCAAACTCCAGCCCCAGTGTCTAGGCTGTTGACTTAGTGGCGCAGCCTTCCCTAGGTTTATTTCTCCAAACCTTTTATGCTGCATACCTGTGTAGCCAGACGACTGAGCTCAACAGCGATGTCAGATCCTGAGTTCCCAAGGCCAATCACAAGGACTCTCTTTCCCTTGAAAGCCTCTGGGCCTTTATAATCCCTGCTGTGGAGGTGGTTGCCTCGGAACTGGTCTAGGCCTAAGTGAAACATAGGAAGTGGTTTGAGTTGATCTTCAGAAATTACGAAGGTACAATTTTTAACTGTGTTCTTAATACCTTCTATTACCAATCTTAATTTTAAAAAATCTAAATGATTACTTTTAGTGCCCTAAATAAATCTGAAGATATGATAACCTGTATTTTGATAGTACTAATAGCTGATAGTTATTGAAGACTTACTACAGGCTAGATCTGTAAAAATAGTTTAATAATAAATGCTACAATGGTTTACTATTCCTGAATATAGTTACTGCTTTCCATATTTTAAATGTGAAATAAAGACAACGATGTGGTAAAGAACCTGTGGAATGAGGAGCTGAGCCTAGTGCTGTGATCCCGTTGTCCTAACTGCTGAAGAAACTGCCCCTTTGCATCAACAGATTCAATCTATTCTTTCTGAACCTCAAACTTTTTTACTAACCTTGGGTTATGATCATTGTGCATGGAGATGGGGGCTGTAGTAACCCTAGGTGGACTTGTTCCTGTTTCAAGGAAGAGAGGAAGTAAGGAAGGCTTCAATGCATTGTATTTATATGATATTTGCAAGTGTTGGGTTTAATGGAGTGTGTTACTAATGCACTTGTGTGTGCACACATGTATACATACTAACATTCATAAGTCACTGAGATTTCTGAAGTGCATTTCTAAATTGTGGATAAAGAAATTAGAAACTTAAGTTTTGTGGGGCCAGCGCTGTGGCATAGCAGGTAAAGCTGCCATCCGCAGTGCTGGCATCCCATATAGGCACCAGTTCCGGTCCCAGCTGCTCCACTTCTGATCCAGCTCTCTGCTGTGGCCTGGGAAAGCAGTAGAAGATGGCCTAAGTCTTTGGGCCCCTGTACCCACATGGGAGACCCAGAGGAGGATCCTGGCTCCTGGCTTCGGATCGGTGCAGCTCTAGCTGTTGCGGTCAAATGGGGAGTGAACCAGTGGGTGGAAGACCTTTCTCTCTCTCTGCCTCTCCTTCTCTCTGTGTAACTCTGACTTCCAAATAAAATAAATAAATCTTAAAAAATATAAATTATATTTTAAAAAAGAAGCTTAAGTTTCTCCTATGAATAATATATGCAAAACATGACTTCCTTGAAACCACTTGGCAGCTAGACTCTAGACTTCTTATAAGTCTACTCAGATACCATGGGGTGCCATCAGGACTTATATTTATATGAGTTCTCTTTAAAAACAAGAATTTTGTCTGATTTCTGATTTGCTGATCTTTGATTCTTTTAACATAGGGGTTTAGGATGTCATGTATTACTAAAATTAGCATATGACTTGATCTAAACTTTTTAAAGAACCTTTAGGATCTTAAGGAAATTCATTGTCTACAATTTATGGGAAGATCTGTTTCAACCATTGATGCTTACATGTAAGTTCCCAGATTATTGTATAGTTCCCAAACTTACCAGGGAAGGAACCAGTTGGTAGATTAGGATACACATGATGTCCAGAACAAACCATTACAGCATCAAAAATAGTAGATTCCTGCTTCCCATCTTTTTCAGTAATAACAACCCATTGGCCAGTGACTAAGAAGCTGGGACCTTTTTGTATGCTGGAAACCAGGGTCTTAAAGAAAACCAGAAGAAAAAAATCTTTTTATTTGGATTTCTCTGAGAGTCTTCAAAAAATTCTTGGAAAATGTGTATTATGAGAAAACTATGTACAGATTTAAAAATTCTTTGTACCACAATAAGCTAATCTTTGAATTCCATTTATTACATGAACATTTTGAATTTCTTTCCGCCTTTTTTTCTTTTCTTTCAAAGTTCTTCTTTTCTTTCAAAGTTCCTATAATCATTATGCACTCACCTCGTCACTTAGAAATGTGTGTAAAGATACTAATATGGAGTCACACTGAATCTTAGCTTCCAGTTTCACCAGGAAAATTACTCACTGGGGGTATGCTTACTCTCTGACACCTGGTGGTTGATTAGGGGGAGTAAATAACAGTGAGTAACTGTGAAGAATGCCATGCAACAAATCTAGTTTGCTTGCTTCCTGCTAGTTTACCCCAACATGGCTCCATCATCTGACTTCACCTTCCATCAACTCAGTAAATATGGGAATGTCTCAAGAGTCTACCTGTGGTCTCTTTTTCGCCCTGTGTAGGTACTCCCCATTGTACATATTAATATCCTCCATAGTAGGAACACATACATATATCCAGCCTTGATCTCCCTTTTGCTACCAATGCTTTCTCAAATGTAGCATATTCATTATTGACCTACTAATGTTCCCCTCAAAACTGGCTCTGATTTTCATGCTTCCAGCCACCCAGACTTCAAACCCTTAGTTATTTGGCTTGCTTCTCCATCTTTGCTTTATATCTAAACTATCATATTTCCTGGAATCTTTTTTTTCATTCCATGGCTGCTAACACAGCCGTGGTTCAAGTCCTTATTTCTCCCTTGCATGGACTACTGAATTTCCTACAGGCTGTGCTTCATTCTGCTTCTTAGATGAACCTTTTTAAAGGACTGCATTTTTTAAAAGATTTATTTATTTATTTTGAAGGAAAAGTTACAGAGGGTAGGGAGAGAGAGGCAGAGAGGAATCAATCTACCACATTAAATTTTCATCTTGTGCTCAAAGTTGTTTTTGTTACTTTAGGATTTATTTACACATTTCATGCTATAATTAAAGTCTACACGATTTTGCTGCAATTTTCGCTCTTGGTTTTATTTTCTAATATTCCCACAACTTCTTCTTAGACAAAAACAGCTGAATGATTCCTCAGTATTTATTCTTCCCTCTTCCTTGCTAACAAGACCCAGATTTTGTTTGGGATAACAGTGTACTTGGAAAAGAGATAGACTTCCCACGCTCCTATGCAAACAGAGAGACATATGAAACATAAGCATATAATTTTGGATAGGCTTTCCAGGAAGCTTTGTGAAAGGAGGCTGATTCAGTTGGGAGAATATCTTTTTGTCTTTTATCCCTTCCTCTCTTTTCTTCCCAAGGAGGTAGATATGACGGCTGAAGCTCCAGCAACTGTTTTAAACTGTTAGCTAACTTGATAATGTAGACCTAATATTGAAAAGAGTGAAGCTGAATCTTTGATGGCTGTGGTGTCATCACATCAGCTCTGCATACCACCACCCTGGATTTTCCACAATACACACTGGTTTACTGATTTATGTGGCCATATCTAATCACAGCATATATATCTCCATCCTCAGCAATTTGCTTTGCTCACTTTTATAAAAATGAGTAGGGCATATTTATACCCTCCATTTTTACTTGAGCCATTCGTTTATCTAAAACACTTGCCAAATGCAACTGAAATTTTACCTTCTCTAGAAAGATAACTCTCTCCAAAGTTTTGACTCTTGTTGCATGATTTCCATAGCATTATTTCATTTATAAGCTATAGACACCTGTTTAAGTTTTTCTCTTTTCATTTAAATCATTACTTGAATCTTAATTGTTACTGTTTTATATATATTTATTTTGACCTCCAATTAGAGTATAGGTTTCTTGAGGCCTGAGTCTTGGACTTCATTTTTTGATGTACAGCATACAGTAAAAGCAAGCTGATGGTAGGAACTCCATTAACATTTGTTGACATTGCTGCTATAAATTGACAGGACTGGGGGCCAACGCTGTGGCATGGTGGAAAAGCCACTTCCTGCAGTGCTGACATCCCATATGGGCTCCACTTCTGATCCGCCTCTCTACTATGGCCAGGGAAAGCAATACAAGATGGCCCTAGTCCTTGTGCCCCTACACCTGCGTGGGAGACTGGAAAAAGCTCCTACCTCCTGTCTTCTGCCTTCAGATTGACTCTGCTCCAGCTGTTGCAGCCAACTGGGGAATGAGCCAGCGGATAGAAGACCTCTCTCTCTCTCTCTCCCCCCCCCACTCCTTCTCTCTTGTGTAACTCTGACTTTAAAATAAATAAATAAATCTTAAAAAAATGACACTACTTATCCCATTTGGAAATTCATCAATAAAATGAGTGAATGGAATGAAAAAAAAATGAATAAATTGACAACATTGGGGGTATTGTGGCTTCTGTCTTCTAATTATGCTCGTTTCTAACTGACATAATAAAAGGTGTGGTAAAAGCCTTCCAAAAGTCAAAAGAAGAAAAAGGGAGGAATCTGTCTTGGGAATGAAAAGTGGTTGTCATCGGCTTGCTTGTGAAGTTACTATCTGCTTGGATTTTTTTGCGTGTTAGCACCGAGCAATGATGTTAACCCATGATAGAAAGTGTACAGCTCAGTAGGTGTCTAAAAGAAACATTATCAGTGAATATATGTGCATGCACACTGTTGTATCAATTCTTATATTCATCCAGTGTATGCATGTAACCATATGAGGAAGACAAAGAAGCTAAAATCATACATAAGAAATACTCCTCTTTGTTCAGGGCTCAGAGTTTTGGATAAAAAACTCTACCTGTCTTTATGCTGGCATAAATACTAAAAGACTACTTCCTGTTAAAGGCCTTGGTGTCTTGTCTCTGTACGTGAATCCTGCTACAACATGGGGTTAAGCCATTGCTTGGGATGCTTGCATCACACATCGGAATGATGCATCGAGCCTTAGTTACTTTGCTTGTGGTACAGTTTCCTGCTAATACATCCTAGGAGGTAGGAGATGATGACTCAAGTCTTTGGGTCTGTGCCACCCATGTGGGAGACATGGATGGAAAGTCTGGCTCCTGGCTTTGACTTACTGTTACCTTGCTATTACAGACATTTGGGGAGTGAACCAGTAGATGGAAGATATCTCTCTATCACTGTCTCTCTTTGTTACTCTGCATTTCTGGTAGATGAAAATAAATATTTTTTAAAAATTATAATGAGGAATTTAAAACTATATGTTTAGAACAACTCCAGGTAATATAATTATGTAAAATAATCCCAATTCATGATTTTCTGATTGTTTTTCCCATTACACTGTCTGCAGTTAACAATTAACAATTAAGGATTCCATTCAACTGTAAAACATTATTGTCATTGATATAAACAGTGCTTCTGTATCATAACTCTACAGGCACTTTAAGAGGAAATCTAATGAAGTAGGTAGGTGAGGGATGAAGGCAATGGCTGTTTTAATCACATTGTCACAGTCTTCATAATCCAGGGTTCTTAACAAATACATTTTTAAACTGCAACTTACTGGCATATAAGGCACAGAAGTATAAATATGCATTAGAGAATGTTGTATTCAAAACACCAAAGCATGAAGGTAGAATGTTTACCATGATAGGCTAGGTAACTCCAGCATTTTCTAATGTCTTAAAAATTCTCAGAGACCAGTGGCAAATGAATCAACAGGGAAAAACATCAATGTAGTAATATTTTATCATCTGAGGCAACCTTGGATTGGTGAGGTGTTCACACATATGGCTCTGATTTCTATAACAGAAGGTTGTATAGGTTTACTGCTACTCTAGCCCAAACCATATTAGTACCCACAACACAAACTATGAGGCTCCCACCTCAAACTGTATGTATCTTAAAAGATTCTTCTTTTGAGCAAATGACTTTATGTACTCCTGGAGCTTGCTGTGGTGCATGTAGTTTGGGTAATCCTCGGGGTAAGGGAAGTCAGGAAAGCACATCATTTCTTTGGAGGAGTTCGTGAATACAGACTGGTAAATGCTGGCTCTGCCTTCTTCTGCGTGGTCCTACGAAGAATAAGAATGGTTAAAACAGAAGCCAAGAATGGTGTTCTCTTTAGCACATAATCAACTCTTAGGTGCCAAAAACCTTTTTAAATTAGAAAATTAAAGAACATTCAAAGGCTCTCTGTAAGGTACAGAATAGAAAGCCCTTTGCACAGCACCTGGCACAGAACTGGTGCTCTCTCCACATTCAAGCTCTTACTCTGCACACCACTAGTATTACTTCTGTGTTTAGAGATTAGCTCTGTATTTAGTGTCCCTTAGAGTTGTCTTTTTTTTTTTCTCCTACACCATCACTGGATCTGATCTCACACTCATGTTAAGCACACACATACACACACACACACACGATCCAAAGGAGGCTGTGACTTTTAGCCTATTTGGATGATATTTGGACTCCAGTGAATATTCACTGGCAAAGGAACCCTGCACTGAAGTTGTTCCCCAACTTTGATCTACTCAGAATCACCTGGAGGGCTCCAAGGCCTTCGATTCTTGGATGTCACCCCCAGAATTTCCCATTTAGCAAGTCTGGAGTAGAGCCTGAGCATCTGCATGTGTAAGGAACCACACTTTGAGAACCACCTTTCTGTTGTTCATGAGTTCTGTGCTGGAGGAATTCTCTTCCCACCAGCAAGTGGTATTCCCTCCTCACCAAAACAACAAGGAAACCAGAGGCATCCAAGCATGTGTTAGATCTTGGCACTTTGTTTCCAAGCCATGGAGTAATTGAAAAGCGGTTTCTTTTTGAGAAAGCAATCAAAGATTAAATGAAAAACTAAATATTTCCTTTCTGAGGCAAGGACACAATGAAAGTGTGACAATGTGGCAATTTGAAAATGCATTTAAAAGCTGGCATCCCCTGCTTCCCTGCGTCCTGGGGGGATTCTTGCACAATGTTGGAAAGGGACAGAAAGCCACGTTGCTGCTGGCTGCAGGATGTCTATGTCTATGTGTCTCCTAACCCAGCTGGCCTCTGGAGGATGGAGTGAGAACTGGGGAAAAGATAGAAAGCTCTGTCTTGGGGGGTGAGGGGTAGGAGGGCTGCCTGAGGACTCAGTGGTGCTCAAGTTGAAAATAATGCATCTTCCTTTACAGCAACACTCATGGTTGCTGTATTTCTCATAAACATCAAAGCTCAGAGATTTAAACTTTTTTAGATTCTCTTTGAAATTTTTGTGGAGTTCAGAGGAAGGGTGGGGCTCCTGCCTGGCAGATGGAGTCTCCTCTGTTCAACCACAGCTGTTGACTGTTGTTGACAGAGTTGGGAAGGAAAGGTGGGAAGGAGATGTGTCAGCTGCTCATAGAAAGGAGAGAGGACTGAGATGAGGGTTTGGTTAAAAATATGAAGTCTCTGCTCTGGGAAACAGAGCTGCTGAGGCCATGGAGTATTTTTGTCTTGAATGAAGTTCTCAGTTGTTGACCCATGGCCACAGCAAATCATAACAGAAGGAGGAAAGAGCTTGGGATTTTCCCTGCATGTTTGTTCTGGGGGGGGGGGGGGGGCAGGTGTTATATAACAGACAAATGCTCCAGAGAGCACAGGTCTTCATTGTTTCAATATGTGGAGTAGCTAGAGCCAGTACAGAAGAAATGCAGCTCAACTGTACCCCTGGCTGAGAGAGCTTGCTGGAGAATCAGAGACGGAAGCAGCTGTGGGCATGTTAGCACCATCTGCTTTGGATCCTAACTGTGTTCATCTCCCATCTTCCCCACTAGAACATAAATGACTTGAGGGTAAGGTCCCAGGCTGATTCAAGAATGTGGAGCATGCATTTTAGCAGTCTGTCCTGACCTTCCACCTTCCATCTCTACCTATCTGCCCCCCTTCTGCAGGCCTAAATACACCCCAAGTTCCAAGTGAAAAGCTTCCTTCATTACGCCTTTGCCTCACTGTCTAATCATCTCTGCTTCCACCAAGCTCCCTTTGTCTTTAATGCCCTGATCATGTATTCACGTCTATTCCAATACTTGTTTTTTTCTCTGCTTTTAAAATGCTTCCTGCCTGGCTAAATAGTACCTGCCTAACAGTACCTTTCACATAATATACTCAGTACATATGTATTGAATGGATATACTAACGAATGAGTGGGGGAGAAAGTCCAGACAGTCTTGGTTCCATTGCTTTCCTCTTTTGCAATTAAAACTATATTAACTTAGTGCTTGTTGAACAATTTCTTATTAAAGCAGCAATGAAGTCTTTTGAAGACATGAGACTCACCCTATATAGAAGCGTATGGAGGCCGGTGCCGTGGCTCAATAGGCTAATTCTCCACCTAGCGGCACCGGCACACCGGGTTCTAGTCCCGGTCGGGGTGCCGGATTCTGTCCCGGTTGCCCCTCTTCCAGGCTAGCTCTCTGCTATGGCCCGGGAGTGCAGTGGAGGATGGCCCAAGTGCTTGGGCCCTGCACCCCATGGGAGACTAGGAGAAGCACTTGGCTCCTGCCTTTGGATCAGCGCCGTGCGCCGGCCGCAGCACACTGGCCGCGGCGGCCATTGGAGGGTGAACCAACGGCAAAGGAAGACCTTTCTCTCTGTCCCTCTCTCTCACTGTCCATTCTGCTGTCAAAAAAAAAAAAGTGTATGGAACATAAAACATGCTCATATTCTGCATGCTAGGTGTTTAAACCCCACTGAGTGTTCATTTTTCTGAAAAAGCACATGAAAAGTTTGCAAGATGAAAGCTTATATAACAGTTTTCAAAAATCCCTTTCAGATTTTACATTGTTCCAAGGAACTTTTCTTAAGAAAAGGAAGAAGTGAGGTGTTCAAAACTTTGACTCTGATTTCTATAACAGAGAACCGCATAGCTTAGGAGGGGGATAAAATCTCAAGTATTTGTATATGTTCATATCACCCACTGGGCCTTTCAGTAGAATTGTTGCTTATACACAAGACTTTATAGAACAGACTATTGTGAATGAGCCAGACTCTGACTTTGCATCTCATTGATATGTCACTACTTTCTTAAATAAATTTTGTGATCTGGCTACACTGGTTAACTCAGCTCTCTTTCTCTGTGCCCTTCATGAATTGCTGTTTTCCCCTGCCTCATATGGCCCCACTGCCAGTGACTACATAAGATTAAGGGGTGCCGTTCACAGGGTACTCAAGAAATGGCAGAAATGGCACTCTCTGGAATTGTGTTTCGTGGTGGTCCTCTACTTCCCTCATCCAAGGACATCTCTGAAGACTCAGCTAAGAGCTATCCCCACAGGAAGACTGATGGACCTAAGATTTCAGTAGTCAGCCCTCTTTCAAGAACTCAAGGCACTTGTCCACTGAGTTCACAGTCACCCAGGGATATCTTATTGTAATTTCTTCTGAAACATTAAGGACCAGATATATTTTGCAATGTATGATTTTTTTTTTTTTTTTTGGACCTGGCTTTATAACACTCCTAGTGAGACCTGTGGCAACAATTTGTGATTCAGGGCTGCGGAATGTATAGCCCATGGCCATAAAAGACAACCACAGGAGGTACAAAAAATTCAATAAATTGATAGCAGGCTAACTTTTTTTTTTTTTTTTTGACAGGCAGAGTGGACAGTGAGAGAGAGAGAGAGATAGAGAGAAAGGTCTTCCATTGCCGTTGGTTCACCCTCCAATGGCCGCCGCGGCCGGCGCGCTGTGGCCGCCGCACCACACTGATCCGAAGCCTGGAGCCAGGTGCTTCTCCTGGTCTCCCATGCGGGTGCAGGGCCCAAGCACTTGGGCCATCCTCCACTGCACTCCCGGGCCATAGCAGAGAGTTGGACTGGAAGAGGGGCAACCGGGACAGAATCCAGTGCCCCTACCAGGACTAGAACCTGGTGTGCTGGTGCTGCAGGTGGAGGATTAGCCTATTGAGCCGCAGCGCCGGCCAGCAGGCTAACTCTAAGTTGATAATTTTGTATGGCTCACAAATGATGTTATAAATATTCAAACTGTCATTGGCAGAAGAAGGTTCCTCACCTTTGCACTGCAAAACAGTTTCTGTGGCATAACACAAAGTAAGATTTAGCCTCATGTGAATTCAACTCATGTTTCTCATCTTTATTACTACAGCACAGGTTTTGCAATCATATGGGTTTTTGCTGATTTACTCTTAAAAGATTGTGGACATATATTATGGCTTGCTTCATCAAATAGAGTGGGACCTATTTATGTTGAGTGATTGTGCCATGTTTGTCATCTCAGTGCCTAGCACTAAATTCTGAAAGAATGTATGTGCAAGCAGCATTTGTTGGCAAAGAGAGATACATTTTATAATATAGTATAAATTAGACACACTTCTCTGAGAAAATATAAACAAGAGAATTTCATGAAAGAAAGTGAACTCTTCATTTCTCTCTAATGGGAAATAAAAATTTAACATAATACATTGAAATTACAAAATCAAAAAATTTTTAAAGGAGGCTTTTGTAATGAACATGTTGCGATGAATATTAATGTGGTCTCAGCCTTGCTGTCCTTCCTCTGTTGGAAGAAGCTGTTGTTGTCGGTTGGGCACGGTGCCCATATTCTCTGGATAGAATATGGCTCCAAGATGAATGATGTGGATACAGTACTTCTCAAGCCACATTTGTATCATCTGCCTCCAAACTCAATGGCTAGGGAATTCAAGACAGAAACGCTAGAAGTTTCTCCAAACCTGTATTTTGAAATTTAGAAATTATATTTACAATGATTATTTCCCGATTCTATTGTTTCTACAACAATACACCCAGCTGACAAAGATAGTCATTTTCCCTTATGAGTGTGGAAGAGCTGATAAACTATTCAATAGCTACACAAGTAATGCACACGATGATTTATAATAACTTATACCTGCCCCAAAGACATGCATTAATTATAGAATCGCATGCTGGTGACATTGGAAGGCACACTAGAGGTAACCTGATTTCCAAACTTTACATTTGTCAAATGGACATTCAAAGTCGAGAAAGAAAGACACTTGCCTAGAATCTGTCTGCTTAGAAAACCAAACAATTGAGACTAGAATTAAAGACTGCTGATCTCAGGACCTCTGTCCAGGTTTGTTTGTCAATAAAGAAAAAATCCTGGACTCCACAATGCAGGTGGTCATGCTAAATGAGCCAGACATGTCCTATTTTAGGACAAGCCCTTCTGGTGTGAGGTAGTTTTGCATGGTCAGACATCAATGTGATGCAGGAGATAAGATTTTAATCCCAGATGTGGAGCTTTTGTGATCTGCCTCTCATGCCTGAGTTAGAACTGATTAGATTTATTGATTGACTGGTTTATTTTTTGACAGGCAGAGTGAGACAGAGAGAGAGATATAGACAATGAGAGAGATACAGAGAGAAAGGTCTTCCTTCTGTTGGTTCACTCCCCTAATTGCCGCTAAGGCCAGTGCTGCGCCGATCTGAAGCCAGGAGCCTGGTGCTTCCTCCCGGTCTCCCATGGGAATGCAGGGACCCAAACACTTGGGTCATCCTCCACTGCCCCCCACCCCCACCCCCCGGGACACAGCAGAGAGCTGGACTGGAAGAGGAGCAACTGGGACTAGTACCCGGTGCCCCAACCAGGACTAAAACTTGGGGTGCCGGCGCTGCAGGTGGAGGATTAGCCAAGTGAGCCATGGTGCCGGCCAGAACTGATTAGATTTTATTTTACTCAGGTTCCCCTCACTCCCCACTTCTTTCCACTGGTGTTGTGTGATGTGCCACTCACCGAGAATTTCCACAGGCCTCCAACATCATCGCTCCTTTCGAAGCAGGTGGGCTGGAGCCCTTCTTCCAGACAGCACCGTATGGCAGCCAAGCCACTGACACCAGCTCCAACGACAGCCACTCTCTTCCCCATGGTCGCCTGTTGGAGAGTCTGGAGAGAATTTCTTCAAGAGTGCCCTATAATCCTTGAGGCTTCTCAGTAGAAATTACCAGTTGATGTTTATGTATTGGAATGCTTACCTCAATAAAAGAAAGCATAGATGAACATTAACAGGTTATGCTCATCATTTTTACTTTTGGGATACTACGATGTGAAGGATCTTCAAAATGGGCATGGGAATGTGCACATTCTAAAAACACTGCATGCATTAAAAAAGCTTTTTGTGCCACTATATACTTATCTTTTAATTCCATTTTCCACAAAATTTTAAAAGCATCTTCCTACTAAAACTGACTTATTCTCTTGATTGTTTAATGTTCCCAAACTGTAGACATTAAATACTGTAGCAGGAAGGACCTTGAAAATCATCAATCCAAATCAATGCAAATAAAGCTTTCTCACTCCAAAATAAGAAATGAGTTCTTCAAGGTCTTAGAGTCAGAAGTGGAAGTCAAGTCTTCTGCATTAAATCCACCAAACCATATATCCTCTTCTTACTTTCAATGCTTGATTCTACAAAGCCTTACCTCTCGATGAACCACCTTCTCCCTAGAGAACCAGCTGTTCTCTAAATGTGGAAGAGAATGGCTTTTTCTTCAATGTCTTTTTGTTATAAAAAGTGAGAAAGGGGGAGGAGTCATTATTCTTAAAGTAAAAATTCCTGTTTTCTTGAGTTTTTCATGGTGTAGATCCCAGGAGAGAAGGACTGATAAGAGAAGAACAAGGGAGGGAATGAGGGAGCAAGGAAAGAAAGAAACAGGGAAGGGCAAGAAGGAGGTCTCTGGTCCTGGTTCCACAAAACAAAATAGTGGCTGATACGGTCACCAGAGCTGTAAGATGAAACCCCTGGGAGATTATGGGAACAATGATTCTTTTATTTATTTTTGATCTGGAATTAAAGAATATACAAACAAAGGCTATGCACCTGGAGTGTAAGAAAATATTTTGTTGTGCCAACGGTGAAAAATAGTCCAATTTTCGGAAAGTAAAATGAACTTGACCTGAGGAGCTGAGCTAACTCTTCCCGATGATGAGCCTTTGTAAAGCTAGTGGATGCAAGGTCAGACTTGTGAAGTCACTGAATCTGATCTCTAGCTTCCTCTCATTTCTTTACCTGCTCTTCTAGCTTCCATTTTGTTCCACCCATACCTCCCTCACTTCTTCTCTTCCATATATCACACATTGTATTAACCTTTTGGGAGGCTCTAGGATGAGAAGATACAGTGCTTTCCGTATGGACACACGTTGTCTAGTGGAGAGAGAGATGGTAAGTGTCACCTGGATGTTTCAAATCAGTTTAGTGCCAGCCTTCAGCAAGAACAGGTAAGTCCAACTGGGAGACAAATAGAAGCAGAAGTGTTTTCAGGAGGAAGTGAGGGTGGTGCTGAGACTTGAAGGATGAATAAATGTTGGCTACATAGACAAGCAAGAAACACAAAACAGGAAGAGACAAAAATAAGTGCAAACGCACAGAAAAGAGAACGTGACAAAGAACAATTAGTTCAGTGTGGTTGGGCCATAAAGTGACGGGAATAGAAGATGAGTTAAACACACAGGGTACAGGTGATAAAGGCTATTGAACTGCCATACTCCAGGGTCTGGATACCACCTTCTAGGTGATTGTGATCCATTCAGGAATTTTGAACAATTAAGCCACAAGATCAGACAAGACCAGATTGACATGGAGACCAGAGTAGATGATGACCAGAGTCAAGGAGACTAGAATCCGGTTGTTTCAATAATCTAGGCCAGAGATGCTGAGTGCCAAGGACAGGAATGCCAGCAATGTCAGGAAAACATAGTATAGAAACAGCACCTAAGAGCTGTTTGGGAAACAGAAGTTTGGGAATCTAATGACTAACTGTAAGCTGCATGCCTCAAAGATGGTTTTTCCATCTTTAAAATCTTATGAGTTATGTGCATTTCATTCATTTACTAGTTCAGGAAGTAGAAACCACTCTATTTCACAAAGAAGGGACATAATACATGGAATTAGAGGCTTGTAAAATGTAGAAGGGCTGGAGGAGCATAAATTAGGGGGCTTCCACAGGACTAGTGACATTAGACTACCAGAGGGAGGAAGCCCCTGTGTGGCCATAGTTGCCTGTAATGGTTGGAATGTGTTTGCCCAAAAACATGCTCAGAAACTGAGTCTCTGCTTCCTTTTCCCTTCCAAGCTCAGTTGTCTATCTCATGCAAAAGTTAAATTGCAATCAAGTCCTAATAGCAAGGAAGTCATACAAATGTTGTTTTTAGTTTTTCGGGTCTTGCATTACAGGAAGTATATCCTTCCAGGTAGTATATGTCAAATGAAGCTAGAGAGTGTCTGGCCCAGTGGATTATGCGGTGTTAAGTAGAAGCCAGCCATGTCTTAGAATACTCAAACAGTCTCATATTCTTCTCTAATGTAAAGACAGCAAAAACTCAGTGAATTATCCCTTACATTGTATGTTTTAGGCTAATTCTTGTTGGACTTCAGATCTTCCCTGGTAAAATGAGCTAGATAATTACTAATTCCCCTTTAACATTCACTGAAAATCTTAAGTTGCTGCATATGCCTCAATAAAGCTTTTCAGAGATGGGAAATATAAGCCAAAGAAAACAAAAAATACAATTAAAATGATTAAGGCAAACTTTTTTAGTCTGTGTGCCCCGCTGTGTGCCCCGATACTAAGCTGGCAATTTCCACAGACACAGCAGAGAGTGAAGAGGGTTGAGATAGCAGAGCAGGAGAGAGAATCTTTGGCACGTATCTCTTTGGAAGCAGCTGTTGGTGTGCTGTGTGTCCCTTCCCCACCACGAATGGGACCTCATGTTCATAATTTGGAAGAATCAGAATTAGATATAATATTGATATTATTTAATTTTATATATTGAATTATATACCTATAATTATCTAATAATATTGCCACTAATAATAACCACTGTTGATTCTGAACTCACTGAGTACCAGACACTTGGTTCAGCAGTTTAAATATGCTGACTTACTTTCATAAGGACTTTCTGAGGCAGATATCACTTTCTCCACTTTACAGATACAAAACTGAGACTCAGGGCAACCTGCACAGGGCCACACAGCTAACACTTGGTAGGGTTATTGACAATGTGTTACCTCTACTTAAGGAAAGCAAAAGGAGGGAAAGGAATGAAGATGTAGGAAGTGTTTATTAGGTGTTAGTCACTGTATTGGAAAATGTAGATGGAAGTATAATGGGAGGATGACACATACATTGCCAATTTCAACATAGTTTTGATCATGATTTGTACCATAAAACTGGCTTAAAAACAATTATTCCCCAAATGCAGAAGTGTGACAAGTTTTCTCTGTGTGTAAAGACTGGATAAAGACACATAGTTGCCTCGATGTTTGAGCAAGGACTTAAAGAATGCAGAGAAATATATGATTAGAGTTTAGCAAAAGCACTAGCAGCCCCAGGGTACCAAGCCACAAGCCTGGGGGAGAGCACAGGAAGGTGAGCATGCTGTCAAACACAAGTGTCAGAATGCAGGTGCATGCCCTGCGTGAATCTCAGAGCCTTACCCCAGGTAGCCATGGCTCAGCATGGCTTATGAGTAACAGTTTCACTAAGTGGCTTCTGTGGTCTGTAGGTTGTCCCCTCAGCCCCCAGCCTGGCCCCCTTGAAGATTCATGTGTGGGGAGTTTGCTCCCCAGGAAGGCGTGGTGGAGCCTTGAAGAGGTAAGGCCTCGTAGAGGGTCCTTAGGTCAGCTGTGGACATACCTGCAAAAGAGACTGAGGTATTTCTTATGAGACCCTGATTGGTTCTCAAGTTCTCAAGAGAAGATTGTTATAAAAGCCTGAGCCCCACACACCACTCAGAACTCTGGCCTCCAGTTTGGGGATATCATTTCTTTGTCCCATGTATGCTCCTGTCCTGAGGAAACACAGTCTAAAAGGTCCTCACCAGAACTAAGCTGATGCCAGGAGCATGCCCTTTAAACTCTAAAACTTTGAACCAAATACACCTCTTTTACTTCTGAGGTTCACCTGTATCAGGTGTTTCATTATACTAATGAAAAATGGACTAACAGTGGCTAATGACTAAGGAAACATTAAAAGTAGAACAAGGGTTTTAAGAAATAAGAATTTTTTATACAGATTTATTTATTTATTTGAGAGGCAGAGTTACAGAGAGGCAGAGGCAGAGAGAGAGAGAGAGAGAGAAAGAGAAAGGTCTTCCATCTGCTGGTTCACTCCCCAATTAGCCACAATGGCTGGAGCTGCGCCAATCCGAAGTCAGGAGCCAGGAGCTTCTTCCAGGTCTCCCATGTGGTGGGTGCAGGAGCCTAAGGACTTGGGGAATTTTCTACTGCTTTAGCAGGCCTTAGCAGAGAGCTGGATCGGAAGTGTAGGCAGTCAGGACTCGAACCTGCACCCATATGGGATGCTGGCTCTACAGGTGGTAGCTTTACCAGCTACGACAGCACCAGCCCAGAAACAGGAATGTTTTAAACTGAAGTAATATACTTCTAATGATGGGGTTTCAAGCATTTGTGGAAAATCGGGAGCGTGTTTTCCCACAGTTAGGGTAGCCACTCATCCTGGTTTGTTCCTGAAAGTCCTAAGTTACATCAGCTGTGCTGGTATCTTTATTAATAGTGCCATCTCTTACTCTAAAAATGGTCTGGTTTAGTTAAAAATGATACCTCACCTTGCTCATTGTAAGAGAAGCTCCTGTCACTGCTCAAAGTCCATCCCAGAGGCTCATTCAGCCTGTAACAAACACAGCTGCCTTCCTGCCTGTGGGCTGCTGTGCTAAGTTAGCTATAGGACATGTGGGGCTAGTCCCTGAAAACCTTTATCTAGTAAATGAAAACTGTTTGGCATTCAGTAAGACTCAATTTATTTGTTGAGCAGTTCTACTTCATAAGGAGACAGAACTAGTAAGGAAAATATTTTCTTATAAGATACCTTTTGTGGGCTGGCGCTGTGGCTCACTTGGTTAATCCTCTGCCTGCGGCACCGGCATCCCATGTGGATGCCGGGTTCTAGTCCCAGTTGTTCCTCTTCCAGTCCAGCTCTCTGCTGTTGCCCCGGGGCGGGGCGTGGAGGATGGCCCAAGTGCTTGGGCTCCTGCACCCGCACGGGAGACCAGGAAGAAGCACTTGGCTCCTGGCTTCGGATTGGTGCAGTGCCAGCCATAGTAGCCATTTGGGGAGTGAACCAGCGGAAGGAAGACTTTTCTCTCTCTCTCCCTCTCACTGTCTGTAACTGCTTGTCAAATAAATAAATAAATAAAATGGATTTGTTAAAAAAAAAAAAAAAAACAAAGCAAAGCAAGATATCTTCGTGCCTTTTCTTTTTGTTTCTCCAAAGTTCTCAGATAGAGCAAATGTCTCCAACCGGGATTTCTGCATATTTAGCGTTTGCATTCACATAGGTGGTGATGCTCTGTGGGCAATTAGCTCTTTCTAATAGTCCAGTTTCTACAATACTCCCCCTTCTGATCTTCTGATTTTTCTGGTCTCTATAAATAATTCAGTAACTTTGCATTATCTCATAATTGGGTCTTCAACTCAAAGACTGCACCTTACTCATCTTCTTATTTCTCTGACTAGGGTCCAGCTAAGTGTATAGCAGGTGTTCAAAAAATTATTGGATGGCTATATGGTTTGAACTTACAGAGCTCCACCTCTTACTAGGATGTTGGAACAGATTTTAAAAAGATTGTTAAAATCTCAGTTTCTGTCCTGGAGTAGTGCTTAAGGGTTTAATATGGTAAGAGGTCATCAGGAAGCTACCTGGTAAGTCTCTTGGATTCTCTATGAACTTCAGTTTTCTGTTTTCCAAATTCAATAGACAATCCATAGTTTGAAAGCCAGGCTGAGCAGGAGTGATTTGAACAGGTTTCTGTCATCTGGTTTCCAGGATATTTGGGAGATGAGCAAATTAAAGTGTGGGAAATGCTGGTGCTATCCATGCAATTCAATTTTTGCATAATCTGTGAGGTTTTGGGGAGATTTTTCCAGATGACTTTGCACTTTATATTTCTTATTATTCTATTTTCTGGACCTAAGAGAGTTTTGGGGGGCCCACAACAGTAGCTAGAGGCATTGGCTTGTTGTGATTTACAGATCTCTGGATTTCATCCATCACGTTTCCTTCCAGGACCACTCTTACCACATGGCCTCCCAAGCTTGGGACCCGGGCTTTGTGATTCTGTTGGTTCTGTTGATCCTAGGAATAGAAAGAGGGAGTTGGAGAAGGTGATTTAATCTCCTTTCTGGAAGTTTCCTCCAATAACAGTATATTATGACACATCATCTCTTAGTGATCCCTCAAGTTAGCCAAGAGGGGGCTCTGGGCCAAGCAGAGAGAGCTGTTCAGTGAGGAAGGTTAAAGGGCAGACTGGTAGAATCCTTTTTTTTTTTTTTAAGATTTATTTATTTATTTGAAAGGCAGAGTTACACAGAGAGAGGAGAGGCAGAGGCAGAGAGAGAGGTCTTCCATCCGATGGTTCACTCCCCAGATGGCCGCAACGGCTGGAGCTGCACCAATCCGAAGCCAGGAGCCAGGAGCTTCTTCCCGGTCTCCCACCCGGGTGCAGGGGCCCAAGGACTTGGGCCATCCTCCACTGCTTTCCCAGGCCATAGCAGAGAGCTGGACAGGAAGTGGAGCAGCCAGGTCTTGAACCGGCGCCCATATGGGATGCTGGCACTTCAGGCCAGGGCGTTAACCCACTGCGCCACAGTGCCGGCCCCAAGTAGAATCCTTTTTCCTTTCCTTCTGTCTTCCTGGGACTACTGGTACCCTGTCAAACGAACTTGGTCTCAGCTCTCTTCTTTGTAGGGAGCTCTTTTGTTTTCAGGGATGTTTCCTTTTCTCCTTCTTAGGGAGATTGCTCTGAAACTGGGCTTTTAAATGGCCCTGGGGAATTAATCTTCCTAAACCACTCGTGATGCTATAACCCACTCTAGGGACTGACGGGAGCTTCTCACTGGCATCCACATTCTACCTCGCATTGCTAATCTTACCATTTCTCTGAACATACCTGTGTGCCAGAGTGTCTGGTACTGTCCGTCATACAAACTATAATCCTCATCTACCTGCCTAGGAGAAACGACGTCCTGCAAAGGCCTGAATTGGAAGTGGGAGACCCTTCCACTTTTGTTTTGTCTGTACAGGTCCTCTGCCTGCTTTGGGACCTTGAACAAATTTGCTGGCACTTGCATACTTTGCTGGTAAGGTCTCATAGATCAACTCTTATGTCCCACATTAGCTATCACTGCATCCATCTGGGAGTTTTTGGCTAATAGTCTTTCAAATGCTTATTATTATCCCTGTCAGATTTCATTTTTCTTATCAGATAAAATCATGAGTGCTTTTTATTTATCTTGCTCAATACGCTATCGAGTTGAATTTTCAATAGGAACTCAATAAGAACAAGAATGTTTAACTGACAACCCTGAGTGTTTTCTCCTTGTCTATGCTCTTGAGGAACAGCGATTTTCTACTTAGTACTTGTTGAATTCTTTAGTGGAGGGTTAAGCTTGTGATTATAAAGTAAATTCAAAGTATGCCACTGTATAAATTAAAAAAATAAGAAAAGAAGTAGGAATGGTTGGAATGAGGGAGGGAGAATAGGGTGGGGAGTGTTATTATTCTCTTAAAGCTGTTTATATGGAGTACATGAAATTTGTACCCTTTATATAATTAAAAAGTTTAAAAATATTTTTAAATTGGTGATGCATAGATGGATGCAAAATTTAGGAATTTTTGTTTTTTCTTTACAGCTTTTTTGAGAGATATAACTGATATAAATGTATATATTTAAGATATACGATATAATGGTTTGATATCCATTGCAATCATAAAGATCAAGCTAAGTAAGAGTCCATCATCTCACATAATTATTGTTATTTTTGACAGTGAGGGCATTTAAGATCTACTGTCATGGCAAATTTCAATATGCTATACTGTTTTTGAACTATTGTCACCATGCTCTCTATTACGTCCTTCATAATTGAAAATTCATAGTCTTGGACCGACATCATTACATTCCTCCCACACCCAGTTCTCTGGCAAGCACCTTAATATTTTCCTCTGTGAGTTTGCCTTTTTAGATCCCACCTGTGGGTGAGAATGAATAGCATCTATCTTTCTGTACCTGGCTTATTTCATGTGACATAATGTGGTGTCCAAAATATGGCTAAAGCCAGCATCATGACACTTTCTCCCTATTTTCTTTTTTTCTTTTTTTGACAGGCAGAGTGGACAGTTGAGAGAGAGAGAGACAGAGAGAAAGGTCTTCCTTTGCCGTTGATTCACCCTCCAATGGCCGGCACGGCCGGTGCACCGCGCTGATCCAAAGGCAGGAGCCAGGTGCTTCTCCTGGTCTCCCATGGGGTGCAGGGTCCAAGCACTTGGGTCATCCTCCACTGCACTCCAGGGCCATGGCAGAGAGCTAGCCTGGAAGAGGGGCAACTGGGACAGAATCCGGCGCCCCAACCGGGACTAGAACCTGCTATGCCGGCACCGCAGGCGGAGGATTAGCCTATTGAGCCGCAGCGCCGGCCCTCCCTGTTTTCTTCCAGAAGTTTTGAAGTTTCAGGTTTTATATTTACTTCTTCAGTCCTTTGTAAGTTGATTTTATATATGTTATAAGATAAAGGATAAAGGTCCAATTTCATTATTTTGCAGGTTATCTAGTTTTCCCAACATCATTTACTGAAGAAACTATCCTTTCTGCATAGTATGTTCTTGGCATCTTTGTCAAAGATTAATCAACTTGAAATGAGTGAATTTAGTGGTTAGACCCTCTATTGGCTCATATATCTCTCTTTTTTTTTTTTTTTTTTTTTTTTTTTTTTGACAGGCAGAGTGGACAGTGAGAGAGAGAGACAGAGAGAGGAAGGTCTTCCTTTGCCGTTGGATCACCCTCCAATGGCCGCCGCTGCAGCCGGCGCACCGCGCTGATCCAATGGCAGGAGCCAGGATCCAGGTGCTTTTCCTGGTCTCCCATGGGGTGCAGGGCCCAAGCACCTGGGCCATCCTCCACTGCACTCCCTGGCCATAGCAGAGAGCTGGCCTGGAAGAGGGGCAACCGGGACAGAATCCGGCGCCCCAACCGGGACTAGAACCCGGTGTGCCGGCGCCGCAAGGTGGAGGACTAGCCTATTGAGCCACGGCGCCGGCTCGGCTCATATATCTCTTGTTATTGCAATATCAAATTGTTTTGATTATTATAGCTTTGTGACATAGTTTATTGCTAAGGCGTGTGATGACTCTAGCTTTCAAAAATCATCTATTTATTTGAGAGGCAGAAGACAAAGAAAGAGACAGAAAGATAAATAACATTTGCTTGTTCACTCACCAAATATCCATAATGACAGATGAGGACAGGCCACAGCCGGGAAGTGAGGATTCAATCCAGGTCTCCCAAGTGGGTAGCAAGGGCCCAGCCTTCCAGGGTACACATTAGCAAGAAGTTGAAATCAGGAGCAGAGGCAGGATTCAAGCTCCAACACTCTGATATGGGATGTGTACATCCCAGCCAGAGCCTTCACTGCCAGGCAAAACTTCCTCGCCTGCTTTTTCCACTTTTGTGAGACACATCATTGGAATTATGGTAGGGATTGCATTGACTCTGTAGATCACTTTGAGAAGTATGGATGTTTTAGTAATATTACTTCTTCCAGTCAATGAATATTCAATATCTTTCCATTTATTTGCCTCTTCTTCAACATTTTTCATTAGTGTTTTACAGTTTTTAGTGCACAGGTCTTTTACTCCCTTGATTAGATTTATTGCCTTTTTTTATTCTGTTGTTGATGAGATTTTTTTCATTTCCTTTTCAAGTAGTTTGCCATCAATGTATGCAAATGCAACAGGTATTTGTATGTCCTGCAACGTCATCAAATTTATTTTTTCTTACAAATTTTGGTGGAGCCCTTGGGGTCTTCTGTATAAGAATTGGTGTTGACAACAAACAGAATGATTTAATTCTCTCTTCTGATTTGGACATCTTTTTTTACTGTTTCTCATCTGATTGTCCTTGCTATCATTTGCTGTATAAAGCTGAATAGAAGTAACAAGAGAGTCAGTCTTGCATCCACTTAATCTCAGTGGAAAAGCTTTCAGTTTTTCTCCATGTTAGCACTGGACTTTTCACAAATGGTTTTCATTATGTTGAAGAAGTTACATTTTATATACAAATTTCGGAGAGTTTTAACTAAGAAAGGATATTGACCTCTGTCAAATGTTCTTTCTGTATTAATTGAGACAGCTATGTAATTTTGATTTTTCTTCATTAATGCAATTTATCACATCAATTTATTTGTGTATGTGAAACCAATCTTAGAGCTATATCCATTCAATCATGATATTTACTCTTTTTCACATGCTGTGAATATCTCCTGGTAGTGTTTTTCTGAGGATTTTTGCAACTGTGCTCACCAGAGATACTGGCCTGTAGACTGATTTTATTGTGGTGTCTTCATCTGGCTTTGGTATCAAGTGGCTGCCATCAAAAACGAGTTTGGATTTATTCCCTATAGTTCTGTTTAGGATGATTCCCTACCTTTCAATTGTTTGGAATAATTTGAGAAGAACTGAAGTTAGTTCTTCTTTAAAAGTTTAGTAAAATTCAGCAGTGAAACCATTCTGTCCTAGGCTTTTCTTTGGTGGGAGACTCTTTATTAGTGATTCAATCTCTGTCTTTGTTGTTGGACTTTACAGGTATTCTTTATCTTCATGATTCAACTTTGGTAGACTGTATGTGTCCAGAAATCCATACATTTCTCCTTGAATTTCCAATTTATTGGCAAATAAATGTTTTTAGTAATTCCTGATTTATTCTTTTTATTTCCATGTTGTCTGTTGTTACATCTATTGTTTAAATCTCTGGTTTTATTGATTTGAGACAACCCTCTTTTGGGAGGTTCTTTGTTTATTTTTTCAAAAAACCAGCTCTTCATTCCACTTACTTTTTGTTCCTTTTTTGTTTCAATTTTGTTTATTTCTTTTGTAATTTTAATATTATTTCCTTCCTTCTACTAAATTTGGTCTTGCATTTTTGTTTTTGTAGGACCTTGAGATGCACTGATATCTTATTTATTCGATGCCTTTCCAATTTCTTTATGTAGGCACCAATTGCTACAAACCTCCCTATTAACACTGCTTTTGATGTATTTTATAAGTTTTGATATGTTGTGTTGTCATCTTTATTTGTTTCTAGGGATCTTTTGATTTCCCTTTTGATTTCTTCTAAGACTGCTCTCCATTCAGGAGTATATTGTTCAGTCTCATGTGTTTGTATATTTTGTACAGTTTCTTAAGTTGTTAATTTCCAGCTTCATTCCATTGTGTCAGGAAAGGTGCATGGTATGATTTCAATCTTTTTAAATTTGCTGAGATTTGCTTTATGGTGTAGCATATGGTCTGTCCTAGAGAAAATTCCATGTACTGATGCAAAGAATGTATATTCTGTAACCGTGGGATGAAATGTTTTGTATATATCATTTAATTCCATTTGGAACACAGTGTAGATTAGCTCTGTTGACTTGTTGATTTTCTGTTTAGTTGATCTGCCCATTGATGAAACTGAGGTGTTGATGTCCCATATTATTATTGTATTGGGAGTCTATGTCGCCCTTTAGGTCCATTGACATTTGTTATGGAAAACAATGTATCCATTGTTATTGGGTGCAAATATTTTATGGTAGTTACATTTTCCTGTTTAATTTATCCCTTAATCATTACATAATGCTATTCTTTGTCTCTTTTTTTGCGTTAAAGTGTATTTGTCTGATATTAAGATAGCTATACTTGCTCATTTTTGCTTTCTCTTAGCATGAAATATCTTTTTCCATCCTTACACTTTCATTCTGCAAGTATCTCCATTGGTGAGGTGTGTTTCCTATAGGTAGCAAGTACATGGATTGTGCTTTTTAATCCATTCAGCCAGTCTGTATCTTTTAATTGGAATATTTAGGCCATTTATGTTCAAGGTTACTATTGATAAGTTACATCTTGGCTCTAACATTTTATGCATAAATATTACTATTGTTTGCTTTTTATTTTCTTTGTCCTTTTCCTAGGAGATTTTTCTGCTTTCACATTCTTTCATAATGATGACAGTCATCTCTATTTTTGTGTGTAGCATATCCTTAAGAATCACATTTATAAATGAGAGCTTGATGGGTGCAGTACTCTGGGTTGACAGTTTCTTTCTTTTAGGGCTTGGATTATGTCTCTCCATTCTCTCCTAGCTTGTAGGGTTTCTGATGAGAAATCAGTTGTTAGTCTAATGAGGATCCTCTGAAGGTAACCTAACATTTCTCTTGCACGCATTCTAGAATCTTTAAGTTTTATTGTTCAAAGTTTGAGTATAATATGTCTGGATGAAGAACCTTTCTGTTTATATTAGGAGTTCTATACCCTTCTTGTACTTGAATATCACTTTCTTTCTCCAAATTAGGGAAGTTTTCTCATATTATCTTGCTTAATAGACCCTTTAATCAATTCTCTTTCCATGCCATCAGAGACTTCTAAGATATGTATATTTGGCCATTTGATAGCATCCCATAAATCTTGAAAACTATTTTCAGTTGTTCTCATTTTTTTGTCTGATGAAATGTTTCTAAAGGTTTGTGCTCAAGATTGGATATTCTTTTTCCTCATCAAGTCTGTTGCTGAGGCTTTCCTGTGTTTTCTATATGACATATTTAATTCTTTGTTTCTAATATTTTAGTTTGAGTTCTCTTCAATATCTCTATCTCTTGGCAAAAATTTTCATCCATATTGTGTATAGATTTCTTTATCTCATGAATTTGTATCTCTTTGTTTCTGAGTAATATGATGATCTTTCTTTTGAGTTCCTTTTAATGCATTTTATCAATCTCTTCATCTTCACATTGTAATATTGAAGTGTTGCGTTCTTTTGGGCAACTTATATTGTCCTCCTTGTTCTAGTTTCTTCTATTTCTGCATTTATTTTTCAGTATTTGCAGAAATACTTGTTTTCTCCTCTTTTGGCTTTTATCTTTTAACTATGCTTCTGTGGTTTAGTGAGTATCTGCTCCTTCCGTGGATATTCATAGATATGTGCTGGGAGGGGCCAGAATATTCTGAGTGTCTGATGCCAGACACAGTGACTGCCCAGGGACCCAGCTACATCCCATGCCCTATCATGAAGTCACAGAATCCCCACAGTCATAGCATGCATAGTTCCCACAGTCACAGGGTAGAGAGTATCCACTCTCAGTGTCAGTAGCTTGTCTCATCCATTGATAGAGCAGAGGCATTCCAACAGCCAGTTGCCTTTGTGTGCTCTGTGTTGGCAGTTTGAACCTTTGGACCTGTGATAGGGTTGGGGGATGAGAGTGACTCACAGTTTTAAGTGGGTTCCCAGCCTCTTGCCAACCATTCATGCCACACTCAAAGTCAACACGGATCCTTCATTTAATTCTGTGATAAAATCTCTTAGTCACATGTGCTAGAGCCACCATAGAACCTACTTGTGTTAAGAGAGTTCTTTCTCCCTGCTGGCCACCAAGTACCCTGTAGGTGAATAGGGAGAAAAATATGGTTTCTTTTATGGGATTAGTTGGGACCCAGCCTCCTGCTAGGGCTCCAGACCAGACTCAAAGTCAGTGTGGTCCACAGGGCTCTCCCTCAGGCAATATCACCAGTAACCAGGGCTTCCATAATCTGCTCTCACCTCATTCTCAGAAGCTAGTGACTCCTCCAGAGCCCGGATGTGGGAGTCATGAGTGGTGTCCTTGCTCAATGCTGCATGCGTGTACTGTCCACTTCGCTTCACAGTGTCTCTCCTCTTTCTGTGGAATTCCCAGTGAAAACTTCTCTCCACTTCTCCCCTGGGAGTGCACATCCTCCACGTTTCTTCTATTATCTTCCTTCTGGTCAAAATCAACATATCTTTTTCCTATTCAGCTGTCCTGGAATCTCTTCATTTTGCTGTTCTGATATATTGCACTTACTATTTTTTCTATGTTGAACTGAATTTAATAGTTTAGTTTACTAATTTACTAGTTAATTTTACAATTTGCTTGTATTTTGTTGAGATATATCTTTCAATACTTTAGAATAGTTTGAAAAGAATTGATATTAGTTTTTTAAGAGTTTGATAAAATTCAAGCAGCAAAGCCATCCAATCCAGGGCTTTTCGTATTGTTACTTGTTATGGGTCTGTTCAGGTTTTCAACATCTTCAACATTCAACTTCAATAGGTTATGTGTCCAGAAATATATCCATTCTTTTAGACATTCCAGTTTGTTAGAATATAGCTGTTCATAATATTCTGTAGTTATCCTTTGAATTCCTGTGGTATCAACTATCATGTCTAATATTTTCTGTTTCTAAGGTTCAGTTTTGGTGGGTTTTATTCAGGATTTTATACATTTCCTCTAGGTTTTCTAATTGCTTGGAATATAGTTGTTCATAATACTCTTTACTTATCCTTTGAATTTCTGTGGTATCAATAATAATGTCTCTCTTTTCATTTCTGATTTTATTTATTTACATCCTCTGTTTTCCTTAGTTATTTAGGTAATGGTTGCTCAATTTGTCTTTTAAAAACCTGACTCTCCATTTCATTGCTCTTCTGTATTTTTAAAAAGCTCAATTTATTTCTGCTCTAATACTTATTTTTTCTTTCCTTCTACAAATTTTGAGTACGTATTCTTATTTTTCTAGTTCTCGAGTTAAGTAATTGGGTTGTTTTTTAAAAAATATTCTAGTTTTTCTGTTGTTGATTTAACAATTGACACTCTTATTTATGACTTCAGTAATCACCTGAGGCTCTTGTCATGAGCTGCCAGGGCTATTGAAGCCTCTTGAGTTCACCTACTGTGATCTTATTTAGACAAGGCCACAGTCTTTCATATAGAAAACTCATTGCAATAAACTTCCTTTTTAGTTCTGCTTTTGCTACATGCCATAGACTTTGGTATGTTTATTTTTATTTGTTTCAAGAAATTCTTAAATTTTCCTTTTGATTTCTAAATAAACCCACTGGTTATTCAAGAGAATATTGTTTTTTGTCCATGTACTTGCACAATTTTAAAATTTCTTCTGATTTATTTTGGTTTTATTGTGTTACGGTCAGAGAAGATACTGGTTATGAATTCAATGTTTTTGAAAAGCTTTTGATTTTTTTGGTGGCCTAACACGTGGTCTATCCTGTAGAAAATTTCATGTTCTATAGATGTCTGTTTGCTCTATTTGGTCTATAGTATGACTTAATTTCCCTGTTTCTTTTTTGATTTCTTTGTCTGAATAATCTGTCTATTGATGAAAGTAGTGTGTTGAAATCATCAACTGTTATTGTATTATGGTCTATCTCTTTTTTTGACCTGATAATGTCTGCTTTATATAATTGGATGCTCCAGTATTTTGTGCATATGTATTTATAATCTTTAATTTCTTCTTTGAATTGATTATTTTTATATATATTAAGCTTTGTCTCTTTTTGAAGATGTTAATTAAAGTTTATATTCTTGACACAAGTATTGCTAGTATTGCTTTTGTCTGAATTTTCATGATATATCTTCTTATTTTTCTTTTTTTTTTAAAGCTTTTATTTATTTATTTGACAGGTAGAGTTATAGACAGTGAGAGGGAGAGACAGAGAAAAAGGTCTTCCTTCTGTTGGTTCACTCCCCAGATGGTGCAATGCAGCACTGATCCGAAGCCAGGAACCAGGTGCTTCTTCCTAGCATTCCATGTGGGTGCAGGGGCCCAAGCACTTGGGGCCATTTCTACTGCTTTCCCAGGCCATAGCAGAGAGCTTAGTTGGAAGAGGGGCAGCCAGGACTAGGACCGGTGCCCAAATGGGATGCCGGCGTCACAGGTGGAGGATTAACCTACTGCTCCATGGAGCCGGCCCCTCTTCTTCTATTTCTTCACTCTCTGTTTATGTGTGTCTTTACTGGTAAAGTGAATTTCTTGTAGGCAGTATACTATAGAGTCCTGTTGTTTTAAAAACAATTAATTTTGAGGCAGAAGGACGAAGACAGAGAGAAAGAACACTTTCATCCAATGACCAACACTCCAAATGCCCACAACGGCCAGGGCTGAAGCCTCAAGCTAAGAACAAAATCCATATCTCTCATGAGAGGTGCAGGAACCAGAACTATCACTATTACTTCCTAGGCACAATATTGGCAATAGGAGATGCTGTCAGAAATCAGAACAGGTATTCCAGTACGGGATGCAGACTTCTTAACTGCTAAGCTAAACACCTGCTCTCTCTTGCCTTTTTAATTTTTTTTTTCTTCTTGGTTGGTTGGTTTTTTAATTCCATTCAGCTGGTCTGTATGTTTTAATTCTGAGAGTTTAATTCATTTACAATTAATGTTATTATAATCTTTGCTGTTTTTGAATGAGTAGTTGTGACTTTTTAATATACTTGAGGCTCTCAAAAATTAAATCCACTGCCACACATTCTTATTTAGAGATGTACTTCTAAATTTTAGTAAAATGCTTGCTTACTTCAAAATGAAAGGGTAAGATTTATCCTGGTCAGAAACTTTAAGAAAATGATTAATTGGGCATATTTCAGTGGAAAAACAGAAACCATTTGTATATTGAGAGGTTCAGAAAATTCATTGTACAGAATGAATCACTTAAATGCACTACCTATACACTTTTTCTTGGCTAGATATTTATTTATTTACTAAAGATTTATTTACTTATTTGAAAGGCAGAGTGTGTGTGTGTGTGTGAGAGAGAGAGAGACAGAGAGAGAGAGAGACAGAGAGAGAGAGAGAGATCTTCCATCTGCTGGTTCACTCCCCAGAAGGCTACAAAGACCAATGCTGCACCAGTCTGAAAGCAGGAGCCAGAAGCTTCTTCTGGGTCTCCCACTTGGCTGCAGGAGCCCAAGCACTTGGCCCATCTTCCACTGCTTTCCCAGGCCATAGCAGAGAGCTGGACTGGAAGTGGAGCAGCTGGGACTCAAACCAGCACCCATATGGGATGCTGGCACTGCAGGCTGTGGCTTACCCATTATGCACCAGTGCCGGCCCCCTGGATATTTACATGGAAGAGTTCCTTCAAGACAAGAGGCTGAATTTATTATCTAAATTCTCTTTTCTTCAATTGGAAAACTATTTTTTTTCCTTTGGCTATTTATAACTCTTATGTAGTATTAGATCCAAGTGGTTAAAACATGATGCCTTCTTGGTAACCAGGTATCTTTGCCAACTTTTTCATTATAAAATCTTTGAGGTTCATTAATTCCTGTTATTTAATAAAATCCCTCTAGAGGTAAACAACATGGTCCAGTGACAAACTGCAATAGTTTCATTCTTATTTCATTGTTTTGTTCACAAACTGCCAAAGCCAGATTATTTGCTTGCTATTTCTTATATAATGCTACTAAACAGGATTTCCTTCTCAAGCTTCCAAGACAAACTCTTGTGTGCCACACAAAATAACTGCCAACTCTTGGATCAAAGTACTGTGCTTTTGAATTGAAACAATTTCATTAAAACCATCAAGTAAAACTTCGGTCTTTCTTAAAATTTCTTAAGAAAAATTGCATCTTATGTTATTAAGCTGACATAGTTATCTTTGTTCTCCTCAGCCACCAGGATATTCCAACTTCAGTTTACATGAAATAACTTTTCCCAAAATCTCCATGTCAGCAGAAAAGTACATTCTAAGCCATATTCTCCAATGCTGTTGCCTCTGATCCAGATAAGAGAATTACACAGTTCAGTTTCAATAGATTCCAAGTCCTTAATAGTAGGATGTTTATGTAACATGCACTAGTAGAATGGTAGAGAGAATCCAATATCAGTAAATTCTCTTGTAATAGTGCCATTGTAATAATGTTGCCCATAAAATATAAGTATGAAAGATAGTTTGGGTTAAGAATTGATGCTGGGCCGGCACCATGACTCAATAGGCTAATCCTCCACCTGCAGCGCCGGCACACCGGGTTCTAATCCCAGTCGGGGCACTGGTTCTGTCCTGGTTGCTCCTCTTCCAGTCCAGCTCTCTGCTGTGGCCTGGGAGTGCAGTGGAGGATGGCCCAAGTGCTTGGGCTCTGCATCCGCATGGGAGACCAGGAGAAGCACCTGGCTCCTGGCTTCGGATCAGCGAGGAGCGCTGGCTGCCGCAGCGGCCATTGAGGGTGAACCGACGGTAAAGGAAGACCTTTCTCTCTCTCTCTCTCACTGTCCACTCTGCCTGTCAAAAAAAAAATTGATGCTGGATTTGTCCACAGACAATCATTGTTCTTGCTCACATATAAAATAAGCAATATACGAGGTTAAAAATTTCATGTTGGTGGGAGTGGGAATAAGAGAGGGAGGAGATATATAGGACGGCACATACTCACTCAGACCTACCTCCAATGGTGGATCTGGAAATGTGCCAGGGGATTTCAACTCAATCCTACCAAGGAGGCAGGTACCAATGCCAGCACACTCGGTAAAGAGACAAATATAAATACACAACTGATCCAAAAAACAGGGTAAGTGTCGAAGAGATTACACAAATAAGACCAGTGTAAGCAAATAATGAAAGATAGAATCAAAAGGGTTGAGAATGATCCTGCGGGGGAAGCAGGTCACACAGCAGACTCATAGAATGGCAAATGCCCAAAACAGCACTCCTGTCTCAGAATCAACCCTTGGGACATTCGGATCTGACTAAAAGGTCCATGAGAGTCTCTCAAGCATGGAAAGCCATGACATGGTGGCAAAAAACAATCTAAATGAAGGATCCTGGTGAACAACACTCCAGCAGAAGGATCAGGCCATCAAGGAGAGAGGCGCCTTTCTCTGAAGGGAGGAAGGAACCTCCACTGTAATATGGCCTTGACTAAACAAATTCAGAGTTGGTGAACAAAAGGGGCTTCCATAGCCTAGACAGCTCATAGCAAGAGTCTCGGGTGATTGCTGACGTCATAAATAAGAGTGCCAATTGTTAAATCAACAACGGGAGTCACTGGGTTCATGCTCCCCTCGCAGGATCTCTGTCCTTAATATGATTATCTATGAAACTCAAATACAACACTACTAGTCGAACAATACCCCATACCTGGTTCGGTTGTGTGAGTGCAACCTGTTGAAATCCCTGCTTAGTATATACTAAATTGATCTTCGGTATATGAAGGTAACCGAAAATGAAACGTGATGAAGGGGGGGGGGAGGGGAGAGGAAGTGGGTGAGGGGAGGGCCACGGGAGGGAGGGAGGTCGGGGGGAAGCCACAACAATGCAAAAGATGCATTTTATATTCTACTTAAAACTATTGGTTGAGCTCTGTAATTAATACACAATTACTCTTAGGTGTTTAATTAATACTATAACTAGTACTCAAATAGTATTTTACACTTTATGTTTCTGTGTGGGAGCAAAATGTGGTAATCTTTACTTAACATACGCTAAATTGATCTTCTGTATATAAAGATAATTGAAAATTAATTCTGATGTGAAGGGGAAGGGGAAAGGGAGTGGGAGAGGGGAGCGTTGTGGATGGGAGGGAAGACACGGGGCGGGGGGGGAGGAGGCTATTGTGGTCCAGAAGCTGTACTTTGGAAATTTATGCTCATTAAATAAATTAAAAAAAAAAAGAAAAAAAAATTTCATGTTGGAGGTTGGTGTTTGATGCAGCGTTTGGATGCCCACATCTCACATCAGAGTGCCTGAGATGGCATCTTGGCTTCACTGACAATTTCAGCTTGAGATAATGGTTCAAGTACCTGGGTCTCTACCACCAACATGGGAGATCTGTATTTAGTTCTCAAATATGGGCTTCAGCCTGGTCTTGCCCTGGCTATCACAAGCATTTGGAATAAACCAGCAGATGGAAGATGTCTCTCTGTCTCTTTGTCTCTACCACTCAGATAAAGTGGAGGATTAAAAAAATAAAAATTTAAAACTTCATTTGAAAACAAGAACAACTATTCTCTTGCTAGGGCATCACAATTGAGTTTTTCTCATCTAAATGTTATAAATAAGAGCCCTCTCAAGTCATAGGGTTTTAATGCCATAATCTTTAAGAAGGACTATTCAGATAGCGTCTTCTGAGATACTTTGATCTTTACATGACCTGGTAGTGGATTAGACTTGCCCAAGTAAGAGAAACAGGCAAGTTTCCACCTAGAGTTGCCTGCATAAACTATTTGTGGATTACCTCGAGTTCTTATTAAGAGGGTCTTTGTGGTTGTTCTTGTGTAGTGATGAATTAAGCACCTACCACCTTCCCAATACCACAAAATTTCCTCATCTTTTGGTGGAGGTTTTTCATTCTGTGTCCCTTGAATTATTGAATCTTCACATTGGGTTCTTTTTGTGTACTGATACACAAAGAAACCCTGTCCGCTGAATCTACTCTTTTTTCTTAGTCTGTATCATTTTCTGCTATGAATATTGAACTATTGCATAGCTTCCTGTAATTGATTCCACTGCTAGTACCTATTAAAAATGTTGGACAGAATCTATGGCAGAGCACTGAAACATTTTTGTTTTGGTGCTACTATCCAGTATTGAACTCTCCTGGTCATCAAGTCTTCTTCTCCAACCTGACATAAAGGTGGTGACCTTTATGTTTTATTATTATGGTCCTTATAATAGGTTCTAACATGAAAATATTTGCTTTGTTTCCACCTGATGGCAAAGTTTCTGCGTTGGAATCTCCAAACTACTGTCATATGGGTACCACACATCTTTCTGTCTGTCTTAACGTCAAAAGCAGAGCGGTTTTCAGAATGAAAGTTGTTAAGGTTTAATATACTTCTGACTTCAGATACTAATTCTGCCAATGAAGGGATATGTTCATTATTTTCTGAAGCAATCAATATTTCTTGAACTGGAGGATGGTCAGCCATAATGACATTGCAATTTGAAGACAAGGCATTTTCCTCAGACACTATTGAAATGCACATAGTGGAAGCAGTGTCAGTTAATCCTAATGAACAAGATTCTCCATTAACAGTGTCATATGTAGGCTCAAATGTGTGCAGTTCTGCAGTTAGTGTATTTTTGGGTGTTAGAGCAACCTGAGATATAAATAAAGCTATATGGTTTCCATTAACTATGTATAAAGTACATAAATTTTGAACTAAAATTTTATAGGTATATGATTTCCTAATCCTTTAGTATCTTCAATAGCCAACTCGGTAATTGTCCTTGTGGAAGGTTCTCTATTTTCATTCAGGAAATCACCATTGTGGGGCCAGCATGTGGCACAGTAGGTTAAGCCTCCTGCAATCCATATGGGTGCCAGTTTGAGACTCAGTTTCTCTACTTCCTATCCAGCTCCTTGCTAATGCGCCCAAGAAAGCAGCAGAAGATGGCCCAAGTCCTTGGGCCCCTGTGCCCATATGGGAGACCTGGAAGAAGCACTGAGCTCCTGGCTTTGACCCAGCTCACTCTGCCCATTGTGACTATTTAGGGAGTGAGCCAGTGCTCGCTCGCTCTCTCTCTCTCTCTCTCTCCCTCACTCTAACTCTGCTTTTCAAATAAAAAAAAAATCTTTGAAGTTTTTGCTATATTTCTATTGTTAGAGTTGAGCCACAATTTGTAAGATTTCCAATCACCAATCCAAGAAGCCCAAGAGTTGTACCATTTTGAAATATGCCATTCTTGTTTTCTAATAAAATTTTGATTGCTATTTACTCCTGATTTCTTATTTGGTATTAGTGAAAACTTTTAGATCTGTCACTTCTCCCTGATAGCTCACTTGCTTTTAATGAGTGAGGACTCCAAACTCTGTGAGGTTATAGTTTCGGTTAACTGTTCATCTTATTTAGTCTTAGAACAATTGGATTTTGCTTTTTTCTAACTTTATCCTCATACAAGCACTTTTGTGTATATTGCTGTTCCATACCAATGTTTTCTTTTTCTTTATAGTTAAGCACTAGAAAGATTTACAGTCATTGTTCCAGTAACTATGATACCACAAATGCAATTTAAAGTGTGTATCAGTTAGATTCTGGGGATACACAGAGAAGTAGGACATGATTTCTTATTTCAGGGACTTTGTAGTCTGGTAAGGAGAGATAACCCCATTGTGAAGCTGTAGGCTTCTAGTGGTTGGGTGGCCATGGCAGGGGTTCCTACCACCAAGGGTTCCCTCACCTCTGGCACTCAAGATTGCCAGTTCACAACTGACACAATGGCAGTAGATTCCTAGGTAATGACCCTGGCAGTGGAAGTGATCTGCAGTCACTTGGGAACTATGTGGTCTGCTAGTGGACATCTGCCCCTTTCCTGTTTTGTTCAGTATTCTCTTTATCTTTTATGTTTAACAGTTCAACTATAAATACACTTCAGGGTGGATCATCTTTGGCCAAATCCATTTGGAGTTCTTCGAGTTTTATGGACCTGTACATTCTTACATTTTCTAGTTTTCAACAATTATTTAATTGAATAGTTTTGTATGCCTTTCCCCTTCTCATCAACTTTGAAATACTCATAACGTGAACATTTTCTGACTAGTGTCCCATAACTCTTGATGATTTTCTTCATTCTTTAAACATTTAAAAAATCTGCTTAGCTTATTTCAACTTCAGAAATTCTTCTGTTTGCTCAATTCAGTGAGGCTTTCAACTGAGTTAATTGGTTTTATTTATTCAAGAGAGAGAGAGAGGCAAAGGGAGAAAGAATTTCCATTTGCTAGTTCACTCCCTAAATGCCTGTAGCAACCAGGACAGGGCAAAACCAAAGTTGAGAGCCAGGACCCCAGTCCAGGTCTCCATTGTGGGTGGTAGTAACCCATGTACTTGAAACTTTACCTGCTGCTTCCCAGAATGCACATTAGCAGGAAGCTGGAATGGATAACTGAGCTGGACTCAAACCTGGTCACTCCAAAACATGATGCATGTATCCCAAATGTTGTCTTAAATTGTATGCCAAATGATCACCCCTCTCAAATGTACTTTAAGATTCATTTATTGACTATTTTAGCTCCAAGATTTCTAACTCATTCATTTTCCTGATCTCTATATCTTGATTGAATTTTTATTAATATCATAAATTGCCTCCCTGTTCATTAATTGTATATTCTCTTAAATTTCTGTAAAATCACTCTTTAGAATTCTTTGTCAAGCAATCATTGATTTCCACTTCTCTTTGATGTATTGCTAGACTGTGGAGGTGCCATGCAACCTTAATTTTTCTTGCTTATGTTCTTGCATTGGTGTCTATGCATCTTGTGAGTCAGTTGCCTTTAGTGATGTTATAAAATTGTTTCATAGTAAAAGATTTTCTCCTGGCAATGTTTCCCTGGCATTCATTTTATATACTCTATTGGCATTAGTTCCTGGTGGGTCCTTTATTGTAATACCCATGTAGCTTCTTCAGTTGTAGTCAATGTTGACAGTATCTGGATATGTCTCAGTAGCCAAGGCTGCAAAGGTTGTGGAACTGCATCACAAACTGGAATGCAGCTTCCTTAGATGTGCTAGGCTGTATCAAAGCTTTCATTGTGATGCATCTGGCTGTGGATTTGGACATCTGACAGTTTCTTCAGGTTATATAAAGTGTGGTCACCCTAGTTGGCCCACGTATAATATAGTACGTGATATAGTAGATCATGCCTGATAGTAGAGTAGTGTGATTATAAGTGTCTGAGTGTTGAGCAGGTGTTAGGGTACACTAGCAATGCCAGATGGGGCACCTCTCTGAGTCCAAAGACTGAATGCACTGTGCCTCCAGTGTCCAATCTGGTCAGGGAAAGTCTTCTCCTGCTTCTTTCTAGATTCAAATATGGGTGAGTCAGTAGAGCCAAGAGTCTGTTTCTCAGGGCCTCTGTGGTATGAGCGTCTGAGAATGGCTGCTCAATCATTTCTTGGGGCCATAGGAGGGTGGGAGACCTATGGAAGAAAGGCTGCTTGACAGCTTCCTTGAGTCATAGGTGGGTGTTGGGGCCACTAATTCTTCTATGGCACTTTGGCTATCTGCTTACATTCTCAGGTCAAAATCATGATGTCAGGTATACCTGGCTGTTTCCAAGAATCCCAGAATTCCAAGCCAATCAGGGATGGTTTCTCAGTTGTGTCTTAAGGCTGAAGCTGTATGGACAGACCACAAGATGCTTTTGGAGAAGCAGAGGATGGGTGAATCTGATTCTTTCCTGGGAGACTCTGCTGGTTGAGCCATTTAGAATGGGCTACCAAGGTTCTTCCTGGGGTTGTAGGAGGTCGATTTTCAGGGCTGGGTCAGTGGAGGTGCTGGGAGTAACTACCCACTTTCTTTACAGGACTCTAAGTGGATGGAGTCTCAAGATGGCTTCACACAGTAAGTAATTCCTTGGGAGCATGAGGGTACACTATGAACTGGGCTCTTTGAATGCTTTTTTGCCGTGCTGTGGTAACAGAGCAGCTCACCAAACTGGGCTCAGAGTCTGGGAAGACCACAGGGTTCTCCAGGGATAAATGTCTCAGGTGTGTGGTGTGAGTAAGGACTGTCCCAGGTCTCCTGCTTACCCTTTTCACATTGAATAAAGTTTGTTATTGTTGAGTTGATCTTGAGCGATGGAGTAGCAGATGCTTGGCTCCCTACTTTATATGGCCATGATGTAAATCCATGCTGTTTCTGCCACACACCTTCTGCATTCATGATGTAAATCCATGCTGTTTCTGCCACATGCCTTCTGCATTCATGATGTGAATCCCTGCCGTTTCTGCCACATGCCTTCTGCATTCTGCTGCTCCTCCTCAAGCACTCCACTGAAATACTTGTTCTTCTTGTTTGGTCTTTTGTTGTGGAAGGAAGCAGGCCGAGCACTTCTAGGCAGTCATCCTGGTGATGTTTCTCTGGAGATCTCTTTATGTCAGACTTACCTGGGATACTTTGAACTTTACAGACATGGATGCTTATTTCCTTCTCCGTATTTGGAAAGCCTTCTGTCATTATTTCTTTAAATAAGCTTTCTACATCTTGCTACTTCTCTGTTCCTTATGGGACTCTCATAATGCATACATTGGTTCACTTTATGATGTCTTATCAGTCCCACAAAACTTTTATACTCTTTTCCATTGCTTTTTTGTTTTCAATTTCAAATGACCTGTCTGGGAGTTTGTTGATTCTTTTTTTCTTCTTGATTGAGTCTGCTGTTGAAGTTTACATGACATGTTAGAGTTCTGTATCTATCTTCGTTAGCTCCAGAACTTCTCTGTGGTTGTGTTTTGTGCTGTCTGCATCTTTATGTAGCTTCTTATTTTATTTATAAAATATATTACCATATTTTTCCATGGCATTGTTTAATTGATTTTCTGTGTTTTATTTTAGTTCATTGACCTTAAAGACAATTATTTGAATTTTTTGCCAGTTTATAGATCTCAATTTCTTTATTGTCAGTTCCTTAGTTTTGTCATATTTCCAAGATTGTTTGTGAGCCTGTGAGCCTGTGTTCATGTTTGTGCCTTTTAAGAAGTAGGTGCCTGTTTTTCAGTTTGTCCATTCTGACTGTGGTGGGGAAAGCCCTTCACATAAAGTCTATCAAGAGAGTCCGGGTAGGCTGACAGAAACCATGGTGAGTTTTCTGCTTGAGTTCTTAGATGGGCTGGACTGGTACTCAGTTTAGCCCATGATCTAGCCTGGAACCTGGGTCCATAGAAGTCAGCTTGCTACCTGAAATCCATGAGGAAAGGCCTGGAGCCTTGGTAAACTGGGGCAGGTTTAAAGCCATTTCCACATGGGCAGATTTGGTGACCACGTCCAGAGGCTGTCCTGGTGCTATTTGAAGTCCACTGGGGTGGGCTTGATGACTATGTCTATGGAAATGGGCCTGAAACCTATATCCATAGTAGTTTACCTGGCACTGGGGAAAGCTCAATACCAGGTCCACAGGGGATGCTGACCTGAGGTGAACCTGGAGCATGTCTATTAGGTGGTTCTGCTTCTATTGAGGGCCAGACTAGGGCCTGTGACCATGGCGGAGGGCTTGGTGCCTGGGGTCCTAAAGGTAGTTCTGGAACCCGAGTCTGCTGTCTGGGTGTTCCAGCCTGCTGCCAGCATGGATATGGAGCCTGAGTTTGTGGAGATCAGCATGAAACTGGTTTGGGTCCAGAATGAAACTGGATTCCCACTTTATTCTTCCTCCCCGCATTGAGATATCTCAACCCTGTGTTGCCCAGTTTTGGGGAAAGGATGAGGTACCTAATATGAAACTATCCTTCCTTCCCTCTTCCGTGCATTTTTTTCTTATTTTAGTGCTCTATGCAGGTACTGCAGTATCACACCTGGATTCCTTAACTCTTGTGAAGATACTTTTGTATGTGGATGGTTGTTGTAGTTGATGTCCTTGTGATGGAATAAATGCTAAAAACTCATATTCAACCATCTAGTTTACATCATTTTGTATTTTCTTATCAGTAACCTAGAACAATGATTAAACTGTGCTAGTTCTCTTAACGCTCCTTGTTACCACAGGATTTGAAGCGATTTATTGCTTTCCACAGGCATGCTTGAATCTATTCTTCCTTTGTTTTGAATATAATGTTTATCTTTTCAGGGAAATCTATGCCAAATACATTTTTTTCCATTTTAGTATAGGTTATGAAACATATTCGGTACATTTGTGGTATCATGGGTAACTGGCTTTGGGTTTTGGATCAATTTCAACCTGTGGTATTTTGGCAGATATCTTACGGTTGACATAGTCGGGGAAGAATAGAGGAAGGCAGTGAATTGATGTTGAGAAGTTTTCAGAGTTTGAGATTAGGTTAATGATTCTACAAGAAGACATTTTCTTCTGTTTTCTAAGATGGAATTCTGTTTAACCAAGGCACTCCCATTTTCAAAATCCCCAAAGCTAATTTCCCTGGGATGACAATCTATTCAGTTAAATTCATTCATTTACTCATTTAATCATTCTTTACACACACATACACACACACACACACAATTGTGAGATCCAGTTTCGGGCACTGGGGATTCAGCAATGAGCAAATTCAATAATTCAATACCTGCTATTAAGAAGTCACAGGAGGGCGCCGGTGCCATGGCTCACTTGATTAATCCTCCACCTGCAGCACCAGCATCCTGTATGGGTGACGGTTCTAGTCTCGGTTGCTCCTCTTCCAGTCCAGCTCCCTGCTGTGGCCCAAGAAGGCAGTGGAGGATAGCCCAAGTGTTTGGGCCCCTGCACCCCCATGGGAGACCAGGAAGAAGCACCTGGCTCCTGGTTTCGGATCGGCACAACACCAGCTGTGGCAGCCATTTGGGGAGTGAACCAATGGGAGGAAGACCTTTTCTCTCTGTCTCTCTCTCTCATTGTCTATAACTCTACCTGTCAAATAAAAAAAAAAAAGGCACAAGAGATACATAGATAAATGAGGCAGTTTTCCAGCATTCAGTGGACATCTAATGGGTATATATCTGAATGTGAATGATACTGTTAACCTGTTTTTTTATTTTTGTTTTTGAGGCAGGATTATAACAGTCTGAAATGACTTTTCTCAGACTGAGTGTTTTATATCTCCTTGGTGTGATATATACACTAAACCCCATAACAGGCATAGTAGCACTGAAATGCCAGATCACAGGTTAAGGTAAATGATCGGAAATATAACTAGGCCAAAGCTTAACCCTATTTACCTTTTGTCTCCCCAGGTTACAAAGTAATTTAAGTATGGGCAGTTCTGTATCTGCTCTTTTGGAGACTCGCTTAAAGATCTACACTTAATAATTGGGAGACCCCTCAGCTGGGTCTGATTAAGGAATTATAGCCAATACAATATATCCATGTAAAATGCCTAAGGATAATTAAGCTGGTGAAGAGCTGTGTCTGTTTTTATTTTCTCAGGTCCTACAGAGAGACTGTAAAGCGGTGTAGCTCTGCACACATTCTTACGGAGTTACTTCTAAGGGTACAGTTAAAAATTGCTATGGGATCGCAAATCCCCTTTGGGCTAGATGGTAATGTTAACATCTTAAGTTTTAAAGTGATCATATAGGCGGGATTAAGTGTTAGAGTGATCATGTCAATAGGATTAAGTGTTTATTACTAATAATAATAAAGTTAAAGAGGAATAAATGCTCCAACATGGGAAGCAGTCTGTACAGTGGACTCATAGAGTGGCGATGGCTTTGAGTAGCACTCAGTGACCTCAAGATCAGCCCTAAAGGCATTCTGGTCTGGCTGGAAAGCCCAGAAGAGCATTTCAGGCATGGAAAGCCAGGACACTTGTGCAGAAGGTCTCTACGTGGAGAACCTCCCTGGGTGAGATCCCAGTGGGGAAGAGTGGCCATCGAAGGATGGACTTTTCTCCAGAGGGAGGAGAAAACTTCCATTTGCTTATGGCCTTGTCTGAATACTGATGGAGTTTGCGGAACTCAGAAGGCTTCCATGACCTAGGCAGCGCATGTCAAGAGCCTAGGGTGATCACTGACATCATGCATACGAGTGTTAATTGTTAAATTAACAACAGGAGTCACTGTGTACCAACTTCCCATATAGGATCTCTGTTCTCAAAAGAGCTACAATAGTAACTTTAATGGAAAAACTTAATCCCAAAGATTTGGTTTGCTCTATTGTGTGATAGTATGCATCATAAGTTCTAGTTATGTCTAAGTGTCAGACTCCATTGCCTGTGTTTTTAGATATTTATTTAAGGTTTAGTAAGTGCCTCAAATGGGAAATCTTGCATACATGTCTCTGTGAAATTCCTATCTAGCATGTGTTAACATAGGGTCTGATATTTGAAGGCAGCCGAGGAGATTTCTGAGAATGGCAAAGTTCTATGGACTTTGGATTCCAAGATTTGGATTCCAGGCTTTTGCGTGTAGCTTTAAAGATGCCCTGATACAGCCTCTGTACTGAAAAGGGTAGCTGCAAAAGTTGTTCCAGAGAACTAAGGAGCTTCTAAATAAAAGCTCCGGTATTGGGAATTGCTGATGACAGGATTCTATGGAATCTGGATTCCAAGATTTGGATTCCAAACTTCTGTATTTAGCTTTAAAGAGGCCCTGATGCAGACTCCGTACTGAAAAGGGTAGCTACGAGAGTTATGGATTCCAGCATCTGGATTCTAAGCCTTGTGCTTGCTTACAAGCCTCTGAAACAGACACTGTGCTGGGCAGGGGAGCTGCAAAGGTGTTCCAAGGAATCAAGGAGTTTTTAACAAAAACTCCAACATTAGAAATCCCTGAGCAAGCCATTCACAGAAGATCCTCTTCAGATCAGCTTAGATAAAAGGGACCTGACCAGGTGCTAGTGAACACGACTACTTCCATGAAATTAGGACTAAACTTCTACCTCTTAAGTCTTCACAGGTGAATGCGAAAGACATTCCTGACTGTTCCTATAAGCCAATCAGAAACCTTAGAACTCAACTTCTGGGTGTAACTGACTACAGGGACACAGACCTTGGCAATGATAGAGACTGCTCCAACCCACAACGCAAATTTGTTAGACAGGGTAGACAGAGACTTACAGACACTGGATAGGCAGGACCTGCACTACACCCCTCATGAGCAGGAAGCAGTTACAGAAGAGATGATTCGATGGCCATCAACTCCCCTGAGGATTAAGGGGCTGGAGTCTCTGAGGGGGGAATGAATTAGGCAGGTACTCTAGTAGGCCAGACCTACGAGATGAGCCCCTGGAAAATCCAGATGCTGAATGGTTTACTGATGGCAGCAGCTATCTGAAGGAAGGACTTAGAAAGGCAGACGATAGAAGCCCAAGCACTACCACACAATACTTTAGCCCAAAAGGCAGAGCCTATTGCATTGACTAGGGCTTTACAACTGGGAAAAGGTTAGCGAGTTAATATATATACAGATTACAGATATGCTTTCCTTGTGTTACATGCACACACAGCAATCTGGAAAGAGAAGGGCTCACTGACCCCTGTTAAATATGGAAAAGAGATACTGGCTCTACTTCAGGCAGTACTGGAGCCTTTAGAAGTGGCCATCATCCACTGCAAGGGATATCATAAGGGAGATAATTATATTAACAAGGGAAATGCGTTAGCAGATAGAGCAGCTACACAGGAAAGTTTGGAAATGGCCCTTATACATCAATCTGTGGAAGTAGCTAAGGAACCTCACTATACAGAGCCTGAAAATGAATGGGCCCGACAGCGAGGCTATACTAAAAATGCAAATGGATAGTGGATGCTAAATCACAGAATTATGCCACTTAATTGTGGCCACTTAATGGAAAATTACATAGCTCTACCCACTTGGGAAGAGATGCCTTAGCACAACTGGTCTCCCGAGCTTTTGGAGGAAAGGGACCAAATATGGTCATAAAGGAAATGACTTGCTCTTGGCCACTATGTTTACAGAATTACCCTCACCACGTAAGGCCACCTCCCCTGTTGACTCCTGTGTAGAGGAGGGGAACATAAACAGCTGAAGATTGGCTGGTTGATTTTACCAATATGCACCCAACAAGTAATTATAGGTACCTTCTAGTCTTTATTGACACTTTTACAGGATGGATAGAGGCCTTTCCGACCCGAATGGAGACAGCACACGAGGTGTTTAAAGCCTTGTTGAAAGACATTTTGCCATGCTATGGACTCCCACAGTAACTGCAGAGTGAAAATGGACCTTGATTTGTATCTAAAATAACCCAGCAGAACCCAGCAGCTTCTGAGAATAATGATGGCCATGCAGGAGACTCTGAGAATGCCAGTGACTGAAAGAGATCCAGCTCATGAAGTGAACTCATTAGATGAGATAGGCAGAGACTTCCAGACCGAGAACAGGCAGGGTTTGCGCCCCTAATCAGCAGGAAGTAGCTACAGAAGATGGAGACTCGACGCCCATCAACATCCCCTTAAGATTAAGGTCTGGAGTCTCTGAGGGGGGAATGAAGTAGGCAGGCATACAGGTTAAAATTGATCAGATTTGTGAACTGGAAGACCACACCCCTGTGTGACCTCATGCCCCTACCTGATGCCTTTGCTACGCCCCTGTGTGGCCTCATTCCCCTACCTGGCCACACCTGGGTGCCTACCAGCCAATCAGGTTAATTAACCACTCCCCTTTGGAAGTGGGTTAAAAGCCGGGACACGGTGTGGCCCGGGCCTGGTCTTCTTCCCTGGCCTCTTGCCAGGACAGGGCTTGCTGTAGCCCTGTGCCTCCAGGGCGCATGGCCTTTGGGCCATGTGCTCTAGGCTTCCTGGCCTAGATGATCATCCACGTGGCTGGTTCCTGGTGCTTGGTATGAACCCATATTTACCTCTGTCCCCTAAATAAAGCTCTCACTCTCCTATACATCTTTCTCACTATATAAAAGCTTAAAATGTACCATGCTGCCTCATTTATCTGTGCCAGTATTTAGAATTCTTCTCTAAATATTAGGCAAGAACCCTCTTGGGCTTATTAACATCAGGGATTTAGTAATAAGCCCGTGGTGAAATAGTAAGGCACCCCAAATTCTGGTAGCAGGGTGCATGTGGCACCCCGGATAGCATTTCTAGGGAATTTTAAGGAGCCACATTTCAGGGTAGATTTTAGGGGTCTTGTCCAATTTCAATACCAGTGGAGAGGTATTGAGACTGAGACTAGAATAAATACAATTTTGGTACAGAGAAAAATTTAAATGATGCTAAACAGAAATTAAATTATATTGATTCACAAAAGAGCGGACATATCTGTAGAGGGGTAAATTAATAAAGCATTTATAGATGAAGTATTCAAAGCAAGTTTATAGAATGCTTGTTAATTACTTTCTTTCACCTTCAAAGCTGTTCCTTTATATCCCACTTTGTGATGCTGTGGCTGCAAGCTTCATCCTCTGTTTGCAGATGTTTGCTTCTCTGGGGGGAGTCAAAAAGCCTAGAAAGAAAGTGGCTTGTTCATTTCTAGTTGCCTCCTCTTTCTGTTTGTGTTGCTGAAGAGAAATGTTTTCAGCCTGCCACTCATGCTTATGCTGTAGCTAATTACAGTTTTATAGTTGTTCTAACACTCCCAAAATGAGTTTTTTCATGCTAGCCTCAGACACTAGCACCAGCCAGCTGACACCCTTGTCAGGGTGAGGTCCCAGCTCTGCCATTCTTCCTAAGTTTTACCAATTCCACCCTGTTCTTTGTCTCCTTAGACTTAGGAGTGGTAGCTCTATCAGTTACTACCTCTGTGATACTTCATGTTCTCCTTTTACTTTTAGATTTTCTGATTACTTGCTAACACTTTAAAATTATTTAATTTTTTTAAGTTGAGCAAATTTCATATATTTCATACATACATATTTAGAAGCATAGTGTGGCTAATACTTTTTAATATTATATTCTGCATAAGGTGTTTCTCTTTCCTGTTGGGACCCTGATTGTTACAGAAGTTCATTTCAGGAATGTCCAAGGAGGTGGACACTCAAAAAAGGGATTTGATCATTGGTTTGGTCATGCCCTGAGATTTGAACACAATGCTGAGTTACTTGAAAATTCTGGATTGGGCAGTAGTAATCCATACAAACGCTGCTTTCATGATTAACCATATTTGCACTTATGTTTGATTGTAAGCAATAGCCTACTGAAGCAAGTCTATTGGGAGACCAAATGGCTGATGTATGAGAACAGTGAGGAACATAAGGTCAAGGGGATGGATGGCTACTTCTGAGTGCAGTGAAATACTTAAAAGAAGGACAGGCTCCAAATTTCAATCTGTTGATTTTGAGTCCACCCCCAGTTCCAGAGCAAATATACACCAAGGCAGAAGGTGTGTGCTCTGACCAGCTACAGAGTCTGGAATGAATTTTCCTGGGTAATTGGGTATCTGGTATGAGCTTTGCATCTAATCCCCTCACTAAGCCATTGGGCTGCCCCCTTCTGGTGGATTTGAGAATGTGCAGATCTCCCATTATAGGGGGCACAACAAACCAAGGATCTAAGCTGCTCACTGCCTATTACCTATGGACTGGGGCCTTATTTGTTCAGGCTACTCCCAGTCAGTGATTGAATATGGCAAGGGTACTAATCAAGCCTACTACTTATAGCTATAGGACTCCTCTGATACAAAAATTTGGACTGAATCCTCCTGTATGGCCTTGAAAAGCCTTCCTTTCTTCTATTGCTTGGCAATCTAGGATGCTCCCACCCAGCTCTTCTCCCCTCTCTCCTTTGCTAGGGATCTGTCTAATTTCTCTGTCTTTTCCAGAACCTCCTCTATTCTCTTTCACAGGTTATCTCCTAATAAAATCCATATGTGTTTAATCCTTTCTTGGTGTTTGTTTCTTGGAGGACTCTATTTTTACAGAACACATGCATTCTCTGTAACTTGATTGTATCCTCTTTGTGTTTTCACTCAGTACTGGAGCCTTATTATGATCTCCAGGCCACGTTACTGGGCTACCACAGTACCATTTTTGGTTTTTAGCAGTATCTCCTTCACCCAAGTTAGGAGCTAGAACTTTCTGGTGGGCCACATGAGACTATTTAACATCCCAGGTTTCTTCTGGAACCATCTGCAAGACTTTGGCTGTTGCTATGACATAGAAACTCATCACCTTGTCCCCATTCTTTCTATGACTTGGGAACCAAGAAACTCCCCAGTTTTTCCTCCTTTGGACAATGTCTGTGACTTCAACCAAGTTGGACATTGGAGTTTTGACCATTGGCCAACTTTCTGTGGTGTTCACCCTGAGATGAACAGGTTAGTTATATAAGCTTGTGACCTACATGATTTTGGACATTGTTCCCTTCCAACAATCATGAAGTTCAGGTACCAGTTTCCCATATATTAAGAATTAAAGTGGGACCAACACTGTGGCACAGCAGGTTAAAGCCCTGGCGTGCAGTGCCAGCATCCCATATGGGCACTAGTTGTAGTCCAGGCTGCTCCACTTCCGATCCAGCTCTCTGCTATGGCCTGGGATAGCAGTAGAAGATGGCCCAAGTCCTTGGGCCCCTGCATCCATGTGGGAGATCTGGAAAAAGCTCTTGGCTCCTGGCTTTGGATCTGCACAGCTCCAGCTGTTGTGGCTATCTGGAGAGTGAACCAGCAGATAAAAGACCTCTCTCTATGTCTCTACCTTTCTCTGTAACTCTTTCAAATAAGTAAAATAAATCTTTAAAAAAAATTAGAATACCACTCACCTATATGAGATGTTGAAATGTATTCCCTCCATGACAGGTGAGATTTTCAGTCGTTTTCAGTCATTTTTAATGGCGATGAATTACAGATCCTTTGTTATGAATAGTGGAAATATGAAGGAAGTGGGAATTTGAGTAAAATGAAAAATTCAAGGACACTTTTAAAAGTTCATGGAAAATGGAATTAAAAATGTTTATTTTGATACAAAAATGTTTTTGAAATCCACAGTTTTTTAACAGTATTAATTTTTCTGTGAACTTTTTGAGAATTCCTCATTCTCTAAGAGCACAAAAGCAGAAAGTGAAAGCTGGTGATAACAAAGTAAACCTCACTGACCCCATAGTTTTACAAATATAGTTAATTATCTTGGGTTTGTTTGTGTCGTAGATTCAACATAGACAGAACTAACATCTTCATCAGTTATGCAGAGTTACACAACAAAGGAAGCTATAGATTTTCAAGTGGGTAGTATTACAACTTAATTCTTTTGGCAATCACAGGTGGTAAATTATCCTGATTAACTTATGCCTCCAACATAGGAAGCTCTTTATTTTCATTTTCTTCATGCATAGTTAAGTCTTGAGTCTGATTAACTGAGTCTGAAAAGGAGGTGTAAATCCTGTTAGTAGGAAAGTTTATAGGAAAGGTTTGAGCAATGTGGGTACCATCTCAGATTACGAGGAGGTGGTCAGAATCTCCTTTACTAAACAGTGTTTTCTAGTTTATCTATCTGTCTATCTATTTATCCTTGTATCTGTTTATCTAATCTTAAAGCTAGAGACTTAGAGAAACAGAGATTGACAAGATCTCCCATCTTCTGGCTCACGTCCCAAATGTTAGCAATAGCCAGGGCTAGGCCAGGGAAAAATCAAGGCCTGGGACTCAATCTTCATCTCTCACAGGGATGGTAGGAAATGAACTACCTGAGCCATCACTTGCTGCCTTCCAGGAAGCTGGAATCAGAATAGTGAGAACTGGAACCCAGGGAGTCTGCTAAGGGATGCAGAAGTCCTAAGTGGCAGTTTACTCACTGCCAGTTCCCACACTCCTATTAAATAGTGTTATCTTAACCCAAGGGAACTGTCATTAGAGAAACGACTTTCTAGATCACCAGTATAGGTGTTTCCCTCCTATGCCTTGTTACGAAATTAGCTAGTACACTGCCAAGGAATTGAAAGATTCAAGGCTCTACACCTGCCTCTTAGCGTGTTTATTTCATTGTCTGTAATATGGACATAGAGAATGTCCTAATTAGTTTGCAGCTATTCATAAAAACAGGATGATATAGTACATACAAAAGCAATTGCAGAATAGTATTGTGTCCTACAAATGAAAAGTAATGCTATTTGTTTAGAGGAAATGTTAAGAATTAAGCACTTATAACCATGGACATTTGCAACCAGTAACTCCAGACAACTTAGTAACGGGTTTCTTTCTATTGGCTGACTATTAACCCTAAAATAGTCAGCTTAAAAATAAGTAATATCCTTGAGTCATAGTCAGATTAGGTCTATGTAACAAAGATCATAAACAAGGCAGCTTAGCACCATTTGGTTCTTACTCTTCTGGAGTTGGGAAATCTGAGATCCTGTGCCAACAGGGTTGGGAGGGGCCTCTTCTTGATTTTTGCATAGCCGTCTTCTTGTGTTAACTAGCTTTTTGACCTTTTCATGAGGGCATTAAACCATTCATGAGGGTTTCACCCTCATGGCCTAATTGCCTCTCAAAGAGCACACCTCCAAATACAATCACTTTGGGATTGACATATGACTGGAAGGGCACATAAGCATTAAATCTATTGAGTGTTGATTGGGAAAACTATGACAAAAATGCTTGTTTTCAAGAATCTGATTTCCTTTGTCTATCAAGTCTTTGTGTAAATGTATCAGAGTCCAAATTTTACTCAACACGGTCTGTTACCTTTCAATGTCTTTCCAAGATCAATAGATTTGATATTAGAAACAGTTGCTTGGGCTGGCACTGTGGTGCAGTAGGTTAAAGCCCCAGCCTGCAGCTGGCACCCCAGATGGGTTTGGGTTTGAGTCCCAGCTGCTCCTCTTCTGATCTAGCTCTCTGCTCTGGTCTGGGAAAGCAGTAGAAGATGGCCCACCTTCTTGGGCCCTTGTACCCATGAGGGAGACCGAGAAGAAGCTCCTGGCTCCTGGCTTCAGATCAGCTCATCTCTGGCCATGATGGTCATTTGGGGAGGGAACCAGCGGAATGGAAGACCTATCTATCTGGCTATACCTTTCTCTGTAACTCTGTCTTTCAAATAAATAAAATAAATCTTCAAAAAAAAAAAAACAATTGCTTAAAAAACACGTAATATTTTTGATTTAGTATTAATGAATAGTTACGGATATAATTTGTTATGATATATTGATTTTGATACTAATATCCTTCATAAAAATCAATTGTAATACTTAGGGGCTATACAAATAAATTTACATTGTATTAGTTGAATGTCAGTGCATGTATCATTTTGTATAATGAATATATCACAATTTGAAATTCAATATTTTTCTGAATAAAAATGGCTTTTAAAAGAACAGGCTAAATTTTATTTAAATGAATATATATATTAAGAAGTATATGAATATGTATTAAAATGTGTTATGATTTGTATATGATTCAAGGGTGTCCTCAAGGATTTGTTTGTTATAATTTAATCCCATTGTGAAGTATAAGAGGGTCAAAACTCAGTCCACTGTGGTGTTTAGAAGTGGGGCCTTGTGGAACTGACTATGATTTGATGAGGTCATCAGTGTGAAGCCCCTGTGATGGGTTCTCCATGGCTTTATAGGAAGAGGGACAGACACAAGAAGAGCTGTGCACATATGTGCATGTGCTCCCTGTCTCGTGCTGTGTAATGTCCTGTGCGGCCTTGGTACTTTACCAGCGATGAGGCCATCTTCAGATTCATGCCCTCAACTTTGCACCAGAACTATGAGCCAGAATAGACCTCTGTTTATAAGTAGCCCACATCAGGTATTATGGTATAGTAATGGAAATGTATATATGAAATGTAGCTTATACACAAATTTGTTTATACATTTAGTAAAATGTATTGACAATCCACTGGATAGATACACTGAAGGCATTGGAGATGCTGTTAGAAACAATATGTGGTGATGAAAGAATCAGAAAAGGAGAGAGGCAACTCAGCAGCTGGGACAGGTTTATTGCAGAATAAACCTGAGGGGGTCCTCAGTCTCAGAGACCAAAGACCACCACGCACAGGCTGAGAGAACTTTATAGGATAGGGGTGAGAGCGACTTTGTAGCTCTTCTAGTTTCTGCAGCAGCTGCAAACTGAAGATCAGGGAGGGTGGCTGAGCATTGCGGTTGGGTCATTTCCCTCCTGGAAAGTTGTCAGGTTTGTAGTGGGGCAGACTTACCAGCTCATCTCACTCTCCTCTTGCTAGACTGTAACACACTTGAGGCTGAACACATTCTGTGCTTTTGACTTTTACCATTAGATACAGTGGAGAATAAAATAGGAAAGATTTGTTTTCTATTGGAGATGAGGAAGGAAAAGATAGATAATAAATAATTAAACAAAAGATCTCAATAAAAAGTGCCAAGTCAGAAGTGAAAAATGATAGTTTAAAAACTGGTTATGCTGGTGTAAATTGAGTAGCCAGAGTGTGTGTTTCCTTTCTGAAAATGTACCATGTAACTGAGATCTGAACATAGGAAAGAGTCAGGCATGCTGAGGTGTTGGTACAAAGCATTGCAAGTAAAGAGAGAGAGAGAGAAAAAGAGAGAGAGAGAATATAACTGTTCTCAGTTGGGAATGAGTTTATTGTGAAAGAAGGCCAGGCTTGTAGGAATATAGAAAAGGGTGGATGAGTTATGAAATGAGATCAAAAGGTAGAAAAAGCGTTTGTAGGTTGTGGTGTGGCTTTCTATTTTATTTTAATTGCAACAGTTAACCATTGTAGGGATTTAAGCATGGAGGTGAATAGATCTTGTTTATATTTATGAAAGATCTCTGTCCCTGCTGCATGGAAAATCCTAATTTTAGGAATCATGGAACCCATGATCTGTGAGTGTTAGTGGGAGCTTGGTCCAGGGCAGTCGGTGGAGGTGGAGGAAAGTGGACACCTTTGCTGGTACAATCAGATGGTGAGGTGTCCTGGGATGGGTTGCATTCTGTCAAGTATGTGTGTTGAATTCTAAGTCCCAGTATCTCAGAATATGTCTGTATTTGGCAAGAGCATTTTTAAGGAGGTAATCAAGTTAAAATGAGTCTCAGAATGAGCCTAGTCCAATAGCCTGGTGTCCTTATGTGGGGGAGGAGATTTGGGCACAGGTGCACACAGAGGAAGACCACGAGAAGACATAAGGAGAGGATGCCATCTACAACCCAAAGATAGAGGCCTAAGAATAAACTAACCCTTTTGTCACTCTGATCGTGGGCATCTAGACTACTGAGATGTGAGGAAAGGAAGTTTCTGCTGTGTTAGCCACCAAGGCAGCAGTATTTTATTATGACAGCCCTGACTGATTCATGAAACAAATAAGGAAGACAAGGGCTATGCCTAGGTGTGGGGCTTGAGAAACTGGACATTTAGAGGTATCATCAGTGTCATAAATAAGGTGGAGATACAAATAAGGGTGTTGGTGGGAGACATTCAGAGGTAAATAGAGCAGTTTTATGATTTAGATGCTTGTCCACAGGCAAGAAAAAGTATCAAACAGGCAATGGCATATGCCAATCTAGAAAATGTGCACATTTTTATACAAATAAATGAAATAAATAAATGACTTTCTAGATGGCAAAACCAAGGACATATATGAATATGATATATGAATATAAGATATATGAATCTTGTTTCATATATCAATGTCAGTTAGTTAGACCCTCTATTATTTTGCATTGAAGGCAACTATGTGTTCCATGATATCTGTATCTCTAAAAGTCAACAGACTTTGGACAAAACACAAAAAGGTCAAATGTCACCTTGAAAAGCCACTCCAAATTAGAAGACAGTTTTGACATTCTGAAAACATTTACTGGTTTAGACATCATGAGATACACTTTTGAATTTGAACTCTGCCCTTTCTGGAAGAATATAATCTTAGATTATGCTATCTGGGACTCAAATTTTTCATCTATTTTATAGTGACTTTTATTAGGGGCTATTTCACTATTATTTAGCATGTTTTGGAATTTATAAGAACAGTTTTCATTATTGCATAATTTGGGATTGCTAGTTATTCAAAGTCATAAATTTCCACACAATGAATTGTTGGGATTTTAAAAGTATTTTTAAAATGTGTGATTCATTTTCCATTAACTTGGCCCATTCTGTAAGTGCTTGTTATAGCAAAGCGTTGGAAAAAGCCCAAACATCCATAACAAGTAATTGAGTAAATGTCCCCTGTGTTCCTCACAGACCAGGAATATTGCCTTCTGCTCTCTGGGTGACTGTTTCACTCCCATTGTTGCTTATCAAATGCAGAGGAGTGCCTGGCGGCCAGTTTTTACTTCAAAAAAAGGCCAGAGGTAGGAGAGTTCTTTAGCAGATGCTTTTGTACTAAATCTCCTGGCTTAGGGACAGCAGCATCTCCCAGATCTTGATCACGTGACTGCTGTAATTTCCTGGGAACCTCTGCCACCACTCTAAAACCAACGAGTTGGGTTTTGCTGCCTTACTTGGACCCCTGTCATTTAGGTCTCTGAACCCCTTCTCCCCTGTGGGATCTGAATCCTGCTACTTTCTCCCCATAGGACGTATTTGGACAATGTATTAACTATATCCTCTTATTCTGTATTTTTTTGGATTGATGAATCATAACTACGCATGTGTGGGAGGTATAATGGTGTTTTCTGATGTATGTCAATAATATGTTAAGATCTGTTGTGTGCACTAGCATATGATCTACCTTGGAGAATGTTCCATGTGTGCTTGAGAAGAAAGTGATTTTTGCTGCTTTCTGTAAATGTTTGGCCCGTGTGATTTAAAGTGTAATTCAAGTCCTATGTTTATTGATTTTCTGTCTCAATGGTCTGTCTATTGTGGAGGGTAGGGTGCAGAGCTCCCTACTATTATACTACTAAAGTGTACCCTTTCCTCAGATCACTTCATAGTAGCTCTATGTATGTAGTTTTTCTGACATTGGATACATACGTATTTACCATTGTTGTATATTCTTGGTGAATTAACCACTTTGTCACTATATAATGACATTATTTGTATCTTTTTATAGTTTCTGAGTTAAGGTTTAGCTTTGGCTGGGCTCTGTGACTGTCTCTGGTTAGACAGGTTTGAGGTTGTCTTCCCTGGCTGGTACTATTGTTGTGAATTTGTAGTTGGGCAGGGATATGTGATGATATCTGGGGTTGCTGTTTGGTCACATAGGGTTGGTAGAACCAAAGGCTGTGCTTTCCAGATACATGAGACTTGGGCTTGTATCCAAGCCTATAGCAGGTTTAAACAGAGAACCAAGGTGTGTTGGAATCACAGATCTATATCTGGAATTGGGAGGGGCCAGACGCTCTCTATGCAGGTAATCGCTGATCTACAATTGCCGCCTGGCTTGAGGAAGAAGCAACAAGAGCAGCAGAGCTTAGTTGGATCACTTGTTCACTCTTAGGGTTGGGTGAGACAAATTCTCCCTCTGGGTAATCACTGACATGAGGAGGACTTAATGGAAACACAGAAATTTTGTGGGATTGCCTCTCCCCATCTAAAGTTGGGCAGGACCAGGTACTTCCTCCATGGGCAATAGCCAACCTACTTTGCCTCTCAACCTCAGGAAGATGTAAACAAGAGCGCCTGTAGCACGTGTGGAACCTAGCATGGGATCCTCGTCTGGAAAACTCATGGACCATATTTCCTTCAGCATGATGCTGTTGGCTAGTGTCTGTGGTGTGATGTCTCCTTTGCTTGGAATGTGAATCAGCAGCCAAAAACACTAGGAGCCCCATCCCTGTTCCTCCTTTCTAATTGATCCCAGGTATTGGAGGTGAAGGTATAGTAAGACCTATAATAATAGCAATCCTTCTTGATGAGGGAAGGGAATAGGTAGAGGAGCTGAGGTTTAACAGTTTTGGTTAACTTGTATAGTACTGCAGGCCATTGACTGACAGCCCAAGCTGACCCGAACAGTAGTCTTGGGCTGCTGTTTGACAGCTACAGTGTGGCCTGTGGATGCCTCTAGGGACCTATGCACTGCAGGATAGCAACAACCAGCCCCTGAAAAACACCCCAGCCTGACCCAGCTTGCATGAACCCCCTTTCTGTGCACCACCACCAGGCACCCCCAGCCCATTTCCATATATTGAAAACTGCAAGTTCCACAATGTTGTAAACTTTGAATCAGTGTCAACTAGAAATATCCAATATGGCTGCAGGATTTGTCCCAATGATGGCCTTTACATCATTATAATAATATTGTCATGGCCTGTACTCATATTCCCATTAGGTACCTGATACCATCACACTTCTGATACTTCCAAATAAGGCATGGAAATGGGCAATAATCAATCCCTTCCCAAATTCCATCCCTTTTGAATATTCAATTAAACTCCACCCCAGAGACCACCCTGTGTGCCTCTTGATGGTATAAAGAGATAGCCCAAACCTTGTTGAAAGTTATTTAGTTTGTTTGTTGTTGCTTTTCCTTATTTGGAGTCTTTTTGTTTTGGCTTTTTGCTCATTCTCTCTTTCTCCTGAGCCTCCTTGTACTCTTCCTTTGTTTGAATAAATCCTGCCTTGTAGACTTCATTTTGATTTCTTTCATGCATGGAGTGAAGAACCTGGAATCAGTCCAACCAGATGCCCTACCTCCCACAAAACTCTGATGCTTATAATATTGATGGATTATTTTGTCTGTTCTTAAAGTAAAATTTTAAAAATTGTAATGATCAAAAGTTTTAGTAATAAAAAGTAATAATACTCACTTTTTAATTAAGATTTTTGATTTACTTTGGTAAATCAAAGTTCAGTTTACAAGGGTAATGACTGGTCACAGTTTTCACTAAGTATTAAATTTTTAAGAGATTTTTTTCATTTAGTTAAATGGCATATTTTTAATTCAGCTAAATCTTATATTTAGCACTACTCAGTGTAACTGTTACTGTTGTTTTGTTGCTACATATTGGAAAGCTGGTTCCTTTATTGAGGATAGGAATAAAATGAGCTACTTTGTGTTAACTTTCCATGTTGGCCAAGTCTCTTTGCCTGATGTTTTTGGAAAACAGAGAGCATTTTCTGGAGGGTGCTGTGCTGCAAAAAAAAAAAAAAAAAAAAAAAAAAAAAAAGAATGTAAAAGCTAAACTCCTCCTCCCTTGACCCTCAAGTGGTATGTAGAGGTAGCCTGAGAAGACCATTTTATAACTGTTCCGCTTACCTGCTCTTTAATTAAATTTGAAGTATGTATTTTAAGCATTTTTAAAAGATTTATTTACTTATTTTTATTGAAATTCAGAGTTTAGAGGCAGAAAGAGAGAGAGAGAGAGAGAGAGAGAGAGCTCTCCTATCTTCTGGTTCACTCCCCAGATTGTCATAACATCTGAGTCTGGGCCAGGCCAAAGCCAGGAGCCAGGAGATTCTTCCAGGTCTCTCACGTGGGTACAGGGGTCCAAGCACTTGGGCCATCTTCTGCTTTTCCCAGGCAACTAGCAGAGAGCTAGATTGAAAGTTCAGCAGCCGGGACATGAACTGGTGCCCATATAGGGTGCTGGCATGACAAGTGATGTCTTTACCCACTTCTGCCACAGTATCAGTCCTCAAGCATTGTTTACAGGAGAAAAGGAATTGTGTCAAAATGTTACATAATATGATCCAAGTTAGAACAAATAATACAATTCTGGTTGCAAAGTCTTAATGGAACCAAAAAAGCTATGATTTTTATCCTTTTTAGATCGTGATAAATATCTTGGCTTAGTTTTTAAAAGATTTATTTATTTGAAAGAATTACCAAGAGTGAGGGAGAGACAGACACAGTGAGAGATCTTCCATTTACTGGTTCCTCCTCAAATGGCCACAATGGCCAGGGCTGAGTCAGGCTAAAGCCAGGAGCCAAGAGCTTCATCTGGGTCTCCCCACGTGAGTGGCAGGGGTCCCAACACTTGGGGACCATCTTCTGCTTCCTGTCCCAGGCTATTAGTAGGGAGCTAATCAGAAGAGCAGCAGCTGGGACAGAACCCATATGGACACTGGCTTCACAGGCAGTGGCTCTACCTGCTACACCACAAGACCCCCGCAATATATGGGTGTATATTAAAATCTAGTAATACAGATTTATTGGTTAAGATTCTGAATAGGAAAGTAGGATGGATGAGCATTTTCATTTTTAAATAGTACAGTTTCTCTTGGTATTATAACTTTCAGAAATCCTACAGGAAGCGATGATCAGAACACAAGGACAGCAGCAATTAAGAGTACAGCAATAGCAAGGAGCTTGAGCCAAGGGGAAAACAAGGCAGGCTTCTGCAGGTGTCCCACCGCGCGTGTCTTCATGGGTTTCAGCGACCGATCCCACTGCGTCAGGATCGCTTGTCTGGCCCCCGGCCATTTCCCGGGGCCCACCAGCCTAAACTGGTAAGGGCTGCAAGGGCCAAAGAAAACTTCCAGAGCCAATCTGGGATCTGTGAGGAACAGCCAGGGAATGTTAAGCTTCACCCCAATGAAGGAGGCCAGTTCATCCATGTAGTTGATATAATCCGTCTGTATTGTCTCACTTTTGCCGAACCTAGAGGTGAGAGAGGAGATCCTGCTGAGGATATCCAAGATTCATGTCAAAACAAGAACAGGGAGAACGCCTCCCACCTTTTTAACACGTGGCCATCAACAGGAAGCTCTGTGCTAGCCATGGCATGTGGCTTGCTTAGCCTGGCCTTTGTAGTTCTGTTGGAAAACTTTCGCATTGGTCTGATTTGGAATTTCCTAAACTCTTGGAGGAAGTTGAGAAAGACATTTGATACCCATTTACAAATGGATAAATTGACTCTTGCTCACATGAAGTTTTTAGTTCATGGGCATGAGATCATCGGTGGCAGAGCTAGGAATGGACCCCAGTTCTCTGGGTTTAGTCTCATTTTCATCACAGGCCTCTGTCTGAAGCAACTTAGCCAGTGTATGAACTAGAGAAGGGAAGTTCGGGGACAGGCAGAGGGTCAAGCTGCTGCCTCTGACTCTGGCAACCCATATGGCTGCTGGCTGCTGCATTTGTGATCCAGCTCCCCACTAATGCTCATGAGAACCAGTGAAGGACGGTCCAAGTAATTGGATCTCTGTCACCCATGTGGGAGACCTGGATGGAATTCCAAGCTCCTGGCTTTGACCTGGACCAGCCCTGGTCATTGTGGTCATTTGGAGAGTGAGCCAGTGGATGGAAGATCTCTGTCTTTGTCTCTCTCTCTCTCTCTCTCTCTCTCTCTCTCCCCTTCTGACTTTGAGAGAAAGAAAGAGAAAGAGAGAGGGAAAGTTTACATCCACATACTGTCAAACTCCTCTGATTTCTAAACCTTTCTGGGTCTCTTTTCTGTGATATAGTGCAGGAGCCATGTGGGGCTGAAACTCACTATATCCTGTAGATTCTCAGTTCTATTGCATTTGACAGGATTTAACACAGCGTCAAGGGCAATATTTTTGAATGGATGATTGTGGCCTGTAGATGTCACTGTAATGACTGAATTGGGGATCACTTAAGACTGAACCAGTCCTAAGCATTCACAAGATCTGACCTTTGTCTGAGAATCCTAGGCTCCCTTTACAATAGACACTTTTACCATTTCAGCTTTGTTCCCATTTTCTCATGTATATCATTCATCATGTCTTTCACAGGAGGCAAAGTACAAGTTCCTGAAAAAGAAGGAAAGATAATATTTAAATTTATCTGGCATATGGCCAGCCTGCAATTTTTCCTTTGTAATAATTGATTATGAATTACGTTAATATTTCCAATCTCCTGTCACTTTGCAGCAAAACAAAATATTGAAGAAATGAAGAGGTGATCATTTTGGGACAAAAATCATTCCTAGTCTTCAGAGAACTACTGCTTGTCTCAGTAATTCAAGACCATTCTTGGACTGGTTTTGTAAATCAGTTATCAGATATTTCTCTCAGTTGTAAGGATTATACTCTAATCTTAGTCATATTTGTACAAAATTTAGCAACAAATTATGGCTAATTAGAGGTGAATTGTCATTGCCTTTTTTTTTTTATTTTTGACAGGCAGAGTGGACAGTGAGAGAGAGAGACAGAGAGAAAGGTCTTCCTTTTGCTGTTGGTTCACCCTCCAATGGCCACCACGGGTGGCGCACCACGCTGATCCAATGGCAGGAGCCAGGTGCTTACCCTGGTCTCCCATAGGGTGCAGGGCCCAAGTACTTGGGCCATCCTCCACTGCACTCCCTGGCCACAGCAGAGAGCTGGCCTGGAAGAGGGGCAACCGGGACAGAATCCGACACCCCGACCAGGACTAGAACCCTGTGTGCCGGCGCCGCAAGGTGGAGGATTAGACTAGTGAGCCGCGGTGCCGGCCACCTTTTTTTAAGATTTAGGAGAAAAAGTGTCCATAGGAAATAATCCTGCTTTGACAGAAAATGAATTTCCAGCAGGTGAGATGCTTAATTTAGTGAAGTCCCAAGTATCTCTCTAGAGGACCAACCATTCTTGAATGTGAGTGTGGACGGGGGCTGTCCATAAATCACTAAGGGAGTTCAAGGAGATCATATCTGATTTGGATATGTACCAGGATTTCAGGCTTATATGGGTTTACTGAGTTCTTTGAAATGGTAATTGGCTTTGTGCCCAGAGATACTCCAAATGCAGGATGAATTTTTGAGTAATCCTGGAATCACCTAAAATGAGAGTAGAACACTCCACCAATATGACTGCTCAAGACCTGCGGTGACTTGCTTAATTCCTCATTCTTTCAATCCTGAGAGGTATGATGATCATTGAGTGGCGTTTGTAGATATGACCTGTTTTTTTTTTTTTTTTTTGGACAGGCAGAGTGGACAGTGAGAGAGAGAGGGACAGAGGGACAGAGAGAAAGGTCTTCCTTTGCCGTTGGTTCACCCTCCAATGGCCGCCGCGGTCCGCGCGCTGCGCTGATCCGATGGCAGGAGCCAGGTATTTATCCTGGTCTCCCATGGGGTGCAGAGCCCAAGCACTTGGGCCATCCTCCACTGCACTCCCAGGCCACAGCAGAGAGCTGGCCTGGAAGAGGGGCAACTGGGACAGAATCCGGCACCCCGACCGGGACTAGAACCCTGTGTGCCGGTGCTGCAAGGTGGAGGATTAGCCTATTGAGCCGCAGCGCCGACCCATGACCTGGTTCTAAACCATGTAGTCTGTCTTGTCTTTGGGTAGAAGAGATTGAGAGAGAGAGACTGTTCTGGGGCCCAGCTGCTACTGGCCTTGAGTTGCTTGTAACTTGTCTCTCTGAGCCATTGCTTTGCACATCAATTCCCTGTCAATTGCCTTGTTTCTTTTCTTCAGAATCCAAGTTAAAACTCTTATCCTTACAGAGAACACATGCCCCACCTTTTCTCCGGTACCAGTCTCTGTAAGCCTGAATCCCAAGTGAAACCTTGAGTGGAATTTTGTGCCTTTATCTTCCTGGCTGCTGCCCTACAGGACATCATGGCCCTGCAATGTGTCATTATCTGGGTGGAAGGAGATAGAGGAAGGTCAGAGAGATCACTGTCATGGGAGACAACAATGATGTGGAAGGCAGTCTGGTGGAGAGGGCTGGCCCAGGAGATACAGTGGCAGGTTCTAAGTTCCTATATAAACGAAAAGCTGTTAAGTCCCAGTGAGTTAGGATATGACTGGAGACCAGAGGTATGGATACAAAAGGAAGCAGGCCTGCTAAGACTCACACATCCAGAAGTTTTATAACTCTAGGCTCAACAAAATTTTGCACACTAAATTTTGACATACCTATTTGTCATTTTTTTTTATTTTTTTTTTATTTTTATTTTTTTGACAGGCAGAGTGGACAGTGAGAGAGAGAGACAGAGAGAAAGGTCTTCCTTTGCCGTTGGTTCACCCTCCAATGGCCGCCACGGCCGGCGCGCTGCGGCCGGCGCACCGCGCTGATCCGATGGCAGGAGCCAGGAGCCAGGTGCTTTTCCTAGTCTCCCATGGGGTGCAGGGCCCAAGCACCTGGGCCATCCTCCACTGCACTCCCTGGCCACAGCAGAGGGCTGGCCTGGAAGAGGGGCAACCGGGACAGAATCCGGCGCCCCGACCGGGACTAGAACCCGGTGTGCCGGCGCCGCAAGGCGGAGGATTAGCCTAGTGAGCCGCGGCGCCAGCTCCTATTTGTCATTTAATCATGAACTTATGACCTGTATTAGCTAACAAGTACATTTGAACCTTACTGCGAATCTAATCCCAGTGCCTCTTGCTGGAGGAAACAGCCCACATTCTTTGCCTACCCCAGTCATGCTTGTGTTTCATTTTTGTTTTTGAAACATAGGAACTTAGTAGTTATATATCTTTGAGATTGGCATCTACCACGCCCAGCACTTTCTCTAATGATCTACTGCTTGTCTTTATGTAATATTTGTTGGGGGGGAGAAAATAGTAGCAGAAAAGCCATGGCCTTTCCAGTAATCATATTTTCTGATTGCAAATATCTGAAATTAGCTGGATATTGTCCTGGAAACATCTGTTTTTCTTAACCTTTCGAACAATGCAATTTTATTGAGTTTTAAAATCCTAACTATAAAGTTCACACACCATGATCTCTGGTACTTTCTGGTTGAATGAATGATCTTGAGTAATTGTCAGCTCTAAGGAATTGTAAGTCATAAAAATATCTTGTTCTAGAACATATGGTAATCTATAAAATGTTGTCCCAAGAGATATATAATTATGGATTCTGAAAACTGGATGAGACTAAACTGGATGAGACTCTTATGATTAGCACAATAGTTTTCACAAACACTACATACATTCTCATTAGCATCCATCTCCCCCATCAGTGATCTTATTTGTCCACTTACCCTTTATAACTTGGGCTGCCCAGCGGGCCTGGAGGTCAGTTGTGGGGATGGCAGCCCCTAAAGACTGGACAAGGCCAATCACTGCCATGGTTGGCTTCTCCAGTTGTGGAGGAAAGATCCCTTTAAACAAGGTGACCTTATTATTTTCGCTTTTGATGATGGAGTCATCAAGGAAAGGGTAGGCATAACCATAGCCTGTTGCAAAAATGACAGAGTCGATGGCCTCGAACACAGTCCCATCCTCAAAGATGGCTGAGGTCTCTGTGAACTCCTTCACGTTGGGCTTAATGGACACAGTGCCACACAAAATACGAGCTGGGAGATCGTCATTAAACACAGGCTCTTTCCTCAGGGTTCTGTGTGGAAAATGGAGGCATCCTTAGAGTTATAATATTTGCCATTTGTTTCATTGGTTCATATACAAATTGGCAAGGAAGGAGGAACCTACCCAAGATTTCCTTTCTGAACCATGATGTATCATCAATAGAGTTCATGAATAGAACTGATGTTACAGGAAAAAAGTAAAATAACAGAAGTTACTCTTTGCTGGCTCCTTCTCTATTTTCTCTGTTGGATCGCTCTCTTATGTTTCAGAGAGCCCATTCCAAATCTCAGAATAAGCATCAGTACCTAGTTTCCTAATAAGCCTCTATCAGGAAAATCTATAGTTAGAGAATCTTCTTATTTGAGTTTTTTCTCGGCTACTTATTACTTATATGATTTGATAAGGTTAAGATTTCTTAAGTTCTTTGGGTCTCATCTTTCTCATTTAGAATGGCAATAACTATTTACTTACCTAAAGAAGGTCAATGAGTGGCACAAATATTACAAAATATTCATGTACATGGTACTAAAATGTTAGCTGCTAGTTTTAATATAGTATATTTAATTAGTCACTGTTAAATGAGGAAGATCAAATAGGAGGAATAACATCAAAGCTGGAAATGCTTCAGTGAGGCTATCACAGGGAGATGAAGTGTGATGTCCCATCCAGTCTAAGACACAAATCAGGTGAGGGGGGCAATATCAAATAATTTAAAGGAGTTCAGAAGAAGTAGGGGCCAGTGTGATGCACTTGTTAGTCTAAGTCTGGAATGAAAGAGCTTTGACTGTTTTTCACTCAGCAGTATCTCCAATGGATGCAAGCAAATCTTAACTTAGTAATGAACTTGAGTAAAGTTGAAGGATTCTTGTTTGGCTATGGGAACTTTAAGACAGTCACAGGTAGATCCCACTGGGGAGGAAGCAACCTGGAATGAGATTGTTGGAACCCTGATTGTACAAAGGCTAAAAATCAGCCATGGCTATTGCAAGCCCTTTATTCTAAGCCCTATGCTCTCAGGCTTCTACCCTTGCTACTGCATTGAAACTGCTGTTGTCAGTCATCAAAATCAAGTCTCCAGATCCAGTGGTCTATTTTCACTTCTACTTTCACCCAACATGGTTGATGGCTTTCCTCTGAAACACTGCCTTCATTTTGCTTGCAGGTCATCTTCATATGTATGTCCATCCCTCAGTTTTCTGGCTATTCTGTCATTTACTCTTCTCTTCCTGACTTCTGAACAATGGCATATCCAGAATTCAGCCCTTAGACCTTTTGTCTTTTTTACTTACACGAATTCTTCAAGGCATGCCATCTAGCTTCATTTCTGTAAGTATAATTTATATTCTCCGCTTGAAACTCCGCTTGTCTGGAGTGCCTCACTGGCACTCCATGTTCTTTTACCTGAAGCCCAATAAACTAGGCACTACAATTTCCTTTTTTTAAATTTTAGAGAAAGAGAGAGAGAGAGAGAGATCCCATCCTCTAGTTTACTCCTCAAATGGCCATAATGGTCAGGGCTGGGCCAGGCTGAAGCAAGGAGTCAGGAGCTTCTTCGGGATCTTCTGCATGGGTGCAGGGGCTATTTATTGATCATGCCAGAGGTGATGACCTCATTCTTTCCCCTGGAAAATCCTTCCAGGAGATAACCTCATGGCTCATTTCTGCATCTTCCTCAGGGTTTTGGTTAATAGCTCACTCACATGATTCAGCATTGTGGCATAGCAGGTAAAACCACCACCTGTATTGCTGGGATCCCATATGGACATTGGCTTGTGTCCTGGATGCTCCACTTACGATTTAGCTACCTGTCAATGGCTTGGGAAGGCAGCAGAGCATGGCCCAAGAGAGACCCAGTTGAAGTTCTTGGCTTTAGCCTGGTTCAGTCTTGGCTGTTGTAGCCTTCTGGAGGAATGAATTCAGTTATTAATCTGAGTTTTTCACTCTTTATCAAAGGTTTTCCTTACCATGTGACAGGCTTGGGGTATGTTATAGGAGAAAGAAAGGAGGAGAATGAAGACACAAGCACTGTGACCATAGTTCAATGAGAGGGGTCCACTATTAAGAGGTGGGTGAGGAGAATGCATGATGGGAAACACTCCTCTGCCTTGCTACGTTCGCTTTGCCATCAAGTGAGAGGCATTAGAGCAAGTGGTTAAGAGGAAAGGCTGTAGAATCAGCAGATTTGAGTTAGTTTGAATGTTGCTCCTACTTCCTGGTTGTGGGACTTTGCTAAAGTTGTTAACTGCATCAGACCTCACTTTTTCATAAACAAAATGGGGATAATAGTAGAACCTACTTCCTAGTTGTTGTGAGGATAAAATAACACATTAGAGGCTTAGCAGAGTCTTGCCAAAATGCATTCATTAAGTGCTTCAAACATGTCAATTATTATTGCTGTTACTCTGGGAACAAATTCCTGTGATATTATATAACTTTTCAGCAGTGCAAATACAGCAAAGAGGATTGCAAAACAGGAAATCACTCCTAATATTTGCGATTCTTTATCCTCAGATATAGGAGATGTGGCTGTTTCACTAATATTTTGACTTGTTGTGTGGCTACAACACACAAAAGCTGTTGACACGGAAGGAAAGTTCAGCAGGTGCATCACACTCAACTCCACATTACCCATTTAAAGGCATCAGGCTGTAGTTCTCATGCTTGAACTTTGCGTTCATCTGCTTCACGTACCACCAGTCAGAGATGGCTGTTGGCAAGTTGTTCTTGAGGAAGGTTTGAAACCGAGTGACATACAACATGTCCCAAGGATAACCGTCATCCCAGACTCGGCTCATTACCCAGGAGCCACTTCTGGAGCTGATGACCACCTTCAGAAACACAAACCCAACCATTAAAACAGTGACCATTTGTACTGGCTGTGTGATTTGCTTCCCTGATCTCCCTTCAGAAATGTATTCACGACCCCAGCTCCCGGGAGTGTTCCCAGAAGTCATCCTTCAGTGATCACGACTCTTAGGGAGTTGCTCTGGCTGATGGCAGAGACCTCACTCCAGTTCATGTGCCCCTTCTGGGTTCCCCCCGCCAGTGACTTGATATGGGTGTGCAAAGGTCGGGTTTGTCACTCAACTGTGGCTGTTTTTCTTTTCTTTTTTTTTTTTTAAGATTTATTTATTTGAAATGCAGAGTTACAGGTAGAGAGGGAGAGAGAGCGAGAGCGAGAGAGAGAGAGAGGTCTTTCATCTGCTGGTTCACTCCTCAAATGGCCGCAATGGCTGGAGCTGGGCCAATCCGAAGCCAGGAACCAGGAGCTTCTTTCAGATCTCCCATGCAGGTGCAGGGGACCAAGTACTTGGGCCATCTTCCACTGCTTTTGCAGGCCATAGCAGAGAGCTGGATTTGAAGAGGAGCATCCAGGATATGGACCAGTGCCCATATGGGATGCTGGCACCGCAGGCAGAAGCTTAGTGCACTACACCACAGTGCCGGCCCCCTTACCTGTGGCTATTCTAAGGGGCCATCTCGCTTCACTGAAAGGTGAAGGGCAACTAACTTCTTTACCTTCCTGGAAAGTATCAGTTCTAAGAGTAGTTCCAAAAATAAACTACCTGAGCGCTTATCCACATCACTGAGTCATACTGTCACAGGAAAATTTTAATAAAGTCTGTCTGGCATGGATGAGCAGTGACTGATTGATAGGTATAGCTTCTCTTATCTGACAAATGCTATAAACAAACAATTATGATCTGTTAAGCAGTATTTTCAGTTAAAACACCTGCCATCATCCAGGAAAAGGAAAGACATTTGGAGTCAGAAAATCATATCTCAAACTCTAGCTCAGGGAAAATTCCTTTAATTTCTCTATTTTCATTCCTTTATTTCTCAAATGGAGATAATGGTAAGTACCACATGAAATTTATGTGAGGGTAAATCCAAAGTCATAACCTGTGCACTTTGGCTAACGTTACCTGGCATATAGTATGTACTCAGTAAATTTCTATTTTCTTCCATTTCTACCATGTTACTCCCTAAAACTGTAGTTATTTAGACTCTCTGCCCTCCTGCAACAATTTTTATATACATTCTTCATAAAGGAAGTCAGGCAAATAAGAAGGGGCTGACAGATCAATTTATTAATTTGAGAGCCTCCAAAATTGGCCTTCCTTCCATCTAGTTTATCATATGTATAAATATCACCCATATAAATATGAATATATCAAAACTTTTATTTCATCATGTTTCCTTAGCATAAGAAGCTGAAATAATTCACCTTTATTTTTGAAAACCATCTGTATTCTTTATTATTCAAGTCTCTAAATGGATGACATAACCTGACCCTAGTCTTTCTTCCTATCCTAGCCTTGTAGCCACTCTGTTCTTGGAATCCGGAGACCTGGCTGTCAGTCCTCTAAACCTTCCATGTCAGTCATTAGAGTCTTCTATGACCTCCAGAAAGACAATGGACATTTCTTCTTCTCAGTTATCTTTTCTGGTAAAGACACATAATAAAATTCTACTACCCTTTCCCTATAATCAAGTGAGCTCGTTTACCTGAAAGTATCTGAACACCACAATGTATTATGTGCATTGTTATTATGAAGATCCTCCAAATCAGCCAGACAAGTTTATAATAGTCAAATATAAAGTGTTCACTCCTCCCATCATTCCTGTGCTCATGCTTCTGTTTCCTCTTCAACCTTTAATTTATCCTCTAAGGCTGGTTCAGGGGATGGGTATTTAGTATAGGGGTTAATATGCTGCTGTGACATCTGATCCAATATTGGAGTGCTGGTTTTGACTCACAGCTCCACTCTCAATTCCAGTTTCCTATTGACATGTAAGTCGGGAGGTGTAGTGACAGCTCGGGTAGTTGGGTCCCTGCTACCCATATGGTGAGGCCTGGATTGAATTCTCAGCTCCCAGCTTTAATCTGGCCTAGCCCCAGCTCCTGTGGTCTTCTGGGGAGTAAACCAGCAGCAGGGAGATCTCTGTCTGCCTGTCAGTCTGTCTCTTTCTACCTTTCTGAATTTTTAAAATTATTTAATTATTTTTAATTTTCATTCTTTGTTTAATTTTTTTTAAATAGACTGAGTCAGGTCCATCTCCCCTGTGAGACCTCCAGTTCTATAAACTTTTAGGCATTTGGTCCCTGAATCATTTGTTTATCCTTTATTCTAGTAGTATCCCTTGTACTGTTGTCATGTTCTCTACTTAACTCTTGGGACTTTGTTTAATTTATGTATGTCAGTGCATCATTTTTCCAACTAGACTGTGAACTTTCTGAGAAGAAAGACCCTGCAGTCACTTTCGTTTTATGCCTTCATGATATCAAGTGTAGCACTTTGAGAAGATAAATAAGAGTATATATTTCTGCCATTTGTCCTGACATGATGTATTTTTTCACTAATTCTAATTCTATGACATAAAATAGGACCTAGGTTGGGGTGCTCAATCTACAAGAGATGACTTGTGTTGGGGATGAAGGATATTAGCAGGCATGACATCTGGAAATGAGATTCCTGTCTTGGCTTCTCAGCAGTCTGCCCCTAAAGAATCTTTCAAAACTAGTAGGTGACATTTGTCCAAACTCTTTAACATGACCTAACCTAAGAGGCCCTGTATCACCTCTTCTTTTCCCTACAGCCTCTCCTCACATCACTCTTTTCCAAACCCAGGGATTTGCAGCCAAAGGAGCCTTCTCTTAGTTTCTCATGAGGCACTAAGTTTTGTCATGATTCACGATTTATGCCTAGAGATCCCTTCTGATACCGTACCTCTTTCTTATCTTTTAGTTCTCAGCTTAAATGTCACCAGCTCAAAAAGAATCTTTGCATGTACCAGTCTGAAGTAGGTCATCCCTATAAGCCACTCTTCCACCATGCTGTTACCTTCTTTCTTAGCACTTTGCACAATTGTAAATCAAACCTTTGTTTGTTGATATCTATTTTTCTCATACTGGATTCTGAGTTCTAGAGTAGAAGTCTGTCCTTTTGTTTGCCTCTCTCTCCAACACCCAAACCAGTGCCTGGCAACAGTAGGTTCTGACAATAACCACAGGATGGATGGTTGGTTGAATACATGGCTCTGTATCTACATTGCTTAAATTATGGACAAATGCTTTAACTCTGTAGCATTTCCCCAGGTAGATTGCTTTTATCTGTTGCTATTGAGAAACCTGAAGCCTAGAAGAATCAAAGGACTTGCCCAAGAGTCTCAGAGTCATAATCTTAATCCTAAATTCTCATGTTAGGCATCAAATGTCTTTAAGAAGACCATTGCTAATGTTCTGTCTTTGCCTGTTAGGCTATATAAAATTCACCAGTGGAGGAGGACACTGCAGGGAGGTTTCCTAACAAATACCAAACACAGTTAATTAGAAGTAATGGGCCTCATGGGCTGGCGCTGTGATGCAATGGGTTAAGGCACCAGCCTGCAGGGCTGGCATCCCATATAGGTGCCGGTTTGAGTCCCGGCTGCTCCACTTTTGATCCAGCTCTCTGCTATGGCCTGGGAAAGCAATAGAAGATGGCCCAGGTCTTTGGGTCCCTATACCCATGTGGGAGACCCGGAGGAAGCTCCCGGCTCCTGGCTTGAGATCAGCTCAGCTCTGGCCATTGTGGTCATTTGGGGAGTGAGCCAGTGGATGGAAGACCTTTCTCTCTCTCTGGCTCAAACTCTGTCCTTCAAAAATATAAAATTAATATTTAATAAAGAAAAAAGAAATAATAGATCCTAGTGTTCCACAACACAACAATGTCTTATACTCAGTCCAAGAACTGAAGTAGAGGAGTTGATAGGCTCCAAGCATAAAGGATAACAAGACAGAAATCTTAGTTTCCTGATTTGATCAGTTTAAAGTGTATACATATGTTGAAATATTGCACTGTACCCCATGAAAATGTATATATAGTACATGTTAATCAAAAAATAAAAGTAAAATGACACCTCACTTGTTACCGAGGGAAGCTGAACTATGTAATACACCATTTAGAGTGGGTGTTACTGCACAGCAGCAAAAGCTGTCACATGGGACTCTTGAATCCACACTGGAGTGCAAGTTTGAGACAACGTTCCTCTGCTTCTCATCCAGCTTTCTGCTAACATTCCTGGGAATGCAGCCAATGGAGACCTAAATACTTGGGTCCCTGACTCCAATGTGGGAGACCTGGATGGAATGCCTGGAGCCTGGCTTCCAGCTGGCCCTGGCTGTTGTGGGCATTTAGGCTGTGGTGGGCCCTGGCTATTGTGGATGGAAGATCTCTCTCCTTTTCTCTCCTCTCCCTCCCTCTCCTGTCACTCTGTCTTTCACAAGAATAAGTAAATCTTTAAAAATATAGAAGTAAGGGCTGGCGCTGTGGCATAGCAGATGAAGCCGCCTCCTGCAGTGCCTGCATCCCATATGGACACAAGTCCCTGCTGCTCCACTCTGATCCAGCTCTTTGTTATGGCCAGGGAAAGCAGTACAAGATAGCTCAAGTCCTTGGGCCCCTGTTCCTACATAGGAGACCCAGAAGAAGCTCCTAGCTCCTGGCTTCGGATCAGCACAGCTCCAGCCATTGCGGCCAACTGGGGAGTGAAGACCTCTCTCACTGTCTCTCCTTCTCTTTCTATGTAACTCTGACTTTCCAATAAAATAAAATAATTATTTTCAAAAAAATAGAAGTAAAAACTAGAAATAAAAGGGGTGAATTCATCAAAAGAAAAAATACTATTTTTGTACCCTCTCCTCCCCCCATACAATTTCATATCACACCTTTAAAAGTGTTAATAATTGTTGCTGTCTCTTTAAAGGTAGCTTCCTTATGGGGGAAGTGATACCTGTTCAGCTGTGTGGCTGAGCTCTGTGGCAATATCACAGCCAGAATTCCCTAAGCCGATCACCAGAACACGCTTTCCCTTGAATATTCCGGGTTCCTTATACTCCCTGCTGTGAAAGCTTTTACCTTTGAAGTGCTTTAGCCCTGAATGAAAAATAAGAAACACATGAATTAGTTTGGTTTTCATCAGAAAAAAAATTGCTTTAAGTAAGTGATCTTGTGGGTGGATGCAGTTAAAATACTAAAGAATTTTTATGCTTCAAATATATTACATATCACAGAAATATTTATCTTATTTATACTTTTGTTAAAAAAATCATCAAGACATTGAATCTTGCCAGAGGTGTAGAAGGCAGCCTAAGTTTCAGACTTACCTGGAAAGGAGTCTTTTGGTAGGTTGGGATATACATGGTGTCCAGAACAAATCATTACAGCATCAAAGACAGCAGTTTCTTTCTTACCATTCCTTTCAGTGGAAACATACCACTGGCCAGTCACTGAGAAATCAGGATGTTTCTTTATGCTGGATACAAGTGTCTATGAGAAATGGAGAAAGCAAGCTGCTTTTTCTATGCTAACAGATTTGGCAAAAACAGTGCGAAAAAAAAAAAAAAACCCTTAAAGATATTTCTTAGGAAAATACTTAATTCATTATTGACGTACATGTTACAAATTTTTTTTTTTTGTATGTTACAAATTTAAAATTCCCTCAGAATATATCAGAACACTAAATGACATGTGTAAGGAAACGGGATGCAGGTTGGTGTCTCCTCACACAGGGCACCAAGCATAAGGAAAAGGGTGCAGAACAGAGAGGAGACAGGGTACAAACTCACAGCCAGACCGAATTTATTCAAGGAAAAAAACTCCCAAAGGTCGACCAAATGCCAGTGTACACACATACCAAACGCAGGCTGAAGGCCCACACTCCAGCAGCCTGGGCCTTTTTATGTCTTAGGTGGGCTGGTGTGGGGGTGGGGGACAGTAGGGAGCTTCTCCTTACAGGTTTTTCAAGTTTGGCTTCAAACCTGGGGAAGGATACAGGGGGTGGGGTGGTATAAGATTTAAGGGAAGCTCCAGGCCTCCTTCCTGCAGGAGAACTTGGAGTGAGGAAAGTTGACCCAAAGGAGGAAAATGGCTTGAAGAGGGAGACCTCTGACCATTACCATTTCTCTGTGTAAAGTTCTTAAAATTTTAGAAAATTTTGAGACGAAAATGCCAAATTCCAGCTGTTTCAGAATCATTGTCCACTTTATATTGAGGCCAAATTTTAGTGCAGAAGTGGATTATTCACTTCTGCTTTGTCTCCCCCTTCAGGCCCAGCTTGAGCAAGTCTTTTAAGAGGAGGACCAGAGTGTGGGGTCGAAATTTGGAAATGTGGAACGCATGACATGATAGGAAGAGGGTCCTTTCACAAAGTGTTCCCCAGGAAAAAAACCATCCCAACTCAGAAACTAAGTTCTGAGTCCTCTAAGAGGAGAGAGCGAGAATCCCCACACTTAAACCAGAGTCCCAGCTCTAAGCTGTGGTGGATGAGCATTCCCCCAAAGTGAGGGTAACTGACCGAGCACCCCAGGCTCTGGGGGGCGGGGGGGGGGGAGAACCAGTCGCCTGAGGCGACAGAGACCTCTCTTACCAATCTGATGAGTTAGGTTCCTTGTGGCATGCAGTGATGAGATCTGTCAGAGATTCTGGCTGTGATTTCGTTGGGAAATGAGAAAGTACAAGAGAGAATGAGAAAGTGTTCTGGAAAGGCATCTCTCAGGGCCATCCGGTCAGAAAGGAAAAGGAGATTGCAGGAAAGAGAAGGTAGGAGGTGGGCAGAGACAGTAAAAGGGGGAAGAGTTCAGAAAGAAGAGAGTTCAGGGGAAGGGTGGGGGATGACAGCTCTTACCGAGAGAAGGCAGGAGTGGCGGGCTTGGGCATTATGCTGATCCCTTGCTCCCCTCCTCACACAGGGCACCAAGCATAAGGAAAAGGGTGCAGAACAGAGAGGAGACAGAGTACGAACTCACAGCCAGACCAAGTTTATTCAAAGGAAATAAACTTGCACAGGTCCACCAACTGCCAGTGCGCACACAGATTGAACATGTGGCGGAGGGCCCAGACCCCAGCAGCATGTATGTTTTTATTCCTGCATGGTTTTTTGTATTGCTCAGTATTTTCTGCAGTACCAGAGTGACACCCACTGGTGTCAATCATAGTTTAAATGCAGTGCACACCACATCTAGGAATACAGCCACTTCCTAACTCACCTCTCTAGCCATCTGATATTTTAATAGTTTTACTATCTTAAAAATATTAATGTTGTCTTACAGTGAAAGACATTTATTCTCAAACCTTAGGATGTATAAAAATCACCTGGAAAACTTCTTAAAGTGCAAATTCCTGAACTGCATTTCCAGATGTTCTGGTTCAGTAGTTCAGAGGTGGGGTATGAGAATTAAAATTTCCTACAAACATCCAGGTGATGGTGATGCTACTTGACCTATACTGTGAGTAGTCCTGGACTAGATTATCAGTATTTATTTGTAGCTAAAAAACTATCTGTTGGTGTGTGTGCCCTCTTTTGAAAAAATATTAATTATTCTAGTTACATTGAAAGGAGAATAATTATTTTATATTAACTGTTTTTTAAAAAATATTTACTGGCTGGCGCCGCTGTTCAATGGGCTAATCCTCTGCCTGCGGCACTGGCACCCCGGGTTCTAGTCCTGGTCTTGTAATCAAAATAAAACCCATTAGTGAGATGTTTTGCAATTTTTTTTCATAGTAAGACTTTGAAATCCATTGTGTATTTTATGTTTATCTCGTTTTTGTGGCTAAGTGTCAATCATATTAAATAATAGACTCAAAATAATGTTCACATACATTTTTGTAGATCAAGAAAATTCCTTTCTATTTTTAGTTTGATGACAGTTTTTTCATTCTTTCTTTAAAGCATAAATGGATGCTAAATTTCAGTTAGTGCCTTTTCTGACTGTTCAAAAGTAAGCTTTTGTAGTAAATTATATATTTATATTTTATCATATTAAAACAGTCTTGCATTCTTAGGCAGAACTCAATTCACTAAAGGCAGTTATTGGGTTAAATTTTGAAGGATTTTTTTGTGTTGCTCTTTCTGGGGGAAATGGGCTTGCAGTTTCCAATTTTGTATTGTCCTCTCTGCTTTTGATTTCAAGGAGTAATACCACGGAGTGAGTTTTGGAAATCATATTTTGTTTCCTTGTTTCCCAAAAAGTTTACAAAACGCTGAAATCATTTCTTTGTTGCAAAATTTGTAAATACTCACTTATTGAACCATATGTTTATTTTTTTATGGATGATTTTCAATTTCTAGGTCAAAAGAATTATGTCACCAAAGAAGCATTCAAGCTTTCTACTTCTTGAATGAGGGTTTTTTTTTTTATTTTTTTTATTTGACAGGCAGAGTTATAGACAGTGAGAGAGAGAGGCAGAGAGAAAGGTTTTCCTTCCATTGGTTCACTCCCCAAATGGTTGCCACGGCTGCACTGCACAAATCCGAAGCCAGGAGCCAGGTGCTTCCTCCTGGTCTCCCATGCGGGAGCAGGGCCCAAGCACTCATGCCATCCTCCACTGCTCTCCCGGGCCACAGCAGAGAGCTGGACTGGAAGAGGAGCAACCAGGACTAGAACCTGTCACCTATATGGGATGCCGGCGCTGCAGGTGGAGGATTAACCAAGTGAGCCATGGTGCCAGCCCCTTGAATGAGTTTTGACAAATTAAAAAAAAAAAAAAAATGGTTGAACAATTTTTCCAGCAAAAACGTTTGGCAAGTACTTTTATATCATTCTTTGAAAAGATGTAAAGGGTTTAATTTATTTATGTGAGAGGCAGAGTGATGGAGAGAAGGAGAAACAGAGATATCTTCCATTTACTGGTTCACTCCACGAATGGTTGTAATGGCAGGGGCTGAACAAGGCTAAAGCCGGTAGCTGGGAATTCTACCTGGTTCTACCTTGTAGGTGGTTGGTGTACAGTTACTTGGGTCATCACTCTGTACTTTCCCAAGCACATTAACAGGGAGCTGAAACAGAAGTGGAGCATCTGGGACTCAAACTGTAGCTCCAATGTGGATGCTGGCATTGCAGTTGAAGACTTTAACCTGTGTCATGGTGCCAGTCCCTAATAGTTCTTTATAAGTAAATTTGAAATTTCTATATGGATCTATTTTATGTACCTTTTGATTCCTGATATTTAAAATTTTTCTCTTTGCTCATTTTTTTCTTAGCCTGCCGGCTATCTTTCTATTGTTATTTTTTGAGTCTATCCAATAAATGAAGTATCAATTTTTAAATATACTTTGTTTTCTATTTAATTAATTTCTTTTATTATCCTCTTCACTCTATATAGTTTGTGTTTACACTTTTTTTCTAAATTATTAAACTTATTAGTTTATAAATCTTTCTCATTTTCTATAAAAGGATTTAAGTTCATAATTTCATCAAATGTAAATTATTATTCAGTTTTAAATATTAAAAATCCCCACTGAAAATTCTTCTTTAACTCATATGTAATATAGAAGAAAGGGTTTTAAAATTCTAGATTCATAGACATTTAACATTTATTTCTTATTTTTGATACTAAACTATGTGGTCAAATCTTATAAATTTCCTGTAGATACTCTTGAGGAGAAGGAATATAATCTGGTGTAAGAAAGGTCATCCTGTTCAAAATGTTGTCAATAAGAAAGGGACACTGACAGGAAGAAATGGGAATAGAGTGAAACAGACATGAACTTGTTCACCATTCTGCCAATAGATAATTCGTCAATAGTATCTTACCTTAAACTGTATGTATTTCAGGAGGTTTTTTTCTCTGGCAAATGTAGTGATATATTCCTGGAGCTTGCTGTTATGCATAAAGTTGGGGAAGTCATCAGGGAACGGGAAGTCTGGAAAACACATCATCTCTTTAGAAGAGTTGGTAAACACCGACTGGTAAATGCTTGCTCTGCCCTCTTCTGCATGGTCCTGTGAATGTACAGATTCAGACGGGAGAGAATTGGCAAGTTAGTACCCAGGTCACATCCGAGGCCAGTGCCAAGCAATTATGCTTGCTTGAATTAAGTTCGGTAAGATGACACATAAATTAACATCTGTAAAACAATTGATGCTGACCACAAAAGTTTATCAAGGGCATCTAGGATATGGAAGGCAAACAAACTTTGAATTTAATTATTTTCTTTTAGAAATATGTAATTAGAGTTCTTCTACTTCCTAAAACTCTAAATAGGGTGACATATATTTACCAAAACTTAACTTTGCAAGATTTCAATGGATCATCTCATGAGTATGATCATCTAATGGTCAATTTATAAATGCAAACAATGATATGTGTTTGAGATTATTTATGCTGTTTCTAAATGTTCACATTTTTAAGTTTAATCTTTTAAAAATTAAGCTTTTAAAAAATCAAGTATAAAATTATGTGTTAACACTGAATGTAACATTGAATATAAAATTTAACCTTTTAAAAATTAATTTTTGAAAAAATAAGTATAATATTAACTCTGAAAACCATTCTAAAAGAATCTTAGAGAATATATTGAGTGACAAAAAAATAAAGTGAACATTGTATAAAGAGTGATTAACAGTTAGAAGTTCTGGACATTGTGTCATGGTTCTCAACCTTAGTCACACCTTGATTAAATTGGTATAAACCTGAGCTGAAGTGTAGGTTAGAGTTAGGTCCCATTCCCACAGATTTAATTTATTCTGCCAGGAGTTTTAAGCACTCCTAAGTAATTCTAATGTTCAGCCAAGGTTGGCAGTCACAGTGTAGAATGAAACAAGTAAAAGTTAATGACCAACCAACCATGGTTACTGTGAAAGCTCCTACCACAGGCCACATCTATTGTGGCTGTAAGTCCAGCAACGCAAACTATTGAGGTAACAGGCCTTATTTATATACATACTTAGAATCATGATAAGGGATGGAATCTTTCTTGGACCACCAAGGTCCTTTATGTTAGGCCAAAGGTTTAGGTGAATTATCTTTATTTCATATGAGCTCCCCAAACAATAAATCAGTAAATCGTTTTGATTTTGTCTTGAAGTTTCATGAAGAAAGATCAAAGTGCAGATTTCTACGTGTAGTTGTTTGTTCATAAAGAAAAATCCTGAGCACAACGAATTCCTAATTAGGGTTCATATAACTCAAAGTTCAGGGCCCCCAGAAAATGAATTTTTAGTGGTAGAATATTATGATTATACTAAAAGCAATGTGGCTATTGCCTGTTACTGACAAGTAATTAAGTAACAGGCTAGGTAACATGTTCGTTTCAGAAAGCAGTGTGGTATTGAAGTGGTATATGGGTTTCCTACTTCTCTTTTGGTGCATTGATCTTGCTGGTGAGAATGTGGGATTGGGTTTGTTGAGTTTACAAATTTTGATAAATATGAGAATGAATACAATAAGAGAGGAAACATTAGAGGACATGTTGCTATGTAGACCAGAACAACAACAACAAAAAGTCAAAGAAAGCTAAGAAAGGATTGACTGTCCAGAAAACAAGTCTGTGTTCGTCAAACTTCAAAACAAAATCCGTACAGTTTACTGCCTTACTGTTTGGAGAACTCCCGAGGAAGGCAGGGGTGGAGGTGTGTACAGTTCATTTATATCTGTGGCCCGTTTATAAAGTACCTCACTTACTCTGTGACCAAACAGTAAGGGAAATGTTATTTTGGCTTTGGCTCAGGATTAGAAGAACTAGTTGGGTACAGCAAAGTGCTATAGGAAAAAGCTGTAAAAACTTAAACTATCTGCACCTTTAGTATGCCTCACACTTAACTAAGTTTAGATTTCCTGGAAGAAAATAAAAGTTGAGAGGAAGTAAAATGCTAACATCAACTTAAACGAAAGTAAAGAAAATATAAAATTAGCATCGTTTTTAAAACACAATTAGTCTTTTTAAATAATTGGTGTTTCTCAAACTGTACTAAGAGTCATGTTGTACTACTAGATGTATCATCACATTTGACATCTGTAAGTCCCCTAACAGTGGCAAAATAGTTAAGAAATAAGTCACTGTATTGTTTCTTGTGGCTGCTGAAACAAATTGCCACAAATTGAAGTTTATTTTCTCATGGTTCTGGAGGCCAGCAGTCAGAAATCAGTATTACTGGGCCCCAAACAAGCTGTCAACAGGGCCATGTTTATTTTCAAACATTCTAAGAGAGAAGCCATTGATTGATTCTTCCAGCTTATGGTGGATATTAGAGTTCCTGTGCTCTGTCAGCGTGCACACACCACGTCCATCCCTTGGCTTGTGACTCCTTCATCCATCTTCAGAGTCATAGCACAGCATCTTCAAATTCTTATTTTTTTTTTTTTTACAGGCAGAGTGGACAGTGAGAGAGAGAGAGAGAGAGACAGAGAGAAAGGTCTTCCTTTGCCGTTGGTTCACCCTCCAATGGCTGCCGCAGCCAGCATGCTGCGGCTGGCGCACCGCGCTGATCTGAAGGCAGGAGCCAGGTGCTTCTCCTGGTCTCCCATGGGGTGCAGGGCCCAAGCACTTGGGCCATCCTCCACTGCTCTCCCGGGCCACAGCAGAGAGCTGGACTGGAAGAGGGGCAACTGGGACAGAATCTGGTGCCCCGACCGGGACTAGAACCTGGTGTGCCAGCGCCGCAGGCAGAGGATTAGCCTATTGAGCCGCGGCGCCGGCGCAGCATCTTCAAATTCATGTCTCTATGCTGACATTAGCACATCACCATCTCTCTTCTTTTTTAAAAACATATTTTAATTTATTTGAGAAACAGTGTGATGGAGAGAGTGCTCACTCCCCAGATGTCTGCAATGTCTCTTGCTGGGGTTGAAACTAGGAGCCAAGAATTCAGTCTAGGTCTCCACAAGAATGTCAGAGACCCAGTGACTTGAACCATCACCACTGCCTCCCAGGGTCTACATTGTTAGGAAGCTGGAGTCAGAAGCTGGAGGCAGGTACAGGATCCAAGCACTCTGGTGTGAGACATGGGCTTCCTAACTGCTGTGTTAACCACCAAACCAAATACTGTCCCATCTTCTTTATCGATCTGTGTTTCCCTCTGCCTCCCTCTTACAGTGTTACAAAATATATCATTTTGGTCCCTTCCAAATAATCCAGGATAAATCTCAATATAAAGAATTTAAAACTAATCATGGCTTCAAATCTTATTTTTCCTTGGAAGGTAACATTTATAGTTTCAAGAATTAGGATGCGGTATTGGTAGTGTTGGGAATTATTCAGTTACTCAGGCTACCTCAGTCTCTCCTCTCATCCCCAAAGATTCACATTCATCCCTCATGCACAGTAAATTCTCCTGATCCCAGTATCTCCAAAGTCTCAACACTCTGCAGCTTGACATCAAGTCCCAACTTTCATTTATGTCTCATCAGTGCAAAAATCCCAAATCTCGTCATTTAAATTATCTAAGGCAGGTATAAGTGAGACCTGAGTATGAGCCATTATAAGGAAATTCTTTCTCTTCTAAGGATCTGTAAAACTCAAAAATAAGTTATCTTCTTTTAAAATACGGGCCGGCGCCGTGGCTCAATAGGCTAATCCTCCACCTTGCGGCGCCGGCACACCGGGTTCTAGTCCCGGTTGGGGCGCCGGATTCTGTCCCGGTTGCCCCTCTTCCAGGCCAGCTCTCTGCTATGGCCAGGGAGTGCAGTGGAGGATGGCCCAGGTGCTTGGGCCCTGCACCCCATGGGAGACCAGGAAAAGCACCTGGCTCCTGGCTCCTGCCAGGATCAGCGCGGTGCGCCGGCTGCAGCGGCGGCCATTGGAGGGTGAACCAACGGCAAAGGAAGACCTTTCTCTCTCTGTCTCTCTCTCTCACTGTCCACTCTGCCTGTCAAAAAAAAAAAAAAAAAAAAAAAAAAAAAATACAATGATGGGGGCAGGTGTTGTGGTATAGCGAGTTAAACCACTGCTTAGTATGCCCACATCCCACATTGGACTGCCTGGTATCTGGATCAAGTCCCAACTCCACTTCTGATCTAGCTGCCTGCTAATGCACACTCCGTGAGGCAGCAAATGATGGCTCAAGTACTTGGGTCCTTACCACCCACACAGGAGACCTGAATGAAGTTCCTGGTGCCTAGCCCAGCCCTAGATGTTGTCTGCTCTTTGCTAAATGGGTACATGAATGGATGATATATCTCTCTACTTTACAAATAAAAATAAGTAAACCTAAAAAAAAATATGTATAATGGTGGGAAAAGCACAGAGGAACAGCTAAGAACATTCCACTCTGGAATGGAGAAAATGGATGGAAGAAAGGAATTGTAATGCCAAGCAATTTTGAAATCCAGCGGGGCAAATTCCATTGTTTCCAGACCTGTGAATAATTCTTTGTGGCTCAAGCCTCTGCACTGTATGCATGAGGTTCTACTCTCTGGGCTATCTTTTTTTTTCTTCTTGAAGATTATCACATGTTTTCAATTTTCAGTTCAGTTGTGTTAAACTATGACACCAGCTTCAAATTTTAAAGTCTTCCTTTTGCAGCAACAAAGGCCACACTCACTGTTTCTGGCTGTGTTCCTCTGAATCAGGAAACCAGCAGTGTGTACTATGTTCAACAATACTTTCCAACATACGTTGGAAGAGCATATTTTGGTCAAAACCCCTACGGAGAAGACCCGGCTGGGCAGAGTCCCCTAGTGCAATGATACCCTGCAACTTACAGAGAGGTTAAGAATTCAGGCTGGAGAGAAAGGCAAGCTTGAATTGGGATTTTGTTTTCACCATTTACCAGGTGTGTGCTTTTGTCTCTTTGCTTTTTATGCTTTAGATTAATATTTAAAAGGGAAAAATTATTCTTAGCTGATAGGAATTTTATAAAGATTGGATTTTGTGTGACATACTGAAAACACTCTCTGGGAGTCATCAGTGTTGCTATGTGGAGTCCCATCATCACACCCCATGCAAGGTGCTGGGTGGCTTCAAGAGTTCTTTACAGTCTACAAAATACTTGTATTAATAAGAATAATGCCTCATGGCGTTAATAATATTTAAAGAGCCATCACAGACACTGTTTCATTAACTACTCAATCCTTTTTATCAAGGTACACAGTATGATCCTAATTTTGCATTTAAGGTGAAAATAGTGGTTTAAAGGGGTTATAAATGTGTATGCATATATATATATGTTTTCTATATACAAAAGGGTTATATATATATGGGTTATATATATGTATATATGTGTGTGTATATATATGTGTATATATATATCATAAGGAGAAAAATAAGATGGGACAGGCTTAGCCAGGCAATATTCCTAAAGCTGGAGACAGTGCCGGAGTGAGAGGCACAGGAAGACCTCATACTTGCCATTGTCAGGCAACAGAAAAAGTGATTCAATGAGTGTGTGCATGTCTGTTGAGAGAGTTTTTAAAAATACATAGAGACAAAGATAGCACCAAACAACTTCAAAACAGTGTGCCTTGTCCTTGGTTCCTTCTGCAGCTGCCCAAAGTCAGCACTTGAAGTTTTAAAATCTGCGGTTTGAATCGCTAAGATATCTTTGGTAACATCAACAGAAGAATGGGAAAACTATTGTATTTTCATGAGTCCATCATGCTATTATTATATAAACCTAACCAGTATTTGACCACAGATTTTACCACACAAATGGCTCCTACTAATGATCTATCAGGTAGGTGACCTCTGCCTACAGAACTTCCAGGCTTGCCCATTGTCTAACTTACTTCTGATTTGCAGCAGAGCAGCTATTTTCTGATGTGCTCCAATATTGTTCTTCATGTAGTCCAGCCCAGTAACTGCCATGCTCATAGGTTTGGAAGCCCGTGCTGAAGCCCTGGGTTTCCACTCACTCCCCGCCTTGCTCCCCTGTTTATGGCAGCGACACCACACTTACTGAAAATTTCCACAGTCCTCCGATGTCATCGCTCATCTCAAAGCAGGTGGGCTCTAACCCTTCCTCCAGACAGCTCCGGATAGAAGCCAAGCCACTGATACCAGCTCCAATGATGGCCACTTTCTTCCCCATAGTCACCTGTACACAGGCCCAGAGAACATTACAGCAACAGTACTGGTGAGATTCGTTTTTTTAAATTTTGGTTTCACTCTTTAGTTTAATTTGAAACTTCAAATTTCTTTTCCAAGCAAACACTACTTAAAAAAAGTTTGGAACTCCTTTGAGCAATCTTACTCCCTTTTTCATTTCTCTCTAATTTTTAAGGAGAATACTTTTTTCCAACAAATAAGAAGCACTTTGTGCTACACGGATGAATCGGTGATTATGCGCATGCAGACAGCTCCCCTCCATACTTATATTGCCTTTGGTCTATTGTTATATACTCTCCTCAATAGACAGTGCCTAGGAGAAAGACGATGCAAGTCACAACTAAAACATGCTATGCCCACCCACATTGACAAAAATGCATATACATGAAGAAACAACTACATGTGTGCACATATACACACGTATCTTATCTTCATTCTACTTTGAGTCAAGACTTGATAAGGAACAATGTCTGAGAATGTCTGTATTTCAGTACACAAGAGTCACCCTCTTTCCTCCCCTGATAGGTTCTACCTTCTCGACTGAAAAGTCAATTCCTTATCTAAAAACAACTTCTTCCCACTAGTTTCTACCCCAACCTCCATTCTCTTCTAGAAAATCACATCGCTTAATCTTTTCCTGTTCCTGACACTATGTTTAGACTCTACTACTACTTTTTCCTATTCTTTTTTTCCTTTTAGACAAAAATGGTAGAGCTGTGCAAGGACATAAACACAGATGTTAGGAGCCATGATATATGGTTCTCAGAAAAAACAAAAGAAATGAAAACAAAGCAAAACAAAACCTGCCCGAACGTTATCCCCTTTGCACATACAGACTACTGTATGCTCCTTCCTTTACCAATCCCACCCTCCTATTTCTCAGCCCTTCATAATATAATCCCTTTTCTCCCTAGTACCTTTTCCTTTTCTTCCTTTCTTCTGTATGGCTAAGTCCTGTCCCAGTCGCCTGGGCAGTTTGAGAGAGAAAATGCTTTATAGTGAACTCACATTCTAGGTAGCAATGGGAGGAGCTGAAATGAAAGAGGTAGTCATTTCTTTGTCCTCTGAAAAATGAGTCCACGCCCCAGTCCCTGTGATGGGTGGAACACAGGCCCAGCTTCTGTGTCTCTGCCCTCGCTTTTCCATTGGTTATAAACACAACCTAGGGTTACATTTTTTGGACCCTTGATCTGAAAGTCAGGCTGTTTACAGGTGGCTTCAGTTTTCTGCTTCATTTCATTGTTATTCAAAAGCTTACACTTACTTTATTCATTGCTATTTCTTCTGTGGGGAGCTCATATCAGCAACCCAAATATCACAGACAATTATTTACTTGACTGAGATGGTACAGCAGCCAAAATGGCTCCTTTCTGCTCTTTCTCCTCATGTCCTCTTTTTGACCTCTGTGTTCAAAGGCCTGGGTTGATCAAATTTGTATTTCCTGGTTTCTGAGGACAGTGTGTAGTCATGGAAAAGATCAAATTCCAGAAACTGATATGTAAGTACCATGCAAAATCCTGTTGGCAGTAAGACTAAACAACCGGCACAAAATTCCAAATCATGAAATTTCTAAAAATTGTGCCTTCATCAGCCATATTTCCTATATTATTTAAATTTATGGCAACCTTGCTCATTGTATCCATTCAGCCCCTTTCTTAAGCAGGTGATACATAGCATAAACTGGAAGATACCTAATTCTTGATGAATTGTCTTTATGTTTTTTTGGAGATAATAATTTTCATCTTTAAAGAAAATGTAATGAAGTTGAGACCCAGAGAGAATTGAATTACTTATGGTTTCTTTTTTATTTTTATTTTTATTTATTTTTATTTATTTATTTTAACAGGCAGAGTGGACAGTGAGAGAGAGAGACAGAGAGAAAGGTCTTCCTTTGCTGTTGGTTCACCCTCCAATGGCCGCACTGCGCTGATCCGAAGGCAGGAGCCAGGTGCTTCCCCTGGTCTCCCATGGGCTGCAGGGACCAAGTACTTGGGCCATCCTCCACTGCACTCCTGGGCCACAGCAGAGAGCTGGCCTGGAAGAGGGGCAACCAGGACAGAATCCGGCGCCCAGACCAGGACTAGAACCTGTTGTGCCGGCGTCGCAAGGTGGAGGATTAGCCTAGTGAGCCACGGAGCCTGCTCACTTATGGTTTCTATACTCTTGAGCAAGTCACTTAAATTCTCCAAGTTTTGGTTTCTTCATTGATAAAATGGGGATGCTGCATTTTCAGGAGGATTAGAGGATACACGCACATGCACACACACACACACACATTTGTATACACAAATACACAAAACTTGAATGCATCTAGCAATTCACAAATGGTTACTGGACATAGTAGGAAATTTTTTATTAAAAAATAACAGACTCATTCCATTTCCTAGGGTATAATTTGGACATGATTTTTATCTTCTCTCATTTTACATATAGCTCTTTTTACATTTTTAATGTTACACAAGCTATAATGCAAAGAAAAGATTGTGGGCACCTTACTCAGGAAGCAATGCCATTCATGTAGTCTCATTCATCTAAGGATGAGCAGGATATTGGATTCTGTGGAGGTATTTTCTTTTCCTGGTTGCTGGTCCTCTGTTCCTAACTGTTTTCTGTGGTTTCCTTTCTTTTATCTGGAGTTGTGCCGGGCCAGAATGAGAACACTGGGAAGAGCTCAGAGAGTGTGCCACCCTAAAGAGAAGGCCTTGGTGAATCCTAGCCAGATAAATTCTTAATTCCTCGCCAGATTCCCTATACATTATCTCTGACTGCTCTTCTAGATCCCATAGCTTCAAGATTCCAGGCAGTAGCTGGCGTGCAGGTACATCAATGCGAGGGTGGGCAACACAGGTTTCAAGTTTAGCACCAAGACTCCACGAGTACTTAATTTCCTCTTTTCCTTCACTTGCATTGTCCCTACAGCTGTATAGAAGAGTTACTTACACCAGCTTGTAAAGAAATATTCATTTTGTGTGTGTGCAGGAGGCTTCGTTTCACCCATTCTGCATGTAAGCTTTACAACTGAAGCTGACAAACCTTTTCTGCAAAGGTCCTGAAAGTAGACATTGTAGGCTTTACAATCATGCAGTTTGTTGCAGCTTCTCAAATCTGCTATTGTAGCTGGAGAACAGCCACATGCAGTATGTAAATGATTGGGCATGGCTGTGTTCCAATAAAACAAACATTGAAATGTTGATTTTGTATCATTTTCACATGTTATGAAACATCATGCTTCCTTTGATGTTTTTTCCACAGCCATTTGAAAATGTGAAAACCACTATTGACTTGCGAGTTACACTAAAACAACTGGGGCCATACTTGGCCACAGATTTACTCCTGTTATGGAGAAATCACATTATTCAAGTGAATCATTGCTGGAAGCATTGTGGGTCTTCTCTGAGGCAGTCTTATTAATAAGTTTCAAAGAACATGCAGATGTATTTTTAAGGAATTTCACAGGAAGGACAATCCAAACAAATGTGAATCCTGCAAATTCAACGTACTGCTGTGACGATCTCCCCCTAGTGGGTGAAGGTGTTAGCTACACTCCTGCTCACCTCAGAAGTGAAGAGAGAAGGCCAAATAACTACAATTAGTCAGAGGCATAGCAGAAGACTGCGCCTGTTTGCCTGATTATTAGTAAGTTCTTAGTTCTATTTACTTATCTGCTCACTTACAGAGATCACAAACTACAACAGACTTCAATCACAATTAGATAGAAAATGAAGATGTTTAGAGGTGTTAAAATCCTAACAGGAGTGGGTATTTGATGCATCAGTTAACATGCCTGTTGGAATGCCCATGTCCCATAACAGAGCAATTGGGTTCAAGTTCAGGCTCCAGTTTTGATTCCAACTTCCTGCTAATATCACCCTCGAAGGCAGTGGATGATGTGCTTAAATATGCGGGTATGTGACACCCAGGTGGAGGACCAGGACTGAGTTCTGAGCTGCTGGCTTTGTCCTAGCCCAGCCCTACCTTTTATAGGCTTTTGAGGACTGAACCAAAAGATGGAAGATATGTGTCTCTTTCTTTCAAATAAAATTTCAACGAAATAAATGGTAAAACAAAACAAACAAGTCCTGAACTAGTCATTGGCATTTCAAGTCCCACTGTTGTGTTGTGTGTTCAAGATCAGTCAAATCCCAGAAAGCAACTTGAACTCTTCTTCCTAACTGGCTACTGATTCCTAAAAATGAATATTCCTTTTTTTGTAAAACATGTGTTAATTAGAAGAAGACATGTTTCAGTTCTCAGTCAAGATTTGTTATTGAAGAGAAAATATCAGAAAAATTTCCATTTTTTTTTTACTTGAAAAAGGGTTTGCATTTTGCAAACATAGAAAAGTACGGCCGGCGCCACGGCTCAACAGGCTAATCCTCCGCCTAGCGGCGCCGGCACACCAGGTTCTAGTCCCAGTCAGGGCGCCGGATTCTGTCCCGGTTGCCCCTCTTCCAGGCCAGCTCTCTGCTGTGGCCCGGGAGTGCAGTGGAGGATGGCCTAAGTCCTTGGGCCCTGTACCCCATGGGAGACCAGGATAAGTACCTGGCTCCTGCCTTTGGATCAGCGCGGTGCGCTGGCCGCAGCGCGCCAGCCGCGGCGGCCATTGGAGAGTGAACCAACGGCAAAAGGAAGACCTTTCTCTCTGTCTTTCTCTCTCACTGTCCACTCTGCCTGTCAAAAAAAAAAAAAAAAAAAAAAAGTACATCACACAGACATTATCCAAATTCTCCTGAGAAGAAAATTAAGGTGATTTCCACGTTGTACTTGGACAAAGTGCAGTTGGGATCACAAGGTATCTGAGCCACAGAGGGTGCTCTCCCTGATGTCTTGGGAAGTGGAGAGAAGCAAGCCAAATTCTTCAGAAAGCAATAAAGATGAGGATTGCATTGTGGAATAGTGGTGTAGCGTATAAGCCACCGCCTGGCATCCACTGAGGCTGCCGGTTCAAATCCATCTGTTCCACTTCTGATCCACCTCCCTGCTAATTGCTTGGGAAACCAGTTGAGAATGGCTCAAGTGCCTGATCCCCTCCACCCATGTGAGAGACCCAGAAGGCGGCTCTGGTTCTTATCTTGAGCCTGCCAGCCCCAGCCATTGCAACCATTTGGGGAGTAAACCAGTGGGTGGAAGACCTCACTCTTCTGTCTCTCCCTCTCTCTCTGTAGCTCTTTCAAATAAATGAAATAAATATTAACAAAGAAAGCAATAAAGATCAAGATAGGAAAATCCTAAGAAGAGCCATCAATCCTAAATTTCAGAAGTGGGCTCTAAACAGGAGAAAATGATTCAAAGATAAGCAGAAACAGAGCAGAACAGATATGTATGGTGAACAGAAAGAGAAAAGTCCTGTGAATTAATACCACTGAAAGAAATGTCTGCTTTTTGTTGTCATCCATAAACTTGTGAGTAGTACTAGAGTGTACTGTTCTGGCTAAAAGGTACCAAGAACATTCCCAGTACTCAAGGCATTTGTTTGATGAAAATATTAGACATAAGCATGTATGAACCAAACAAAGCAGTTAAATACATAAAGCCAAAGGCTATTAGAAATCCAAAGATAGCTTGATTTGAAAGTCCATTCAAACTTATAGTGAAAAATTTTAAAATAAATAAAGGCAGAAGTGGACTGAATATTACACAATTGGTAAATTAGATAATTGTATAATATATACAAATTACATGATATATACTATGTAAATATATATGTGTATACCTTGTATCCTTGAAATAGAGTATATTCATTTGAATATATATATATTATGTATTATCAGCAAAATTTGATTAGGTGCCTAGATTCAAACAAAGTTTTGATATATTTTTTAAGTAATTTTACAGACTTTATTATCTGTTGGTACAGTCTTCCTCAAGCATTTGTGGGAGATTGGTTCCAGGACTCCTGAATATATCAAAATCCATGGGTATTCAAGTCTCTTATTTATAATCATATAGTATTTTCTTGTAACCTACAAACATCCTGCTCTATACTTTGTAAAGCTGTATTTATTTATTTGAAAGACAACATAGGACAGAGGCCGAGAGGGAGAGAGAGAGAGAGAGAGAGATATCTTCCATCTACTGGCTCACTCCTCAAATGCCCTCAATAGCTAGGGCTGGGCCATGCCAAAGCCGGGGACTCAGAACTCAACCCAGGTCTCCCATGTGGGTGGCAGGGACCCAAATACTTGAGGTCATCTGCTTCCCTCTAGGATGGTATTAACAGGAAGGTGAAATCAAAAATAGCTTGAACTTGATCCTAGGAAATCTAATATAGGATGCACGCATGCCACATGACTCGTAACTGTTGTGGCAAAGGTCTACTACTTCTATATACTTAAATCATCTGTAGACTACTCTAATACCTACTGAGATGTCAATGCTATGTGAATAGTTATTGTACTGCAGTATTAGTAAATAATGACAAAGAAAAACATCTGTAAATGTTCAGTACAGATGCAATGTTTTTTCCCAAATATTTTTGATATCCATTTGGTTGAGTCCATGGATGTGGAATTTTTAACCAAAAATTGTATTTTTAAATGTAACTTCTATTTAGAGTTAGATTTCTGAAAAATTAAAACTTAGGCAGTTTAATCATAGGATATTATTTCCAATTGGGTCATCTTAGGGTGAGTTGTCAAAGATTGCTTTGTCATCCAAAAAGAAATAGGCAGATACATGATATTCATCACCATTTTTGTGCTTGGAATAAAAGTCAATTTTAAGCTTATTCACTGATAATTGACAAGGGTGGAGGAATAGACACAAAGGCAATGTTGAAATATGGTAACAAGACAGTTAAATGCAAAATACAGACCAGACAAAAAATTCAACTTGATAAGAAATCACTTCCCCCCCCAAAGGGAGATTAATCAAATTGACAAGTAGAGTGTACACATTGCATTTTAGTTGGAGCAATCTGTTTGTCCATCTAACTAACCACCTCCAAAACCTTTGTCAGATGGTGCAATTATATTTACATGTGATGTCAGCATGTCAGAGTATGTTAAATTTTTATGCAATTTTCCTACTGGATGATGCTATTTATTGCTACTTGAATGATAATTCTCGAGTGCCCTGCAGGAAAACAAACTGGCTTTTTGTACTTACGTGGCAACATCTAAAGAAGGCTCAATGGAAAAAGTGTGGTATAGATTGGCTAGATTGCCTGCCCATGGTTGTATCTTCCTGTAAATAAACAGTGGTACTAATACTGAAGAATACACTGCTAGATTAGATGCCAGTATCAGTGAAGATTTTTCAAATTGACAAAATAGACAAAGACCTAGTCCTCTCACTCACCCTTGTACTTCCTGAGAAAACACAGATTTTTTCCTCTCAAGTTTGTTGAGGAAAGATTGATAATCAAATTGCCTTTTAAGGTTAGACAATGTGATGTTTTGATATAGGTATAATTTGTGAAATGATTACTACAATTAAATTAACACATTAGTCACCTCATGATTATCATTTTGGTTTTCTGTGGTAAGAACATTTATGGGGCCGGTGCTGTGGCATAGTGGGTAAAGCCACCACCTGCAGAACCAGCATCCCATATGTGTGCTAGTTTGAGTCCCAGATGCTCCTCTTTCAATCCAGCTCTCTGCTATGGCCTGGAAAAGCAGTGGAAGATGGCCCAAATCCCTGGGCCCCTGCAACTGCATGGGAGACCCAGAAGAAGCTCCTGGCTCCTGGCTTTGGATTGGCACAGGTCCGGCCATTGAGGCCAACTGAGGAGTGAACCAGCGAATGGAAGACCTCTCTCTCTCTTTCTGCCTCTCCTTCTCTCTCTGTGTAACAGTGGCTTTCAAATAAATTAATAAATCTTTTAAAAAACATTTAATATTGACTTTTAGCAAATTTGAAATGGGTAACACTCTTATTATTATCATTGTATTGCTATGACAAAATAATTGAGATTGGGTAATTTGTGAACTAGAGAAATTTATTTGTTATAGTTTGGGATGCCAGGATATCTAAAATCAAGGTGCCAGTGGATTTGTAGTCTACTGAAGGCCTCTTCCTCATAGACATCACCAGTGGGGTATCCTCACATAGCAGAAGGGAGAGGAATAACCAAAGGACGTTGCTAGTTTCCTCCAGTTCTCTTCTAAGGCTCTGATCGCTTAATTGGGGTGGAGTGCTCAGAACCTAAACATCTTCTACAAAGCCCCAACTCTAGAAAATATCACACTGGGAATAAATTTTGAAGGGGATACATATATTCAAACCACATAGCAAGTATATTTGTTTCATCTCAATAGTCTTGAAAGCCTTAACTTATTCCAGCAACAACTTTAAAGTCTAAATCAAAAAATCTCAATTAAGTATCATTTATATAAATTCTAGGTGAGACACAAGGCAGGAATCATCCCGGGGAAAGTCATTCTCAGGTTCTGGACCTGTGAGATTAAACAGTGCTGTCTTTCTGAAACATAATGGTTGGAGAAACATAGGATAGACACTTCCACAAGGAGTAATGACAGAGATGAAAGAGGTAGTAGCACCCAAGTAAGTCCAAAAGATCATGCCAACTACAAATAGGTGATTTAGTATCTTCATTCCTAATGTGGATGCCTTTTAATTTCCTTTATTCTCTGATTGCTCTGGCCAGGACATTCAGTACTCTAATTAATGAAATATGAGAGTGGGTACCCTTGTCTTGCTCTTGATCTTGTAGGAAAAACTGAGAGCTTTTCATCATTCAGTGTGATGTAAGCTGTAGATTTATCATATATGGCCTTAATTTTGCAGAGGTATATTTCTTCTATATCTAATTTGCTGTGACTATTATTGTGAAACATATATTAACAATTATCATGCTTTTTCTGCAACTATTGAAGTGATCATGATTTTATACTTCATTCTGTTGATGTTGTGTATCAAATTTATTGATTTGTACATGTTGAACCATCCTTGCATTCTGGTGATAAATTCTACTTGTGTTATATAACCCTTTTAATGAGCTGTTGAATTTGGTTTGATAGTATTTTGTTGATTTTTTTAAAGGTTTATTAATTTTTTTTGAAAGTAAGAGTTACACAGTGAGAGGAGAGGCAGAGAGAGAGAGAGAGAGGTCTTCCATCTGCTGGTTCACTCCCCAGTTGGCCACAACATCTGGAGCTGTGCCTATCCAAAGCCAGAAGCCAGGAGCTTCTTCCAGGTCTCCCATGTGGGTGCAGGGGCCCTAGGACTTGGGCCATCTTTTACTGCTTTCCCAGGATGTGGCAGAGAGCTGGATCAGAAGTGGAGCAGCGGGGACTTGAACCGGTGTCCATATGGGATGCTGGTACTGCAGGTGGCTGCTTTATCTGCTACGCCATAGCACCAGCCCCTATTGAGTTTCGTAACATTCATCTTCATCATGGATATTGAGCTGTAATTTTCTTGTAATATCTATTATTTATTTTTCAGCACACTTATTTTATTATATTTTAAGCTTCAATTAAGAGCCACACAATACTCTCAAATAGTCAATGACCACTTGTGATCAGTTACTAAGCATTTGATATTTCAATTTAGTTTTCTTTTTTTAAAAAAACTAAAAGTTCCTATATCCTGGGTTTCTGACAGTTTATTAGAATAAGACAAAAATGTTTTATTTTTACTAGTAAATTTAAAAGACTTGGGTGAGATCATAAATTTACTTGTGCTTGTGATCTATTTTCAGACTCATTCAAAACATATATTCCTACAACAAAGTCAAGCATCAATCATAAGAAGTTTTTGATCACACAGAAGTCAGATATAATAGTTAATTTTTAAAATATTTCATTTATTTGAAAGACAGAGTTACAGAGAGAGAGTTAGAGACAGAGAGAGAGAGGGCTTCCATCCCATCCATCTGCTGGTTCATCCCAGATGGCCGCAACAGCAGAGCAGAGCCTGTCTGAAGCCAGGAGCCAGGAACTTCTTCTAGGTCTACCACGTGCATGCAGGAGCCCAAGGACTTGGACCAATCTGTACTGCTTTCCCAGGCACAACAGCAAGGAGCTAGATTTGAAGTGGAGCATCCGGGACTCGAACTGGCACCCATTTGAGATGCCAGCACTGTAGGCCAGGGCTTTAACACACTGCACCACAGCACCAGCCCCCAATAGTTAAAATTTTGTGGACTAATCTAAAGGATGAACTTGTTACAAAGAAACAAATCTGTATGTTAATATATATTAATATATTATTATATATTATATTATATAATTAATATATATTATTAATTAATATATATATATACTCGATTGCTTGATGCATAGTGACCTTTGGAATGGTTCAAAGCAGTTGTAGTATTTTAAGAAGTTCTGTGGAATCTTGGTATGGTGACAGAATTTTAGATATTTGAGATTGCTAGAGGAGGCAGATCTGTAAGTTTTGTTTCTTTTTTTCAATATTTATTTTATTTGAAAGGCAAAGTTACAGAGAGACAGAGGGAGCGACAGACAGAGAAAGAGAGGTCTTCCATCTGCTGATTCACTCCCCAAATGGCCACTATGGACTGGGATGGGCCAGGAACCAGGAGCTTTTTCTGGATATCCCACATGGATACAGGGGACCCAGGCACTTTGGCCATCTTCTGCTGCTTTCCTAGACAATTAGCATGCAGCTGGATTGAAAGTGGAGCATCCAGGACTCAAACCAGCACTTATATGGGATGTGGGCACTGCAGATAGCAGCTTTAAGCACTGCCCACAATGCAGGCTTGTTTTACAATTAACCTAGATCATCTTAAAATATGATTATGTATTATATACATTTTTTAAAGATGTATTTACTTATTTGAAAGTCAGAGTTGCTCAGAGAGAGAAGGAGAGGCAGAGAGAGACACACAGAGAGGTCTTCCATCTGCTGGTTCACTCCCCAGATGGCCAAAATGACTCAAACCGTCCCCTATATGGGATGCCAGCACTGTAGGTGGAGGATCAACCTAATGCGTGACAGCGCCGGCCCCCCATATACATTTTTAAAAGAAAAGAATTTAGTGCTAAAACTAAACAAAAAATGCAGGACCCCCAAAATTGGGGAAATGGGTAATGAGGATTTATTTGATCTTAACTGTTAACAACCTCATAGTTATCCAGTCTGTCATTGGCATGTATGAGATTCCAGGGGGTAAAAAGCATTCCACACAGGGAGGGTCAGATTTGTCCAGGAATTATATATATATATATATACACACACATATACATATATATATATATATATATATATATATATTTGTAGTATCTCCAGGTGCCTTCTGTAGCAGAGTAATGCTGGACTTGTAAAATGCATTTTGTTGAGAAGGATTGGCATTGTTCTTTAAATAATTGATACAATTCACTTCTGAAGCTATAAGATCCTGAGTTTTTCCTTTTCGGGGTATTTTTGATTACTTCTTCAATATCCTTCTTCATCACTTGTCTGCTCAAAATGTTGATTCTTCATATTTCAATCTCGGTAGGCTGTACATTTCTATGAGTTCATTTATTTCTTCTAGGTTATCCAATTTGTTGACATGTATTATTTATAATAATGTCACATGGTCATTTCCATTTCTGTGATATCAATGGTTACCTATTTCATTTCTGATTTTATTGATTGTCACACTCTCTCTTTTTCCTTGGTTATCATAGCTAAAGGTTTTAAATTTTGTTTTTCTTTCCAAAAGCCAGCTTTTAGTTTTATTAATTTTTGATGATCTTTCTATGCACTATTTCACGTACTTCTTCTCTGATCTTTATTTGCCTTCTTCTGTTAACTTTAAGACTTTATTTGTTTTTAATTTGTTTTATGAGGTATAAAGGTATAAATTGATACTGTCTCTTAAAATTATTTTTTCTTAATGTAGGTATTTTTTACTATAGACCTTGATAGAACTGATTTTACTGAATCTGATGTTTTTATTTTTAAAAGATTTTATTTATTTATTTGACAGATAGAGTTACAGTGAGAGAGAGAGAGAGACAGAGAAAAAGGTCTTCCTTCCGTTGGCTCACTCCCCAAATGCCACAATGGCCAGAGCTATGCCGATCCGAAGCCAGGAGCCAGATACCTTTTCCTGGTCTCTCATGTGGGTGCAGGGGCCCAAGGACTTGGGCCATCTTCTACTGCTTTCCCAGGCCACAGCAGAGAGCCTGACTGGAAGAGGAGCAATCGGGATTAATCCGGCGCCCATATGGGATGCTGGCGCCGCAGGCAGAGGATTACCCTAGTGTGCCATGGTGCTAGGCCCGTGAATCTGATGTTTTAATATGCTTATATTCATTTGTTGCAAATATATAGCCCTGGTATGTAGGGATGGTTCAATATTCACAATAAAAAAAGTAAAAAAAATAAATATGGTAAATCACATCAGTGAATTGAAGAACAAAACCATGTAGTCATTTCAATAGATTCAGAGATACATTTGATAAAATACAACATCTTTTCATAATGAAAACCTCAAGCAAATTGGAAGAAGGAACATTTCTTGACACAATCAAAGCCATTTATGACAAACTCAAAGCCAGCATCTTATTGAATATAGAAAATTTGGAAGCATTCCCACAAAGATCTAAAACCAGAGAAGGATGCCCACTCTCATCATTGCTACTAAATATAGTCCTGAAAGTTATAGCCAGAGCCATTAGGCAAGAAGAAAAAATCAAAGGGGTACAAATTGAAAAAAGGAACTCAAACTATCCCTTTTTGCAGATGACTTGATTTTATATATATATATATATATATATATATAGCAGATCCAAAGGAAGGCACTAAGAGACTATTGAATTCATTAAAGAGTTTGGTAAAGTGACAGGATATAAAATTAACACAGAAAAATCAATAGCCTTTGTATACACAGACAATGCCATGGCTGAGAAAGGATTTTAAGATAAGTCCTATTCACAATAGCTACAAAATTTAATTACCTTGGAATAAATTTAACCAAGAAAGTTAAAGATCTCCATGAGGAATATTACAAAGCATTAAAGAAAGAAATAGAAGAAGACACACACAAAAAAAAAAACTAGAAAAATCTTCCATGTTCTTGGCATGGAAGAACAAATATAATAAAAATGTCCATACTAATAAAAGGAATTTACAGATTCAATGTGATCCCAATGAAAATACCAAGGACATCATTCTGAGATCTAGAAAGAAAAAAGATGCTAAAATTCATATGGAAACACAAGAGACCCTAGAAAGCTAAAGCAATTTTGTACAACAAAAAGACAGAGGCAACACAATATCATATTTCAAGACTTACTAAATAGCAGTTATCATCAAAACAGCCAATTGGTGGCAAAAAACAAAGATATGTAGCCAATGGAACAGAATAGAAACTCCAGAAATGCATGCATCTAAAACCAATTTATCTTTGGCAAAGGAGGTAAAATCAATCTCTGGAGCAAGGGCAGGCTCTTCAACAAATGATGCTGGGAAAACTGGATCTTCCTGTGCAGAAGTAGGAAACAGACACCTAACTTACACTTTACACAAAAATTCATTCAACATGTATCAAGGACCTAAATCTATAACCCAATACCATCAAATTACTAGAGAACATTTTGGAAAATGCAAGATACTGGCATAGGCAAATATTTCCTGAAAAAAAAAAAAACGGAAGCACAGGCAAACAAAGCAAAATTACAGATGGGATTATATCAAGCTGAGAAGCTTCTGCACTAAAAACACTCAGTAAAGTGAAGAGGCAACTGACAAAATGGGAGAAAACCTTTGCAAACTATGCAACTCATTAAAAGTAAATATCCAGAACCTATAAATAATTAAAGAAACTCAACAACAACAACAACAAAAAACAATCCTGTTAAGAAATGGGCAAAGGACTTGAACAGGCGTTTTTCTAAAGAAGAAATTCAAATGGCTAAGAGATGCATGAAAAAATATTTGGATCACTAGCAATCAGGGAAATTCAAATCAAAATCACAGTGAGGTTTCAACTCAAACTAGTTAAAATTGGTCTCAGACAGAAATCAACAAAACGTATATGGTGGTGAGGATGTGGGGGTAAAGGTACCCCTAATCCATCATTCCTGGGAATGTAAACAAGTACAGCCACTGTGGAAGACAGTATGGAGATACTTTGGAAAGCTAAAAATAGACATGCTATATGACCCAGCAATCCCACTCCTGGGAATTTATCTAGACCAAAAGAAATCAGTACATGGAAGAGTTAGCTGTACCCCTATGTTTATTGCAGTTCAATTCATAATAGCTAAGATATGGAATCAACCCAGATGTCCAACACCTGATGACTGAATAAAGTAATTATGGTATATATATATATATATATATACACACACACACACAAACACACACATACACACACATATATGCACACACTATGGAATATTACTTAGTTGTAAAAAAGAATGAAAAGTTGTCTTTTGCATCAAAATGGATGCAGTTGGAAACCATTATACTTAGTGAAATAAGCCAGTTTCCAATAGGAAAATACCATGTATTTTCCCTAATCTGTGGAAGCTAATAGAGTACCAAAAATATAATTTAGATGAGTGAAACTGACCTTTTTGGATTTGATGATTGTTTATAGCCCTTGTCTCTACTACTGAGGAACAGTTTTTTTTTTCCCCTCATACTATTTGTTGAGCTCTTTAGTGTAGGGTTAATCTTTTTTTTTTTTAATTTTTTGACAGGCAGAGTAGACAGTGAGAGAAAGAGAGAGAGACAGAGAGAAAGGTCTTCCTTTTGCCGTTGGTTCACCCTCCAATGGCCGCCGCGGCCGGTGCGCTGCGGCCGGCGCACCGCGCTGATCCAATGGCAGGAGCCAGGTACTTCTCCTGGTCTCCCATGGGGTGCAGAGCCCAAGCACATGGGCCATCCTCCACTGCACTCCCTGGCCACAGCAGAGAGCTGGCCTGGGAGAGGGGCAACTGGAACAGAATCTGGTGCCCCAACCGGGACTAGAACACGGTGTGCCAGCGCCGCGAGGCGGAGGATTAGCCTAGTGAGCCGCGGCGCCAGCCTGGGTTAATCTTATGAGTATAAAGTAAACTGAAAGTAAATCATTGTAAAAATTAACAGAGTGAATAGGAGGAAGGATGAGGAGGGGTGGGAAGTATAACTGTGTTCCTAAATCTGTATATATGAAATACATGAAATTTGTGTATGTTAAATAAAATAAAAAGTTGAGAAAATGAGAAAGAAAATTTGATCTTTAGTAGTGAAATAATTGTCAGTTGTATATAGCAGGCAAAATATTAATGTAACTGGATTTAACAGAGGATTTAGATTGGATAAGCCATTACTTGCACACTTTGGATTTGCCATTTAAAGTATATAGAGTGTGAACTATGAATTGAATGATATTTGATAAAGTTTAGAAACTAATAAAGATTGTTAAGCTTGAGTACATTGAGATTGCAAGTATAAAATGTGCTGTACTTCCAAATTGCCTTAGCAAAGGATGATTACAACCCATCTGTGTTACATTTAAAATGGTTTAGGCTGACTTTGGAAGAAGGGGCACTAGGGAGCAAATGGGAATAAACTTGGTCTCGCTGACAACAAAGGATTCAACAGCAACAAGAAGGAAATCCAGGAACAGCCTTCACCAGGGTTGTGCCTTTGAGTTCTGCAATTTGCCACACCTTTTTCTTCACTCTTGGAAATCCAGATGGCTTCATGTGCTTGCAACTCTTCCCATTTACGTGTGGCTCCAAGAAGTTAATGACAATAATGACCAGTGAAGGTGTCCCAGAGGTGGAGGGGAAACATTATTGAGTAAGACCTGATTGTTGATGTGAATTTTTAAAAGAAAAGGATCAACCAATAGCTAAGATATCAGTACCAAAATTTTGCTTCCTGGTGCCATCTTCAAAAGGTGTTGCTATTTCTGTAAATGCCTTTAAATTTAACTTCATATTTTCATGCTCAAAGAGAATAGTATTGGAGAGATCATTGTTCACTATGGGAAGCTTTATGAGTAGCCTGTTTGTTGAAATTAAAAGAGAAAGTAATTTGAATTCCAAGATATGTTGGCTCTTCATCTAAGTTTTTATAATGTCTTAATTGTATAACCAGGATTCTTAAGTTTTTTCCAATATGGCTTAGAAGACATTTTATAACAAAATACCAAATAATGAGCAATTTATACATAATAGGGATTAATTTCTCATATTTCTGGAAGCTAAGTCAGTCCAAGATCAAGATGACACACTATTGCTGTATCTCTTGGAGAGGATGAATGCTATGTCTTCACATGGGAGGAGGGACAGAGGGGGAAAGATGTGAATTCACTCCATGAAGCCATTTTATATGGGCACTAATCACTTCCACAAGGGTCCCAAATATGAATATTGGAGAAACATATGCATTCAATCCATAGAAGTTCCCCTTCACAAAAAGGTACAGCCATGGCCTCAAAAAACTTTTTCTATCATTAGAATGCATCATATACACACAGTTGCCACTACCTTGTTTTATATTACACTGATGGCAGTCAGTGACATTGTACTGAAGGTAAGAGTAGCTACCAAAAATAAACTGTGGGAAAGCAGCTGAGTCTGACCCTTCTATATAACTCCAGAGGAGGTGAGATATGAGGGGAAGTACCACTAGCATTTGGGGTAAAGAGCCTGAGCCTGCCGTACTCATTCTTTTTCACCCTCACTTTCAGAGTTAGTCTGGGTGTGAGGGTGCTCTAGCTGTGACATCTGTTTTTCACTGATCATAAGGGTTGACTTGGCTGTTCTGGTTGGCCAGATGCGTGTTCCCTTCCTGTCTCACCACTTCATGTTTGTCCTTCCTAAAGCTGTGCAGTCAGGATATAAGAGAAAATGTGCTCTCCTACTAGAACCTCCAAACAAGCACTCAACACCCATTTGTAGGAGAACGTAGGGTATTCAAGCTTTCAAGACTCCAGACGTATCCAAATGAGGCACTGCATGCGGCAGTCTGCCTTTCTTATAAAAAGAAAACAACAAAACAGCCTGAAGGAAACCCACTCCTCTTTTCCTCCATGTAGAAGAACTGTGGACTAAGTACTAAATCTATGGTGCTTTGATTGCTATAGGTGAAACTGATATAATAACTTCACTGTATAAAGAAACATTTCTAGTCTAGTATATTATATGTGTCATCATTTCATTAATGATAGGCTCTTCCTTTGCCCTACTTTCAGTTGAATCTATATTGGTAGTCCAAAGTTGTAGAAATACTTCATGACATAACTTCTGTGAATGTAATGGGATAATCTTCAGGAATGGGAATATAATGATGGGCTATCATCTCTCAGAAGAATTAATAGTCAGAAAATATAAATGCAGGCTTTCTCCTTGTTATCAAACTCCTTTGGGAAACAATAAAATGTCAGTTTGTGTGAATTTCTGGGAGATGAGAGATCAGAAAACTGAAAACATCAGACACACACACACACACACACACAAAGCTTGGTGGGTACATTTTCTACTTTCTGGCCTGCTCTAGTACCAGGTCATTGGTTCTAATGCAGTTCTGGCTGATTACAAACAAACACTGAAAGTAGAGTTGTAGGTACCTAGTAAGTACTTTGATTCTCTGCTATGTGAGTATTACTCTAGAATACCAGAGAAAAACCTCTTTCCAACCCATAATTGTTGAGCTTCTGGCTGTAAGAATAAATGATAGACATTATACAGATTTTCCATTGGAAGTTGGGAGTCCAGGACTGTGCTACTCTCTATTATTTAGCAGTATCTCAAATAAGACATCATGGCAATGAAAAACAGCAATGATCATAAATTTCAAACTGAAGACATAATGATTTAGTAGACTGAACCCTGGAGTTTGAGTTAAAAGTCTTAACTCTCCCTTTTAGTCATTCACTTGATCATGGACAAGTCACTTAGAATTTCTAGACTTGAGGTTGCTTCCACATTACAATGTACTGCATACTGTCAGTATGAGAGTGAACTGAAAGATGAAGGTGTTTTCAAAACAAAAAGACACTAGGGCAACATACTGGTTATTAGCCTGAGGAATCTGCTTGGGGTTCTGGGATCTCTATAACAAGCAAGGAATGAAAGGGGATTTGAGATATTTCTTCCTGGATCTCTATGTTCTTTGACCAGATTGTAGCCTTGAAAATAAACATAGAATGTGTATGTGTTGAAGGGAAATTAAGGGAAAGAATTTTTGGAATAAAAAATAAAAAAAAATTTGATCACATGAAGGATATAGAAACTGAGATTAGAAAACAATGCCAGATTTTACATATGTTAGTGATATATAGAACTGCAATAGTGCACAATGAATGTGTAGCAGTGAATTTTTTTATTGAGAAGTTACATTTTTCAGTATTAATATACATAACAAATTGATAAAGCACCACATATATGATCAAAAAACTCCAAGTTTGCTGCTAAACTTCTTTTTTAATATTTTTAAACTTTGAAATAATAATTGAGTACAATTATTTCATGTCTATGTCTATGAACTGCTGGCTGTACTGGAGATAAAAAGTGGCTCATATGTGATCACAATTGAAAAAACTGAACACAAAGAGCTGTTGAATTTAAGAATCAAAGATTTTTTTATAACTTTAACAAAATGCAGGGAATGAAGAAACAATGAAAAAGAAAAAAAAAGCCTTGAAGAATGCACCAGGAACACCTTGAATCCCCAGTAAAGCCCTAAACAATTAAAACCTAATAGGCTAAGACCATGGAAGGACAAATGATTCTTCTGTGGCAGTCACCTAGTATACATCTGTTTCAAGTACAAATTACATATTCCATACACACACCCCACTGCTTATTTCCCTGATATCAGATTCAGTTTTTTAATCTGTCTTGTTAACTTTTAAAAAAACTGATATCCTCTTAAGAAAGAAGAAACCTATGTATTTTAATGGAGTTTGATGAGATATTATTTTATATTAAAGTTTTATATAACAAAGGTAAAGTCTTTGAATTAAAACATGAGCACAATATTCTGTTTTTTATGTTTTGTTTTTATACTTGATTTCAGGTTAGAATTTTCTTGCTAACTTTCCCTTTCTCTCTGCATCCTGCCCCCTGTGTCACTCTCTTCCCCAACAGAATTTGAATGCATGAATGTTATATATTAGGATGTAAGAAAGGATTTAGAGCCCAGTTGCTGGTGGACTGGAAGTATGGGGTTGAGGAAGTTCCCAGACGATGGTTTATATTTTTTGTATACTGTAGGAATCATATTAATCTTTGAAGAATTGGTGGGAAGGTGCTAAAATAGTAGATCTAGGAGAGTGTTAAAGGTAGGAAGTAGCTCTGTGGCTTGCTGGGCTATCAAGGTCAATCTAGTTGGGTTGAGGGGTACAACTTTTTATTAGAATATGACTTCCTCCTGTGTAGTAACCCCACTCTCTGTGCTTTCATCATGTTTCTCCATGAGCAATGGCAATCTAGTAGCATCTATTTCAGAGACGGGGTAGGCAAAAGTTTAATGAACCATGGTTTCAGTTTCCTTATAGGGGTTAAATGAAACAGGGATGGTGGAATTGAGAATTTTGTCTTAAGTGGAAGTTAAAATGAAATACAAGGGTTTGAAACCATGCAAACAAGGTAACGGAAATATGATAGAAGGGCATAAGGGTTTGAATGTTTCAGAAAAGTGAAAGATGAGGAATGGAAAGAAGGAAGGTGTTATGGGCTGCATTGTGGTCTCCCTGTCCAATTCCTATGTTAAAGTTGTCACCCCCAGGACCATAGATTATAGTTAGAGATGAGTTTGTTAAAGAGGTAATTAAGGTTAAATGAGATCACTGGCAGAGACCCTAATCTGGCATGTCTGATGTCCTGGTTAAGCCACTGCTTGCGACACAGGCAAGCCACGTTGGAATGCAAGTTTCAGTACAATCTGCTCCTCTTATGACACACAGTATTCTTGCTAATCCGGACAGGCAGTAAGTGATGGCTAAAGTGCTTGGGCCCCTGCCACCCTGGCTTAGGTCTGGCCCAATCCCAGCTGTTGTGGGAATTTGGGGAGTGAACTAGTGGATGGTTATCTGTCTCTGTCTCTCTTTCTCTCTCTGCTTTTGAAGTAGATGAAAATAAGTGAAATAAAAGCAACATTAAAGAAAAGAGATAGAGAGTGCATTTTGATGAAGTGTTTAAGATGTGTGTCGAGAGGATCTGGGTTCTAGTACTGGCTCCTTTCCCAATTCCACCTCCCTGCTTATACTCATCCAAGGAGGATGCAGATGATGACTCCAACAGTTAGGTCTCTGCCACACATGTAGGACATTGAGATTGAGTTCCTGGATCCCAGGCATTTGGGGAGTGGACCAGGGAATGGGTATACTCTCTTTCCCTGCCTGTGTGTCTGTCTCTGTTTTTCTACCTCTTAAATCAATTAAATACACAAATAATTTTTTTAGAAAACAGCTAAAGGAGATTAGGATGCAGACACACAAAGCAGAGTCCATGTGAGGACACAGAGAGAAGATGGCTATCTATAATCCCAGGAGAGAGGCCTTGGAATAGGTCAACCCTGCTGACAAATTGATCTCAGAATCAGAATTAGAATAAAATCAATTTATTTTGTTTAAGCAGGGTTTCTTGGGTCTCAGATTCCAGTAGTGGGGTAACTCAGCAGTAACTGGACAGTGTCCAGGGTGTGGTTGTGGGAAGGGAGGGAGGGATGATAAGAAGGTGAAAGTTCCTAGACACAGTGAGGAAAGCCCACGATGTGCAGGTGCATTGTTAAAGTCGGCGTGACAGGGTTACAAGGCACTCAAGTTTAACAGTGTTGGTTTAAATTGAGCTATCAGTTTATACTTTACTCTGTAAATATTTCATAGCAAAAGTTGTCACATGAGATAACAAATGTGAAAATAACTTTTTATTTCAAGCCATAAAATAAAATCTCTGAAGCCTGAGGTGTATAATTTTAGACCTATTAAGTGAACATTGTTTGAAGCATGATCTGATTTATCTGCCCTACGAAATATTATCTCCCCATGACTTTTACACCCTTATTGATTCAGTTTCATGAGGAGGTGAAATTATATGGGTGGGGCATTCCCAGGAATAACACAGAGCCCGGCACACAGAATGGTGGGTTTGATCAACATCGGGGTGACTCTAGAAAGAATGAGCCATTCAGGGCCTCCTGTTTTTAATATACTTGCCATATGATCTGGATCCCCTAAGATAGACAATCTTACCAATACCAAGAAAGTCCTGTCCCATGTAGAAGCTTCTACCTGAGACTTCCTGTCCCCTGGAGTCACTGCACTTCTCAAAGTAAATAGGCTCAGGTCTTCCATCCATGCAACACTTAACAACTGGCAGCCTAAGCTCCCAGCTCCCAGAAGAGCAACTCTCTTACTTATGAGCTGTTGGTGGTGCAGAAAAGGAAAGCAGCCTTACCGAGATACATGCAGCCTCAGATGTCCTTTTCTGGTTGCATAGCCCAGGCACATGTAGAGCAAAGGGGACTGCATGGAACTGCTCACTCTTATTGCTCTTAGTTCCTACCTTCCTCCTCCAGTTTATGTTTCCTCATGGCACTTTCCATCAACCAACATTATCTATCATTTATTTACATTTACTATCTTATCTCTCTACCTTCTATGAAAAGCCCCATTAATATAAGAATTCCCTTTGATGCCATGGCATAGTGGGTAAAGCTGTCACTTGCAACACTGACATTGCATATGGGCGCCAGTCCATGTCCTAGCTGCTCCACTTCTGATCCATCTCCCTGCCAATGCCCTGAGGAAAGCAGCTGACTCCTGGTTTCTACCCGGCCGATCCCCGGCCATTGGGGCCATCTGGGCAATGAACCAGCTGGTGAAAGATCTTCTCTTCCTCTCTCTCCCTCTCTAAATCTGACTTTCAAGTGAATAAACAAATTTTTAAAAAAATAATTCTTCATGATTTTATTGCCTACTATATCCTCAGTACTAAGAATAGTGCTTGGAACAACTAGACACTCAACAAATACCACTGCGAACTTAAAACCGTCCTAAAGTGTGCTGTCTTTTCCCTCATCAATACCTGGGAGTCGATTTTTTTAGGGAAGGATGGGAGTAAATTGACAAAATTATTAGTGCATTTTAATTCCAGAAAGTGCTGCTTCCTTACATATAAACAGTTACAAATGAAGCCTATAAAATTTGGTGTTTACTGTAGTATTAAAATGACTTGCTCTGCTCCCAAACTCCAGTGAGGGGGTAAGTATATGCATATTATATTTGCATATATAATATTAAAAGAGTAAAAATTTAATTTGACTATATGTTGAGAGGTGGGGACTTTGGAATGGGGTTGAATTAGATAGGGTTGTTAGGAGCCCCTGTTGAGTCCTGAGGCCCCTAAGAGGAGAGGGAGAGAGAACACCCACACCGTGGCACACACCCTCTCGCTGCCCTGTGATGCCCTGGGTCGTTTTGGGATCTTGTCACCAAGAGAGCCATCCCCATGCAGTGATGCACCCAAAGAAGCCCCTACACAAAACTTGTGTCAAGCTGTTCGGGATTTCAGCCTTCCAAACTGTGAGCTAAACAGATCTCATTTGCTTACAAAGTAGGTTTCCTCGGGTATTTTATGATAATAATAAAAATGACTAATTAGGTCTGTAATATAATTACCTTTTGATGAAAGTATTGAGGAAATACAAACTAATAATAATGGTAATGCACAGGAGGTCAAAGGTCCAGTTTTGACTCAACCGTCAAGAAACTGATTTGAGAGCAGGTTTGTGGATCCCCCGCAGGGTTTGAGGAAAAATTAAGCCAGGTGGGGCACTTTGAAGTTTCTGTTGGATCAATAAAAACTGACTGTGCTTGTATTTAATATAAACCACTGCAGACCACTTTGCAGCCTGTTAATGTAAAATAACTGCCAAATGTGCTGAGATTTAACATTTGTCATATGACGTGTAAATCCATTTAACTTCCACTAAGGCAAAACTTTCTTGCTTATAAAAGATGGAAAAATAACATCTATCTTGCAGGATGATAGTGAAGATTGGAGGTAGGCATATATATGACTTAAATGCTACCTGGCACATAGAGACTTAAAAGATGTTGCTTTACAGTGAATGCCTGCTGAGTATCAGGTAATGTCACATTTACCACACTGATCCCCAGGGCAACTCTGTAAGGCAGGTATCATCACCATTATTTTGCAGTAGAGGAAACTAAGACTCCAAGCAAAGTGGTCTGCAGTTGTTATACCGCCAGCAGACTCTAGAACCAGTTCTTCAATCTTACATTACCTGATGTGTCCACAGGTAACTGTGGGGAAATACACTTGCTACCCAAATGAAGAACAGTTGAGTAGTACTGTGGTTTATATTAAATACAAGTACAGTCAGTTTTTATTGATCCAACAGAAACTTCAAAGTGCCCCACCTGGCTTAATTTTTCCTCAAACCCTGCGGGGGATCCACAAACCTGCTCTCAAATCAGTTTCTTGACGGTTGAGTCAAAACTGGACCTTTGACCTCCTGTGCATTACCATTATTATTAGTTTGTATTTCCTCAATACTTTCATCAAAAGGTAATTCTATTACAGACCTAATTAGTCATTTTTATTATTATCATAAAATACCTGAGGAAACTTACTTTGTAAGTAAATAAGATAGAATCTGACATCAGTGGTCCCTAGGGATTCTAGTTAATCATAGGTGTATAAAGTTAATTGCAATAGATCTTAGTAAAAAATAATGGTGGGAATAAGAGATCAAGGAATAAAGGAGATGGGAGTGGGAGGGCAGGCACGGTGGAAAGAGTCACTCTGTTCCTAAAGTTGTAATTGTAAAATGTATGAAGTTTGTAACTGTAAAACTGTATATTTCTGCATAGAAAAAAATACTTTTTGGAATAAAAAAAGAGTTAGTTGAAATTGCCATTACCTAGAGACATCCAAAATATATTTAATTGAATGAATGAGTGAATAAAGATGAGGAATCTTTTCAGATTATATTTCATCAAATTATTCAAAATTTATGTTCCATATTTTACTTTAATGCTCAAGAGTAGAAGTTTCTGTATTATTTTGTGGATTCATACATATCTTCTTTTGGATGCTACACAGTGATTTGCTTTCTCCCAATAGTTGTATGTCACTTGTGGCAAATGGATGGAACTAAAGAACATTTGGTTAAATGAAATAAATCAGGCACAGAAAGACAATTGCTGCATGTTCTCCATTATACATGGAAGATAAAATGTAGGATAACTATGGTTAAAAACATTCATTATGTATTTCAAAATAGCTGGTAGAACATATTTTGAATATTTCCAACACAAAATATTATATGTCTAAGCTGACAGATACCCCAATTGCTCTGACTTCATTATTACATATTGAATATGTACATTGAAATATCACACTATATCCTATAAATGTGTATGATTCCTAGGTGTCAATTATAAGTAAAAATATTTTTTAAAAATGATTGGAGCTCAGTTTACATTACGCATCCTGGCTTAGGGTGATTAAATGTAGAGATCATTGCCTTTACTTGTTTCTGGGCCTACTACAATAGCACAACTAATTTGTTTCCATGCTTACTCTCCTCCAATTCTTTCTTGACAAAGCAGCCAAATGTGCTCAAATTGGCGGTCATCTTCCTTCCTAAAACTCTTCATTAACTTTTTTTTTTTTTTTGACATGCAGAGTGGACAGTGAAAGAGAGAGACAGAGAGAAAGGTCTTCCTTTTTTCCGTTGGTTCACCCCCCAGTGGCCGCTGCACCCGGCGTGCTGCGGCCGGTGTACCGCGCTGATCCGAAGCCAGGAGCCAGGTGCTTCTCCTGGTCTCCCATGCAGGTGCAGGGCCCAAGGACTTGGGCCATCCTCCACTGTACTCCCGGGCCACAGCAGAGAGCTGGACTGGGACAGAATCCAGGGTGCCGGCGCTGCAGGCGCAGGATTAGCCTATTGAGCCGTGGCACTCGGCCTTCATTAACTCTTGAAATAAAACACAAAATTCTCGGTACAGTCTACATCTTATGAACAACTCTATTTTCACCATGTGCCACTCCTCCTCATGTATCCCATCAACTTTGGGATATTTATTTTCTGAACAAGCCAACTCCTCCCTGTCCCCATCCCTTCACTCCTCTCCCCTCTGTCTGAACTATATCTTCCCCAACTACTCCACTGATGTTTCAGTATAATGCCTACGTCTCACTTTCAAGAAGCTCTTCAAATCCCCATTTTATATTTTGTCCCTTAAGACATGATCTCAGGGCATCCTGTAATTCCTTTCATAACATATGTAACAAATTTACTTACTTATGATGGTACACTTATTTGTATTCTTCTTTGTTCACCATTGCCTCTCCAGTAGACACTAACTAGCAAGGGGATTGTGCCTATTTTACATAAGCTTTTATCTCCACCGCTTCCTGGCAAAAAGTACTTGATTCTTATTAATGTGATGACAAGTGAAAGAATTTTAAGAGTGTACTTAGACTTGATTTTGGAAAAGAACCAGGCATCCTTCTGATGCCCATGGGGCTACCACTTCTCCATATCCCTACGACTGGCTCAGTCTGTGATCATCTGTTGGTTAAGGAAGGTGCTAAACCTAAAGATGCTTTCTTGTCGTTCTTTTTTTAAAGATTTATTTATTTTATTTGAGAGGCAGAATTACAGATAGAGAGTGGGAGAGACAGAGGTCTTTCATGAGCTGGATCACTCCCCAAATTGCTTCAATGGCTGGAGCTGGGCCAATCCAAAGCCAGGATCCAGGAGTTTCTTCCCGGTTACCCTTGTGGGTGCAGGGACCCAAGGTCTTGGGTGATCTTCCACTGCTTTCCCAGGCCATTAGCAGGGAGCTGGATCAGAAGTGGAGCAGCTAGCACTTGAACTGGGGCCCAAATGGGTTGCTGGCCCTGCAGGCAGGGCCTTAGCCTAGTAGGCCACAGCACTCGCCCCAGGATTTTTCTTTTCTAAAATAGGGATATATCCCTTCTACTACAGATTAAATTTTTGTGAAAGTAACATATGTAGAAGATTTTCTATAGTCATTATCTTCATATAAGTTAGTATACTATAATCACAAGGTATGATTAACTTGTATCATAAGCTTTCAGAGGACTTAGAAGCAGAAGTTAACAATCAAGAGTTGGGTGGGATTAGAGTAAAAAAGTCTGGGTTTTCTGGAACCCTTGAACTTCTACTTACTAGTTATGTGTCCTGGAAAGTTACTGTCTCTGTGCTTTGGTTTCCTTAGATATAAAAAGTGAATAAAACTTTGTTTACCTTCAGAAGGTCATTCTGTGAATCAAATGATAGATATAAAGTGCTTAACTCTTAGGAACAGCTCAATAAAAGTTAACTAGTATGTTTACCTTAGCTATAAAAATATATGACAAACTTCAAAATGTTGTTGGAAAATGGAATTAAAATATGTTTATTGTAGTGCAAAACCTTTTTGAATCCTTGCATTAAGAGGTCTTCAATAAGTTAATGGAGCATACATATTATGAAAAAAGTATGCATTGATTTTGAAAAAAATGTGCACTGAATTTTTAAATTTCAGTTTCAATGAAATTTTTGAAGTCTCCTCTTAGTCTAAGGAGGTGAAAAAGAAATGTACCTCATTTCCAATGACAGTGACTTGTAAAAATCATTCATTTGATCAACATGTCTGATTGTTCGCTGTGTGACAAGCCTAGTTCTAGGACTTGAATTACTGTGGTGGATAAAGTTTAATGCTCACCCGAATTGTGTTCAAATTCTGGCATAAAGTTTTAAAAAATTAAAAAAGTTAAGATCTGTCTTCCCTCTCTATATCCTTCATTTTGACTCCCCAGGGGTGTCAACATGAATTTTTTTTGTGTGTGCACATTTCCAAAATATTCTCTATATACCAATAAATATTTTATTTTTTTTATTTGACAGGTAGAGTTTAGACAGTGCGAGAGAGAGACAGAGAGAAAGGTCTTTCTTCCGTTGGTTCACCCCCCAAATGGCCGCTACGGCCGGCACGCTGTGCTGATCCGAAGCCAGGGGCCAGGTGCTTCTTCCTGGTCTCCCATGGGGGTGCAGGGGCCCAAGCACTTGAGCTATCCTCCATTGCCCTCCAAATTGATCAAACTCTAATTCTACTCAGCATATTTTATTGAATCTCATTTTTCATTCTCTGAAAAGTGGACATATGGTCAATGCCATCTTATAGTTTTAATTGGAAGAATGTTTTCTTTTCATTGTGGTATTTAATACCAAGGTGACTCAAGATTAAGCAAATAAAACATGGTATTACATGCATAGAAGAGTAAAGGACTTGGCTTTGAGTGCAGAAAACCAGCAGTACACCATATTTTATAGTGAAGAATTATATAGGCTGAAAGAAACAGAAATGAAAGTCACTAACTTGAAAAAAGAGTGTCATTTTTCTCTTGTAATAAGATTCCATGTCTTGGGGATGCAGGGCTAATTGTGGCTTTAATGTTTTGATGGGGGATCGGATTCTTTTGTCTGCTACTCCTCAGAATCAAAACAGGACAACTCTCTATGACAGTGTGATTACTCTACAGGCAGAAATAAACGATGTTCTCTGCCTCCAGCCCGTTCAATATATAATAGTGGAGCAGAAAGAAGATAAATACATTGAAAGCTACCATCAGTGACTGGTGGTGTGGTGCAGTGGGTAAAACCATAGCCTGCAATGCTGGTATCCCATATGGGTGCTGGTTGAAGTCCAAGATAATTTCCTTCCGATCCAGCTCCCTGCCAATGTGCTTGGGAAAGCAGCAGAAGATGGCCTAAGTGCTGGGGCCCCTGTTCTTGGACTCCTGCACCCATGTGGAAGACCTGTAAGAAGCTCCTGAATCCTGGCCCAGCTCTAGCTGTTGTTGCCATTTGGGGAGTGAACCAGTAGATGGAAGATCTCTCTTTATCTCTCTTTCAGTAAGTCTGCCTTTCAAATTAATTAATCTTTTTTTTAAAAAAAAAAAGAAAAAAAAAGCTACCATCAGGAGGAGAAAGGGGGAACATGTGTTCACTGATCCAGAAAGACAGTCAAATCCTGCCACACAGATACAGCAAGGAATCTGGTCCCTGGCACTGGAGTGAGCTGCTTGGTTGGGCAATTTGGTTTACTCTGGTTTCTACCTTCTGAGAGAACCAGCTTTTCTCATTGTCCTCCGTGGACCTGCATCGTTTCTCCCTGAGGTAGAGATCGTGATGGGTGCACTTCTAGGATTTTGCCCAGCTTTAAAAACCTCCTTCTTTTGGTGTGACTTTGGGCTCACCAAAATTATGTTATCAATTGCAAACTTGCAAGTCATGGTCTGGATTTCTTTGACCAATTTATTCCATCAACATTCAGAATACTTGTTGTTTATTTGCTTCTAGTCATTTATACACTTAAGAAACCACAGCCAAAGATCTTGTAAGGCATACTTCACACACTTGAAAGTGCCTCTCATTTACCTGCTGACTTCCTTGGTGGCTGTTAAGATGGCTCTTGTTGTGAAGAAAAAATGGCAAATGACTTTACCTTTAATTTCATCTTTAATAGAGACTTTCTTCTTCTTTTTCATATTAATGTCCACCTTAAGTATTAGATGTTAACTGATCTATCCCATAAGAGCTCCGGATATGGAGGGCCCTTAAAAATCTCATTTTTAATTTTAAAATATTTAATTGATAAGGATTTTTTCAAGATGTACATCATGATTTAATACACATCTACATTGTGTAATGATGATCATAATCAAAATAATTTCTGCTTGTCCTGATAGTAACCCTGTTTTTTCTTCTCTACTTGTAATGCCTTTTGCTTGAAGTAGAAAAAACAGTTGGCTTTCAAAACTCTGTATGGCTAAAAACTATGGTACTATGGCCGGTAGTACTCTTACCAGGTGTGTAGAACATTATCTCTGGTCCTCATATAATAGTATGATGTGAATTGGGCACCTTGGATGGAAAGTCATCCTCCAGGTAATTACTCAAGGATCAAGCATGTTTAATCTTGGTGATGCCATCATCTTTACAGATGACATCTGATGCAGAAGGGTACTAGTAAGAATACTGAGTTCTTAAACTCAGGCACAGAAATGGTACTCATCATCACTCTCACTCATGCTAATTGCCCACAGTCACTTATTCAATGTCAGTATCAGGCAGACTGGGAAATACTCTCTTCCTACCTACCAGAAAGTGAAAAGGAATTGCTGAAGCTCTAGCCAAACCCTGCCACAATTCTGTTATTAAAATAATTATAATAATAAAAGTTGCTATACAATCTTCTATTTTACATCATTACACACAAAAAATTGTGTCTGAATATAACTTTACTCTTGCCAGTGCAATGGAAGAGTTTTGCTCTTGAGTAGCAGGCTAGACTCCAAGAAGCTGCAAGTGACTAAGGAGCATGCCTGCCGGCTAGAATTCACAGGATTGAAGCTGAAAACAGTAAGTGCATGTGCAAACTATCTTCCCTGCGAAAGGTGTACATTCTGTTGGCCTGGAAGAACGCTTGTGTGATGTTCTTCATTCTCTTCCAGAAACGATCATTAGGAGCTCATTCATTTCAAGTCACAACTGATGTATAGTACCATGTTATGCTAATCCTTCCTGTGATAGTGTTTGCACTTTTTTTTTTTTTGACAGGCAGAGTGGACAGTGAGAGAGAGAGACAGAGAGAAAGGTCTTCCTTTGCCATTGGCTCACCCTCCAATGGCTGCCGTGGCCGGCACACAGCGGCCGGTGCACCGCGCTGATCCGATGGCAGGAGCCAGGTGCTTCTCCTGGTCTCCCATGGGGTGCAGGGCCCAAGCACTTGGGCCATCCTCCACTGCACTCCCTGGCCACAGCAGAGAGCTGGCCTGGAAGAGGGGCAACCGGGACAGAATCCGGCACCCCAACTGGGACTAGAACCCGGTGTGCCGGCGCCGCGAGGCGGAGGATTAGCCTAGTGAGCCGCGGCGCCGGCCAGTGTTTGCACTTTTAAGAGAGAGCTTTTTATGGCACAGGATAAAGTTTAGTAATGTGTTTTCAGGTTTTAGAGAGATGAATCTTTAGATAGGAGCCGTACTGATTAAGGCGAGGACTATATATCACTGCAATAGAGATCCCTAAATGCAAAGGTTCAGAATAATCATTTATTCTTGCTCATATAGAAGCCCATGATGGTTCGTGCTTGCTGTGTAAAGCACCCCAGCTTCCCAAGCTGCTGGTGGAATAGGAGGGCTCTTACCTTCCCAATGAGCATTTTTTTAAAAATACATTTATTTATTTATTTGAAAGGCAGAGTTACAGGGAAGCAGAGGCAGAGGCAGAGAGAGAGAGAAAGAGAGGTCTTTCATCTACTGGTTCACTCCCCAAATGGCTGCAATGGCCAGAGATGGGAGCCAGGAGCTTCTTCTAGGTCTCCCACGTAGTGCAGGGGTCCAATGACTTGGGTCATCATCTACGGCATTCCCAGGCCATAACAGAGAGCTAGACTGGAAATGGAGAAACTGGGCCTCGAACTGGCATTCATATGTGATGCTGGCACTACAGGAGGTGGCTTTACCTGCTACATCATCACACTGGTCCTTCCCCCCCACAATGGGCATTTTATTGTCTACAAGGCTGAAGCTGAGTCTCTCTGTCTCAATCCCAGCCTGTGGGAAAGGATAGAAATATCTTGGACATGGGTTATCCTTTCAAGCATGGGATGCTAAATTTGTACACTTTCCTTCTGCTTACCATTCATCAGAGAGAACATTGACTGGTGGTCAATGTTTTGACCATATTGAGTGGCCAAAGATTGTGTGGCCAGGAACTCATGTGGAGAACAATTAACAGTCTCTACCTTTTGGTAGATTGTATGTGCCCAGGAATCTATTCATTTTTTTCTAGGTTTCCTAATTTGTTGGCATCAGATCTTTTTAGTAATTCCTGATGATTCTTTTTATTTCTGTATGTCTGTTGTTACATTTCCTTTTTCATCTCTGATTTTATTGATTTGGATCTTCTCCCTCTTTTTTTTTTTTTTGGTTAGTTGGGCCAATGTTATGTCAATTTTGTTTAGTTTTTCAAAAAATCAGTTACTCATTTCATTGAGCTTTTGCATTTTTGTTTCAATTTTCTTTATTTCTCTAATTTTAATTATTTCTTTGTTTCTACTAATTTGGGTTTGGTTTGTTGTTGTTGGTTTTCTAGGAGCTCGAGATGCATTGATAGCTCATTTATTTGGTGACTTTCAGTTTCTTGATATAAGCACCAGTTGCTGTAAAGTTTCTCTTAACATTGCTTTTGCTATATCCCATAAAGTTTTGATATGATGTTTTGTCATTTTATTTGTCTCCAGGAATTATTTTTATTTCTCTTTCGATGTTTTCCATGACTCACTCCTCATTCAGGAATATGCTGTTCAGTCTCCATGTGTTTGTATATGCTCTACAGAGTCTTGAGTTGTGGATTTCCATCTTCAATCCATTGTGATCAGAGAAGATCATGGTATGATTTTTTAAAAATTTTTAAAAATTTGATGAGACTTGCTTTATGGCTAAGTATATGGTCTATCTTAGAGAAAAGTTCCAAGAACTGATGAGAAGAATGTGTATTCTGCCACTGTGGGGTGAAAAGTTCTGTAGATATTGGTTAGGTCCACTTGGTCTATAGTTTTCATTAGCTCTGTTTGTTTTTTGGTTTTCTGTCTGGTTGATTTATCTATTGATGAAAGTGGGATGTTAAAGTCCCCCATTGCTATTGTATTGAAGGCTGTGTTTCCCTTTAGATCCATTAACAATTCTTTTAAATAGGCAGGCATCCTGTAATTGGGTGCATATATGTTTATTATAGTCACATCTTCCTGTTGAATTGATCGTGTAATCATTACACAGTGCCCTTCTCTGTCTCTTTTAATGGTTTTTGAGTTAAAGTTTATTTTGTCTGATATTAGGATGTCTAAACCTACACTTTTTTGCTTGCCATCAGTTTGGGATATCTTTTTCCATCCTTTCACTTTCAGTTTATGTGTATCTTTTGTGGTGAGATGTGTTTCTTATAGGCAGAAAATAGATAGATCTTGTCTTTTTAATCCATTCAGCCAGTCTGCATCTTTTAACTGGAGAGTTTAGGCCATTTACATTCAACATATCTATCCACTTAGTAACAGAAAATCTGGTGTTGTGTTTATTCACTTAATCATTCACCCATGAGTTAAATTGTGCACTAAACATTGCAATGACCCTGTGGATGTACAGATGAGTTAACCAAACACAATTCATAACCTTATGGAGCTGATGCTTCAGCAATGGGATTACATTAGAGGAAACAATCTAAAATGCATATTTTCCTATTAATTTGCTTTGTAGTTTTTCTTCCTAAATATTGTGGTAAGTGCTCCATAGGTATATAAGGATCCAAGAGACTCCCAGGTGAATGTAACTTTTGATCTGAATTGTTAAGGTATGGTAGGAACTGACTGGCTCAGAGGGAAGCAAGGGTGTTTCAGACATACACAAAGCCTGAGTGTAGCCTTTATCATGTAGGGTGGAGTGTGGAGTTGAGGTCAGTGTCTCTGGAGCAAGGCTTAGCAGGGCGATGTTCATCTCATCAGATTTCACATGATTCTGGGCCAGAACCCACAGGCCCTCAACAGCCATGTTAACTGATTTTATCTCAACCCTACCAAAAATTGGGAAACCTGTAAGGTCTACGATAATTTTAACAAGTGGGAGTAACATAGGCATGTGATAAGGGGGAAGCTGCTGTTCATCACCACAACTGTCTCCTAAAGAAGATGGAATGTATTAGAGGGATGCCTTTCAGTCTTTAGAGAACATGGAAGATCTACATGCCCAGTTTGGAATTGCAATCTGGGGGGAGTTAAGGACCTTTCCAAATAAAGTGAAAACAACTGAGATCCTGAGGAAATGAAGCAAATTGGAGTGAAGGCAAGATGTGATTGAAGGAATTAAGAAAAGACAAAACCAGGAGATGAATGAGGTTACTCTTCAGGTTGGTAGTAAGGGAGAAATCCCTGGTAGTGGGGAGGCCTAAAGCATTTTGAAAAACAAATCAGATATAAATATCGTATCTTTTACAGTAATCTCTAAGTTTGTGTAAGGTTCATTTTATAATTTTATGGCTGTATGACTGTTTGATGGGTATGATTTGATTCATTTCACTTTATTTTAAAGAAATGCAATATTAAATTCCTTTTGCTGCTCTAACAAATTACTACAAATTTGGAACCTTAAAGCAACACTAATTTGCTGTCTTATAGTTCTAGATGTCAAACAGCTAAAATGGGTTTCATTGGTCTGAAGTCAAAGTGTTGACAGGACGTGGCTCTTTGTAGAAACTCTAGGAGAGAAGCCAATTCTTTGTCCTTTTTCAGTTCCAGAGTTGCATCCCTTGGCTCATGGTCCCAACCTCCATTGTTAAACATATCTTTCTTCTCTGAACTCCCACTTTACTCTTACAAAGATCCTTGTGATATTCTGGGCCCACTTGGATAACCCAGGATATTCTTCCTATTTCAAGATGCTTAATGATATTTGCAAGTTCTTTTTTCTATGAAAAGCAACATATTTGCATATTCTGGGCATTAGGAATTGATTGGATATCTTTGCAGGAAGTCATTATTCAGCCTACCTCTTTAGGTATCCTGTTAAATTAGGAAATGGGTAAAGAAACTTGACCCAATTTTGTAAGGGAATCTCTGAGACATCTAAGTGACATAAAATAATATGGATTAACAACTTAAAATACACCATTGTTTCATAATTTTCATTACTAAGTAGAACTCCTACAGTTGTAAAAATTGTTATTGAAGCATTAGGGTGCTACGTTCTATTAAGACTTCATTCCTTTGGGCAAGTATTCATTAAGTGTACACTGAGTATCAGGCACTGAGTCCCAGAGTACACAACCAGATATGAGACATGACCATGCTTTCAAGAAACTTCAGTTTTGTGGGACAGAGGAGAGGAAATAAATAATTGTGCTATAATCTAATAAAAGCTTAGCAAAACATAGAAGCAATGCCCACCCAACCTGATCAAAGAGGGACTGCAAATGGCATTCCATCTATATCATTCAGGGTTCAGTTACAGAAGCAGAATCATATTTTTTTACATTGTGCAATTGTGGGAGCAAGTTGGTCTCTGAATACTATTATCTTCACATTTCAGGCTGGAGCTTAAAATCTACAGGGCAGGCAGTTGATAAGGAAGGTGTGTGATGTAAGGAGAGCAAGTACAATATAGAATCCACAAGCTCATGACTGTCTGTCCCTTACTGGCTCCAACACTGATGCTGGTGATGTGGGTGTTCTGCAGGAAAAGCTGGTGTCCTTCATCCATGAAACTAATCTAAAAGCTGGAGGAGAATCTGAGGGAAGGTGGGATGGCTGTCCCAACCCAGAAAGATGATCCAGCAGCATAATGAAAATCTGTGTGAAATACAGGTCTATACCTTATAAAGGCATCACACTTGAATCAACAGAGGAAAAAAGGCTTTTGTCTAACTGCAAATTTACTCAAGTTGGAGTAGCTTATGCTCAGGTGGGATCCAGAGATAGGTAGATGTTAAGATGGGAGGACTGAAAGACAAATAAGCATCCTTAAACAAGATCATTGACAAGGATTTATAATCCAGGACATTGTGTTTGCTTGCAGGAAAGCAGTGAGATATACTATGAATTCTTTGTTTCAAAAAATTCAAGCCAATTAGCATAGCATAATCTTCTCTTGTGTCTCAGCTTGAGTATGTGTCCCTTTCCCTTTCCCCTTTATTCCTCCCAAGGCAGTATATAAGTGACCACAGTCTGTGTCACTAAATTGTCACCACGCTGAGGACAGGAACCTTGTCTATATCATCCAAAAGTTCTCCACTGTTTTGCACAGTGCCTGGCACTTTGAAGATGCTCAATAGACGCTTGTAATCTGAATCAAGTTCCAAGAGCTTCTCATCAGGCAATTTCCTTATACAATCAATCCTCCATGTTCTTGGCTCCCACATTCATAGCTTAAGCCAATCACAGATTGAAAATATTTGAAAAAAGAATCACGTATGCATTGAGCAAGTACAAACTTATTTTCTTGTTCCTTAAACAATATAATTTAGCAATTATCTACATAGCATTTACTTGTATTAAGTAGCATACATAATCTCAATATTATTTAAAATCTGAGACGGATTGACATTATGGCACAGAGGGTTATGCTGCAATACCATCATCTCATATGGATGCTGTTTTTTATTTATTTATTTTTTTAATTTTTTAAAATTTTTTTACAGGCAGAGTGAACAGTGAGAGAGAGACAGAGACAGAGAGAAAGGTCTTCCTTTGCCGTTGGTTCACCCTCCAATGGCTGGCACGCTGCAGCGGGTGCACCGCGCTCTGAAGCCAGGAGCCAGGTGCTTCTCCTGGTCTCCCATGGGGTGCAGGGCCCAAGCACTTGGGCCATCCTCCACTGCACTCCCGGGCCATAGCAGAGAGCTGGCCTGGAAGAGGGGCAACCGGGACAGAATCCGGCACCCCGACTGGGACTAGAACCTGGTGTGCCTGCACCGCTAGGTGGAGGATTAGCCTATTGAGGCACGGCGCCGGCCCATGGATGCTCATTTGATTCCTGGTTGCTCTACTTCTGATCTGGCTCCATGTTAATGAGCCTGGGAGAGCAGAGATGGCCCAGATACTTGAGCCCCTGTCACCTACATGGAAGACTTGGATGGAGTTCCAAGCTCCTGCCTTCAGCCTGGTGTGCTACCAGTTGTTGTAGCCATCTGGGGAGTGAGCCAGCGAATGGAAGATTTCTGTCTTACTGTGTTTCTCCCTCCATGTCACTCTGCTTTCAAATAAATAAATAAATCTTTAAAAATATAATACTTTATGGGAAGAAGAATGGACATTTAGCTTAGAGGTTAAGATGCCTGTGTACCCCTTTGGACCACTTTGGTTTGATTTCTGGCTCTGGGTCCTGACTCCAGCTTCTCACCAATGCAGACCTTGGAAGCAGGAGCCATGGCTCAGGTAATTGGGTTCCTACCACCCACCACTTTTAGATTCCATTGCTGTTTTCTGGTTCTGCTCTACCACCACCCCAATCCATTGTGCTGCAGACATTTGGGGAGTGAACCAGAGGATGGGAGCTCGCTGCCTCTCATTCTCAAATAAATATAATTTCAAAAATCAAGTATATTGAAAGCTATATTGGATATGTGCAAATACTGTGTCATTTTACATAAAGAACCTGAGTTCCTGCATGTTTTGGTATCCTTGGGGGTGCTGGGACCAATCCCCTTTAGACATTGAGAGATTATTTTTTCCCATTGCCTTAGTGGGTTTGATGCAATAGTACTTCTGTTCACTGTCAATAAAAGGGAGACACCAGATTTTTCAGATTTCTATATTTGAATAGAGAATTAAGAAGGGACAGAATATTCTTGCATCCTTCAGGAAAGCATCTACAAATAGAATAAAGCAATCAAGAAGGAAAGAAAAGTCATGCTCCTAAATTTTGTTGAATTCTTTGTAAATCATGCCTTCTTCAGTCTCTTCTGCACAGCCTTCCTTGCCATTTTTCATATCTGTAGGGCTGTCTTCTTCATCTTGGGGCCAATTATAATAGTAAAGAGGCTTCAATTTTTTTACATAGATGAACTTAATCACTCTTCTAAAGCTTTGTTTAATAGTTGAAGAGGTCATTCCATGGGCAATTTCCTTGAAAATGCTACGAGTTCTTTCTGCCAACTCCCTGATCACAGGGTCTTCATCCCGAAGCACTCGTTCAATAACTGTAATCACAGAAAAACCTTTAGTTCAAGGCATCTTCTTCTCATAGTTTTAAGAAATTATAATCCTGAGTTGAATCTAATCTTCTGCCTATCTACCCTTTTCTCACACATGTGAGGTGATGTTAATAGGCGTGGCTATCCATATATATATAGGTAGGAGATGTATGGAAATCTCCAGTTCAATAGTTCTGTTATTCTTTTAAAAATGAGGTTTATTTTTTAAAAAAGAAATACTGCTGACCACTTCTCTATTTTCTAACTCACTTATTTGTAATTGTGACCATGAGCAGGTAGTAGTGGCTAAGAGAGAGACATGCCCATGGCCCAAGGAGAAGCTGGAACAATGACTGTTGGATGAATGATTGAATGAATCCTCAACTTTTTGTGGTTTCCAAGGTCTCCCAGATGATATTTATATTTCAATGAAAAGAGAAAATAGAGACTGAAGCAGGGAGGGAAAGTAAAAATAATAGAAAGAGGGAAAAAAAAGAAGCCCCTTAATGCAGTCCTTTCATTGATTTCCCTGATATTCACCCACCATTAACACCCTCCATCCATCCTGGCACTCCAGAATCACAAATAGTGAATATATTTGTACCTTTGCAGAAAGACTTCAGGATAACCTCTGCACTTACCCTCAAACATGACTTCAATTTCATCTCTGAACAGCAAATGGCCACCCAATTTTGCCAAATATCCTATACAGAAAGTAAAGTACACTATGAAAATGCATTTTCTAATATATTTTCCTTGCTTTGTTCAAAGCAAGATAACAAACTTTGGTTTGTCTGTGAGTCATCTTTCAATGCTTTCAAATAATTACTATTCAAGACAACTGTTTGCTGAGATGTATGTATGTACATGATTGTATACAAACCAAATTGCACAGCACAGTGAGTGACCACAAAGTGAACACATTCTAGGATCCATCTAAGCCATTCAATAAAATATTACTAACATCCCACAAACTTCCATCAAGGTTGTTCCAATCTCTTCCTGCACCTTCCATATACACTATTTTGTGTCTCCCTTCTTTTTGTGAGGTCCCTCCACTTTCTTTCATGAAGTAATAATTTGTTTGCTTTGCATGTGGCAGAGATTGGCAATTTTTCTAGAAATATAACCACACAAATTGACTCATTTATTTACTCTTATCTATGACTTCTTTTACCCTAGGAAAGTTTGCTCAACTCTGCTATGTGATATTCCATTTTATAAAAGCAACATTTTTAAATCCATCTACAGATAGTGGATATTTGCATTGTTTCCAGTTTGGGTTTACTATGGATTGAAATTTTGTCTCCACAACTTACACAGGAGTTTAGTCTCCAAAATATTCTGTTAATGGTACTTGATCTTATGAGAATGCAATTTTATTCTAACTATGGTATTTGGAGATGGCCCTTGGGGAAGCAATTATATTGCATTAAGATGTGATCCTGGAGCCTCCTTGTTTGAATCCTATTAGTGTTATTATGTTTATATAAGGTTTTTATAAGGTAGACAAATTTCATGTATTTATTATATATAGATTTAGGGACACAGTATTGCTCCCCAACTTAGTCTCTATCCCACCCATGCTCCCACATTTCCTCCTCCTTCTTCCTCCATGTTCCCTCTCCTTTTTTTTACAATCTCAATTCAGCTTACTTTAAACTCATAAGATTAATTCTACATTAAATAAAGCGTATGATGAAAAAAAAAACCACATTGTTCCTCAGCAGTAGAGACAAGGGCTGTAAACAATCATCAAATATCAAAATGTCAATTTCACTCATATACATTACATTTTTGGAACTCTACTAGTTACCAGAGGAAAAAAATGGGAAAATATATGGTATTTGTCCTTTTAGGACTGGCTTATTTCATTAAGTATAATGATATCCAGCTGCATCAATCTTGATACAAAAAACAGGATTTTATTCTTTGTTATAGCTGAGTAATATTCCATAGTGTGTATGTACCATAATTTCTTTATCCAGTCATCAGTTTATGGATATCTAGTTGATGCCCTATCTTAGCTATTCTGAATTGAGCTGCAATGAACATGGGGGTACAGATAACTCTTTCGTTTGCTGATTTCTTTTGGTCTGGGTAAATTCCCAGAGTGGAATTGTTGAGTCATACAGCATGTTTATTTTCATCTTTCTAAGGTATTTCCATAATGTCTTCCACAATGGCTGTACTTGTTCACAGTCCTACCAACAGTGGATTAAGGCACCTTTTCCCCCACATCCTCACCAGCATTTTTTGTTGATTTCTGTGTGAGAGCCAATCCCACTTGAGTGAGGTGAAACCTCATTGTGTTTTTGATTTGTTTTCCCTGATGGCTAGTGATCCCATGCATTTTTTCATGTTGGCCATGTGAATTTCCTCTTTTGAAAAATGCCTGTTCAAGTCCTTTGCCAATTTTTAACTGGATTGTTTGTTTTGCTGTTGTTGAGTTTCTTGAGCTCTTTATAGATTCTGTATATTAATCCTTTATCATTTGCATAGTTTACACATATTTTCTCTTAATTTTGCTGAGTGTTTCCTTTGCAGTGCAAAAGCTTCTCAGCTTGATTTAATCCCATTTGTCTATTTTTATTTTGATTGGTTGTGCTTCTGGGCTCTTTTCCAAGAAGTCTTTGCCTATGTTAATGTCTTGCACAGTTTAAAAGACACAGATATGTTTGCTTCCTGTTCCTTGCTGTGTGATTTCCTGTACCACCTCAGGACTCTGCCAGCACCAAGGAGATCAGCACAGGCCAAACAGATGGGACGGCCCAATCTTAGACTGTGAGCCTCCAGAACTGTGAGCCAAAACAAACCTTTATTTCATAAAGTTAACCTGCCTAAGGTATTTTGTCACAGAGAGGTTTTGTTACAGAGAGGTTTTCTATCCCCTAGTTCACTCCCCAAATGGCCACAACATTTGGAGCTAAGCTGATCCAAAGCCAGGAGCCAGGAGTTTCCTCTGGATCTCCCATGTGGGTGCAGGGGCCCAAGCACTTGGGCCATCTTCTGCTTTCCCAGGCCATAAGCAGAGAACTGAATCAGAAGAGGAGCAGCCAGGACACGAACCAGGGCCCATTTGGGGTGCTGACACGAGCCCCTCTTTAATTTCTCACTTGTGGTTACCTTCATCCACTGAGTTCTGCAATCCATCTCATTATTTAATATTTTGAATATATCAATCATATCTGTATTAAAATTCATGTCTAACTACTTCAATAACTACATGCCCTGTATTCCTTTTTTGTTGTTTACTTTTGTCTTGTAATAAAAAATTTTCTATATATCTGGTTATTTATGGTTAAGTGTAAGCCATTGTGAATAAAATTTGAGTCTATGAGCAATAAAACTTTCTCTCAGAAGGGATGTATTTTTTGATTAAGGATATATTTCTCCTCAATCCAACCAGGGATAAGACATTCAAGGCTTCAGTCACTAGGGGGGCTCCAGCCAGTGCAAGGGCTTTGGTCCAGTGGGAGGGCTGTTCCATTTCCACTTCAATCTTGCTCTAAGGGTGGGACCATCAGAGAAAGCAGCTAAAAGCCTGGGAGTGTTTACCAGAGCTCCTCCTCACTGTTAAGTCCACTCAGATATTCTCCTCCAAGTCAGTGAGAGAGCTAAAATCTCTTACAGTTTTTGAGTCTCTTAAATACTATTTTTTAAATTTAAAATTGGTAAAACCTGGGGTCAGTGTTGTAGCACAGATGGTAAAGTTGCTGCCTGAAACACAGGCAACCCATATAGGCTCTTGTTTGAATCCTAGCTATTTCACTTCTCTTCTGGCTCCCTGCTAATCTGCCTAGGAAAGTAGCAGAAGATGGCCCTAGTTTCTGTACCCACGTGGGAGACCCAGATGTAGCTCCTGGCTCTTGATTTCGGTCTGGTCTTGTCCCAGCCATTCAGCCATATGAGGACTGGGACAATGGATGGAAGATCTCTCTCTATTTCTCTCTGGCTCTGTAATTCAGCCTTTCATATAAATAAAAAAAAAGCTTGAAAATATTTTAGAAAAATAAAGCAAAATAGGTAAAACCTAAAAAAGGAAAATAATGCCCAAATATCGGGTTTGTTTCTTCTGGCTTCTTTAATCTTTTCTGAATCACTGCCTTACCAAGAACCCTCTAATGTCTTCAGAGAAGATTTATTTATTTATTTATTCATTTATTTGAAAGGCAGAGTTACAGAGAGGCAGAGGCAGAGGCAGAGAGAGAGAGAGAGAGGTCTTCCATCCACTGGTTCACTCCCCAGGTGACTGCAACAGTCAGAACTGCACCGATCCCAAGACAGGAGCCAGGAGCTTCTTCCAGGTCTCCCGCGAAGGTGCAAGGGCCCAAGCACTTGCGCCATTTTCTACTGCTTTCCCAGGCCGTGGCAGAGAGCTGGATTGGAAATACAGTAGCCGGGACTCAAACCAGTGCCCATTAGGGATGCCAGCACTGCAGGCAGCAGCTTTCCCTGCTACGCCACAGTGCCAACCCCAAGAGAAGTTTTAAAAAATAGTTTCTCCCCACTTTTCTAGTTGTTTTTACCAGAAGGCAGGCATAAGACAAATTTGCCAACCATTGTGAGAAGCAGAAATCAAAATGATTTTAAATATGGGGACTGGATGAACAAAATGCTGTAAAGAATTGATGCCAAACACTCTCCTGAACACTTTACTTCAGTGAATCTCCACATCTATTTGTGGAACTGTTTGCCTTATTCTCATTTTACAGTGATAGAACCAAAGCAAATAGAGATTAAGTGCCTTAGTGAAGGTCACACGGCTACTGGGCACTCATTTTGAAATTTTAATATAAGTTTATTTGACTCATTTTTACTTGTGTAACAAAAAGAAATTTATCGACTTTTTGTTGTGTATATTTAAGGTATGCAATATGATCTTTTTGTATACATATTAGAAGGAATAAATAAACATATCCATCATCTACACCATTACCTTCTGTATGTGTGATAAGAGCACCTGAAATCTACTCTTACAGCAAATTTCCAGTATAAAGTATAATACTAATTTTGGTTCTCATGCCACACCTTAGATCTCTAGACTAATTTATCTTACATAAAAGCAACTTTGTACCTTTTGATCTGTGTATTCTTATTTCTCCTCCTGGTAACCACTGTTCTATCTTAATTTTTTACATAAAAATTTTAAATAAAATTTTCTTTTAAAGAAAACCACTGTTGTGTCTTTCTTTGATTTTTCTTTTAAAGAGTCCAGATATAATTGAGATCATGGAGTATTTTTCGTTCTGTATCTGGATTGTTTCACTTTTAATGTTTTTTTTTTCCAAGATTTATTTTATTTATTTGAAAGGCAGAGTGACACAAAGAGAAGGAGAGACAGAGGGAGAGAGATCTTCCACCCGTAGGTTCACTCCCCAAATGGTCACAATGGTCAGAGCTGGGCCAAGCGGCAGCCAGAAGCCAGGAATTCAAGCTGAGCCCCCGTGTCGGTGGTAGCTGTTGTTTTCCTAGGTGATCGAGCAGAGAGCTGTCAAAAGAGGAGCAGGTAGGACTCAAACCAATGCCCAAATATGAGCTGCTGACATGATATATGGTGGCTTAACCTGCTGTGCCACAATGCCACAATGTTGGTTACAATATAATGTTTTCTAGGCTGCACTATATTGTCAAAAAATGGCAGTATCTCTTTTACTTGTCCATCTATTAACCAATATTTTATAATGTTTCTCTTTCAGTCAAAATAGTGACTGCAAGGAGTGCGTGTGTGGTCTGGTGGTTAAGACAGCTGCATCCCACAGAGTGCCTGGGTTCTATACTCAGCTTCACTCTCAACTCCAACTTCCTGCCAATAAATACCTGGGGCATAGCAGGTGATGACTCAAGTAATTCAGTTCTGGCCACCCACGTGGGAGATTTGGGGTGAGTTCCTGGCTCCTGACTTTAGCCATGCCTAGTGCTTCCCATTGCATGCATATGGATTAATGAGTGAGAGCATCTCTTTCTCTCTCTTTCTCTGCTTAATAATTGTAATCAAGATCCTTACATGTTGGCCGGCGCCGCCGGCTAATCCTCCGCCTTGCGGCGCTGGCACACCGGGTTCTAGTCCCGGTCGGGGCGCCGGATTCTGTCCCGGTTGCCCTTCTTCCAGGCCAGCTCTCTGCTGTGGCCAGGGAGTGCAGTGGAGGATGGCCCAAGTGCTTGGGCCCTGCACCCCATGGGAGACCAGGATAAGTACCTGGCTCCTGCCATCGGATCAGCGCGGTGCGCCGGCATTGGAGGGTGAACCAATGGCAAAAGGAGGACCTTTCTCTCTGTCCCTCTCTCTCTCACTGTCCACTCTGCCTGGAAAAAAAAATCCTTACATGAAAGCTCTCAAATTTTAATTATTGACAATTGTCACACACTGCTAGCTGTCAATCCAATATCCTTGTCCCTTCTTGTCCATTAAAATAAACATATTTCCTGACATCTCTTGAACTGATAGCTTTGGTATTTGGGACAATAAATTAAGACACTGATTGGGACTTTGAAGAATGTTTTGCAAAATTGGGCTGACCCAGTTGAAAACCCATATTTTTCTCTTTATATTTTGCTTTTTCCTTGGTGTAATGTTGTTGAATGCTGAAGACAATCAGAAAACACAAGAGCCACATGTCTGGGACAGAAGTATACAGTGAATAGTGAATTACTACATATACACATTATTCTTTTTTTTTTTTTACCTGAGAAACAATATCTGAGGATAAATTCCTTGAGAGGAGATTACTGAATCAGAAAAATATACATTTCACATTTTAATTGATATTACCTTATTGGTTTTTTTTTTTTTTTTTTTTTTTTTTTTTTTTTTTTTTTTTTTGACAAGCAGAGTTAGACAGTGAGACAGAGAGAAAGGTCTTTGTTGGTTCACCCCTCAAGTGGCTGCTATGGCCTGAAGTCAGGAGTCAGGTGCTTCTTGCTGGTCTCCCATGCGGGTACATGGCCCAAGCACTTGGGCCATCCTCCACTGCCTTCCTGGGCCACAGCAGAGAGCTGGACTGGAAGAGGAGCAACCAGAACAGAATCCAGTGCCCCAACTGGGAGTAGAACCTGGGGTGCTGGCGCTGCAGGCAGCGGATTAGCCTAGTGAGCCGCAGCACCAGCCACCTTATTGTGCTTCTTAGAGAAACTAACAATTACTCTCTCACCAGAAATGTAAGCGATTCTTTACCTCCTACAACCTGGCCAAAATTGTACAGTGTAAAACTTCTGATCTTTGTTACCTTCATTTGCAGAAGATATCATTGTTATCCTGCATCACCTCCTAGATGAAGTTGTAGAAATTTTATGTTTAGGAGTCAAATTATTTTTTTTCATATTCTTTGCTCATTTTCCTACAGGGTTGTTCATCTCCTTTAAATTTTATTCTATTTAAAATTTTTTAAAGGATTATTTATTCGAAAGTCAGAGTTACTGTGAGGCAGAAGCAGAGAGAGTCCTCCATCTGCTGGTTCACTCCCCAGATGGCCGCAATGGCTGGAGTTGCGCCGATCTGAAGCCAGGAGCAAGGAGTTTCTTCTGGGTCTCCCACGTGGGTGGAGGGGTCCAAGGACTTATGTCATCTTTTACTGCTTTCCCAGGCCATAGCAGAGAGCTGGATTGGAAGTGGAGCAGCCAGGACTTGAACGAGCGTCCATATGGGATGCTGACAGTGCAGGTGGAGGCTTTACCCACTAAGCCACAGTGCTGGCCCCTCTATTTAAAATTATTTTTTTTTTCAAAGTAAGAATTACACAGAAAGGGAAATGGCAGATCTTCCCATGAGAGATCTTCCATCAGCTGGTTTGTTCCCCAAGTGGCCACAATGGCCAGGGCTGAGCCAGGCAAGACCCAGGAGCCAGGAGCTTCATCTATGTCTTCCACACAGTTGGCATTTGCCAAAACACATCTTCCACTGCCTTTCCCAGGCCATTCACAGGAGCTGAATCCCAAGTGGAGCAGCAGTCAAGACTCCAGCTGATGCCCACATGGGATGCTCATGTCACAGGCAGTGACTTTATCCACTTCACCACAGTGCTGGTCCCTAAAAACATTTTTATTAACACACAATACTTATAGACTTTTGAATGCATAAGGATTCTTCAGACAGTGAGAAATTACCCTTTCTCTCTGATAAGCGTAAATATTTTATCTCAGCTTGGCTTTTGTTTTTATCTATCATAGTTTTGTTTTATAAAAATGTTTCCTTCATGCTTAGTCACCAATCTTTTCATTATGGCACCTGGAATTGACTTCTACTTAAAAAGATCTTCCCTTCTCCATGATTGTGGAGATAATTTTCCATGTTATTTTATTTATTATTATAGTTTTATTTTCGTTTCACCTTTCAGCACTTGGAATTTATTTAGTGTAAGAAGAAACTTTAAAAAGCTTCCAAAATCTCAGATAACTCACTAGGTATCCCCATGTCATTCAAGGAATAATCCATATTTGTGTCACTGTCAGTTAAAGAGTGATTCACAGGGCTGGTGCTTTGGGGTAGCAGGTAAAGCTGCTGCCTGCTGTGCCAGTATCCCATATGGGTGCCGATTGTGTCCTGGCTGTTCCACTGTGATCCAGCTCTCTGCTGTGGCCTGGGAAAGCAGCAGAGGATGGTCCAAGTCCTTGGGGGCCCTGCACCCACATGGGAGAACCTGAAGAAGCTCCTGGCTACGGACTTGGATCAGCACAGTTCCGGCCATTGTGTCCATCAGGAGAATGAACCCTAGGATGGAAGACCTCTCTCTCTCTCCCTCTCTTTCTACCTTTGCCTCTCTTTAACTCAACCTTTCAAATAAATAAATAAATCTTTTTTTATTTTTATTTTTATTTTTTTTGATTTTTTTTATTATTTGTTTACTTATTTTTTTATTTTTTATTATGGATTACAATGGCTTCCCCCACATACCGTCCCTCCCACCCACTACCCTCCCCTTTCCCACTCCCTCTCCCCTTCCATTCACATCAAGATTCATTTTCGATTATCTTAATATACAGAAGATCAGCTTAGTATACATTAAGTAAGGATTTCAACAGTTTGCTCTCACACAGAAACATAAAGTGAGAAATAATAGATGATTTTTTTTAAATGATGATGAAATCAGATCAGACCTATTGTCATGTTTAATCCCAGTGAGAGTCAAGTTGGGAGTTGATAATTTCTTTCTTTCTTTTTTTTTTTTTTTTTTTTACAGAGGATCAGTTTAGTATGCATTAAGTAAAGATTTCAACAGTTTGCACCCCCATAAAAACACAAAGTGAAATATATTGTTTGAGTACTCGTTATAGCATTAAATCTCAATACACAGCACATCAAGGACAGAGATCCTACATGAGGAGTAAGTGCACAGTGACTCCTGTTGTTGACTTTACAAATTGACACTCCTGTCTATGGCATCAGTAGTCTCCCTATGCTCCGGTCATGAGTTTCCAAGGCTATGGAAGCCCTCTGAGTTCTCCGATTCTTATCTTGTTTAGACAAGGTCATAGTCAAAGTGGAGGTTCTCTGCTCCCTTCAGAGAAAGGTACCTCCTTCTTTGAAGACCTGTTCTTTCCACTGGGATCTCACTCGCAGAGATCTTTTGCCAGAGTGTCTTAGCTTTCCATGCCTGAAATACTCTCATGGGCTTTTCAGCCAGATCCGAATGCCTTTAGGGCTGATTCTGAGGCCAGAGTGCTATTTAGGACATCTGCCATTCTATGAGTCTGCTGAGTATCGCACTTCCCATGTTGGATCACTCTCCCCTTTATTTATTCCATCGGTTAGTGTTAGGAGGTACTAGACTTGTTTATGTGCTCCCTTTGACTCTTAGTCCTTTCATTATGATCAATTGTGAACTGAAATTGATCACTTGGACTAGTGAGATGGCATTGGTACATGCCACCTTGATGGGATTGAATTGGAATCCCCTGGTATGTTTTTAACTCTACCATTTGGGGCAAGTCAGCTTGAGCATGTCCCAAATTATACATCTCTTCCCTCTCTTATTCCTACTCTTATGTTTAACAGGGATCACATTTCAGTTAATTTTTAACACTTAAGAATAACTGTGTATTAATTACAGAATTAAACCAGTCATATTAAGTAGAACAGACAAAAAAACTACTAAGAGAGATAATGTATTAAGTTGTTCATTAACAGTCAGGGCTATGTTGATCAAGTCACTGTTTCCCATAGAGTCCGTTTCACTTCAGGAGGTTTCCTTTTTGGTGTTCAGTCAGTTGTCACCGATCAGGGAGAACATATGGTATTTGTCCCTTTGGGACTGGCTTATTTCACTCAGCATGATGTGTTCCAGATTCCTCCATTTTGTTGCAAATGACTGGATTTCGTTGTTTCTTACTGCGGTATAGTATTCTAAAGAGTACATATCCCGTAATTTCTTTATCCAGTCTACCGTTGATGGGCATTTAGGTCGGTTCCAGGTCTTAGCTATTGTGAATTGAGCTGCAATAAACATTAGGCTGCAGACCTCTTTTTTGTTTGCCAATTTAAATTCCTTTGGGTAAATTCCAAGGAGTGGGATGGCTGGGTCGGACGGTAGGGTTATCTTCAGGTTTCTGAGGAATCTCCAGACTGACTTCCATAGTGGCTTGACCAGTTTGCATTCCCACCAACAGTGGGTTAGTGTCCCTTTTTCCCCACATCCTCGCCAGCATCTGTTGTTGGTAGATTTCTGAATGTGAGCCATTCTAACCGGGGTGAGGTGAAACCTCATTGTGGTTTTGATTTTCATTTCCCTGATTACTAATGACCTTGAACATTTTTTCATGTGCCTGTTGGCCATTTGGCTTTCCTCTTTTGAAAAATGTCTATTGAGGTCCTTGGCCCATCTCTTAAGTGGGTTGTTGGTTTTGTTTTTGTGGAGTTTCTTGATCTCTTTGTAGATTCTGGTTATTAACCCTTTATCTGTTGCATAGTTTGCAAATATTTTTTCTCATTCTGTCGGTTGCCTCTTCACTCTCCTGACTGTTTCTTTTGCAGTACAGAAACTTCTCAATTTGATGCAATCCCAAATGTTAATTTTGGCTTTGACTGCCTGTGCCTCCCGGGTCTTTTCCAGAAACTCTTTGCCTGTGCCAATATCTTGAAGGGTTTCTCCAATGTTCTCTAGTAACTTGATGGTGTCAGGTCGTAGATTTAGGTCTTTAATCCATGTTGAGTGGATTTTTGTGTAAGGCGTAAGGTAGGGGTCTTGCTTCATGCTTCTGCACGTGGAAATCCAGTTTTCCCAGCACCATTTATTGAATAGACTGTCCTTGCTCCAGGAATTGGTTTTAGATCCTTGATAAAATATAAGTTGGCTGTAGATGTTTGGGTTGATTTCTGGTGTTTCAATTCTGTTCCATTGGTCTATCCATCTGTTTCTGTACCAGTACCATGCTGTTTTGATTACAACTGCCCTGTAGTATGTCCTGAAATCTGGTATTGTGATGCCTCCGGCTTTGTTTTTGTTGTACAAGATTGCTTTAGCTATTCGAGGTCTCTTGTGCCTCCATATAAATTTCAGCACCAATTTTTCCAGATCTGAGAAGAAGGTCTTCGGTATCTTGATTGGTATTGCATTGAATTTATAAATTGCTTTTGGGAGAATGGACATTTTGATGATATTGATTCTTCCAATCCATGAGCATGGAAGATTTTTCCATTTCTTGGTATCCTCTTCTATTTCTTTCTTTAAGGTTTTGTAATTTTCATCGTAGAGATCTTTAACGTCCTTGGTTAAGTTTATTCCAAGGTATTTGTTTTTGTAGCTATTGTGAATGGGATTGATCTTAGAAGTTCTTCCTCAGCCATGGCATTGTCTGTGTATACAAAGGCTGTTGATTTTTGTGCATTGATTTTATACCCTGCTACTTTGCCAAACTCTTCTATGAGTTCCAATAGTCTCTTAGTAGAGTTCTTTGGGTCCCCTAAATAAAGAATCATGTCATCTGCAAAGAGGGATAGTTTGAGTTCTTCCTTCCCAATTTGTATCCCTTTAATTTCTTTTTCTTGCCTAATAGCTCTGGCTAGAACCTCCAGAACTATATTGAATAGCAGTGGTGAGAGTGGACATCCCTGTCTGGTCCCAGATCTCAGTGGAAATGCTTCCAACTTTTCCCCATTCAATAGGATGTTGGCTGTGGGTTTTTCATAGATTGCTTTGATTTTATTGAGGAATGTTCCTTCCAAACCCAGTTTGCTTAGAGTTTTCATCATGAAAGGGTGCTGTATTTTATCAAATGCTTTCTCGGCATCTATTGAGATAATCATATGGTTTTTCTTTTGCAGTCTGTTAATGTGGTGTATCACATTGATTGTTTTGCGCACATTAAACCATCCCTGCATACCAGGGATAAATCCCACTTGGTCTGGGTGGATGATCTTTCTGATGTGTTGTTGCATTCTATTGGCCAGAATTTTATTGAGGATTTTTGCATCTATGTTCATCAGGGATATTGGTCTGTAATTCTCTTTCAGTGCTGCATCTTTTTCCGGCTTAGGAATTAAGGTGATGCTGGCTTCATAGAAAGAATTTGGGAGGATTCCCTCTTCTTCGATTGTTCTGAATAGTTTGAGAAGAATTGGAGTTAGTTCTTCTTTAAATGTCTGGTAGAATTCAGCAGTGAATCCATCTGGTCCTGGGCTTTTCTTTGTTGGGAGGGCCTTTATTACTGTTTCAATTTCTGTCTCAGTTATGGGTCTGTTTAGGTTTTTGATGTCTTCCTGGTTCAATTTAGGTAGGTTGCACGTGTCCAGGAATCTATCCATTTCTGATAGGTTTCCCTGTTTGCTGGCATACAAGTCCTTGTAGTAATTTCTGATGATTCTTTTTATTTCTGTGGTGTCTGTTGTTACGTTTCCTTTTTCATCTCTGATTTTATTGATTTGGGTCTTTTCTCTTCTTTTTTTAGTTAGTTGGGCCAATGGGGTGTCAATTTTGTTTATTTTTTCAAAAAACCAGCTCCTCGTTTGGCTGATTTTTTGTAATGTTTTTCTTGATTCAATCCTGTTGATTTCTTCTCTGATTTTAATTATTTCTCTTCTCCTACTAGATTTGGGTCTGGTTTGCTGTAGGTTTTCTAGATCCTTGAGGTGAATTGAAAGCTCATCTATTTGGTGCCTTTCCAATTTCTTGATGTAGGCACCTATTGATATAAACTTTCCTCTTAACACTGCTTTTGCTGCGTCCCATAAGTTTTGGCATGTTGTGCTGTTATCCTCATTTACTTCCAGAAAGTTTTTGATTTCTCTTTTGATTTCTTCTATGACCCATTGTTCATTCAGGAGCATGTTGTTCAATCTCCATGTGTTTGCATATGCTCTAGGGATTCCTGAGTTGTTCATTTCCAACTTCATTCCTTTATGGTCTGAGAAGCTGCATGGTATGATTCTAATTCTTTTGAATTTGCTGAGACTCGCTTTATGGCCTAGTATGTGGTCAATCTTAGAGAAGGTTCCATGTACTGCTGAGAAGAATGTAAAGTCTTTAGCTGTAGGATTGAAAGTTCTATATATATCTGTTAGATCCATTTGGGCTATAGTGTCGTTTAAATCTACTGTATCCTTGTTGATCTTCTGTCCTATTGATCTGTCTATTTCTGAGAGTGGAGTATTGAAGTCCCCCAGTACTATTGTATTGGGGTCTAAGTCTCCCTTTAAGTCCGTTAACAAGTCTTTTAGATAAACCGGTGCCCTGTAGTTAGGTGCATATACATTGATAATTGTTATATCTTCCTGTTGAATTGATCCCTTAATCATTATGTAGTGTCCCTCTTTGTCTCTCTTAACGGTTTTTGTGGTAAAGTTTATGTTGTCTGAAATTAAGATGGCTACGCCTGCTCTTTTTTCATTTCTGTTGGCATGGTATATCTTTTTCCAGCCTTTCACTTTCAGTCTGTATGGATCTTTGTTGGAAAGATGAGTTTCTTGTAAGTAGCAAATAGATGGGTTTTGTTCCGTAACCCAATCAGCCAATCGGTGTCTTTTAACTGGACAGTTCAGGCCATTCACGTTCAATGTGACTAATGATAAGTGGTAACTTTGCCCTGCCATTTGCCAAAGATAAGTTCTAATATATGCTTTGAATTCCCTGTGATCTTTTGCTGTGAGCTTTCCTTCCTCGGTTTCCTTCCTTTACCTTCTTTCATATTGATGACCGTGTTTCTTTGTTTCTGTGTGTAACACATCTTTAAGCATCTTTTGCAGGGCTGGACGAGTGGCAACAAATTCTTTCAATTTCTGTTTGCTATGAAAAGTCTTTATTTCACCTTCATTCACAAATGATAGCTTTGCAGGATATAATATTCTGGGCTGGCAGTTGTTCTCTCTTAGTACCTGGGCTATATCTCGCCATTCCCTCCTAGCTTGTAGAGTTTCTGATGAGAAGTCAGCTGTGAGTCTGATTGGAGATCCTCTGAGAGTAATCTGACGTTTCTCTCTTGCACATTTTAGGATCTTTTCTTTATGTTTCACTGTGGAGAGTTTAATTACAACGTGTCGTGGTGAGGATCTCTTTTGGTCGTGTTTATTAGGGGTTCTGTGAGCTTCCTGTACTAGGATTTCTCTGTCCTTCTCCAAACCTGGGAAATTTTCTGCTAATATCTCACTAAAAAGGCCTTCTAATCCTTTCTCTCTCTCCATGCCTTCAGGAACTCCTAGAACCCGAATGTTGGGTTTTTTAATAGTATCCTGAAGATTCCCGACAATATGTTTTAGATTCTTAATTTCCTCTTCTTTTCTTTGGTCTGACTGTATCCTTTCCTGTTCTCTGTCTTCTAAGTCTGATATTCTCTCTTCTGCTTCACCCATTCTGTTTGTAAGGCTCTCTATTGTGTTTTTCATGTGATCTATTGAATTCTTCACTTCAGTCACTATCACAGTTTCCTGTTGTACTAGTTGTTTTGTTTCATTTTGATTCCTCCTTAATATTTCATTTTCACGAGAGAGATTTTCTATCTTGTCCATTAAGGATTTCTGTAGTTCAAGAATTTGTTTTTGGGAACTTCTTAATGTTCTTATCAATTTTTTGAGATCTGCTTCTTGCATTTCTTCTATGTCATCATCTTCATAATCTTGAATTGGGGTGTCTTTTTCATTTGAGGGCTTCATGGTGACTTCCTTGTTTTTATTACCTTGGTTTTTGCGTTTGTTATTTGGCATATTGGAGATATTTGGTTTCTTCACTTTTAAAAAAAGAAGATAGTGATTCACTTTCTAAAATACCGCACACTTTGGGGATTATTTCTGGATACTATTCTTTGATTATTCTGTTATCTTTATTCATTCCACATGATTTTAATAATTACTGTAGTTATAATAATGTCTGATAGGACTAGACCTCCTTATTTATTTGTTTGGTTGTTAGTTCCAGTATTCTTTTTTAAGAAACATCTTATTTAATAAATGCAAATTTTATAAGTACAATTTTACGAATATAGTGGTTCTTCCCCCCCACCTCCACTTCCATCCCACATCCTCCTCCCTCTCCCATCCCATTATTAAGATTCATTTTTAATTAACTTTATATACAGAAGACCAACTATATACTAAGTAAAGATTTCAACAGTTTGCATCCACACCCACACATAAAATATAAAGAAATGTTTGACAAGAAGTTTTACAGTTAATTCTCATAGTACAACTCATTAAGGCCAGAGGTCCTGCATGGGGAGTTAAGTGCACAGTGACTTCTTAATTTAACAATTAACACTCTTATGTATGACGTCAGTGATCACCCAAGGCTGTTGACATGAGTTGCCAAGGCTATAGAAGCCTTTTGAGTTCATGATCTCAATCAGTATTTAGACAGGGCCATAAGCAAAGTAGAAGTTCTCTCCTCCCTTCAGAGAAAAGTAGATCCTCCATTGATGGTCCCTTCTTTCCCCTCAGATCTCACTCATAGAGATCCTTCACGTAGGATTTTTTTTTTTTTTTTTGCCATAGTATCCTGGCTTTCCATGCCCGAAATTCTCTCATGGGCTTTTCAGCTAGACCCAAATGACTTAAGGCATGATTCTGAGGTCAGAGTGCTGTTTAAGGTATTTGTCATTCAATGATTCTGCTGTGTGGTCTGCTTCCCATGTTGGAATATTCTCTCCTTTTTATTCTATATATTATTGTTACCAGACACTTGAACTTATTTATATGACCCCTTGACAATTAATCCTATTTGTATGATCAATTAAACACTTAATGTGATCCCTTTAACAAATAAGATGGCATTATTACCACCCAGCTTATTGGGATTTGGAATCCCATGGTAAGGTTTTAGCTTTACCCTTAGTCTGTGGGAATGTATCCAGAACTATACAGCTCCTCCTTCTCTTATCCCCACTCTTGTTTTTTACTGGGATCCATTTTCAATTGACTTTATACACACGTGATTGATTCTATGTTAAGTAAAGAGTTCAAACAATGGTATTAAGGAGGAAAAAAATTAAAATATAAAAAAACTAAAATAAAAAACTGTTCCTCTACAGTCAAGACAAGGGTTGTTCAAGTCATTGCTTCTCTCAGTGTTAATTTCACTTCTACAGGTTTCCTTTTAGGTGCTTAGTTATCACAGATGGGGGAACATATGGTATTTGTCACTTTGGGACTGGCTTATTTCACCAAGTATGATATTTTTCAGATTAATATCCCATAATTTCCTTATCCAGTTTTCAATTGACAGGCATTTAGGTTGGTTCCATGTCTTAGCTATTGTTAATTGGGCTATATTAAATAGGGGGGTGCAGATAACTCTTTGATTTGCTGATTTCATTTCCCTTGGGTAATTTTCCAGGAGTGGATGGCTGGGACATGTGGTAGGACCATATTCAGATTTCTGAGGAATCTCCAAACTGACTTCCATAGTGGTTTTACCAGTTTACATTCCCACCAACAGTAGATGGTACCTTTTCCTCATAACCTCATCAGCATTTGGTTGTTTGTTGATTTCTGTATGAAAGATCTAACTGGGGTGAGGTGAAATCTTACTGTGGTTTTGATTTGCATTTCCCTGATTGCTAGTGATCCTGAGCATTTTTTCATGTGTCTGTTGGCCATTTGGATTTCCCCTTTTGAAAAATGTCTATTGAGGTCCTTGGCCCATCTCTTAACTGAGCTGTTTGTTTTGTTGTTGTGGAGTTTCTTGATCTCTTTGTAGATTCTGGATATTCATCCTTTATCAGTTGCATAGTTTGAAAATATTTTCTCCCATTCTGTCAGTTTCCTCTTCACACTTTCCTGACTGTTTCTTTTGCAGTACAGAAACATCTCAATTTGATGTAATCCCAATTGTTAATTTTGGATTTGACTGCCTGTGCCTCTGGGGTCTTTTCCAAGAAGTCTTTGACTGTGCCTATATCTTGCAGAGTTTCTCCAATGTTCTCTAATTATTTGATGGAGTTGGGTTAGAAATTTAGATCTTTAATTCATTTTGAATGGATTTTTGTGTAAGGTGTAAGGTAGGGGTCCTGCTTCATACTTCTGTATGTGGAAATCCAATTTTCCCAGCACAATTTGTTGAAGAGACTGTTCTTGCTCTGGGGATTGGTTTTAGCTCCTTGGTCAAATATAAATTGGTTGTAGATGCTTGAATTTATTTCTGGCATTTCTATTCTTTCCATTGGTATATTCATCTATTTTTGTACCAGTACCAGGCTGTCTTGATATATCTTGCAATTTGGTATTGTGATACCTTCAGCTTTGTTTATGTTGTATAAGATTGCTGTAGCTATTTGGGGTCTCCTGTGTTTCCAAATGAATTTCAGCATCATTTTTCTAGATCTGAGAAGAATATCTTTGGTATTTTGATTGGTATCACATTGAACTTGTAAATTGCTTTCAGAAGAATGGACATTATGATGATATTGATTCTTCCAGTCCATGAACATGAAAGTTTTTCCATTTCTTTGTATCTTCTTCTATTTCTTTCATTAATGTTTTGTAATTCTCATCTTAGAGAACTTTGACATCCTTGGCTAAATTTATTCCAAGGTATTTGATTTTTTTGGTAGCTATTGTTAATGGGATTAAAATCTTAACAGTTCTTTCTCAGCCATGGCATTGTCTGTATATTCAAAAGCTGTTGTTTTTGGGGTGTTGATTTTATATCCTGCTATTTTTCCAAACTCTTCTATGAGTTCCAATAATATATTAGTGGAGCCTTTTGAATCTCCTATGTATAGAAGCATGCCATCTGCAAATAGGGATAGTTTTGCCTCCTCTTTCTGATTTGAATCCCTTTGATTTCTTTTTCTTGCCTGATGGCTCTGGCTTAAACTTCCAGGACTATATTGAATAACAATGGTGAGAGTGGACACCCCTGTCTGGTTCCAGATCTCAATGGCAATGCTTTCAACTTTTCAACATTCAATTGGAAACTGGCCATGGGTTTGTCATAAATTGTCTTGATTGTGTTGATGAATATTCCTTTTAAACCTATCTTGCTTAGAGTATTCATCATGAAAATGTGTTGTATTTTGTCAAATGCTTTCTCAGCATCTATTGAGATAATCATAGGGTTTTTGTTCTTCCATTTTTTAAAGATTTATTTATTTACTTGAAAGTCAGAGTTACACAGAGAGAGAAGGAGAGGCAGAGAGAGAGAGAGAGGTCTTCCATCTGCTGGTTCACTCTCCAGAAGGCCGCAATGGCCAGAGCTGTGTTGATCCAAAGTCAGGAGCCGGAGCTTCTTCTGGGTCTTCCACATGGGTGTAGGGGCCCCAGGATTTGGGCCGTCTTCTACTGCTTTCCCAGGTCATAGCAGAGAGCTGGATCAGAAGTGGAGCAGCCGGGACTTGAACCAGCACCCATATGGGATCCTGGCACTTCAGGCAGTGGCTTTACCCACTACACCACAGCACTGGCCCCTCTTCCATTTGTTAATGTGATGTATTGATTGATTTGCGGATGTTGAACCTTCCCTACATACCTGGGATAAATCCCACTTGGTCCGGGTAAATGATCTTTTTGATGTGTTCTTGGATTTGATTGGCCAGAATTTTGTTGAGGATTTTTGAATCTATGTTCATTAGGGAAACTGGTCCATAGTTCTCTTTCTCTTTTGTGTCTTTTCTGGGTTTAGGAATTAAGGTGATGCTGGCTTCATAGAATAATTTGGGATGGTTCCCTCCCTTACAATTGCTTTGAATAACTTGAGAAGAATATGAGTAGTTCTTCTTTAAATGTCTGGTAGAATTCAACAGTGAAGCCATCTGGTCCTTGGCTTTCCTTTGTTGGTAGGGTCTTCATTATTGATTCAGTTTCCGTTTTAGTTATGGTTCTGTTTAGGTTTTCTATGTATTTATGGTTCAATTTAGGTAGATCATATGTGTCTTGGAATCTATCCATTTCTTCTATGTGTCCCCATTTGTTGGCATAAAGCTCTTTGTAGTAATTTCTGATGACTTTTTATTTCTATGGTGTCTGTTGTTATATTTCCTTTTTAATCTTTAATTTTATTGATTTGGGTATTATCTCTCATTTTTTTGCTTAGTTGATTCAATGGTGTGCCAATTTTGTTCATTTATTCAAAAAAAGCACCTCTTCATTTTGCTTATCTTTTGTATTGCTTTCTTGGTTTCAATTTTGTTGATATCTTCCTAATTCTAATTATTTCTTTTCTCCTACTTGTTTTGGGTTTAGCTTGCCATTGTTTTTCTAGATCCTTGAGGTGCATAGACAGTTCATTTATTTGTTTTTTTCCAAATTTCTTAATGTAGGCACCAAATTTATAAACTTACTCTTAACACTGTTTGTTGTATCCCATGAATTTTGGCATGTTGTATTGTTGTCTTCATTTGTTTCTAGAACTTTTTTCAATTTCTCTCTGATTTATTCTATGACTCATTGTTCATTCAAGAGCATCTTGTTCAGTTTCCATGTGTTTCTTTATGTTCTGGAGATTCCCGAATTCCTAATTTCCAGCTTCATTTCATTGTGGTATAAGAAGATGTTTGGTATTATTTCAATTTTTTTTTAATTTGCTGAGACTTGCTTTATGGCCTAGCATGTGGTCAATCTTAGAGAAAGCTCTATGCACTGGTGAGAAGAATGTGTATTCTGTGGCTCTAGGGTGGAAGGCTCTGTAGGAATCTGCTAGGTTTATTTCGTCTATGTGTTGGTTAACTTTGTTGTTTCCTTGTTGATTTTCTGTCTGGTTGATCTGTCCATTGTTGAAAGTGGGGTATTCTTGCAAGCTAACTTTTCTACACTCATTTTAGAATCAACATTCTAATTTTGTAAAAGAAAAATTATTAAAATTTTAACAGCATCTCATTTCTTGTGTAAATTCATTTAGGAAAGAACTGACATATTTAAGTTTGATTCTTTATCTCCCAAAATAGAGTTTATATCTTTTTATTTATTCAAATTTCCTTTGTGTCCTTCAGTATTTTTGTAATTTTTATAGAAATATTGCATGCATTTTAAGGTCTATTGATTTGCTCTCTCTGTCTGTCCTTCCTTGTTTCTCTCCTTTCTTCTCTCCTCTGTCCCATCTCCCCTCAGTTTTCCTTCCCTTCCACACTGCCACCCTCATTATATTTTCTTCTTTATTTTTCCCTACTGTAAATAAGATCTTTTCTTTTAGTATATTTTCTAATGGGTGATTTTTGAAATGAAAGTTATTGATTTTTAAGATTCACATAATTTAGATGAAAAAATATACTAATAAATAAATTTATTAATAGATGTCTATTTTAAAGAATTATAAAAATTTGAATGTTCATATACCTTGCTATAGGCTTCAGAAATATAACACACTGGTGCTTTTGAAGCCTCTTCTATATTCTTACAAAATGTTTCTACTGTATTTTTGTGTTTTACTTATTTAGTTAAAATACTTAATATATTATGGACAGTAATATAGCTCTGATATACAAGTTACAAATATTGCTAGTAGCTTCTTTGAATTTCATATATTTTGCTTTCACCTTTGCTTATGTAGATATTATCCTACATTTACTTTTAATTTTGTAATTTAATTTTGTAAATTTAAGATTTTTAAATTTGCATTTCATATTTACCTTGCTTAACTTACATAGAATTAATTTTTGTATAGGATATCAAGTAAGGATCTGTGTGTGTGCTTATGTGCTTTCCCAAGCACCTTTATTAAATAGGCCATCACTTTATGATCTGATACTCACTACTAGTTCTGATACACTTTTAAGTATGTATGTGTGTGGATCTGTTCCTAGGTCTTCTTCCTATTCCCCAGTTCTGTTTTTCCTTTCTTGAATGAGTAACATGGTGTCTAAAATTCTATAGCTTTATTATAAATCTTTTTTAAAAGACTGATTTATTTATTTGAAAGGTAGAGTTACAGAGAGAAAGAAAAAAGAAAGAGAGATCTTCCATTTGTTGGTTCACTCCCTAAATGGCTGCAATGGTCAGGGCTGGGCCAGGCAAATGAGGAGTCAGGAGTTTCATTCAGGTATCCTATATGGATATAGGAATCAAGGCACTTGGACTATCTTCTGCTGCTTTCTTCTGTGCATTAGCAGGGAACTGGATTAGAAGTGGAGCAACTGAGACTAGTACTGGTGCCCATATGGAATACTGGCATTGCAGACAATGATTAAACTGCTGTGCCACAATGACAGTATACATAATAAATCTTTATTTTTGCTGGTTATAGTTTTGTCAAATGTAACTCTCGAGTAACAACTCATCAACTTTTTTGTTGATGCTATTCTATATTTTAGAGTTGAATACTAAAGCAAAGTCTAATTCCTGACTTTTATTTAACTGATAGGTGACTTCTTTTCCTAAGTATTCAAAGAATTGTTTAATTCTGAAGTTCCATAACTTTATCAAGAAATGTGTTATATTCTCCATAAACTATTTCTTGAAATATGTTATACCATCTAAGTATGTTTAATGAATTTTTTATTTCTTAAATGAATTTTTCCTTTTGTAATTAATTTCTCTTCTTCAGGGATATAATTTAAATCTATTTCCTTTTTCACCCATCTTTTGTATCATTGCTCTCACATTTTTAGCACCCTTCCTTGCTGGTTTACATTTCACTTTGCATGCATTCCTCAGCTCTATATTCTTTGTCCCTTAAAGGGTTGTCAAAAAAAAAAAAAAACTATTTTCACTTTTGCTGATTACTATGTAGTTTTCTTTTTCTGTGATGGTTTTGTAGTTTTTCTTCCATTTTTCTTCTAACTTTGAAGTGCTGATTTTTTAATGTTCTCCCTTATACATAGCATTATAGGCAATGCTATTTCCTGTATAATAATGCTGTGGCATTGTGGGTAAAGCTGCCACCTGTGGTGCCATCATCTCATATGGATGTCAGTTTGAGTCCTAGCTGCTCCACTTCCAATCCAGCTCCCTGCTGATGTGCCTAGGAAAGCAGCAGAAGATGGCCCAACTCCTAGGTCCTTTGCACCCAAGGAAAACCTAGAGGAAACTCCTGGCTTCGGATTGGCCCAGGTCTAGCAGTTGGAGAACTTTAGAGAGTGAACCAGTGGATGGAAGAGCTCTCTGTCTCTCCCTCTCTCTCTGTAACTCTGCCTTTCAAATAAATAGTCATAAAAATTACTTATGTTCGGATCTTGAAAATGTTACATGCAGAAATTTAGTTATGAAAAGTTAGGGTAGAATTCAGGATCGTAGGAATGTTTTTCTGGTTTGAAATAAAGTTCTTATGACACAGGGTTTTTCTTGGATGTGTGGGCATATGTTTCTTTACTTGGATTAACATAGAAAAAGAGCTCTGATGCCAATCATAATTCAACTTGTCACCTCTTCTTACTGATTCACTCCCTGCAAGTATTTCCTCATTCTTTCTCCCCTCTGTTATCCCATGGTGTCAGACAGGGAAGGAGAGATTCCACTACCAAGTTGCGAGTTCCAAAATAAGACATTATTTGTTTTAATCTTCCCAGTGAACATCTAGTGGAAACAAACTACTTGGTCAGTTTGTGCAAGATCAAAAAGTTTTGTTGTCTTCCCTCAGTGTCTTTTTGGACTTAACCCACCCCAGTTTTTATTTGACAAAACTTTATTGGATTTGGTAACTCTCATTTGTTGTAGTTTATGATTATACATGTCCACATTTCATTGACAATGCTGTTTGAATGTATTTTTAGACTACAGTTATTCTTTGCATAGTAAATTTTAAGTGGGGGAGGGGGAATGATGAGCAGTAGTATGTCACTTTCTTAAATTTCAAAATCCATCCTCTGGAACATAATTTGTATAATGTAATCACACAGCAATACTCACTGAGTACTACAAAAATAGGACTCTTCCCAAGTCACATATGACTCTATTCATTATAGATATTACCATGAAAGGGGCCATCCATCAATATTTTAAAAATCATATTTTAAGGAAAACTTTCATTTGCTGTCCTACTCTGAAAATTCCAAAACAAATTAGGAAATGAGAATAGAATTTTATTTACCTATTAAAATAAGTGCTCCTCTCTTCAGATATGTTCGTGAGCTCCCCAGGAATCCTAAGGTATCAGATATCAAATCTGTAATGTAGCTCTCATGGGAAATAATCTGAGAATAAAAAGGAAAAACACATCGTGTCAACTGCCGAGAAAGCCAGTTTGCTGTCTCCGGAGGGGCTTCAGGAGAGAAGAAGTTGGTTCTCTATACCATCTTGGAGAGAATTTGACATTTGGGGATTTTCATGTGTAGGCTCTACGCTTTGGCTAGCAGGTAGTATTCTCCTTATGACTTGAATCCCAAACCAAATATTTTATCTTCAATCATTGATTAGTCTTTGTCCACTTCCACTGTTTCTGTAATGCTTGTGGGTTTTCACGGCACCAGCTATGAAACAGTAGCCAAATAATATCCCTTTTGGTGATCTGTAGTGTTCTTCCTACCTTTATTAACATCCATAGCTCAAAGGAGATTAATTGAAGGAACAAGAGAAGATCATCAACGTTTGGAAAGATCAAGTGGAAAAATCTAAGTTTTCCCATGTAAAGCTTTAGCTGTAGTCACTTATTATCATTTCCTCACATTCTTTCTCTAAGATCCACCTTTCCCATTCAGGATTTTTTTAACAATTTACATGGCCTTTTAAATTTGTCTGTAACTTTTACGGTGATAAAAACAGAAACACTTACAAGATTGTTACAGATGTTGAGCACCACCATCTCAAAATTGAACTTTTTATCCTTTTGGAAATAGGAAGTTGACCACTTTAATTGTGAGGCACATATTTCCAGTGTGTATTTACATGCCTTTGAGACAGAAACAGGTCAGTGAGGATTTTTTCATCAGCTCATCTATAAAACATTGTGATTTTCTGCAAAATTAAGAAAAAAATACCAAAAGGACTTACCTTAACTACTCTTATCTCTACATCCTCCAAGAACAGGATAAGGGGCACCAAAGCTCCGAGGACCACAGGGCTCAGCATCCACATGTACTGACTCATATCCCTGAGTAATTCGCCGAAATGCCGAATGGCCATGCTCCGAATACCTCCATTGCTCTGAAATGTGCACCCAGAAAAAGTGAAAGGTCTCATTTGAGGGTATTAGGGCTTCTTTCTTTCCTTAGTGATATATATTGAAATTATTCTCATTTTTTAAAAATGGTTTACCTTGGGACCGGCACCGTGGCTCACTTGGTTAATCCTCCGCCTCGGCGCCGGCATCCCATATGGGTGCCGGGTTCTAGTCCTGGTTGCTCCTCTTCCAGTCCAGCTCTCTGCTGTGGCCTAGGAAGGCAGTGGAGGATAGCCCAAGTACTCAGGCCCCTGCACCCGCATGGGAGACCAGGAGGAAGTACCTAGCTCCTGGCTTCGGATCGGTGTAGTTCTGGCCATAGGGGCCATTTTGGGGGTGAACCAATGAAAGGAAGACCTTTCTCTGTGTCTCGCTCTCTCACTGTCTAACTCTATCTGCCCCCCCCCAAAAGATTTACCTTATGTTTAAGCAGTCAACACTTCATTTTGTTTGAGTTTTTTAAAAAAATTCTTTATTTGACAGAGTGAGACAGGGGGACAGAAGGAGAGGAGGGGTGGAGAAAGAGCGAGAAAGAGGGAGAGGGAGAGGGAGAGGGAGAGGGAGAGGGAGAGGGAGAGGGAGAGGGAGAGGGAGAGGGAGAGGGAGAGGGAGAGGGAGAGGGAGAGGGAGAGGGAGAATCCATGCTGCCATCTACTGGCTCACTGTCCGAATGCCTGAAATGGTTGGAACTGGGCCCTGCTGAAGCTGGGAACCGGAACCCGGAAGACATTGTGGTAAGTGAAATCAGCAAGATGCAGAAAGACAAATTCTGCATGATCTTGAAGTAGGCAAGCATACAGGTTAAAACTGATTAGGTTGGTGAGCTGGAAGCGCATGCCTTCACCACGCCCCTGTGTGACCTCATCCCCTTACCTGGCCACACCTGGGTGCCCACCAGCCAATCAGGTCAATTAACCACTCCCCTCTGGAAGTGGGTTAAAAGCCTGGGACGCGGTGTGTCCTGGCCCTTCCCTTCTTCCCTGGCCTCTTGCCAGGAGGAGGCTTGCTGCAGCCCTGCGCCTCCAGGGCACGTGGGCCACCCGCCCTCAGCTTCCTGGCCCAGATGCTCCTCCACGTGGCTGATTCCTGGTGCTTGGTATGAACCCATATTTACCTCTCTCTCTTAAATAAAGCGCTCTGCCTCTGCTGTGCTGCCGGTGATAAGCGGTGGATAGCAGCTCGAGGTGCTTGCTGCACGTGGCTCTGGCCTGCTCTCCGAGTGGTGTGGACGCTACTCCAGTTTCCAGACTTTCCCATCTCTCCTACCTGAACTAAAGCCTCACTTTCCTAGATGCCTCTTGCACTAAATAAAAGCTTAAAACATACCATGCTGCCTCGTTTATCTGTGCCGGTATTTAGAATTCTTCTCTAAATATTAGGCAAGAACCCTCTTGGGCTTATTAATATTTGGGATTTATTAATAAGCACATGGTGAAATCGTATGGCACCCCAAATTCTGGTAGCTATGTGGCACCCCAGATACCACTTCTGGGGAACTTTAAAGGGCCACATTTTTGGTGTAAATTTTAGGGGGTCATGTCCGATTTTAATCTCACTTAGAGTGGGTTTCAAAAAAATTGAATTTATAGAAGCAGAAAGTAGAATGGTTGTTACCAGAGCCTAGGACTGAGGAATGGGGAAAAAAAACTGGGGAGATGTTTGTTAAAGGATACAAAGTTTCAATTAGAAGGAGTAATTTCTGGATATTCTTACCTATAGCACTCTAACTATCATTAAAAATATTATGGGGGGGGGAAGCCATTGTAATCCATAAACTACTTTGGAAATTTATATTTACTAAATAAAAAATTAAAAAATTAAAAAAATTATGTATAATAACTATGAAAACATGTTAATTTGTTTGACTGCACTAATCACATCACTGTGTATATCAAAATAACATGTTGCATACCTTAAATCTGTAGAATAAAAATGATTATTTCCTTCTTTAGATGTTAAGGAATTACCTACTAAAATTAAGATTGCATTAAAAATTGGTGAAAATTAAGTTTCTTGAATTTATGCTAAACTTATAAATTGAAATAATCTGCATAAATTGCAGATAATTTTCCTAAAAATGTTTAATGAAATTGTGTTGTATTCAGAGGCCAGGGGGCTTTGCAGAGTTACTACCGAACAGCAATATTAACTCTTTGGATAATGATATCCAACCAGGTTTCCAAGGGCCAAATAGTGAGTTGCTTGCAGACTAAAGATTCTAGAAGTGAAAAATTGAAAGTCAGAGGAAGAGACTAACTCCAAAAAAATGAATCACCTTCCAATTTTTAGGAAGTGTTTATCACCTCATTTTGAAAATAATTTTTATGTGCATATTCCAACTACTGTATGACCTTGACCAAATATTGAGTTCCCTTTGCTACAGTTTATTTATATGTAAGCAGGATGATAGAATTCCTTAGAAAATTATTCAAGGTAGATTATGTAAATCCCTTACAACAGTGCCTAGTACACAGTAAATGCTAAATGAATTCTGGTCACTATTCTTATTACTATCGATATGTCTATGAAAATCGTTTTTGCTACTAAATTTCTTCTTTTCACTATTTAATAATATTTTGTTCTTCACTGAAATAATTAAGAACTTATATAAATTTTGACAAGACAGTTTATTAAATAATTGTCTCTCAGTATCCATGGGGGATTGGTTTTAAGGGGCCTCTGTGGTTACCATGTCTTCCGACACTCAGCCCTTATAGAAAATGGTGGAGTATTTGCCTTTAACCTATGCATTCATCTCATACTTTAAATCATCTGAGGATGACGTATTATCTCATATGGTGTAAATGGTAGGCAAATAGTTGCATCCATTTGGGGAGTGAACCAGTGGAAGGAAGATTCTCTCTCTCTCTGTCACTCTGCCTTTCAAGTAAATAAATCTTTTTTAAAAATACTTTAGAAAGTATTTCACCAGAAAGTTGTGCATTTTGAAAATTGTCATTTTATATGGTAATTGTATTTCAGAAATGAGAATGAAATAACTATATTTTTGTAAATAGGAATATTTTGTATGCCATGGGAAATCCATGTACAGTTAGCCTTGTGAGATGTGGGTTCCACAATCAAAAATGTGATGGTTTTGTCTGTGTTGAACATACAGGCTGTTTTTCATTGTTGTGTTCTCTGAGGAAGATGTCGCAGTGAGAGGTAGCACAATGATTTGAACCCAGACAGTCCAGATACAGGGTTAACCAGTGTGTATCCGGCATGCTACAATTCCTCCTTCATCCAAGAAAACAGACTGTATTTTTAACTTCCTTTCTTATATGCAGATTCTCACAGTGTAGTTTAAAAGGAGCAGTATTAACCAGTTGGGTATTAGTTCTGGAATAGAAATGGTAGTTGGCCGGCGCTGCCGCTTACGAGGCTAATCCTCTGCCTGCGGCGCTGGCACACTGGGTTCTAGTTCCAGTTGCTCCTCTTCCAGTCCAGCTCTCTGCTGTGGCCCGGGAAGGCAGTGGAGGATGGCCCAGGTCCTTGGGCCCTGCACCCACGTGGGAGACCAGGAGGAAGCACCTGGCTCCTGGTTTCAGATTGGCGCAGTGCGCCGGCCGCTATGCGACGGCCGTAGCGGCCACTTGGGGGGTGAACCAACGGAAAAAAAGGAAGACCTTTCTCTCTGTCTCTCTTTCTCTCTGTCTAACTCTGCCTGTCAAAAAAAAAAAAAAAAAAAAAGGTAGGTGGCTGTGTGAAAATTACCATATTCTATTGACTTATTCTGGGGTATAAAATCATTTCCTCATGTAGTCTTCAGTTGGACCACAAAACCTAAAGGCTGGTACTATGGGTAGTGGGTAAAGCCACCGCCTGCAGTGCCAGCATCCTATATGGGTGCCAGATCGAGTCCTGGCTGCTCCACTTCCGATCCAGCTCTCTGCTATGGCTTGGGAAACAGTAGAAGATGGCCCAAGTCCTTGGGTCCCTGTACCCATGTGGGAGACCTGGAAGAAGCTCCTGGCTCCTGGCTTCAGATTGGTGCAGCTCTAGCAGTTGGGGCCAACTGGGGAGTGAACCAGCAGAATGAAAGACCTCTCTATTTCTCTCTCTCTGCCTCTACTTCTCTCTCTGTGTAACTCTTTCAAATAAATAAAAATTTAAAAAATAATCATAATAAAGTAAAATAAAACCTAATGATCTTGCACATGTAACAATTCAACTCACATGATCCATCAGAGGACAGTAGCTGGAAGCAATTTGGGTACACAGCGTGGAATAGGTCATCTTGTCCAGTTTGCCTAGAAGTCTTCGGAGGGTGACCAAGGCCCGAATTACAACAGTCTTGTCTTTGGAAGCGAAGGCACCCAGGATGGCTACTAATAAGCTGCAGGCATTTTCTATCTACCCAGAAAAGGAGGAAAACGGTGGGATTCAGAAACAAGAAGGAGACTTGAGCCAGCATAAGTGTGTACACCTCTGAGTCTAGCCAGCACACCATGCTGTGCTAGAACCGACTCATAGGAGTCAATTGTCAAAAATGTTGTAAGCTGACTTTTAAATAAAAGCCATTAAAATATAACATTAAGAATTAAATAAAAATACTCAAATGTCATTACTTCCTAGTTATTCTGCTATATTTTGCTATTATTTATGCTCTTGAATTTATTTACATGTAATGTATTTGAATGGTGAGAATATAAAATAATGGTTTGCCACTGGGTATTTCTCTCAATCTGTTTTAGGTAACATCCTTGTGAAATCTCAAAATAAGGCATGGTTTTAATTATACCAGAGAAAATGGCCTTATCTCCAGAGATGTACTAAGTACATGCAAAACATGTACCAGCACTCCCTTGGCATGCGATCTGTGTAGACATGAGAGCTGAGTGTGGCTGCTGGGGCAATTTTGGCATTCAGCTACAGAAGACAGCCAAGTAGAATGGGAGCAAAAGGCAAATACACAAAAGGAGACACCAAAGAAAACATTTGAAAGGGGGAGGGGCAGAGAAAACAAGTACAGGAAGTTTATAAACATTATTTGCAGTGCATAGCTTAAAGGAGTAGGGGAAAAAGAGATAAGGATAATATTATGGCTAGAGGCCACTTGTAACTGGCTGGAAAGTTTTTTTACCAAAAGTATGTGTTGCTTCCACCCAGATTTATCTCCAGTGCTTCTCTTTAATTCTCCTAGCTCTCTTGGTCACACACTCTCCCTTCAGTTGTCAGCAGCACTGGGAAGAGCACTGGACAAAGAAAAATAACCTACTGCTTACTGAAAGAATATGCCTTGTTAATAAATCCATTAGCTGTTGTGATTTTTATGCAAAGCAAACAGACCATACATTTTGTCATTCTAAATGAAAAATGAATGTTCACTGACAGAATTTAAGCTTTCAGAAACTAAGTCAATAGATAAATAAGGACTACTTATTGGATTAGATTAGGTTAATTTATTAGGTTTATTAAGCAAGAATGTTCATGAAGGCCAAAGAAGATAAACACATTCTGGGTGCAATAAATAATTTTCTAGAAAAGCATTAAGTTGATAAAGCCACTAAACTGGCAACACATCCATTGTATTCAACTCAGTTTCCTGAATGGTTAAACACCAGGCTTTGGTATTGCTTCTGATATCTAGAAACTGAAAAGTCTCAGTTTTCAGCAGTAAGAATACTGAGCAACGTCCAGCTCACAGAGTAAGACTTTGATGGTGCTGGCCGACACAACTCATGCTCACATACCTCATTGATAACTGGGGCCATGCTGGCCAGTTTCTGAAGGCTCAGTTTGCAAACCGCAGGGTTGGAATCATTGACCCAGTTTCTGAAAAGGACCAGAAATTCCTCTGGGAATGGGTCCCTGAAGAAGTTATTCAGAAGCTGAAAGAAAGAAGTTAATCTCATAAGCAGAGGACAGGTCAATCGCATTTCTGTCTGTCATAAAAACCCAAAGTAAAATTAAACACAAATCACACTGGAACTCCAAATATTCACATGTATCGCTGTAAAATAAGGCTACTGAAAAATGTTTGTGGAAAATGGAATTTAAAATATACATTTAAGGGTGGATGCTTCGCATAGTGGTTAAGGTGCTGATTAAGACATCCTCATTCTACACTACAGAACCCGCACTTGATACCCAGATCCACCTCCTGATTCCAGCTTTCTGCTTGTACGAATGCTGGGAGTCAACCCGTGATAGCTTCTGCCACCCATGTGGGAGACATTTACTGGGTCCCTGGCACCCAGTTCTGGCCCCTTGAAATTGTGGGCATTTGGGGAGTAGGTCCAAGAATGGGAGCTATTTCTCCCTGTCTGTATTTCAAAGAAATCAATATATGTTTTAAAGATAAGTTTATTTGGTCTAAAAATGTTTTAAATCATTGCATGACTTTCATATATATATATATATGGTTTCCACAAACTTTTTGAACACCTTTGTATACGCGATTTCAACATTTTTTTGGCACCAAAATAAACTTCTAATTCCACTTTCAAAAAATCCATGTGAAGCAAACTGGTATTTGTACTCATAGAAATGGAGAAAGCAAGTTCTGGTTGGCAATCAGCTGGGTGAGTTTCCTGTAGAGTATGTTTTTATTATTACTTTAAAGTTTTATTTATTGTGAGGGAGAGAGAAAGACAGGGAGAGACAGACACAGAATTCCCATCTGCTGGCTTACTCTCTAAATGTCTGTGATTGTTGGCAGGTCTGAAGTCAGAAGCTGGGAATGTAATTCAGTACTCTGATGTGAGTATCAGAAACCCAATCATTTGAGCCATCCCTGGATGACCTAGGGTCTATACAAGCAAGAAGCTGGAATCACAAACCAGAGTCTGCTATCAAATTCACGCACTCTTATGTGGGATGTGGGTGTCTTCAGCAACTTAACTCCACCCCCAAGCTAAACTCCTGCCCATGTGTGTATTTTTATTTGCTAAGAACTGATGTTTACTACAGGCTAGGCACTATGCTAATATACGAGGATATACTGATGAGTGAAAGACTCTCAACCTATAAACTGGAGTGTATGTGATGACTGGAGAGACTGACAGTATGTAACATATATATATATATATATTATAGTACATAGTATATATACTCTTACAATAGCAATTGTATAACGATGCCAATCAAATGAAAATAGTTTCTAACTGCGATTGGTACTAGGATAGAAAGTCACAAGATGCCACAAGAACATTTATAGAAGTACTGAGTTTAGATATATCAGGGTAAATGGATTTTATAAAGAGTGATATTTAGGTTTGAACATGAAAGCGTAGTGGCATTAGCTAGATCAAGTGTCCAGGGAGGGTTAGCCAGGTACAAAAGCCTTGGAGTAGATGGATCAGGGTGTGTCTGGGCACCTGAATGAGGAACACTGGAGTGAAGAAGGAAGAGAAGACAGTGGTGGTGAGGCTCCCGGGCATCCAGGGAAGGTGGCCCAGACCTGGAAACCAGCCAGATGAGGTTTAGTGGCCAGTGCCCAAAATGAGGACATGCTTATCATGAGCCTTCACGCACCTGGTAACTGGCAGCCAAACGTGCATGCTTTTAAAATGTCAGTTTTATGAAAGCACGCTTTCCAAGAAAGAATTTAAGATATTGCTAAAATAGATGAAGTGCACAGAGAGAGCGTGACACAATGAGAGGAAATGAGAAAGAGGGGCAGTGAATGACAGGAGAGGAGAGGAGAGGAGAGGAGAGGAGAGGAGAGGACACACCTCCTTTTCAAACTTCCAAGTAACTTTTATGAAAATTACATACCAGATCAAAAGATACCAACAAATGAAACATTTAAAACAAAACATTTAAAAATAACTTTTGAAAAAATATGGTATAATAAAAGAAGTTTAAATGAAAAAATAAAGTCTGTAAACTCTTGGAAATTTAAAGAGCCCTCCAATTTGTGGATCAAAATGTTTAAGCATAGAGGGAAACAAACATGCAGCAGGAGTTACCACAGAAACTGAAAAACAATAAAACTGTTCTATAAGAAAATAAATATTTATACTTAGTTGGAAGTAACTGCATCACTTGGCCTAAAATAATTTACCTAAAAATAAATGCTAAAAGGAACAAAGAATTTGCTTCCTGAAATCAAGAGAAACAAGATGGCAACATAGTAATCGAAATCACATGACTGTCAATTAATTTTAACTATAGAATTCTTCCAACATTTTAAGGATATATGATTTACAAGATCCACAAATTATTCAGTAGTGTAGAAAAACATTGGGCATCGCCTAATTGATTTTTAAATACACTAGAAATACTGTACCAAAACAGGAGAGAATCCAACATAATAGATAAATGCAGAACAGAATTGCTGTTAAATATGAACATGAAAATTCTTAATGAAATGCTAACAAATCAATTTCTACATATTCCTAGTTTATACAATATTGCAATGATAATTTTAATAGTAGGCTGTTTGTGAATAGTGTATATCATTAAGTCGTATAAAAAACATCACATTGTTTAGAGTTAAAATAGTCAATAAAATTCAATATTTCAATTATAACTATAATAAAAATCCATAATGGAACCAGAATGGGGTACTATCACCATGAATATTTAAAACTGTGCAGCAAGATGGCTGAGAAGGAGAGGCCCTGCTCACATACCCTCCCTCCCCCTGACACACATATCAGAAATAATTTTACAGCCATCCAGAAGCAAACATAGCTTTTCAGGGGCACTGGGATTTAGGCACAAGGCCCAGAAGCCTTGATGAAACCTAATATTGAAGAGTTTTTTTTTTTTAACATTTATTTGTTTATTTGAAAGGCAGAGTTACAGAGAGGCAGAGGCAGAGAGAGAGAAAGGTCTTCCATCCTCTGGTTCACTCCTCAAATGGCCACAATGGCTGAAGCTGGACCAATCCAAAGCCAGGAGCTAGGGGCTTTTTCCAGGTCTCTCACATGGGTGCAAGGGCCCTAGGACTTGGGCCATCTTCCACTTCTTTCCCAGGCACATTAGCAGGGAGCTGGATAGGAAGTGGAGCAGTCAGGACTCAAACCAGCACCCATATGGGATGCCAGCACTGCAGGTGGCAGCTTTACCACTATGCCACAGTGCCTGCCCTGAGAGGAGGGTTGTTTTGAAAAGGCAAACCAACAACCACGTAGCAGGCTTCCTATGTAGTCACAGTGCCAGACCCAGAAAGGATCATATCCTACTCTGGACTGACTATAGCTCTGTTTGGCTTTAGCCCTTCACCAGATCCATCCTTCAGACAAGCTGGGAAGAGTCACACTCACTTGTTCCTGGGGTGATTGTCCTGCTGACATTGATCTTAGCTGTGGACCCTGAAGTGGCCCTATGGCTAGACTAGAATCCAGCCCCTCTCAGAGATGGCCAGCTTGATGACCTGTTGGTGACATGCCCATCTATGACCTTGCAAGTGGACCTGCTAATTGTTCCCACAAAAATCCTGAAACAGTCCTGTAGCTCAGCGCTAGCCCCTTTCAGCTTGAGTTTAGTAGCAGTCTTGCCTGCCCAGAGACTTGCTGGGTGATGCACCTATCTACGCATCTAAAAGATGTGATTCTGGCTGTGGGCGCTGAAGCATCCTTGTGATTCTGTCCTTATTTACAATGGTCTGGGTCCAGTCCTGTTCAGGGATTTATCCAGTGGCATAGTGGGAGTCCCCTACTGCAACCAGAGGGAGTCGTTGTGTACTTGCTAACATGTGTGCCATCTGTGCCCTCTGAATGAGGCCTCTCATCACAATGCCAACATTATTGACTAAGATTTGGAGATAATTCAGTTCATCCAGTGATCAGACAGGAGCCATGCCTGTTTGAGTCCCTGGTGATAAGCCCAACAACAGCAGGTCCCAGCATTAAAGGATCCAGCTCAGCCTCCACTCATCCACAATCCCAGGGGTAATCTCCTCAACCTAAGAATCCAAAAGAAAGATGTGTGCTCCCACAAACCATGTGCGCATCAGTGGACACTGCTGTTCAGAAATAAAGTGGACATTAAAAATCTTTATTGTTCATAATATGTAGGCACAAAAATGTATACTCTTTTCATATTTATATTAGTAAAAAATAGAAATAACAAGTATGCATGGATAAATTGGCATAGGCATTAAGGGTAGTATTTAATTATCACTGGCCTAATTGATTGGCTATATCAGTAAAATACACATACTGTGTACTGAAAACAATCCAGGGCCAAGTGATCTCATAGTATGCTAGATAACTGAAGATGCCCAGAATCCAAATTGGAGGAAGTGGTACAAGAATGTGGTCATGACTGAGAACCTGGAAGGGTGGGTGTGCCAGCCTCCTGTAATAAAAGCATTCATGTATTCATGCCAAGAAAAGCAATCCGTTTCCTTAAATGTCATCCATCACATTGATGGTGCTAATATAAATTATATGTAGTTTGTAAATTTCTATTGAATGCATCATTTTGTGGAAACTCTTATTTAAGTTATGTTTAAACCCTTTTACTGTTTCTATATACATAAATAGTAATACAATGAAAACATGACTAACAATAAAATTAATGAGAGATCTAAATGGCTTAAGTACTTTTGAAAACCAGTGATGATTTCCTATGACAATGTCCAGTTAAAATGATTTATGTACATGTGTACTTGTTAAAGCTTTAGAAGTAGAGAATATTGTAAGTGGGTGTCTTTTATAGTGCATTAAAACTTTCGTTATAATATTTGAAATTATCTTAAATGTTTTAAGATATTAGACATCACACCTTAGGAAATACTTGCCTATTAAAACACTGTCTTCATGGAAAAATTAGACTTCGTTCAGAGAAGTATTTTATAAGAAAAAAGATTTCCGTAATTTGCTTGACTCCAGTAGGTATTAGAATATGTAGCAAAATATCTATCTACTAAGTAAAATGGTTCCCTGTCTTCATTTTACCATTATTTCGCTGATTCCTTCATTCTTTCCCCTTCACAACAGTCTGAAGTATCATCCTGTTACCCTCATCTTTAGTATATACAATTAAACATCCATGTACTTTGGGGCCACCACAGTGGCACAGCAGGTAAAGCCACCAGCTACAGAGCTGGTAACCCATATGGGTGCCGGTTCGAGTCCTGGCTGCTCCACTTCTGATCCAGCTCTCTGCTATGGCCTGGAAAAGCAGTGGAGAATGGCCCAAGTCCTTGGGCCCCTGCACCCATGTGGGAGACCTGGAAGAGGCTGATCTGGCTTCAGATCAGCGCAGCTTTGGCCATTGTGGCCAACTAGAGAGTGAACCCGTGGGTGGAAGACCTCTCTCTCTCTCTGCCTCTCTTTCTCTCTGTGTGTAACTCTGATTTTCAAATAAATAAATAAATTTTAAAACAAGCAAACAACCACCCATGTACTTGAACAGGCTTGCAGGAATAGATGAACTGGTACTACAAGTCATTAGTGTTTGTACCGAGCCGCATCTTGTAGAAGATAAAAGCCAGTTCCTGAGGCAGTCTAAAGGATCAAAACATGTCGCATAATCCAGATCTAACTGTACACCCCACCCACCCCCAACCTAAGATATTTTTCATTATCCCAATCCATCGTAAGAAAAAATATTCAGGGAGGGAGATGTGAGGCTGGAGCGGTGGTTGATTTGATAGAGAATGAAAATTAGGTTGCTCCTAGCATCCTAATAAAACTCACTTCAGTAAGGAATATTGTTGTGATGATACTGTCTTCTGACCTTCTAGGACCTTCCACTGAGATCTTGTAGAGATAATGTAAGGTCTCTGGAAACTGTGGAAAGTTATAGTCACTGAGAGTTCTGCAAAAGAGAATGAAATACTGGATTATCTTGGAGGACGAAAAGACATTCTACATCAGCAAATGCTAATAGTGACAAAGAGAGAACCATCCTCATATCTTGTGCCTTTCAGATAAAAAAAGACTTTAACATTCAATCCTCATCTAAGGCAAAGTGCACCCCACTGTTGCAGTAACACAGACCCTGGGGAATTGTGATACCTGGGTCCTTGTCACCATCTCTTTCCTTACTGTTACTTTTCTTTCTTTTGTCTCCAATTCCTAACCAAATTTCTAGCACTCACTTCAAGATGGCAGTACAGCTCATCTTTGTGATTTGGGACTATGCCCTTCTTTCGAATGCATAATAAAAAGGACAGTTTGGTACAACGCTGTGTCACTTAAGAAGAGAAGTGGTGAGCTATGATTAGCGAAACCATTCTCCATAACACACTTGGACTGGCCTGGATCAGATTGGTCGAGATAGGATTGGGAAGGAGGATGTGACAAAGTTTCCATCGCAAGACTCCAATTTGGTCTTGTCTTTCAGATCAATGCTTCTTAAACTATAATGTGCATGCAAATCACCTGGAAATTATGCTAATGCAGATTCTATTGAGTAGGTTTTGTGCTGCGCCTGAGATTCTAAATTTTTAACTCATAGGTGTTGCTGGGACAGCTGGTCTGTAGACCACATTTTGAGTAAGAAGATTAAAAAAATACTAAGGACAAAATGAAAATTAGTGGCCACTTATAAGGTGCAAATGTACTAACCTTTTACAAAACAGGATGTACTCCTGAACTATATGTGCCAACGAGTTGTTTGCAAAGCACCAAGAGCCCATAAAGCATACTATACTTTCTGAATCAGCCACAACTTCAAATGGTCTGGAATGTTTCCAAGGCTTTGTAACCTGATTCTTGATCATGAAATCTGATCTCTATCATCAGAAGCTTGCTATGTACTAAAGCACTAACCAGGAAAACAAAGCAAAACAAACCCTTTCCAGTACAAGAAAAATGAAAACACTCTTCTGTTATTTTCCCAAAATTTATTTGGCTCCTTGAGCAGAGCATTTCATCAGCCCTTTTAAAAATGGGAGCACATTTCAAACTATGATGCCTTTAAAGAAGTAATCAGCTAACATCAGAGGGAACAAAACGTCCTCACTTCTAGTTCTATGTACAAGTATCTGAAAGACAAACCTGCTTTGTAAAGGGAGGGCCACTGGCCATCTGCATCATCAAGAGAAAAGAGGGTAGCAAACGTCAAAATAGACCCAAATAAAAACTGCTCAAAATAACCAAAGAAGTAAAAATCAAACGGCAATTCAGATCGTTAAGAGACATTTGGAAATTGTGGTGTAAACTGATTGTGTTCCACATGGCGTAATTGAAAAAAAAAAATGGACAAGGTGGGATAGAGACCAAGAATCCTTTGCAGAGGCCCCTGTTCTTACTTGGCAACGAGGTAGACCCCATGATGGTGATAGAGAGCTTGGGAAAACTGGTTCCAGCAGTTCTTTTTCTTTAGAGCTATATCCACATTTTGCAATCCAGAACAGTTTAGCAGAACTCTCAGGGCATCTTGTGCGTAGCTAAGGCCCAAAGAAAGGCAGAGTCATCACCTGACGGTGACATCACATAACAGATATCACCGCCCGTTTGACCCATCTTGGACAGGACACAGATGGTGAGGAAGGGGGATGCTTCAAAGGAAGGAGTTGCTAAGTGCTCTTTGTTGACCCTGATTAACAGTGCATAAGATGCGTGTCCAAACTGAATCTAGGGTAAATCAGACAACAGCTTATTGGTTTGGGTTATTTGTCAGAAATGTTTGATGTGATCACTTGCTAAAGGTGTGGGTTTTCTTTTGTGGATGCTTTGTGGGTCTCATCTTGGGCTGATTTGGTGTATGCCTGCTTGGAGGACGAGAGTGGATTGCCTATCTTAAAGGGACTGAATGTGTTTTAGAGCTCTGCATGGCTTTGACATCCACACCGGATAAGGGCAAACAGCTCCCAGCTGAGTGGAGATTTCCCTGCAGGGCAGTGAATTCAACTGCATTGTATCCTCTTGGGCAAAAGGGAATTGCTAAACTCTTCTCTATGTGGACAGATGACAGTGGAATGTTTTCATAAGGCACACATCACATTCCAAACCACAGAACAACTTCACAGCTCACGAAGTATGTTTGTGCACACTGCTGCATCTGAAATGCACAATGACCCTGAGAAGTGACTCCCAGAGAGTAAGTAAATGGCATAGCTTGAATGTGTCTGCCTTGGATCCAGTGTCCCTCCTTGTTCTCTCCCTGCCTGATGTGACAATGACTGGCTTTGATGTGACAGTGCATGTGGCAAGCATACACTGAGCTCTGTGATAGTAGCTCTTTAGTGCTACAAACACACATTCAAGGAAGGGCTAGCTAACTTCTACGTACTCAAGGGTCACTTTTCTGAAGGCATTTGACTCTTCATAAGAGAGAAAACTAATAAACGCATGCACTGAACACAGGATTACACACAATCCCACATAAGCACAAGGGAGTGGACAGAGTCTACAGCTGGATGCTTCTCTTTTTCAATCTGAAATAACCAGCAGTGTCTCACAGGGGCCTGGCCTCTGGCATCAGTCTCAGCTCAGTGCTGTAGAAGAGCTGAAGCATGAGGGCCACCAAGAGCTGCGGGAAAAACTGGGCCACTGCTTTCTTGTAAGAGCCAACAGGGAGCAAAGTGCACAGGGCCTGGGATGCCTGTAAAGGAAGGAAAATAGAGTTAAAAAAGGAAACTACCCCCCCCCCCCAAACCCAGTCTTGTTGAGCAGAGTAAGTAGCGAACTCTTCAATCCGTCCTGTGGTCTCCTTGAAGGAAACCTGAAGCATGCATGTGTGTGCACTCACTCCACAACAGCCATTAAGTTGATTGTGAGCCAGGCACTGTGCCAAGCATTCTCTGGCAAATCACTATTTCAAACCAAACCAAACCCTTGGCTGCCAAATCACCAGGAAGCCAGCCACTCCTCAAAGAAAGTATATACCCCAAGGTTCCCTTCATAAAGGCTCATGAAGAGTGGCCCTGCTAAGAGCCTAGGTCCTCGCTATGCTGAAACAATGCGGGGAAATGAGAGGCTGAAAGAGTGGCAGACCAGGCCACAGACGCGTTACAGACTGACCACTACAGCACTCACCACATCAAGGACATAGTCCCACACCTCACACTAGCAATGCCAACTGATTTCTATTGTATCCTGTAAGACCTACATTTACTTCCAGGAGTGGTAATAGTGATCCTTGACTGATACACATTGACGGACACAGATGAGATTAGGTCTTCACATGCCTATAAAATTCTGTATGATCTGACCTGCGGCTCTCTCTGACATCTCCCACACTGGGCCCTTGTTCAGTTCACTCAAACTCTGGCTCCTTGCATTCACTGACTACCAGGTAAGCATCTGTCACCTCAGTGCTCTTGCCTTTCTTTGCCCAGAACTTGCCTTCTCAGATGCTCTGCAAGGATCAGACCCTCACCTGACTCGGGTCTCTGATTAGGAGTCTCCTCAGCTGAGAAATCTGCCCTGATGAACTTATTTAAATATTGTCCGTCCCTTTCTTATTCCCACATTTTCTTTGAAAGGCAAAGAGACAAATGGAGAGAGATCTTTCATCCATTGGCTCATTCCCCAAGTGCCCATAATAGCCAGGACTAAGTCAGGCCAAAATTAAGGGCCCAAAAATCAGTCTGGGATTCCCACATGGGTGATAGGGACCCAAGTACTGAAGCCATCACATACTGCCTCCCAGGGTGTGTATCAGCAGGAAGCTTGATTAGAGGAAGAGCTAGGATACCAGCCAGGCACTCTGATATGGGATATAGGCATCCCAAGCATCAAGTTAACCCCTGCACCAAACACTCACCCCAACTTTATAATTCCTCCAACATTTAGAAGACCTAACATGTAACACACTTATTTGCTCATTGGCTGTGTCTCTAATGAGGATGTAAGCACTTTCATCAGGGCATGGCACATAGTAAGCACTCATTAGATATGTGTTGGGTGAATGGATGCATGATTGTCTGTGTGCAGGCAGGAATTTGCATGAGCAGAATATTCCAGCGATGGAGAAACATGCATGTCATTTACCGCCACAGGCATCATGTTGGTAGCATCAAGAGAGAAACGTCTCCTGTCCATTTGGTTTTCCTCCATTTCCCCAGGCTTTCCTTTCAGTATCAGCAGGATTGTCTTCAGCACGTGAGGGGCCACACTTGACTCAGAGCCTGCCGCTTGCCACATCAGTATCACCGTGCTGCAACAGAGCCCCCCCACCCTGCAGTGAGGATCATGTTTATTGTTTTTCTACTTGGTACAGTGAAATCAGGAAAGGGGTCTTGGTTTTACATTTCTGTATAGCATGCACACTGAAGGCAAATCCAGAACACCCTGAGACTGCTATTTCCAAATGACCCTGTAAGCCTCCTATCCTCAAAAGTAGATGAGGAATTTCCCATGGGAAACACAGTGAGTAAGTCTACAGGCTCATTTCCTGCTGCTGGTGAAACGCCTGTCCAGCTCATTGCCAAATGCTAACCAACTTTCTGTACCGCCGACCCTCTCTGCTGCTCTCACTATGTGACCTTGTTTGCTCAAAAATGTTAGAAAATTTAAAAGCAGACATAAGAATATAAATTAATAGATAAAATAAACACAGATAAAATGTTTATAACCTTAAACAAATAAAAACACTAATGAACTGATGAAAAATAAAAACAAATACTGAATTTGGAGGGGTGATCCTTTTGCCAAATGTCAATGTTGATTAGTGACACAGATATGACTAGAACACTGGCTGCTTGATCTTCAACTAGCTCATTCCCCTACAGATTTGGTCACTCTTAAGATTTTTCTTACGATTGGTTGTATTTAAAGTGCTGAATGTTTCTACATCAATGCATTCCTGATACCTTGTCAATTCACACTGGGTTTTGAAGTCTATTGTTCAAGATTTCTGCTGTAAGTTCTTAAAGTGCCTAATCTTCTGGAACATGGACACACCCAGCTCTGTACAACCCATTGCCAAACTGCTGTCGCCAGCAGGGCTCATGCTTAGAACCACATCAGACCTCAAGTGCCCTGTCTCATCCTCTCCTTGTTTATTTCTGCTGAATGGTCAAATTGTCTACATGTTTCTTTGGTTTATCTTAATTCCAGATCCTGGTCTTTTCTGTTTTCATACTCACCTCTCATCTCTTTTTTTTTTTTTTTTCTTCTTTTTTTTTTTTGACAGGCAGAGTGGACAGTGAGAGAGAGAGACAGAGAGAAAGGTCTTCCTTTGCTGTTGGTTCACCCTCCAATGGCCGCACCATGCTGATCCAATGGCAGGAGCCAGGTGCTTCTCCTGGTCTCCCATGGGGTGCAGGACCCAAGTACTTGGGCCATCCTCCACTGCATTCCCTGGCCACAGCAGAGAGCTGGCCTGAAAGAGGGGCAACTGGGACAGAATCCAGTGCCCCAACCGGGACTAGAACCCGGTGTGCCGACGCTGCAAGGCGGAGGATTAGCCTAGTGAGCTGCGGCGCCGGCCGCCTCTCATCTCTTAAGACCTGCTGGTGACTTATTTTTTTAAAGATTTATTTATTTATTTATTTGAAAGATTATACAGAGAGAGGGAATGACAGAGAGAGGTCTTCCATCCATTGTTTCACTCCTCAACAAGCCATAATGGCCAGGGCTGAGTCAGGCTCAAGTCAGGAGCTAGGAGCTTCCTCCAGGTCTCCCAAGAGGGTGGCAGCAGCCCAGGCACCTGGCCCATCTTCTACTGATTCTAGGCCATTAGCAGCGAGCTGGACTGAGTGGAGCAGCTGGGACACCAACTGGCATCCATATGGGATGCCAGCATCACAGGCAGCTGTCTCACCCACTGTTCCACATGCTGGCCCCTAGTCTTGCTGGTGACTTCTTTTATTTTTTTATTTTTCTGACAGGCAGAGTGGACAGTGAGCGAGAGAGAGAGACAGAGAGAAAGGTCTTCCTTTACCGTTGGTTCACCCTCCAATGGCCGCTGCAGCTGGCGTGCTGTGGCCGGCGCACTGCGCTGATCCGAAGGCAGGAGCCAGGTGCTTCTCCTGGTCTGCCATGCGGGTGCAGGGCCCAAGCACCTGGGCCATCCTCCACTGCACTCCCGGGCCATAGCAGAGAGCTGGCCTGGAAGAGGAGTGACCAGGACAGAATCCAGTGCCCTGACCGGGACTAGAACCTGGTGTGCCTGCGCCGCAGGCAGAAGATTAGCTTATTGAGCCGCGGCACCAGCCGCTGGTGGCTTCTTTAGTTAAATTCAGCTGGTTCTAATTATGCCTGCTTTCTGTATCTCCTCAACACTCATTATTTGTGCTGGACTCATTGGTAAATTGTGTCTTATTTCCGTGAGGGTACATTCCTTCTCCTTAAAAAAAAAAAAATGGGCAAGTAATACTTTACACACAGCAGGTGCTTTGTTCCTGAATGAAAAACACTGAGTTTTATGAAGATCTTTCTAGAACAATTATGAATAGCAAAATATTATGTGACGTTAAAAGTGCCTAAATCAAGGTAATCTTTCCATCATATCAATAAAGCTGTATAATTTGTTTAGAACTTTCATAAACATTAATTCAGACATCTTAAACCTCTTTGGAATGGAAAGGACTTTCCACTTTTCACAGATGAGGGAATTGAGCATCCTGGAGATTTGCAAGGGTCAAGGTTGAGATGAAATTCTGGTCTACTTGTTTTCAAATCTAGATCCCAATCCATAATATGGCTTCCTAACTTTTACAATGCTAATAGTAGAGAACATCTTTATTTCCAATGCACAAGTTATAAGAAAGGAGTGATGTGATTTTCTAAGCTTTTTAAGTGTCTTTAGTTTCATGTTGTCCTATAAGCTTACATTAACATTTTTAAATTCTTAACGTTTTTTTACAATTTTGGATCATGAATTTCAGAGTAACAGTTAAAGACAGAGAATTCCTAATTATATTCAAGTTCTTTTATTTTGTTATTTTATTTGTTAGTTTACTGGCCTTCATAGACTAGAAGACTCTGTATGTTTTTTTTTCTCTAGAAAAATGGGTAAATTCACAAATTAGAAGGAAAACTCATAACCACCTTGAAGAAAGGTTTGTTCCTACAGGGCATGAAACCAAGTACAACTTAGAGTCTTGTGTATGCAAAGAGACGTTGATCGTTTCCTGGGGGTGTGCTCTGTGCAGTATGCTGTATAGGGATATGAATAACATGCTAGTATCTGGTCTTATTTGGGGTTTGGTTTGTTGTTTTCTAGCTCCTTTTGATGCACTGATAGCTCATTGATTTGATGGCTTTATAATTTTCTGGTGTTTTTTCTGTTTCAGGAAAAATAAACCAGGCCTGATTCTGATAGCTCAGGCCTTGGACACAGGTCTATCTCATTGAGGAGACGGTAAACAAAACTCGTGAGTGGCAGGAACAGGGAAACCTTACTTGTCAGCTGGGACTGGGTAGTCCATGAGTTGAAAGATAACCTTTTTGGGTGAAGTACGTGTCAGCAAGGTGATGACCCGCAACAAGGCTTGCTTCATATTATGAAAAGAATTCCCACTCAATTGCTTATAAATTGCATCCACAATCTTAGACACCTAGAAAAGAAATTTCACAGGTTAACAGGAGGCTTCCTTCATGGCCCCCTCTAAATCAAGGAATATTTTTGCATTAAAAATTCAATCTTTATTAAACTGAACAAGACAGGAACACATAAATAAGCATCGCCATAAAGTGTGTTTGTGTGTATGTGAGACCATGTAATTTTGATAAGGAAAAAACCTGTGCATATATGGGTAATGAGAAAATACACATTTTTTGAAGAAAATTTTACTTTGAGAGGGGGCCGATTTCATTCTAAAAGACATGAGTTCAGTGTAGAAAATACCTGCACAATCAAAATACTTGAAAATAGAAGAAATGACCAAGAATAAAAATGTAACAATATACTAAAAAACCTCTGAAAATTAAATATTTAAATCTATATATTGAAAGGATTAACTGCACATCAGGGGATATCCTGATGGTAAGAAGTAAGCCATAATCTTGCAAACTCTACTCAAAGACCCCATTCCAGTTTTGTTTTTACCCTCTCTATTTCACTCATTCTTAAATAAGGATAGTTCTTGCTAGACCTGTAATTTGCTGTCAACATCAAAATTCACCCAGATCACATATTTTGAAAATACTCTTCACTTATTCTGAAGTTGGTTTATCCAAATTTCTACTACATTGCAGTGAATCATACATAATTCAGTTCTTCCACTCTACACAAAATAAAAAAGTGAATGAAATGTTAAATAGCATGAGGCATTCCTCCTAGCACATGCTACAAGGTGAGCTTGCCATGAGAGACATGAAATATTGTTCTTCTCCTTGACTGTAGGTTTTAGAGCTGCTCCTCATTGTCCCCTACCTTTGTTAAAGGCAGCAAATCTTTCAAACAAATTAGCTATGCCACTGGGTGCTCAATTATGGAAAGGATTATCGGCTTTTATCCCCAAGGAAAGACTTGATGTGGTAAATCTATTTAGATCACAAGCCCATAATGCTATATATGCAACTTTGGGATATTTTCAATTATACACAATTTATCCTTATACTGGACCTTAGAACCTAACCTTGTTTAGGACAAGACCATTGTATGTGGTCCTTCAGATGTTTGTAGGAGCTGGTGTGGGATAATTTAAGTTGATGATCTTCATTTGGTTCTGTTTTTAGGAGTTAGTGATTTCACTGTAGCTATTTCTACATATTTAGTTTTCTGTTAGGTGCCTCATCCTCCCCAGATTCTTGGTATGGCTTTATCTAACTTCCCTTTAAGTGTTTTCTCTTATTCATTATAAGACATGGGAGGACTCTATTTTGCCAAGGAGCCGTCCAATGCTCTTAAGTTTTTCCTCTAGTTGTGTTTTTCCTACAGAATGTTCCTGTATCTAGTAGCATGGGGAATTTTATATGTAGCATTATGCCCCTTTTCTTGCAATTGAACTTAGGATAGCTCTCAGCTAATTTCAGTCACATTGGACTGAAATGTCAGAGAGAGAATTTAGCCCTATGTCATTATCAGGGCTGATTTCTTGCACTTATAACCTATACACATGTACAGAGATCCATGCTTAAAAGACCCTCTATGTTTGTGTAAAACTTTACCTTTGTCATCTTGAAATTTTAAATAATTTTTATCATTAGGCTTGTTTTATAAAGCACAAGGGAATAGGGGAGATATTTGTGATATGTAAGTCTACAGTGGTTCCTGCAGTCCCATATGTAGTGTTCACAAAACTCTATGAGCATAGAATTCCAGTGGACCAATGATATGGGGGAATTCACTGAAAAACAGAGTACAATATAAGCATCTTATTGAAGCCTCATCTGCTTAGTCCCAAAAATTATGAAAAAGAAAGAAAGAATAAGATGTGTTCTAGGATTTAAACATATCCCACAAAAGACATGTGTTGGAAACATTGGGATTACCCCTACGCAATCATACAGAGAAGTGGGAAATTAAGAGAAAATAATTTGATCTTGAGGGCTGTTGTTAGCGTGTAGGTGGGTTAATTATGGTGGACTAAAGACAGTTTAGCCCCTTCCATTGGCTTTCATATATTCTATTTTGTCCTTCTTCCTAAGCTGTGAAATGACACAAAAAGAAGACCCTCAACAGGTGCAGGTCTCTCAATCTCTGACTTTCCAGCCTCCAGAACTATAAGAAATAAATTTCCATTTTTATAGATTACCTGATCTCAGGTATCCTATTAGAGCAACAAAAAGCAGACTGAGGCAGAAATATATAAACCCTCTCCCATTCAGTCCTTCCTTACTCATCAAAGAGTTGAAGGTTAGAGAATGCTAAAATATGTCAATGATGAGAAATGAAATTAAAATAATCAGTTTTAGTTAGTGTTTTCAGTCTTCTAGGAAGAATGAAATGCTATGCATTTATGATCTATGAAGTTATTTTGGTGATTATATAGTTAGTTAAATGCTCTTATATGTACATTTATAAATGGTATTGCACAATATAAATATGGGTATTGAAATATATACTAATAATTTTAAATTTTGGCTGGGTTTTTTTTTTTTTTACTTAGAAGACATTAAATAGAAAATAAAAACCATGAAGACCTGAGAGAAAGGGGTAGGGGACAATATGAAGGAAAGGAAAATACTTAATAGCTATTTATTTAAATAATTTTTAAAAATTATTTCCTTTGTTGGCGCTGCGGCTCACTAGGCTAATCCTCCGCCTAGCGGCGCCAGCACACCGGGTTCTAGTCCCAGTTGGGGCACCGGATTCTATCCCGGTTGCCCCTCTTCCAGGCCAGCTCTCTGCTGTGGCCAGGGAGTGTAGTGGAGGATGGCCAAAGTACTTGGGTCCTGCACCCCATGGGAGACCAGGATAAGTACCTGGCTCCTGCCATCGGATCAGTGCGGTGCGCCGGCCGCAGCGCGCCGGCCGTAGCGACCATTGGAGGGTGAACCAATGGCAAAAGGAAGACCTTTCTCTCTCTCTCACTGTCCACTCTGCCTGTCAAAAAAAAAAAATTTCCTTTTTTTTTTTTGAAATCTAAAGAGAGAGATAAAAAGAGAGATCCTCCATCCATTGGTTCGCTCCTTAAATGCTAGCAGCAGCTGGGGCTGGGCCAAGCTGAAGGCAGGAGTAGGGAACTCCATTCAGGTCTCCCAAGTGGGTTTCAGGGACTCCAGTACTTGAAATATCAACCTGCTGTCTCTAAAGTTTCGCAAATTGGAAGCAGAGCCAGGACTCAAACCCAGGGCCTTCAGTGTGGGATAAAGATATCTCAACCAGCTTGTACTTCTGTAATTTTTTTCCTATTTTTATTTTTTCCTATACTGTGCAGAATAAGCCTCATGCTTCACTTTGCACTGAGCCCCACAAATTATGTAGTGACCTTATAACAAGCTAGGTCCTTGAAAATTTTTCTTTAAGAGCTACACATGAGATTTTAATTATAGCTGTGTGATGTTATTATTAATGTGTTTATTTTAATAATTTGAGCAAATATGACACATAATCTGATTTAATATGTTTGGTAGTTAAATTTTCATTAAATTATTTTCTAAAATTTCCTGTATTCTTGAAATATTTAATATGTCAAATAAAAAATACAGTGGAAAGCCTTAACAATACACTGTGTGAGGAAGAAGAATATTTGAATTAGAAGACAAATCTTTGTAAATTTCTCAATCAGACCAAAAAAAAGAAGAAATTAGAAAAATTAAAATAAGCGTTGAAGATTTATGGAATACTATCAAACAGCTCAAAGAAGGGCTTAGGAGTTCCTGAGACATGGAAATAGAGAACTTACTAGAAGGCTATTCAGTGAAATAATTATATCTTTCCTAATTTGGAGAAAGAAAGGCATGTCCAAGCACATAAACCACAAGAGCTCCTAACAGACCAAAGAAGATCTTTACCATGACACTTTGCACTCAAATTTTCAACAGTAAACATAAAGAGAAGAATCTAAAATATACAAAAGAGAAATGCCAGATTACTTTCATAGAACCCCCAATTAGACTCACAGCTGACTTCTCATCTGAAACCCTACAGGCTAGAACAAAATGGAGACACATAGTGAGTCTTAAAAGAAAAAAACTGTCAACCCAGAATACTGTACCCTAAAAGGTTCTCATTTATGAATGAAGGTGAAATAAAGACCTTCCAAAACAAACAGAAATTCAGAGAATTTGTAACCACACATCCAGCCTTAAAAATGATGCCTAAGTATTTCTACACATGGAAACACAGAAAGATAGTCATAATTATGAAAGATTGTGAAGGCAGAAAATCCCTCAGTAAAAGGACAAAGGAAATCCAAAGCAAACAATAGGAATATTACAGAAAAATGGCAGGGCTATGTCATTACTTATTAATAGTAACCTTGAAAGTAAATGGCCTAAATTCTCCAATTCACATATACAGACTGGCTGAATAGATTAAAAATGAGAACTATCTATTTGCTGACTACAAGAAATGAATCTTATCAACAAAGATACATGCAGACTGAAAACGAAAGGATGGAAAAAATATTCCATGCTAAAGTAAAGTAAAAAGGAGCAGGTGTAGCCATCATAATATTAGACAAAATAGACATTAACACAAAACTGGTAAAGAAACAAAGAATGGCATTATATAATGATTAAGAGATTGATTTAATGGGAAGATATGACTATAATAAATGTATATACACTCAATGCCAGGGTGCCTGGCTACTTAAAACAAACTTTAATGGATTTAAAGTGAGGCATAGACTCCAATACAATAGTAATGGACTACTTCAACACCCCACTTTCATTAATTAACAGATCAATTAGACAGATAATTCACAGAGAAACAGAGCTATCTATCATCTGGATCAAATGAACCTACCTGATATCTACAAAATTATCTTTCCACAGTTGCAGAATATAGATTCTGTTCATCAGTGCATGATCTCTAGGACAGAACATATGTTAGGCCATAAACAAGTCTCATCAAATTAAAAAAATTGAAATCATACCATGCATCCTTTCTGAAAAAAAGAATGAAGCTGGAAATTAAAAATTAAAGAATCTCTTGGACATATGCACACACATGGAGACTGAACAATATGCTTCTGAATGAACAATTGGTCATAGAAGAAATAAAAATGGAAATCAAAAAATTTCTGGAAATGAATGAAGGTAACAGCACAACATATCAAAACATGGGATACAGCAAAAGCAATGTTAAGAGGGATGCATATAGAAATTAGTGTCTACATCAAAAAATTATAAAGCTACCAAATCAATGAGCTATCAATGCATCTCAAGGAGCTGGAAAACAACAACAAACCAAACCCCAAGTTAGTAGGAGAAAATAAATAATTGAAATTAGAGAAGAAATAAACAAAATTGAAATAAAAAATACAAAAGATCAATGAAATGAAGAATTGATTTTCTTAAAAAATAAACAAAATTGAAAATCTACCAAAAAAGAGGGAGAAGACCATAATTAGTAGAATCAGAGATGAAAAAGGAAATGTAGCAACAAATACCCCAGAAATAAAAAGAATTACTACATGAATTACTACAGGATTACTAGAATTACTATCAGGAATTACTACAAATACTATATGTCAACAAACTGGAAATTCAAGAAGAAATGAAAAAATTCCTGGACACATACCATCTACAAAAAAATGAGTCATGAAGACATAGAAAACCTAAACAGACCAATAACTAAGATGGAGGTTGAATGAGTAATAAGGATCCTCCCAACAAAGAAAGCCAAGGACCAAATCGCTTCACTGATGAATTCTACCAGACTTTCAAAGAACTAATTCCAATTCCACTCAAGATATTAAAAACAATTTAAAGGGAGGGATTTCTCTCAAACTCCTTCTATGAGGCCAGCATCACCTTAATTCCTAAACCAGAAAAAGATACAAGAGAGAAAGAGAACTATAGACTCATATCCCTTATGAACATAGATGGAAAAAATCCTCAACAATGGGGTCAGCGCCATGGCTCACTTGGTTAATCCTCCACCTCCGGCACTGACATCCCATATGGGTGCCAGGTTCTAGTCCTGGTTGTTCCTCTTCCAGTCCAGCTCTCTGCTGTGACCCGGGAGGGCAGTGGAGGATGGCCCAAGTGCTTGGGCCCCTGCACCCACATGGGAGACCAGGATGAGGCACCTGGTTTCTGGCTTTGGATCGGCACAGCACTGGCCTTGGTGGCCACTTGGGGAGTGAACCAACGGAAGGAAGACCTTTCTCTCTGTCTCTTTCTCTCACTGTCTATAACTCTACCTGTCAAATAAATAAAAAAAAAAAAAACAGAAAATAAACAAACAAAAAATCCTCAACAAAATGCTAGCTAATTGAATGCAGCAACAGAAAGATCATTCACCTGGACCAAGTAAGATTTATCCCTGGTATGTAGGGATCATTCAATATTTGCAAAACAGTTACATTAACAAACTGAAGAACAAAAAACTCATGATTAACTCAATAGATGCAGAGAAAGCACTGGATGAAATGCAACACCCTTTCATAATGAAAACCTTAAGCAAATTGGGTACAAAAGGGACATTCCTCAATACAATCAAGGCAATTTGTAACAAACACACAGTCAGCATCCTATTGAATGGGGAAAAATTGGAAGCATTTCAATCAAGATCTGGAACCAGACAAGTGTACCAACTTTCACCATTGCTATTCACTATATTCCTGGAGGTTTTAGCCAAAGCCATTAAGCAAGAAAAGATATCAAAGGGATACAAAGTGGAAAGAAGAAAGTCAAATTATCCTTATTTGCAGATGACATGACTCTACATATAGGGGAACAAAAGACTTCACTAAGAGACTACCCAACTCATAGAAAAGTTGAGTAAAGTGACAGGATATAAAATTAACACACAAAAATCAAAATCCTTTGTATACACAGACAATTCCCTGGCTGAGAAAGAACTTCTAAGACCAATTGCATTCACAATAGCTACAGAAATTTAAATACCTTGGAATAAATTCAGTGAAGAAGGTGAAAGATCTCTATGATGAAAATTAAAAAAAAAAATTAAAGAAAGAAATAGAAGAAGACATTGAAAATGGAAAAATCTCCCACCCAGGAGTCAGCAGCTTGGACATCACTCCATGCCAGCAGAGAGTGCCTTGTCGCCCCATGTCAACAGGAAGTAGCTGTAAAGACAGATCATCATCCCTCTACCCCTCCTGGACTTTTGGGGCTAATGTAATCCCATACAACTCTTGCTTTATAAAAAACAAAAGGGGGGAATGTTGGTAAAATGGTGTAGTCTTATCTATGGCACAATCTATGCCCTGGACACCATCCTAGGCTCTAGCCCGGCCACCATTGCTGGAAGCTAGGCGATCACATGGCCCAACCACTGGTGTATGTTCCACCCCCATCCTAATGTGATTTGCTGCTTCTACTTTCCTGCCCACCCCCTGGCAAAGTTTTAAAAGGACTATTCCTGAACACGTGGCTCTCTCTTGATCTCTTTTTCTTTCTGTCTCTCCCTCTCCCTCTTATGCGTTCCTTTTCCCCCTTTTCCTTCTTCGCCCCTTCCCTCTGGGTTTCCCTACCAATAAACCCCTTCCCTTACAAAAAAAAAAAAAAAAAAAAAAGAAAGAAAGAAAAAGAAAAATCTTCCATGTTTGTAGATTGCAAAAATTAATATAATCAAAATGTGCATCCTACCAAAAGCAATTTACAAATTCAATGCAAGCCCTATCAAAATACCAAGGAAATTATTCTCAGATCTAGAAAAAACAATGATACCATTCATATGGAAACACAACAGACCCCAGATCTTATACAAAAAAATGTAGGTATCACTTCTAGATTTCAAGGCATACTACATTTCAATTATAATCAAACAGCCTGGTACTGGTACAAAAGTAGACATGTAGACCAATGTAACAGAATAAAAACTTCAGAAATTATTCACTCATCTACAACCAATTAACTTTTTTTTAAAAGATTTATTTACTTATTTGAAAGTCAGGGTTACACAGAGAGAGGAGAGACAGAGAGAGAGAGAGGTCTTCCATCCGTTGGTTTACTCCCCAATTGGCCGCAACGGCCAGAGCTGCGCAGATCTGAAGCCAGGAGCAAGGAGCTTCTTTCAGGTCTCCCACATGGGTGCAGGGGCCCATGGATTTGGGCCATCTTCTACTGCTTTCCCAGGCCATAGCAGAGAGCTGGATCGAAAGAGGAGCTGCCGGGGCTCAAACTGGCACCCATATGGGATGCCAGTGCTTCAGGCCAGGGCTTTAACCCACTGTACCACTGCATCAGCCCCATCCACCAATTAACTTTTGAAAGCAGCCAAAATCAATCCCTGAAGCAAGGACTATCTCTTCAACAAATGGTGCTGGGAAAACTGATCTCCGCATGCAGAAGTGTGAAACAAGACCCCTACCTTACATTTACATAAAAATCATCTCAAAATGGATCAAGGACCTAAATCTGTGACCTGATATCATCAAATTACTAGAGGAGAACTTTGAGGAAACTACAACACATTGGAATAGACAAACACCTCAGAGGCACAGGTAATCAAATCCAAAATGGACAGAGAGGGTTACATCAAGCTGAGAGGCTTCTGCACTTCAAAAGAAACACTAAACAATGTGCAGAGTTAACTGACAGAATGGGAGAAAATATTTGCAAGCTATGCAACTGATAAAGGATTAATATTCAGAATCAATAAAGAGCTCAAGAAACTCAAAAAACAACAAAAACAATCCAGTGAAGAAATGGGAAAAATACTTGAAGAGGCATTTTTCAAAAGAGGAAGTTCAAATGGACAGTAGACACATGAAAAAAATGCCTATGATCACCAGTCACCAGGAAAACACAAATCAAAACCACAATGAGGTTTTACCTCATCCCATTAGAATGTCTCCCATACCATAATCAAAAGACAATACACGCTGATGAGAATGTGTGAAAGCAGGTACACTAATCCCCTATTGGTGGGAATGTAAACTAGTACAGCCACTGTGGATGACAATATGGATATACTTCAGAAAGCTGAAAATAGATGTACCATATGACCCAACAATCCCACCCCTGGGAATTGATCCAAGGATAATGAAATTTGTTTATGAAAGAGTTATCTGTACCTCCATATTTATTGCTGCTTAATTCACAATAGCTAAGATACGGAATCAACCCAGATGTCCATCAACTGATGACTGGATAAAAAATTATGGTATGCATACACTATGGAATACTACTCAACTGTAAAAGAATGAATTTGGTCTTTTGCAACAGAATGGATGCAGCTAGGAGCCATTATACTTAGTGAAATAAGCCAGTCCCAAAAAGACAAATAATCATGTTTTCCCTGATCTGTAGTAACTAACAGAGTACCAAAAATGTAAATTATAGGAGTAAAATTGACATTTTGAGCTTCGATGATTGTTTACATCCCTTGTCTCTATGTTGCAGAATGATGTTTTTTCAGCATACTATTTGTTGAACTCTTTATTTAGTGTTGGGTTAATATTTTAAGTATGAAGCTAATTGATATTAGATCATTTTAAAAATTAAAAGAGGGAACAGGAGAGGAATGAGGAGGACGTATGGTAGTGATGGTGGGAGGGAGGGTAAAGTGGGAATTATCACTACGTTCCTAAATCTATGTACATGAAATTTATATACCATAAATAAAATTTGAAAAGATAAAAGGCATAAAATTAAATAAAATGGAGGATGGTACTGTGGCATAGTAGGTAAAGCCACTGCCTGCAGTGCCGGCATCCCATATGGGTGCTGGTTCAAGTCCTGGCTGCTCCATTTCTGATCCAGCTCTCTGCTATAGCCTGGGAATGCAGTAGAGGATGGCCCAAGTGCTTGAGCCCCTGTACCTAAGTGGGAGACCCAGAAGAAGTTCCTGGCTCCTGGCTTCGAATAGGCCAAGCTCCAGCCATTGTGGCCATTTGTGGAGTGAACCAGCAAATGGAAGACTCTCTCTCTCTCTCTCTCTCTCTCCCTCTGTCTGTACCTCTGCCTCTCGGCAACTCTGAGTTTCAAATAAATAAACAAATCTTGAAAAAATTAAACAAAATAGCATCACTTTATGAAAATCATACAATACACAATGACATGAATTAAGTATGAAAAGAAGTAGACACACAACGGCAAAAGTTTAACTTTCAAGAATAAAGTCTGTCAATCAGTGTCTTACCATGGTGACCTTCTGTGCATAATTTTCCAGAGTCAGGTTCAGGATGGACGCTGCCTCTGAGGCAGTTTTGTAGTCAGGTTCAGACAGTTTCATCAGGAGACTCCACACGAAGTCAGTCAGCAAAGAGGGCAGTAAGGTTTGCCCGACATTCTGCAATCACAAGCAAGGTGGTGACCTCAGGCCTCACCTGCTCCGACATAAGGATATCCAAACTCAGCTTCTGCTTCTTACTACAGTACTACACTTTTACATGCTCTTGATGCTACTCATTTTAATGACTTGTATAGCACTCATACATTTACTCGAGTTGAAGCAACTCTTTTCACAAATAGGTATATTATTTTGACTTATTTCATTCATATAAAATCCCATGATTGAAATTATAAATGAAATAGAGTGGAGAGTGGATGGATGAAGGATTTACTAGTAAACCTACATAGATATCTGTGGCCAACTTCATACTCAACCAGGCATATGATTTTGGAGAAGTGAGGAAGAAAATCTCTTGATTTTGGAAAAATGTACCTCCATGCTCCATATGGATGCATATTTAGGACTTCTATGCAGGTGTTTTTTAACTATATCATGTTAAATGCATTCTACAACATATTCTCAATCTCATACAATTCTAATGACCTTAGTCTTGGGTGAAGGCACTCTTTCCTATGTCTTGTTTTAGGGAGAACACGAGCATTCTCACTCAGGAGGTGAGCTGGCCTGCAGGGCTGCATCAGAAATTTTGCTGAGCTCTTGACTTGATGTGTGTAGCTGAAACATCTTCTGCTACCCTCTGCTAGCAGGCAACATTTGCTGGCTGGTTTCACATGCCTATTCATTAGCCTACTTACTTTGAGGAAGGTTAGGTTGGATACAGAGCCTCATGTTTCTCCCAGGGACTGGACAGTGTTAAAACTATTTCCTTGACATTGAGTTCATCATGTAAACTTTTCTTTTTTAAGTTTAATAGTTCTTTCAAACAAAATCTAAGCCACAATGTCATGAGCCTGTTTCTGGAATAAATTATGATAGTTTATTGAAAAGTTTATTAATTGATGACTGCTTATTTGCTAAATTATCACAAATTCCCCATTCTTCATGAACGCTTTGTTAGGCAAACAAGAAGTATAACTAAGAAACAGCTACATTATTTGTATTTTGTGAGGATTAAATAAAAATAAGTTACTATATTTGGGAATACTAGGAATAATTCTTATTAATATAGATGGAAATCAGCTGCACTACATATGATTTTCACTTGTCTGAATTTTTAAAAAGGGAGAATTATTAAAAATTTAAAGTTTGTGGAAATAAAGTGCCATTAAGAGGAACAACAAATACAAAACAAAGAACATGTGATAAAGAAGAGGTTAAGACACCTGAGCAATTTTAGTTTTGTTTCGTTGCAAGACCTTGGGTAGAAAATCTACATCAGGAGAAGACTCCAGGAGGCAACAGCTTCCACGCTCAGCCCAAGTTGTTGGCTTATTTTTTTCAATATCCGCTGCAAAAAGGAAAAGGTTTTTATTTGATCAATTTCTTCTATGACATTGTCATTTTTTGTTTATTGTGATAATCTGAAATTTTCTGAATATTAGTCTCTGAATATTTAAGTCTCTGCTCATAGTTTGGTCACATACGATATTATGATGATGCTGACCCAGAATTAATAAGATCCTAATGAAAGGTCTTGTGGGTCATGAATAGGGGCTAGCATTATAGCACAGTGAGGTAAGTCACTGCCTACAGTACTAGCATCCCATATGGGTGCCCATTTGAGTTCTAGCTGCTCCACCTCCAATTCAACTCCCTGGGAATAGCCTGGGAAAAGCAGCAGGGGACGGCCCAAGTGCTTGGGCCCCTGCTACCCAGGTGGGAGACTGGATGAAGCTCTTGGTTTCTGGCTTTGGCCTGGCCCAGCCTTATTTATTTGCAGCCATTCCGGGGATGAACCAGCAGATGGAAGATTCTCTCTCTCCCTCCCTCTCTCTTTCTGTCTTTATCTTCCTATATCTCTCTCTGTCTCTCTTTGTGTCTCTTCTTTTCTGTTTGTAACTCTGCATTTCAAATAAATAAATAATCTTTTAAAAATATAAATGAAAGACATAATTAATTTTGGTAGACTGATGAGATATCAAATGTATTTAGGCTATCAAATGAATTGTGCAGTGCATTGGAAATGTGATTTTTAAGTTGGAGTATCTATTGGTGAAAGAGAAGATGAGGCATTTTGAAAAGAGCTGTGTAGTGGTATGTCAATAGAGCCAGAAACTCTCAGTAAAAACTTCAGCTTCAGAAATCTTTAATTCCAGGTAAGTGGTTTTTAGAGGTGAATTAAAAAAAAAAGTTTTATTTGAGAGGCAGGGAGACAGAGAGACTGAGACACAGAGACAGAGAGATTTATTCCATCTGTCACTTGGTTCTCCAAATGCCTGTAATGGGTTGGATTGATGGGCACTGCCAAAGCTGGGAGAAAGTAACCCAATCTAGGTCTCCCAAGTGAGTAACGGAAACTCAACCACCTGGGCGTTACCTGCTGCCTCTCAGGGTCTGCTCTAGCGGAAAGATGGAATTAGGAGTTGGAGCCAGAATTCAAACCCAGGTGCTCCAATGCTTGATTCAGGCATCTTAACTGCTAGGCTAAATGCCTACCCACTCCATGAGGTGGATTTTGAATTATTTTATTTGTTTTTAATAGTTTCATAGAGATATAATTGACATATTCCATATTTTTAAACTTTTATTTAGTAGATATAAATTTCCAAAATACAGTTTATGGATTACAATGGCTTTTTCCCCCCAATAACTTCCCACCCACCCACAACCCTCCCATCTCCTGCTCCCTCTCCCATTCCATTCACATCAATTTCATTTTCGATTATCTTTATATACAGAAGATCAATTTAGTATATATTAAGTAAAGATTTCATCAGTTTGCCCCCACACGGAACACAAATTGCCAAATACTGTTTGAGCACTAGTCATATTATTAATTCACATTGAACCACACATTAAGGACAGAGATCCTACATGGGGAGTAAGTGCACAGTAACTCCTGTTGTTGACTTAAATTGACACTCTTGTTTAAGGCATCAGCAATCTACGCAGGCTCTAGTCATGAGTTGTCAAGGCCATGGAAGCCCCCTGAGCTCAGCAACTTTGATCTTATTTTAACTGATAGAATTAAAAAGGGAGAGAATGATCCAACATGGGAAGCGGGATACACAGAAGACTCATAGAATGGCAGTTGTCCTAAACAGCACTCTGGCTTCAGAATTGGCCCTTGAGACATTTGGAGCTGACTGAAGAGCCCATGAGAGTAGTTTAGGCATGGAAAGCCGAGACACTCTGGCAAGAAAAAAAAAAAAAAGACCTAAATGAAAGATCTCTGCTAGTGAGATCCCAGTGGAAAGAACAGGGCCATCAAAGAAGGAGGTACCTTTCTCTGAAGGGAGGAGAGAACTTCCACTTTGACATATTCTATATTTAAAATATAAGTTTTTAGTGATCAATTTCAGTTCACAATTGATCATAATGAAAGGACTAAGAGTCAAAGGAAGCACATAAACAAGTCTAGTACCTGCTAATACTAACTGATAGAATAAATAAAGGGGAGAGTGATCCAACATGGGAAGCGAGATACTCAGCAGACTCATAGAATGGCAGATGTCCTAAACAGCACTCTGGCCTCAGAATCAGCCCTAAAGGCATTCCGATCTGGCTGAAAAGCCCATGAGAGTATTTCAGGCATTGAAAGCCAAGACACTCTGGCAAAAACAAACAAACAAACAAAAAAACCTAAATGAAAGATCTCTGTGAGTGAGATCCCAGTGGAAAGAACAGGTCTTCAAAGAAGGAGGTACCTTTCTCTGAAGGGAGGAGAGAACCTCCACTTTAAATATGACCGTGTCTAAACAAGATAAGAGTCGGTGAACTCAAATGGCTTCCGTAGCCTTGGAAACTCATGACTGGTGCATAGGGAGATTACTGATGCCATAAACAGGAGTGTCAATTTGTAAAGTCAACAACAGGAGTCACTGTGCACTTACTCCTCATGCAGGATCTCTGTCCTTAATGTGCTGTACATTGAGACTTAATGCTATAATGAGTACTCAAACAGTATATTTCACTTTGTGTTTCTATGGGGGTGCAAACTGTTGAAATCTTTACTTAATGTATACTAAACTGATCTTCTGTAAAAAAAAAAAAAAAGAAGAAGAAGAAATTATCAATTCCCAACTTGACTCTCACTGGGATTAAACATGACAATAGGTCTGATCTGATTTCATCATCATTTAAAAAATCATCTATTATTTTTCACTTTATGTTTGTGTGGGAGCAAACTGTTGAAATCTTTACTTAATGTATGCTAAACTGATCTTCTGTATATAAAGAGAATCGAAAATGAATCCTCATGTGAATGGAAGGGGAGAGGGAGTGGGAAAGGGGAGGGATGCGGGTGGGAGAGATGATATGGGGGGGAAGCCATTGTAATCCATAAGCCGTACTTTGGAAATTTATATTCATTAAATAAAAGTTAAAAAAAATAAAAATAAAATAAAATATAAGTTTTTGTATATGTATAAACAGCTCCCAAAAACTCATGGATAATTCATGGTATTGAAAAACTTCACTTCAAACCTTTTGCACCAAACATAAACTTACCTTTTAATTCCGTTTTCCTTGAATATTGTGTAGGTACTCCTATGTACCTATGAAAACATTACTAGCTAAAAAATTAATGTATCCATTGGCCTCCAAACATTTCCCCATACCTGCTCCGTGTACCCACCTCCTGATTCCATAGCTACCACTGATCTACTATATGTTAAATTACTATTCCCCAACTATACATAAGTGGAGTCAGACTTTTTGTTTGGCTCCATTCATTCAGCAGAATTGTCCTTCATCGATATTGCTATGAGTACACCAACAGTGCATTCCTTTTTACTGAAGACGGTGCTTATTGTATGTGTGCTATATGTCACAATCTCTTAATCCATTCACTTGTTGATGGGCATCTAGGTTGTTTCCAGTGATTGGCTATTGCAAGCAAAGGTGCTTTGAACACTATATATTAGTGTGTGTATGAGTATTGGCTTTCATTTTCTTTGGTAAATACAAATTGCGGAATGACTGCATCATGTGTTAGTAATAATAAATCTGAATAATCATTTTAGCAAAGAAACATATATGACAAAAAGCACATTCAACATGTATTCATTAAAGGAATGTTAATTAATACTAAGATACTACTAAAGACTCATTGTAATATTTCAAATTAAAATAACTAACCCTTCCATGTATTGTTAAGTATGTGTAACAATTTGAACTCAAATATTTCCACGTTGCAGGTAAAAGTATAAAATGGTCTAACAACTTTGGAAAAGTTTAACTTGTTTTTAAATATTTATTTACTTATTTTAAAGTCAGAGTTACACGAAGAAAAGAGAGGTAGAGAGAGAGAGAGGTCTTCCATCTGCTGGTTCACTCCCCAGTTGTCCACAATGGTTAGAGATAGGCAGATTTAAAGCCAGAAGCTTCCTCTGGGTCTTCCCATTTGGGTAAAGGGGCCCAAGAACCTGGACCATCTTCCAATGCTTTCCCAGGCCACAGCAGAGAGCTGGTTAAGAAGTGGAGCAGCCAGGAAATGAATTGGTGCCCATATGGTATACCAGCACTACAGGCAGCAGCTCCACCCCTTACGCCACAGTGCTGGCCCCAAAAGTTTAACGTTCTAGAAAACTGACAAATTTATTCAAATCTATTATCACTTTTTACATTGGCTTTTTACTAGTTTGTAATTAATAAAATTTGCAATTAATTTGTAAAAAATGTAATTAGTTAATATGTAATGTCCTTTAATGTCCTTTATAGATTCTGGATATAAACTTTTATCCTGATAAATTAATTTGTAAATATTTTCTCCTCCTGTGTGCTTAACTATTAACAATGTCTTTCAAAGAGCAGAAATACTTAATTCATATTTGGTTTTCATTTATTTAATATGCTTTTTGTGTCATACCTAGGAAATCTATGCCTAACCCAAGGTCCAAATATTTTTGTCTAGTTTTCTAGTTTTAGGTTTTACTTTAGCTCTCCTTATCTATTTTGAATTAATTTTTTTTCTGTGTATGAAGTATGGATCTGAGTTGTTTTCTGAATGTAAATGTTCAGTTTTTCCAACATCATTTACCAAGAAGTTTATTCTTTCTCCACTGACTTTCCTGGACTTTGCCAAAAATCAACATTCTTCATATGTGTGGATCTACTTCTGGACATTCTATTTTATCTACATTGAATAGAAGTAATGACAGTACATATCCTTGCCTGGATCCTGATATTTTAGGGAAATCATTTTATATTTAACCATTAAGTATGTTGTAGCTTTAGATTTTTCACATACACTTTAGCTGATGAAGAAAGTTTCCCTCTACTCCTAGTTTGTCACAAGTTTTTAATCAGAAATAGATGTTGGATTTTATCCATTGCCTTTTCTTTAGCTACTAAAATGAGCACACGATTTTACTTTATCAAATGTTAATATGAATTTTTACATCTATATTTAGTATTTCAGAATATACATTTTCCATGAACTTTTTCAAGTACCCATGTATATAGGTTACCAATTTCTTCATGAGCATGCTTTAAGAATTTGTGCCTGGCTGGCACCGTGACTCAATAGGCTAATCCTCCACCTGGTGGCGCCAGCACACCGGGTTCTAGTCCTGGTTGGGGCGCCAGATTCTGTCCCAGTTGCCCCTCTTCCAGGCCAGCTCTCTGCTGTGGCCCGGGAGTGCAGTGGAGGATGGCCCAAGTGCTTGGGCCCTGCACCCCATGGGAGACCAGGATAAGTACCTGGCTCCTGCCATCGGATCAGTGCGGTGCGCCGGCCGCGGCGGCCATTGGAGGGTGAACCAACGGCAAAGGAAGACCTCTGTCTCTGTAAAAAAAAAAAAAAAAAAAAAAAAAAAGATTTTGTGCCTTTCAATTAATTTATCTATTTTATATAATTTGTCAACATTGTTTTCTCAACAATTTCCCTCACTATTCTTGTAATGCTCATCGAGTCACTTTTTCCTAACAATGGTAATTTGTGTTTTCTTCTTCTCCCCATTATTTTCTCAAAGAATCTACTTTGGGCTTCATTGCTTTTCTCTTGTTTTCTGATTTCTATTACATTGGACTTTTATTCTGATCTCCATTATTTCATGTCTTCTTATTGTTTTGGGTTTATTTGCTCTCATTTTCTCTATTTTTGGAAGGCAAAAGCTGAGATCATTGATTGGAGAACTTTTCTCTATTTAAAGCAATGTTCTGAGTTCAACTGCATCCAAAGAATTTATTTTCATTTTCATTCTGTTCAAAGTGCTTTACCTTTTATATTTTGTATTTAACCCATGGGTTATTTAGAAAGATGATATTTTATATTTTGTATTTAACCCATGGGTTATTTAGAAAGATGATATTCAGTTTCCAGGTATGTATACTTTCCCAGATATCTTTTTGTTTTTACATTCTAATTTAACTCCATTTTGGTCAGAGAATAATTTTAATTTCTTGAGATTTATTTTATAGCTTAGAAAACTATCTATTTTGAGAAATGCTCTGTTTACCGAAAGAACTGAAAAACTATTCATTTTTCTGTCATTGGCTGAATGCCCTATGTCAATTATGTCAAGTTGATTTAAGTCCATATTCTTGTTGATTTTCTATGAAATTATGAGTTATTGAAAAAGTGTTGAATCCTCCGATTGTAAATTTGGATGTCTTTGTTTCTCCTGGAATTTCTGTTTTTGTCTATTGCATTTTGATTTCTAATTATAATTTCTGTGTTTTGTTAAGAATTTTGGATTTTTTGGATTTATTGCATTTCTCTAATTTTGAAAATATTCATGATTGTTCAAATATTTGTTTCTGTCCTCCCTTCCTCACCATTGGGAATTCAGATTATACTGTATTAGGCTGAATGAAGTTGTCTTGCAGCTCCCCAGTGCTCTGTTCACATTTTCCAATCTTTTACATCTCTGGTTTATTTTTGGTAATTAGTGTTATTATGGGCACAAGCCCAGCGACCATTTTTTCTTCTGCAATGTCTAAACCCTCTTAGTTCCTGCCAGAGAATTCTTAACCTTAGATATGACAGCTATCCCGAGAGGTTTTTAAGAGTCCTTTAGAAGTTTTTCTTTGTCTCTACTTAACACGTTCATTTTTTCCTCTAACTCCATAAATGAAATAAAATTAATTTAATGTCCCGCTCTACTAATTACATCATCTGTTCAATTTCTGAGTTAGCTTTTTGTCTACAGATTTATTTAGTTTGTTTAAAGGTAGAGTTACAGAGAGAATAGGAGTGAGAGAGAGAGAAAGAGAGACAGGGAGAGAGAGAGAAAGAAAGACAGAGAGAGAGAGAGAGAGAATGAATGATTTCCACCCACTGGTTTACTCCCCAAATGGCTACAACAACTAAGGCTGGAGAAGGCCAAAGCCAGGAGTCAGGAGCTTCCTCACGGTGTCCTATGCATGTGCAAGGGCCCAAGTTCTTGGGTCATCCTCCACTGCCTTCTCAGGTGTGTTAGCAGGGAGCTGGATCAGAAGTGTAGCTGCTGGGACTCAAATCAGTACTCATTTGGGATAGCAGCATAGCAGGTGGTGATTTAATCTACTGCGCCACAGCACTGGTCCTTCTGAGTTAGTTTTGATTGTTTGGTATTCTCATTGTAGGTTATATTTTTCTGCTTATTTGCATGCCTAGTAATTTTTATTGGATGTCAGACAATTTTAAGTTATTAAGTGCTGGGATTGTTGTATTCCTAGAAATAATCTTCAACTTTTTTCTTGTAAGCAATTAAACTATTTAAAATTAGCTTTATGATTTTAGATTTTGTTTGCAAGCCTTGTTCAATGACACTACAGTGGTTTTTCTCCTAGGGATAATTTTCTCCTCCTAATGAGACAAAATATCTCTGAGTGTTCTATCTCATTATTTGTAAATTATGAAGTTTTAAATTCTGGCGTGTTGGCCCAGGTACTATTACCAGCCTCTGTGAGTTCACTGGATTTTTTTCTCTAATAATTTTGGTGCTCTGCAGTCCAGCCCCAGGTGGTTTCCTCATACTCTTACTCTCATCAGTACCCAGCTAACTATGTAAAGGGGGCACTGTGCAGGTTTCTTCAGATACTGGGGCTCTGTTTTGTGTACTCTTTGTTTCTCTGCCTTGTAAACTAAAACTGTCATGACCTCCTTAAGCTCCCTAATCAGTCTCTTTCATAGGGATTACCTGCCACTGCTGGAGCCTAGGTGGTATTCTTCAACAATTATAAACCCCATCTCATTCGTTCCCATCTAGTTGGTTTGTGTGTGTGTGTGTGTGTGTGTGTGTGAGTGTTTTAAAGTTGTTCTTTATGGGAGAGTACATCTGCCTTCAGATATTACATCCTGGAAAGAAAAGAGAGGGATACCACAAACATTTTTAAGCTTTGTTCTCAAATCAATTAAGTTGCTTGGAAATAGTCTGAAACCTTTAGGTTTTCATTTCACACTTTGCTGTGTAATTCACAGCACATTTATTTTAGTGTTGGGTTGATTTTTTCCTCACCATTGAAGCAAGAATCTTATGAGTTGCCTCATTTAAGGTAAAAAATGTGTCACTTTTGAAAAATAATTAAGCTTATTTATTTGAAAGGGAGAGTGAGAGAAAGAATGGGAGCAAGAGAGAGCAAGAGTGACAGCAAGAAACACACAGAAGAGCTAGCATCTCTATCTACTAACTCATTCCGCAAATGTTCACAATGGTCAAGGGGCCACAGCTGGGAGCTGAGAAATAAATCCAAGTCCACATTTGTAGCATGAACCCAAGTACTTGAACCGTCATCACTGTCTCCCAGGGTCTGAATTAGCAAGCAGCTGTAATCAAGAGCTGGAGTCAGGAATCAAACCCATCTGATGTGAGACATGGTGTCTTAATTGGAGGAATAGCGAAAAGATGCACTGCTTTAGGCTAAGGGAAAATAGTAACAAAAAAGTGGAGAAAGTATAATCCCAGAGGAGAGTTGGAGAGAAACCTGCAGAGGAAACTCTACAGAAGGAAGAGGGATGCCATGGATCATTGTGGAAGATAAAGTTGTGTAGCAATGAGCACAGACACGACACACAATTCCTGCAGCTGAGAGTCGGTGGGAGCATCAGATTTGGAGAGAATGGTGAGAACAGACTGCAGCAGCACTGGTGATATGCTGGAGGGAAAGCCTAGAGAACTACACTGCCTTTCAGTCCAGCCTGGTAGCCTAAGGGGACAGAGTACCTGCATAACTCAGTGGAAAAAAGGGGCACATTTCTCTCTCCCCATGCCCCCACAATGGTGCCCAGCACCTGGCTGGGAGAAGGCTCCATCTTGACACCAGAATGGGCCACAGCAGCTATTGTGCATGCACCAGCGACTGGCGGAGACGACACACTATTTTGACATCAGTACCAGCTGTGATGATTCTTGTGCACGCCTGGCAACTAGTGGGGAAAAGGCATCATTTTAACACCAGCAGTGGTCTGATGGCTCCTGTGCCTGCACACAACAACAGGGCAGGAGGGGTAGGGAGAGAAGGTGCCATTGTAGCATGAATAGTGGCTGAAGCAGCTCTTGTGCATGTATATCATCCAGGGATTTTGCCAGAGGGAAAAATCACTGACTTTGAATATGACTGGGAGGATTGACAGGGGGCTGGGCACCCATGAAGGATTGTGAGGTATCCTCAGCCTCCCAACATATCACAGGATCCAGGGCTCAATCTGCACAGATGGAGCACCCACAGCCAGCCAGCTCTGGGAACATCTCTGCCTCTCTGTGGACGGGAGAGACTAGCGGGACAGAGAGGATGCTCTGCATCCCATAATGTGGGAGCCTTGTGTGCTGTGACTGTGGAGATTCTATAACTGCCTGAATGGCACAGGATACAGCTGGGACTCTGGGCAATGATTGCACATGGTACCAAAAGTTGAGAGCTCCCTGATTGTCTGGTGTGGTTCATTGTATTGAAATCCATGCTCACAAGAGGACTGCACAGATCTTCACTGCAATTCATGTAGCAGCAATGGTGAGTGTTGCACCCACTGTGGTATAACCCAAGGTATTTATCTCCTTGGAGCCACATTCAGCTCTCATCTCTAAGCCACAGAGGCATAGTTCAAAGATAAAAGCCATGAGAGGAGAAAACCCACAAATATTTCCACAAATACCTGGGAATAAATACATTCAAGAAACAAGAATAAGGAAGATAATATGACTCCCCCAAATGAACACTTCTATATGAGAATGTGAAGGCAAGTAAATTGATGAAATTCCTGAAAAGGAATTTAAAAGATTAATCATAGATTGCTCAGAAGCAATCAGAAGAAAAAATTTTCCATGATTGACATTGAAGAGAAATAAAATAGAAACATTAGAAATTTAGAATTCTGGCCTGTGCCCCGTGGCTCAATAGGCTAATCCTCCACCTGCGGCGCCAGCACACCAGGTTCTAGTCCTGATTGGGGCACTGCATTCTGTCCCAGTTACCCCTCTTCCATTCCAGCTCTATGCTGTAGCCCAGGAGCGCAGTGGAGGATGGCCCAAGTCCTTGGGCCCTGCACCCCATGGCTTCAGATCAGTGTGGTGCACCGGTCACAGCACAGTGGCTGCAGCGGCCATTGGAGGGTGAACCAATGGTAAAAAAGGAAGACCTTTCTCTCTGTCTCCCTCTCTCACTGTCCACTCTGCCTGTCAAAAAAAAAAAAAAGAAATGAAGAATTCTACATATCAAATAAAAAATACAGAGGAAAGGCTTGAAAACATACTTAGTGAGGCAGAAGAAAGAGTGCTTGAGGTAGAAGACAAATCTTTGGAAATTTCTCAATCAAAAAAAAAAAGAAATAGAAAAATTAAAATTAGTGCTGGAGATTTATGGGATATTATCAAAGGGCCCAATATATGGGTCTTAGCATTTCTGAATATGGAAAGAAGGAATGGATTAGAAATCCTATTCAGTGAAATAATTAAAGAAAACTTTCTGATTTGGAGAAAGAAAGCCATCCAACTACACAAAGCACATAGAACTCCTAACAGACATGACTAGAAAAGACCTTCACCATGAGACATTGTAATCAAACTTATTCAACAGTAAAACTTAAAGAAATCATTCTAAAATATGCATTACAGAAATGCCAGATTACTTTCAGAGGATCTCCAATGAGTTTACAACCGATTTTTCATCAGAAACACTACAGGATAAAAGACAATGGAAAGTTGTAGTTCAAGGCTTAATGGTGCTTAAGGATGTGCTACATACAAAAACACAGAAAGATAGTCATCATTATGAAAAAAAATGAAGGCAGAATATCTGCCAGTAAAAAGGCAAAGGAAATCCAAAGCAAACAATAAGAATATTTACAGAAAAATGGCAGGGCCTACTTGCGATTTAACAAGAGTAACCGTGAATCTAAGTGGCCTAAATTCTTCAATTCAAAGGTAAAAACTAGCTGAACAGATTAAAAAACAAGACCCATCTATTTTCTGCCAACAAGAAAACTACCTCACTAACAAAGATACAACAGAATGGAAGAAAACATTTGCAAACTATGAAACTGATAAATAGCTCTATAATTTTTATCCAGAATCTATAAAGAGCTCAAGAAACTCAAAACAACAGAACAAACCATCCAATTAAGAAATGGAAAAAGGACTTGAACAGGCACTTTTCAAAAGAGGAAATTCAAATGGCCAACATACACAAGACAGAATGTTCAGGATCACTAGCCATCAGGGAAATGCAAATCAAAACCACAGTGAGGATTCACCTAACCCCAGTTAGAATGGCTCTCAGACAGAAATCCACAAACAGAAAATGCTGGCAAGGATGTAGGGAAAAAGGTTCCCTAACTCACCGTTGGTGAGAATGTGAACTAGTTACAGCCATTATGGAAGACAGTATGAAAATATCTCAGAAAGCTGAAAATAGTTCTACCATATGACCCAGCAATCCCACGCCTGAGAATGTACCCAAGGGGAGTGAGATCAGCATAAAGAAGTATTACCTGTACCTCTATGTTCATTGCAGATCAATTCACAATAGCTAGAATGTGGAATCAACTCAGATGTCTATCAACTGATGACTGGATAAAGAAATATATATATATATATATATATATACACACACACATGACTGGCACCATGGCTCACTAGGCTAATCCTTCACCTGTGGCGCCGGCACCCTGGCTTCTGGTCCCAGCTGGGGTGCTGGATTCTGTCCCAGTTGTTCCTCGTCCAGTCCATCTCTCTGCTGTGGCCCAGGAAGGCAGTGGTTGGGCCCTGCACCCACATAGGAGACCAGGAGGAAGCACCTGGCTCCTGGCTTCGGATCAGTGCAGCGCACCGACTATAGTGGCCATTTGAGGGGTGAACCAACGGAAGGAAGACCTTTCTCTCTGTCTCTCTCACTGTCTAACTCTGCCTGTCAAAAAAAAAGTAAAAAGAAAAAAGAAATATATATATATACACACTCTATGTAATACTATTAAGCCATAAAAAATGAAATCCTGTCATTTGCAACAAAATGGATGCAGCTGCAAGCCATTATACTCAGTGACATAAACTAGTTTCAAAAGAAAAAAATACCATATATTTTCCCTGATCTGTGGTAACTAATATGGTACCTAAAATGTAACGTATTGTAGTGAAATTAACATTTTGAGATTTTATAATTATTTTCAGCTGTTGTTTTACTATTGAATAACAGTGTTTTTTTCTTCATACTGTTTATTGAACTCTTTACTTAGTATAGATTAACCTTATGAGTATAAAGTAAATTGAAAGTACATCATTGTAAAAATTGAAAGAATATAAAAGGAAGGAGGAGGAAGGTTGAGATCATAGGTGGGAGGGAGGGTAAGGTAGAAAGTATTTCTGTTTCTAAATCTGTATATATGATATTCATGAACTTTGCATACTTCAAATAAAATAAAAATAAATTTAAAATAAGTAAATAACCACTAATCCAAATGTCTCTTCCATGATTCTTTTAAATGTCCCATGAATAAGCTATTTCCTTCCCTTTACTTCCTGACTCTACCTGGCACTCTCCTCCCTACCATTAACACCCAACACTAATCTAAGCAGGGTACTTAATAGATTGTAAAGAATAAATGACATCATTACTATGATTTTGAGAATGCTAATTTTTAAAAACAACATTGTAGAAAGTAGAGTTATGGGTTTGGGCATAGGATTAAGATATTCAAACACAAGGAAACTTACCTGGACTCTCAAGCAGAATAATTAGGAACAAATCCTAGTAACCCTTCAGGGAAGCTGTGAACCATTCTTACCATTTTGACACTTGGCAATGCAGAGGAGGTGATACATTCCCAAAGATGCTTGGCACGTGATTGAAGGATCATCATGAGAACACAAAAGAGACAGCTCTGCTGCCAAGACACCTAGACATGGAGCATCAACACTTGTCTAAAGGAGAAACAGGAAAATGCATTTGGTATACACAGTCAACATTAAATATCTGTATATGATCCTTTTATATATCAGACTCAAATTGAAGGATAAACTCAGGGTTTTCAGAATTTGTACTTAAATCCTGGCTTTGTCATTAAGTCTATTTCCTCATCTGTGAAATGAATATCACAAAAGCCATATTCTAACACTTACAACGGGGATAAACAAATAAATAACATTTAGGACAAGAAAATCATTTGTAAAAATATTTGAGAACTTTGCAACCAATAAAGGTTTAATAACCAGAATCTACAAAGAGATCAAGAAACTCCACAACATCAAAACAAACAACCCACTTAAGAGATGGGCCAAGAACCTCAACAGACATTTTTCAAAAGAAGAAATTCAAATGGCCAACAGACACATGAAAAAATGTTCAGGATCACTAGCAATCAAGGAAATGCAAATCAAAACCACAATGATGTTTTACCTCACCCCGGTTAGAATGGCTCACATTCAGAAATCTACCAACAATAGATGCTGGAGAGGATGTAGGGGAAAAGGGACACTAACCCACTGTTGGTGGGAATGCAAACTGGTAAAGCCGTTATGGAAGTCAGTTTGGAGATTCCTCAGAAACCTGAATATAACCCTACCATGCAACTCAGCAATCCCACTCCTTGATTTACCCAAAGGAAATTAAAATGGCAAATAAAAGAGCTGTCTGCACCTTAATGTTTATTGCAGCTCAATTCACAATAGCCTAGACATGGAATCAACCTAAATGTCCATCAACAGTAGAATGGATAAAAAAAATTATTGGATATGTACTCTATAGAATATTATACAGCAGTAGAAAAAAATGAAATCCTGTCATTTGCAACAAAATGGAGGAATCTAGAAAATATCATGCTGAAATAATCCAGTCCCAAAGGGACAAATATCATATGATCAGTAACAACTAACTGAGCACATAAAAGGAAACTTGTTGAAGTGAAACAGACACTATGAGAAACAATGACTTGATCAGCCCTTGTCCTGATTGTCGAGGAACAACTTACTACTTTATTCCTTTTAGTAGTTTTTGTTGTTGTTCTATTTAATACCATTGGTTGAACTCTTAATTAACACACAATTATTCTTAGGTGTTTAAATTTAACTGAAAAGTGAGCCCCATTAAATATAAGAGTGGGAATAAGAGAGGGGGGAGATGTACAGTTTGGCACATGTTCAATTGGATTTACCCCGAATGGTAGAATTAGAAACGTGCCAGGGGATTCCAATTCAATCCCATCAAGGTGACATGTACCATTGCCATCTCACTAGTCAAAGTGATCAGTTTCAGTTCATAATTGATCATAATGATAAGAATAAGAGTCAAAGAGATCACATAAACAAGACTAGTGTCTGCTAATACCAACTGATAGAATTAAAAAGGAGAGAACAATCCAACATGGGAAGTGGGATACACAGCAGACTCATAGAATGGCAGATGTCCTAAACAGCACTATGGCCTCAGAAACAGCCCTTAAGGCATTCAGTTCTAGCTAAAAAGTCCACAAGAGTATTTCAGGTGTGGAAAGCCAAGACACTGTAGCAAAAAAAAAAAAAAAAAAAAAAAAAAAAAAGTGACCTAAATGAAAGATCTCTGTGAGTGAGATCCCAGTGGAAAGAATGGGCCATCAAAGAAGGAGGTACCTTTCTCTGAAGGGAGGAGATAACTTCCACCATGACTATGACCTTGTCTAAATAAAATTGGAGTTGGAGAACTCAAGAGGCTTCCATAGCCTTGGCAGCCCATGTCAAGAGCCTCTAGTGATTACTGACGTCATATATAAGAGTGTCAATTGTTAAATCAACAACAGGAGTCACTGTGCATTTACTCCTTAACGTGTTGTACTATGTGAATTAATGGTATAACTAGTACTCAAACAGTACTTTATACTTAGTGTTTCTGTGTGGGTGCAAACTGTTGAAATTTCTACTTAGTACATACTAAATTGATCTTCTGTATATAAAGATAATTGAAAATGAATCTTGATGTGAATGGGATGGGAGAAGGAGTGGGAGATGAGTTGGTTGCGGGTGGGAGGGAGGTTATGGAGGGAAAAAGCTATTATAATCCAAAAGTTGTATTTAGGAAATTTATATTTACTAAATAAAAGTTTTAAAAAAGTAAAAAAATCCTTTGTAAACAATAATGAATCAACTAATATTTATTTCTATTACATTAAGCAAGTAAAGCTTCGTAGGTATAAAGTTCCTAGAATATAGAGGAGCAGGGTGAGCTATCAACTTCCAAATTCTTTGAGTGCGTCTTTCTTCACCCATGAGACACTTCAAATGAACCTGCCACTGGGGAAGTGTGATTTTCCCTCTTGGAATTGCTCTGACTCTTCCCAGGGAAATTCATTTCTAAAAATTCAGAGCATTTGCTATTTATTATTGTGATACCTTTATGTATCACCCCCCCACACCCACTCAATTTCTTTGCCACATAGGTTGTTCAATCTTGAGTAACATATGTGGCTACATAAAATATAAGAAGAGAAGCCGGCACCGTGGCTCACTAGGCTAATCCTCCACCTTGCAGTGTCGGCACACCGGGTTCTAGTCCTGGTCGAGGCGCCGGATTCTGTCCCGGTTGCCCCCCTTCCAGACCAGCTCTCTGCTGTGGCCAGGGAGTGCAGTGGAGGATGGCCCAAGTCCTTGGGCCCTGCACCCCATGGGAGACCAGGATAAGCACCTGGCTCCTGCCATCGGATCAGCGTGGTGCGCTGGCCGCGGTGGCCATTGGAGGGTGAACCAACGGCAAAGGAAGACCTTTCTCTCTGTCTCTCTCTCTCACTGTCCACTCTGCCTGTCAAAAAAAAAAATTAAAAAAAAATAAGAAGAGAGAGAGAGAGAGAAGCATGGAAATTAAAGAAGAGAGTGTAGGAGGCAAAGACACTTGAATTTTGCATTTTTTGAAACAAAAAAGTCTTTGCTAACATGGAGTTTGGCAAATAGTGGCATGGCCTCCTGGGTATTCTTATCGCTAAGACAAGTGACTACTATTCCTAGATAACTGCTCTGATGGTTGGAGTAGGTATTGGTGATAAAAGTCAGACTTCAAGTAAACCTTGCCGGGGGACCAAAAGGCCTGCTGCTTCTGCTGTGTCCTTTTTTTCTTCTCCATGTCCCCTTATCTCTGCTCCTCATTTGGCTTAACTTACCTGTGTGTGTGTGTGTGTGCGTGTGCGTGTGCGTGAGTGTGTGTGTGTGTGTGTTGGGAAGGCAGCAGCAGAGAGAGTACCTGAGAAAAAGCTCCAATGTGACCTAGGTTCATGGGCCATAATGGAATTGGAATGATAGGAATGATGGTCTCAGTTGGAGACAGGAAGATAATTGCTATCTCCTGTGTATGTTCCTCTTCAAGTTTTGGCCCATACTTTTGAAAAAGGCTGGCTTAGGACTCCCAGTTTTAGGAGACCTATAACTTCTAGAATCTAGAAGCAGATTTTAGGAGATGCATCTACTCTAGGCCCTAAGGAGAAATAGTTTTGTTTCCTGGGGTGTCCTTTTCGCTGTATGTGCATTCCGGATTTCCCTTTTCCATCTGATGGCAAGATCTGAAGGACCACCATTGTGTTATGGGTTGGAGTTCTCTGTTGGGCATGATGGAGGAGACACACTTGTCGTAGATTAGATTCACTGACGTTGGGGGCATTTGCCTGGGACTGGCCCTCAGATCTCACTGAATTACAGTTTTTGCCTTGAATATCCTCTCTGGTTAGTCCCTCTCATGAACTTGTGGATGTGTAATTCTCAGCCAGTGTTTTCAAAGGAACACAAGATCTGTCTAGGTGGATGTCTCTAACAGAGTAGGTATGTCCAGGTCTAGGTTGTGTTTTTCCTTACCTTCACCTACTAAAAAGGTGAGTGTTTAGAGAATGCAGAATGACCTAGTATAGGCTGTGAGAGGAACAAGGCAGTGAAGATGGTGGAGCACACTGATTCTACCTTTCACAGTCTGTTTGGATGTGGACCAACCACAGGTTACACCTCCTCAAAACCAGGCTTTGAGAACTTTCAATATAACATGGCTTTTATACAAAATATATACAATGACTATGAAAAATCTATAACTGAAGACCTGAAGAAGTAGCTTCTCAATTCTCACTCCACAACCTAGGTGCTCTTGTTGGGTTTTCTGGTCTTTACCAGAGCCTTTCTTCTTTGCAGATCTGCCTCTCCAATTCCTTGTCCTAACAATGCTAATAATTTTAAGTGTTAGATTTTAGAGGCAATTAGTCCTAAGTGTTTTGAGTTCCTTCCTCTAGAAGTGACTCCTGTAGCTCTAAACAATGTATTTCCACTTCTGTTTTTAACATCAATTTTGGACAATGCCTAAGTATTCCTGCCATAATAAATTGGTATTTAGCTCAATTACATGTCTCCACTTTGCCACAATATTTTGAATAGAATTTGTTACTCATCACAGTATACAAGAGTACTTTAAAACTATTGTGAAAAATGCATCAAAATGCTTTTTATTTAGGTGCAAAAATGGAAATCCATGCAATATAAAAATTGTATAACGCTTTTCATGAACTTTTTATGACACCTCATGTTGCCATTTTTAATTCTTTTACTCTTTGTTTTGATAATATAGTAACACTTGCTCCATAAAACAGGGAAATCTTGTAGTTCTTCAGCTTAACAGTGTGAGCAAATTGGAGCAGTCTTATTTTCTTCAACTTCCCTCCACCACCTTCTCCTTTCAAACTTCTGTTACGTGTAGTTTACTTTTTGCATTCTTCATTACAATAAAAGATTTTGTAACAAAAACTTACCAATATATCCATTTTTAACAATTCATTGTTGTGTGAGAAGCATATCTATGCTATACCAAACATTTTCATCACCAAAAGTAGAAACTGTTTCCCATTAAGAAGTTATTTATTGCCCCTCTCTTTCCATCCCTGTCAATCACAAATCTGCTTTCTGTCTCTAAGGATTTTCCTATTCTATTATTTCTATAAATGGAATTATATAGGCTTTTCTGTCTGATTTCCTTGTCCTATTATGGTTTTTTAAAGATTTATTTATTTGAAAGGCAGAGTTACAGAGAAGCAGAGAGAGAGAGAGAGAGAGAGAGAGGTCTTCCATCTGCTGGTTCACTCCCCAATTGGCCACAACAGCTAGAGATGCACCAATCGGAAGACAGGAGACAGGAACTTCTTCTGGGTCTCTCACATGGGGGCAGGGGCCTAAGTACTTGGGACATCTTCAACTACTTTCCCAGGCCATAGCAGAAAACTGGATGGGAAGTAGAGCCAGCACTGCAGGTGGCGTCCCACCTCTTACTACGTTTTAAAGACCCATCTTTTTGTAGCATATATCAGATTTAACTCCCTTCTGCCTGGGTAATATTCAGTATTATGGATAAAGCATATTTTATTTTCTTTTCCATCTATTGAGGGAAATTTCAGTTGGTTCCATTTTGTGGCTCCTGTGGATTTTGCTACAATGAACACTTATGTACAAGTTTTCTTTTTTTAATACCTGCTTTAAATTGGGTAGTTATGTACTTTGAATTGCTGGGTCAAATGGAAATTCTGTGCTTAAATAGTTAATAACTTTTTAACTGTTCAGTTCATAACATTTGCATTGTGTGCAGTAACTCATTTAGTGCTTGGTCTGTGAGTCTAAAAAATTGAAAATCAATAATATTGCTTCATTCTGACTAAAATTGCTCAACACATAGACCATGTCCACTTTGGTTATACTCCTTTTTAGCATATACTTATTTGTTTCTATGCCTTTGGAGGACATTTTAAAAATATTTTTGGAAATTTATTTCATATTTTTCAAGGAGAACAACTTATCTGTGCCCTGCATTATCCATTTTTGATAGTCATGTTTTTCTCTTTATCTACTTTCATCTCTTTTATATGAAGGTTTTTATCAACTTTCTGGCAAAGTTGATTATCTATTTGTATTTAGGAATATATTGCCCCCTAGTGGACTTTTGTTTGTTAGCAAGGTTTATAACCTTTTCAATCTACTTTGCCATGGCTGGAGAGGCTGGTGGCAATGTTGAGGTCATGCTATGCTATAGCCATGCTGAACGCAAGATTCTATTTTGAAGGAACTTGAAAAAAAAAATTGATTTTGAAAAAAAAAAAGTCCTTCAATTTCATCTGCCAATGAGCTCATATGTCAAAGGAGAATGAGAGGTAACATGGATTTTTCTTCTTATTTTTTTAAAAGATTTTATTTATTTATTTGAGAAGTAGAGTTATAGACAGTGAGAGAGAGAGAGAGAGAGAGAGAGAGGGAGAGGGAGAGAGAGACAGCGAGAAAGGTCTTCCATCTGCTGGTTCACTCCCCAAATGGCCTCGACGGCTGGAGCTGGGCCAATCTGAAGCCAGGAGCTTCTTCTAGGTCTCCCACATGGGTGCAGGGGTACAAGCACTTGGGCCATCTTCTACTGCTTTCCCAGGCCATCACAGAGAGCTGGATTGGAAGAGGAGCAGCTGGAACTAGAACCAGCACTCATGTGGGATACCGGTGTTGCAGGCGAAGAATTAACCTACTGTGCTGCAGCACCAGGCCCAACATTGAATTTTTTTTTTTGACAGGTGGAGTGGACAGTGAGAGAGAGAGACAGAGAGAAAGGTCTTCCTTTACCGTTGGTTCACCCTCCAATGGCTGCTGCGGCCAGCGCGCTGCAGACAGTGCACCGCGCTGATCCGATGGCAGGAGCCAGGTACTTCTCCTGGTATCCCTTGGGGCGCAGGGCCCAAGAACCTGTGCCATCCTCCACTGCACTCCTGGGCCACAGCAGAGAGCTGGCCTGGAAGAGGGGCAACCGGGACAGAATCCGGCGCCCCGACCGGAACTAGAACCTGGTGTGCCGGCGCCGCTGTCAGCTGCCAATTAGTGCATGTGTTTCTACTCTCACTTTGCCTCCTTGTCATCTATGCTCCAGAATCTTCAAGGTTCTCCAGGGCAAACTGTCTCCCTTTTCAATTGCCCCCCTCCCCCAATCCTAATGGTCATGAGCTCCTGCCACTCAATTCCTCTGTAAGACTTTGGTCCCTTATCTCATTAGTCTTTCAGAAGGTTGTCTCCATCTGTAGCCCATTAACCCAGTCACTAATCTCTTTGTTGCTGTGAATTTATACCTTTAACAAATTGTGTTCCTATCATTTTGTGGCAAGAGAGGAGAAACACATGTGGGCAACCTGTTAGTTTTAGCAGGAAATACTCCTTCTAACTTTAAATGCTGATGTGCCAACAGGAGAGAGCTTAGAGAAAGTCCTCTACAGAAAGTCTGTAAGATGACTTGTTTAGCTGACATTTCTTTGTTGAAAATTGAATTATTTAACTGAAAGAAAAATACTGAGTGTTGGAGTTTCTCCACCCCGATGTCCACATGGGTCATGTCAGAGGAATTATCACCTTAAAGTATTTCTGACAAAATAAAAATGGTACTCAAGATTGTGCAATACGTCAACAGCTTCTGAGACTCTAGAAGATATAACATAGGGTGATTATGGAGAAAAAAAGTATTTATTCAGTGTATCAACAACATCTGAGAACAGAATATGTAATCAACTATATTTGTTGGTAAAACAAATATTTATTGTGTTTTTTAACAATGTGCTGGATAGAGAGACAGAACAGGACTGTGGGAAGCTCAGCTTTTAATTTATCAACAACATTTTTTGATTATTTTGTTTTATATATTTGTTCTCCTCTATTGATTTTACTTACTTAACCATCCTTAGAAGCCATTACTTAAAAGTGAAAGCTAACTTCCACAGCCATGGACTTTTTATGCTTCCATGACCATGATTCCAGCTCTTTATGTTCTGTAAAATGCTGATATACTTCCACCTGGTGGCAATTAGTGAACATTGCAGAACAGAGATTATCCCCTTGGTTTCCCCCGAAAATCACAGTTAAACGCCAGGAAACTTCAAACAAGAATTTACTAAAGCTTTGGGCTTTGTACACAGATTTAGATAGTCATTCTTGCATGGTTGAAGGGTCGGTGGTGTGCAAGGGAGAATGAACTCCGATACAACGATGCAAAGGGAGACGCGGTTGGTATTGTGGCCCAGCAGGTTAAACTGCCTGTCACCATGCATGCATCCCACTTGAGTCCTAGTTACTCTGCTTCTGATCCAGCTTCCTGCTAATGTCCTTGGGAAGGCAGTGGATGATGGTTCAAGTACATGGGCTCCTGCCACCCACATGAGAGACCTAGATGAGTTCCTGGCTCCTGATTTTGACCTGGCTGTTGTGAGCATTTGGAGAGTGAACCAGTGGATGGAAGATTTATCTCTCTTTATTCCTCACTCCCTGTCACTCTGCCTTTCAAATAAATCAATATTAAAAAAATAAGAGGAAGGAGAGTAAAAAGTTATAGAGTTATAGAACATTTCAAAATATGTTACCTGTACTTGAGTCACACTCACTACAATAAATATTCAAATGCAGAGAGAATAATGTGATAAAAAGCACTCAAACAGTTGGCATCAAATCTTTGGTGAGAGTGTAACATAAATAAGGGACTGTGTGAACTGTGTATAAACAGGCCTAAGTAGTGAATTACTCTTTATCTCAAGCCTCACTTGCAAATTTTTCTCTGATGAATCTTCAGGACATTTGTATGGACAGCTCAAATCATTTTGGAAGGGGAGACAGGCTGCCTTCCCAGATCAGGGAATCAAAAGTGTTAAACAAGATACTTCGCTTCTCTTCCTTCCGGGCAGTGAAATGCCGGTTCACCAAAGTTGATTTTAAACAAAGCAGTAAAATTCAGATATGTGATAAGGTTGATCTAGTGTTATTTGTCTCTGTACATCTGAGATCTGTTTATACCAGTAGTAGAAAATGACTACATGAAGCTACTTCATGAATGCACAACTCCAGCCTCCTTTGAACTTGATGCCTACTGCAATGACTCAAGCAATCAGATAAGCAATTAACAGAGTAATTATTAATAGAGTAATTTAAAAAGTCGCTTTGAGAGGCTGGTGTTGTGGCCCAGTGAGTTTTGCTGCTGCCTGCAACACTAGCATCCTACATGAGCACCAGTTCTAGTGCTTGCTGCTTCATGTCTGATCCAGTTTCCTGATAATTTTAGTGCCATGGAAAACAGGGGAAGATGGCTAAGTGTTTGCACTCCTGCTACACATGTGGGAGACCTGGATGTAGTTCCTGACTCCTGGCTTCAGCCTGGTCCAGCCTTGGAGGTTATGGCCATTTAGGGGAGCAAAACAGTGGATACAAGATACCTTTCTGTCTGTGTGTCTCCCTTTTTCTCTGTAATTCTGCCTTTAAATTAAATAAGTAAATACATCTTTTTAAAAATCACTGTGAAGGCTGAGTTGGAAAACAAAGACCAAAGCAAAATGTGCAGTCTCTACATAGAAGAGTGTTCATAGATATTGTGAGGTTTCTGAGAAGGCAAGTCATCATGCCATTCGAAGTACAGAAAATCTCACTAAACATTTGCAATTACGAGATACCTATTTATTCTCTATTAAAGGTACAATTAGAAAGATTGATGTATTGCAGGGTATATGAAAGTGTATGGAAATTTGCACTCTGTTAGTAACTAGGATGTAAATTGGAAGACAATTTTCATTATTCATCTTTAAGCTATCACATGTTCTGATCTGACCATTATCTCTCACAGCATTTCCAAGTACATGGTCACATACTTGCAGAGATGACAATTTTGTATGTTTGAAGTAGAAAAACTTAAAATATACCTCATGTCAGTCTACTCAGTGATAGATTATCATTCATCAAAACAATAGGATATATGCTGTGTTTAAAATAATTAAATAGGGGCAAGTATTCAGGCATAGTGGATTAAGGAATGTCAGTATCCCACAGCAGAGTGCCTGGTTCAAGTCCTAGCTACTCTGCACTTCTGATCCAGCTTCCTGCTAATTCACATGGAAGGCAGCAGGTGATGGAGACTTAATTTCTATCTCTACCATGCTCTAACATGAAAGTACTCGAGAATTACTTACACAAATTTAAGATAAATGAAAAATAATTTAAAGGATTTTTAAGGGCAAAATGATGTTACAAATTTCATTGATTGTGGTCCACAGAGAGAAGTGAGAGAGTTGGGAAAATCCTGGCTTGATCCACTCCTACTATTTCTGAGAAGTGTAGTGCATCCTCATTCATTGTCTGAAACATTATGCCCAGATTGATACAAAGTCATGTAAGATATTGACTCATTTCCAAACTTATCAATGCAGTAATATACTGCCTTCAATATTTAAAAGGTAGTGAGCAGCAATATAGAAATAGTCTTCAGAAGGAGAGGCATTATTGCATTTTGTGACTTACATACTCCCTGACTTTCCTTGATGCGAAATTTAACACCCTGCTGATGATCACCATTACTCTCTCTTGCAGGTATGAACTATCTTCATGCATCCATACAGCCATCTCCTGTTGGAAACACAAGGGTCACTCTGTTACTGTGGCATTGCCACTTCCCAAAGTCCTCCCCTGCTAGTCTGTAATGCCACCAATTCAGCAGTTCCTACAGTATACTGATTATTTCACACTTAATCTAATTTTATCTAAAAATACAGCCAATATGCATCTAGGATGCTACTACATTGAATATAAAAAAACACATCTTGGATTTATTTGATTCAATTCTATTCATGTATCCACTAATGTTGCTGTAAGAGTCACTTTGTCAGGCAACATGAAAAGCTTAGCAATCAACTGCTTCACCACTCATTTTCTTTCAGAGTATGTATTCTTTGAAAAAAACACATAATCTGCCTTTCGATTTTAAAACAGAATTTAAGTGTTATTTGATCCTCAAATGGCATCTTGGCTCAGAAATCATCTGCAAATTTACCACCCAGAAATATTCTGGCTCATGGTTAGAAAGTACCTTTTAGGAGGCAGCTTGTAATAACGGAATTAGTCATGAGGGCTCCCCATGAGCTCATCACCTTACTGCAGACCCCGGCTCTCAACACTCCTGCATTAGGGATTAAATTTTCAACACATGAATTGGAGGCATATTCAAATTGTAGCATTTTACCTCTAACCACGCTCTCCAAATTCATGTTCTTCTTATATGCAAAGTACATTCATTACATTGCAATAACTCCAAAGTCATAATTCATTTCAGCACCAACCTAAACATTTCAAATCTAGAATCTCATCTGACTCATGTAAGTGAGAATGAAGGCACAATCCACTGAATCCAGTTTCTCTCTAGCTGTGAGCCTGTTATATGTTTCCAGAATGGGGTGTCAGACAGGGGGTAGACATCTTCATCTCAAAAGGGAGCAATAACAAGAGGAGAGGGAGTCAAACTCGTCATTTTATCAGAAACCCAGTCAGTAATAACTAACCCACTTCTGCAAAAATTACATTCAACTACTCATGAAAGCACAACCCTCATGACCTAAACACCTTTCAAAGGGGCCCCCTCCAAACGCCATCACATTAGGGATTAACTATCTAATACATGAACTTTGCAGGACATGTTTAAATCATAAAAAGTGATATCCATGAAGACAGAATGCCACAGGATTCTAAACCTCAAGAAGTGATGGGGAAGAAGCATGTGTATAGATGTTGTCACAGTATGGTTCATTTTATGTGTACTTGAAGGTAGGTGAAGTCAACACTATTCTCTGCTGCTCTATATTATATGTACTGTATTATTCATAAAATGCAGCTTCTCCAGTGTCTGTTGAAGCCATGTCCTCAAAATCGATTTCTTAAAATGTACGCCTTTATAATTGAATTAAAGGAAACTGATTTCTTTTTGTGAGTAATTTCACTCCTTGGGAAGTAAAGACAAATTTTCAGCCACAAATACTTGAAAGAGATGGAAATGTGGCACATGGGAAATAAATGAAACAGTTAATTTGTATTTATGACAAAATTTCTGATTTCCTTTTGCTTTACCTTTAAGATCTGTAGCTTGTAGAGATCTTTAGATACTAAGATCAGAAGAGTGTCTTCATATATGTTTAAAATATTTTGATATAAACTCTGAAATACAAAAAAAGAGTGTGCTACTAACCAGTCAACATCAGATAAAATTTTATTTGATAGATATCATTTTGCCTCCAAATGTCTTAATTTCTCTTCATAAACAAGATAAGAAAGGAGAGGAGTGAATATGCTAATGTGAGCCATCAATACATCATGCATTTTTTTTCCCCAGTTTATGGAGCAAGCACACTCCTAGCAATGTGGAGGAAACAGAAACTGAAGATGTTGCTGATCTTGCTAGAGAAAGCTTTCTAACTTCACTTTTCTCTGATCCTATTCCCTTTCTGGGAGCACTTGATAGTAACCTCTCCACCATCACAAAATCAATTAACCAGAAACATCTTCACCCATTGGTTCCTCTAAGTTCTTTGCAACCCATTAAATCTCATGGTTTGTGGAATTCACAAGGAATCCAGAGACAAAGATTAGTTCTAGACAGGACTATGTCTTGCTATATCTAAGAATAGTAAAGGAGAAGACAATAAATACTGTGACCCACTGAGAGGCTCTCTGAAGGACTGCTGCGGTGTGTAACGGTGTCTTATTGTGAGTAGAGGAAAGAAGAGCTTACCACCAGGTCCACCATGTCCTCGGCACAGGTTCCCAAGCCTCTCACTTCATCAAGTTGTGGTATGGAAAATACCATTTTAAAGGCTGCCTCTATTATATGCAATTGAATTTCAAATTGAATATAGGGATCCACATAGCTGACAAAAAAAACATTAAATGGTTAAGAAAAAAAATGTCACGCAACTTTAGTAGTATTTTTCTGGTGATAAAAGTGCACTAAAACATGAGGTCCAGGGGTTAATGCTGTAGTGTAGCAGGTAAAGCCACCACCTGCAGTGCCAGTATCCCATATGGGTGCTGGTCTGAATCCTGCTGCTCCACTTCTCTCCCTGCTATCGCCTGGGAAAGCAGTAGATGATGATCCAAATCCTTGGGCCCCCAACCCACGTGGGAGACCCAGAAGAAGCTTCTGGCTTCAGATCGGCATAGCTCTGGCCATTGCAACCATTTGGGGAGTGAACCAGTGGGTGGAAGACCTCCCTCTCTCTCTCTCTTTCTCTCTCCCTGCCTCTGCCTCTCTGTAACTCTTTTAGTGTTTGGCTTTATATAACACACATTTGCCATATCTTCTCTTTAAAATGGCAGTGATATTTTAAATATAAAATAATCAATTTCTTTGCAAAGAATAATCTACACTAAATTATTTGGACATAAAATATATTTCTTTCTATAAACATAATTTTGTAAAGTAGGGTTAAATTCCTAGTCAAGTTCATATACCCACACTACAGTTTAGGAGTGAAACTGCGTAACTGCCATAATTTCTGTAATCGGTGATATTATGTTTTCTACATTTTGATTTTACATTTCTGATAGTGGACTGCATCTTCAAATTCATGGCAAAAGAAATCTACCCATATCCAACAAGAAGGACTATCTGTTTATCCATGTAGTACAGAAAGATTGGGGAAAACCACAAGACAGAAATAATTGTTGCTGAGTTCAGGTGGTGGGATTTGGAGTTTTTTTTTTGTTTTTCACAATTGTGATGTTTCTGAAAACTAACACTTTTCAATCAATGAGAAACAAGAACATGAAGTTTATTGTACCTGGAGTTTGTGGCTAGGATCATGGATTGATGACATAACAGTCCTGCGTATGCATCCCACAAACTGGCAGCTTTGTGCTCCTACGTACCACAAAGAAGTAATATCAATGATCATAGTTCAGTGAGGCTCATAACGTCATAAGTATTTCTCTCTCTTTTTTGGTAGAGACTGAAGGGACAACATCAGTTTTGAAAATAAGTCCAGGAATTCATAGAAGTGTTGAGACCAGAAAAGCTGTAATTTAAGTTCACAGTAGTATGTTGGCCTAAGTGGCGGTGTTTTACAACCCACCACAGTTTTTCATAATTAGCATTTCCAGATGCCATGTTGTTAGGAGTACTGTTTTCCAGGTACACTTTTTAATTCCACTGTAACTTGGATTCAGTGTGGAATCCACCTATAAAACTGTCAGCAGTGCAATTTAAGTCAGGTTTGCTGAAAAATGAATAAATTTGCACTGCAGAAATGAAAATCACATACAGGTCAATATACAGCTATCTAATGTTATGATTTAACCTTTAAAATGATAGTTAAAAGAATTCCATTAATAGATTATACTACAGGCTGGCGCCACGGCTCACTTGGCTAATCCTCTGCCTGCGGCGCCGGCATCCTGGGTTCTAGTCCCAGTCGGGGCGCCGGATTCTGTCCCGGTTGCCCCTCTTCCAGGCCAGCTCTCTGCTGTGGCCTGGGAAGGCAGTGGAGGATGGCCCAAGTGCTTGGGCCCTGCATCTGCCTGAGAGACCAGGAGGAAGCGCCTGGCTCCTGGCTTTGGATCGGCGCAGCGCACCGGCCGTAGCAGCCATGGGGGGGTGAACCAACAGAAAAAAGGTAAACATTTCTCTCTTTCATTCTCTAACTCTGCCTGTCAAAAAAAAAAAAAAAATAGGTTATACTATAGGGGCTGGCGCTGTGGTGTAGCGGTAAAGCCACCACCTGCAGTGCCAGCATCCCATATGGGCGCCCGGTTTCAGTCCTGGCTGCTCCACTTCCTATCCAGCTCTCTGCTGTGGCCTGGGAAAGCAGTAGAAGATGGCTCAATTCCATGGGTCCCTGCACCCATGTGGGAGACCTGCAAGAAACTCCTGGCTCCTGGCTTCGGATCGGCACAGCTCCGGCTGTTGCAGCCAATTGGGAAGTGAACCAGTGGATAGAAGACCTCTCTCTCTGCCTCTCTTCTCTCTCTGTAACTCTGCCTTTCAAATAAATAAACAAATCTTTCAAAAAAAAGATTATTGTACAATTTTCAAGAAACTGAAGAAGCAGTAGAACTCATTTAGCCAAGAGAACCTTGAGAAAGAATAAAGCAGAGGCATCTGGGTCAGTTCAGCAGCACAGCAGGTAAAGCCACTGCCTGCAATGCTGGCATCCCATACGAGCACTGATTCGAGTCCTGGTTGCTCTACTGCCATCCAGCTCCCTGCTAATGCACTCAAGAAAGCAGCAGAGGATGGCCCAAATGGTTGGTCCCTGCCACCAAAGTGGGAGACCAGAAGAAGCTTGGTCTGGCCCAGCCTAGCCATTGCAGCCAAGTGAACCAGCAGATGGAAGATCTTTATGTCTTTCTCTTTTCATCTCTCTCTCTCTCTCTCTCTCTCTCTCTCTCTCTATCTCTCTCTCTAACAGTGCCTTCCAAATAAATAAATGAATCTTAAAAAAAAATCTGGAGGCATTGCCCCTCCTGACATCAGGAATACTACTTAAGCTACCATAATTTCAACAGTATGGACAGTCATAAATATAAACACATAGACCAATGGAATGAAACAGAGTCCAGAAATAAATTCATCTCTATATGATGCCAAAGGTACACAATGGAATGGAGAACGGATATTCTCTTCAATAATGGTGTTGAGAAAACTAGATGGGCAGAGGCAAACACACTAAATTCAGTTCTTATATCATGTACAAAATTTAAGTCATAATGGATTAAAGACCTAAATTTAAGATCTGAAAGTATAACTAACACTCCTGAAAGAATATGTAGGGAAAAAAGGTTACCATTAGTCTTGGCATTAATATTTTGGGGTGTGGCATCTAAAATATAAGTAAGCAAATGAAAACACACAAAAGAGATTTCATCAAACTTAGAAAGGTTTCAGAAAAAGAAAATCAACAAAACAAAGGTAACCTATGAAAAGGAAAAAAATGTTTGAAAACAACAAAAGACCACAGTTCTACAGGAGTATAAACACGAGCTAAATATACTAATCAAATTAGACAGTAGGTAAGAAGTGTCGATGAGGGTATGAAGAAAAGAGAATCCACACACACTGTTGATGTGAATGTAAGTTAACAGCCATTATGGAAAATAGTATGTTTAACTTTTAAAGAAGTTAAACATGAAACTGTCTTATGATCCAGCAATCTCACTGATGAGAATACATTTAAAAAAAAGAAATTAGAATCTCAGAGATATCTGTTCTCCCCTGTGCTTTGAAGCACTATTGATGCTAACCAAGCTATGGAATCAACCTAAGGGTTTGTCAGTGAATGCTTGGATAAAGAAAATGTGGTAAATAAATAATGGAATACTATTTATCCCTGAAAATAAGAAAATCTTGCCATTTATAACAGCATGAATAAACTTGGAGGAGACTATGCTAAGCGAAATAAGCTAGGTATAGAATGACAAGTACCATACCATTTCACTTCTATTAGGATCTAAAAAAAAATTGAAGGAGTGGGCATTTGACACTGCTCTTATTATGCCACTATAGATCACCACATGCCATATCAGAGTGCCTGGCTTTGAGTCCAGGCTCCACTTCAATCTCCAGCTTCCTACTAATGTGCACTTTGCGAGGCAGCAGATAATGGCTCAAGCAGTTGGATTCCTGCCACTCATGTGGGAAATCTGGATTGAGTTTCTTGCATCTAGCTTCAGCCTGGCCTAGCCCAGTCGGTTATAGGAATCTGGGGAGTGAGCAGACTACAGGAGATGTACGTCTCTCTGTGTGTCTCCCTGCCTAAATAAAATAATAACTAACTAATTAAATGAGATTGCAGAATCAGAGAATAGCGGTCTCCGGGTGTTGGGGTGGGGAGGAAGGAAATCAGCATATGTTGCTAAAATGGTACAAACTTCGAGATATAAGATGAGTAGGTTATGAGGGTGTAATGTAGAGCGTGGCTAGTATAGTTAATATTTTGCTTATTTGAAATTTGCTGAGAGTAGATCTTAAGTGCCCCCCAGCCCCCCAACACATACCATACTTCACACTACACACACACACACACTGGTAATTAAGTGTGTTAATGAAAGTGCTAGTAAGTGTATATATAAATAAGTAATATGTAAATATTACTTATTTATAATATGTAAATAAGTGTGTATATAAAATCATCATGTTGTGTACCTTAAGTGACTAGACAATAACATATATTTTCTTCCAATATACCTTATTCGTGTTCATGCAAGAATCTGTTGCAATGTCATGTTCTTGTTCAGAGCTGTTAATATTGGTCATATAAAGTCTCACTCTCTACTTCTGAAATAGTTCCAAGTTCCTTCCTAGTATATGCATTACAATGATGCATCTAAACAAATTTATTCTCGTTAATGCATAGGAAAATGCCTGACAATGATTCCTTACCACTCTAAAAAATAAAAATGTCCTTTGTTTGCTAGATGCTGCCCCCCTGTTTCCAGAGTTAAGAGTATTTTGGGGTGTGTGAGAGCTAGCCCAATGGGTAGGGCTCTTTACAGGTCTGTTAAGTTAGAGAAGCTTCTTATTTGGGGTCTGAACTAAAGCATGACATTTCCCCATTGAGCATTCATATCCACTGCTAACATCTTTCTGGGCTATACTGAGACTGGGTGGTGCAGAAGAGATAATCCCCTGTCTCCAAATTATTAATAACATGTTCACAATTAATTAATTCCTTATAAGACCAAATATGATTTTGCTTAAGAGAATAATTCTTTGCTATGTTGATTAATAGCATACTATATGTTATCATAGAACATAAAATCTGCTTTATACAGACAGCTCTTGCTGTAACATAGAAAGCACACACAACATGTTCTGTGTGGTGATTTCTCTATCTTGAAACAAGAAATTTTCATACTCCTCATGAATTTAAGTCTATTTGTCCAGAAATTCATGAATCCCCACTTCTATAGGCAGTGACTAATTGAATATTCTGCCTCTATGGAAGCAATGATCCTTCAGGCCTGTTGCTTCAGTGAACTTTTCTCTTTGACCAGCTTTTTAACTGGTAATGAATGCTTGGAAATAAATTTGTAATACTTACACTATTCTAAATAACTGGCTATATAGCCACAGCACCTTAAGAGACTGAAAAATATTGACTTCCATTTGCTGGGCCATACCTATGGAGATTTTGATATAATTTATCTGTAGTCAAACTCAGGTTTCTGAGGTATCTCCATACTGTTTTCCACAGTAGCTTTACCAGTTTACATTCCTTCCAACAGTGAATTAGGACACCTTATTCCCCACATCCTCACCAACATTTGTTGTTTGTTGATTTCTGTATGAAAACCATTCTAACTGGGGTGAGATGAAACATCATTGTGGTTTTGATTTGCAATTCCTGGATGGTTAATGATCCTAAGCATTTTTTTCATGTGTCTGTTGACCATTTGGATTTCCTCTTTTTGAAAAATGTCTGTTTGAGTCTTTTGCCCATTTCTTAAGTGGGTTGTTTGTTTTGTTAATGTGAAGTTTCTTGATCTCTTTATGTATCTGGTTATTAATCCTTTATCAGTTGCATTGCTTGCAAATAATTTATCCCATCCTGTCAGTTGTTTCTTCACGTTGTTGAGTGTTTCTTTTGCAGTACAGAAACTTCTCAACTTGATGTAATCCCATTTGTTCATTTTAGCTTTGATTGTCTGTGCCCCTGGGGTCTTTTCCAACAACTCTTTGGTTGTGCCTATATCTTTCAGGGTTTGCCAATGTTCTCTAGTAACTTGATGGTTTCAGGTCAGAGATTTTAATTCATTTTGAGTGGATTCTTGTGTAAAGTGTTAGATATGGGTCTTGCTTCATACTTTGGCATATGGAGATCCAGTTTTCCCAGCACCATTTGTTGGCGAGATTGTCCTAACTCCAGGGATTGATTTCAGCTCCTTTGTCAAACATAAGTTGGTTGTAGATGTTTGGATTGATTTCTGGCATTTCTGTTCTGCTCCATTGGTCTATCTTAAGTTTGTTAATGTGATGTATCACATTGATTGATTTATGAATGTTGCACCATACATGCATACCAGGGATAAATCCCATTTGGTCTGGGTGAATGATCCTTCTCATGTGTTGTTAGATTTGATTGGCTAGCATTTTGTTAAGGTTTTTTGTGTCTATGTTCATCACGGAAATTGGTCTGGAGTGCTCTTTCTCTGTTGCATCTTTTCATGTTTAGAAATGAAAAAGATGCTGGCTTCCTGGTAGGAGTTTGAGAAGATAGCTTCCTTTTCAATTGTTTTGAATAACTTGAGAAGAATTGGAGTTAATTTTAAAATGTCTGGTAGAATTCAGCAGTACAGCCATCAGGCCTAGACTTTTCTTTGTTGATAGGGCCTTTATTATTGATTCAATTTCTGTCTTGGTTATGGGTCTGTTTAGGTTTTCAGTGTCTTCATGGCTCAATTTAGGTAGGTTGTATGTGTCCAGGAATCTATCCATTTCTTCTAGGTTTCCCAGATTGTTGCCATACAGCTCTTTGTAGTAATTTCTGATTATTCTTTTTATTTTTGTGGTGTCGTTGTTACATTTCTTTTTTAATTTCTAATTTTATTGATTTGGATCTTCTCCTGTTTTTGGTTCGTTGGACCAATGATGTGTCAATTTTGTTTATTTTTTTCAAAAAAAAACAGCTCTTCATTTTGCTTATATTTTGTATTTTTGTTTCAATTTTGTTGATTTCTTCTCTAACTTTAATTATTTATTTTCTCCTACAAGCTTTTGGTTTGGATTGCAATTATTTTTCTAGATCCTTTAGATGCATTGATAGCTCATTTATCTGATACTTTTCCAATTTCTTGATGTAGGTACCAATTGCTATAAACTTTCCTCAACACAGCTTTTACTGTATGCCGTAAGTTTTGATTTGTTGTACTGTAATCTTCATTTGTCTCCAGAAATTTTTTTTATTTCTCTTTTGATTCCTTCTATGACCCACTGTTCATTCAGGAGCATGCTGTTCAACCTCCATATGTTTCTATATGTTCTAGAAATTCTGAAGTTGCTGATTCCAGCTTTATTGCATTGTGTTCTGAGAAGATGCATGGTATGATTTCAATTTGTTTGAATTTGCTGAGACTTGCTTTATGATCTAGCATGTAGTCAATCATGGAGATGATTCCATGCACTGGTGAGAAGAATGTGTATTCTGCAACTGTAGGATGAAAATTCTGTAGATGTCCATTAGGTCTAGTTGGTCTATAGTGTCAATTAACTCTGGTGTTTCCTTGCCAATTTTCTGTCTGGTTGATCTGTCTATTACCAAAAGTGAGGTATTGAAGTCCCCCATCTATGTCTCTCTTTGGCTCTTTTAAATAGCCAGATAACGTGTAATTAGGTTCATATTCATTTATAATATTCACTTCTTCCTGTTGAATTGATCCCTTAATGATTATATAGTGTCCTTCTTTCTCTATTTTAACTTTTTTATGCTAAAGTCTATTTTGTCAGATACTGGATGGATACACAAGTTTTTGGTTTCTGTTAGCATAGAATATCTTTTTCCATCCTTTCATTTTCAATCTGCATGTGTCTTTGTTGGTGGGATGTATTTCCTGTAGGCAACAAATAAATGGGTTTTGTTTTTTAATTCATTTAGTCAGTTTGTGTCTTCTAACTGCAGAATTGAGGTCATTTACATTCAAAGTGACTACTGATAATTAATAAGTTCTCCCTGCCATTTTTCCATAAATATTCCTATTGTTTACTTTGGATTCCCTTTGTACTTCTACTAGGAGATTTTTTTGCCTTCACCTTCTTTCATAGTGATGACCATGTTTCTGTGTTTCTGTGTGTAGCATATCCTTAATAATATTCTTAATTTTTTTTGTAATGCTGGGTGAGTGGTGACAAATTCTTTCAATTTCTGTTTGCTGTGAAAGATCTTTATTTCACCTGCATTCATTAAAGATAGCTTTTCAGGATACAGTACTCTGGGTTGACAGTTTTATTTCTCTTAAGACTTGGACTATATCTCACCATTCTCTCCTAACCTGTAAGGTTTCTGATAAGAAGTCTGCTTTGATTCTAACAAGAGATCCTCTGAAATCATCTGGAATTTCTCTCATTCACATATTAGAATCTTTTCTTTATGTTTTACTGTGGTGAGTTTGACTATAATGTGTCATGTTGAAGATCTTTTCTGATCATGTCTATTGGGAGTTCTATGTGCTTCCTGTACTTGGATATCCCTTTCTTTCTCCAAATTAGGGAAGTTTTCTGTTACTATTTCACTGAATTTCTGTGGTCCTGAAGGACTGGGGGGAGGGTGACCCCGGCTATTGCTGGGTGTGTGCACAGAGGCTGCCTGTGTCTACCTGTCTGTGTCCAAAATTGGTGTCATCTCTCCCCCTGCTGGCCTCAGGTCTGTGCTGTAGCAGGGAGAGGGGGAGGGAGGCAGATCACCTTCTCCCCCTCAACTTCTGGGTGATTGGTGGTCTGCTGTTGTGGGGATCCACGTAGGACTCCAGCAGCAGTTCACACAGCTCTCCCTCCCATTGTATTAGCAGTGCCGTGGGCCCGTGGTTCGCTAAGGCAGACATCCTCTTCCCCGGATCCAAGTTTGTGGGTCTTCTGTTGTGTATTTGCTCTCTCAGCATGGATCTGGACTGCCTCCACTGCTCTGGCAGGGTCTCTCATTGCAGCTCTCCCACACCTTTATCCTGAGAGTGTGCTCTCTCTCCTTTTTAAAATATAAATTTTGCCCTGCATAAATAAGACCATCCTGTTGCTACTCCACCATCTTGGAACCTCTGGTCATCACTTCTGACCAACAAGTGGTGTCCCCAACAGCCCTACTAAAGAGGAACTGATACCCTGGTGAAGTGTTACTTTCAAGATCCAGCTACATGTTCTGAATACTGTTGACTACATGTATTTGTTTCTTTTAGAAATTATGAAGCACAAATCTTCTTGACCCATGTGCAGGGTTTCCCAATAGCCAGAATCTCTCAAAGATATTCTCTGAGATTCCTGCTCTATCTTATAATGATTCTGCTTATATTTCCTAATCTATAATTCTGTTGGAGTAAAACAATCCCTTAATTCATTAAGTCCTCCTTGGCAAAACTCAGGACTTTTCATAAGTGGGTCTCTCCCCAGCAGAAAGAAGGGGTCATCAAAGAGGGATGTACTTTTCTCTGAAGGGAGGAGAGAACTTCCACTTTGCTTATGGCCCTGTCTGAATACTGACGGAGTTTGTGGACTCAAAAGGTTTCCATAGCCTTGGCAGCTCATGTCAAGAGCCTCATGTGATCACTGACATCATAAATAAGAGTGTCAATTGCTAAGTCAACAACAGGAGTCACTGTGAACTTACTCCCCATGTAGGACTTCTGTCCTTAATGAGTTGTACTATGAGAATTAACTATAAAACTTTTTTTTCAAACAGTACTTTATACTTTGTGTGTCTGCGTGGGTGCAAATTGTGGAAATATTTACTTAGTATAGAGTTGGTCTTCTGTATATAAAATTAATTAAAAATGAATCTTAATGAAGAACAGGATGGGAGAATGAGTAGGCCTTGGGGTGGGTGTGGGGGTGGGAAGGCAGGTATGGGAGGAAGAACCACTATATTCCTAAAGCTATACCTATGAAATTTGTATTCATTAAATAAAAGCTTTCTTAAAAATAATAAGTGGGTCACTGACAGAAACTGTACTCTATCCACAACACCCACAACTTCCCTGCACACACTCTTCATTTGAGATATACCTGTTGTTGTAGGTGGATGCTGTGGGGGCACTTTGTAAATCTCTTGTCTCTCCTGTGTCTCAAACACTCTTTTCCTAAGCTTCTAGGAGTATTGGCAACTCTCAGATGAGTAGTGTGAAAATTTTTTTAGCCAACGAGCCTCCTTACCTAACATCATATCATGTCCTTGGGATTAACATATATTCAACCTCTTTAATATGAGGACACAAGGGCTCAGCTTCTTTCTCAAAGAGGTTGAACTCTGGACAGCCATCCCAGCTCCACAGCTCCCTTAGGTTCTCTGTTCTGTCTTGCAATTGCATATGAGTTCCACTCCTCTCTGTACTCAACCCTGTTTTTTCACCTGACCCCAACCATCACCCCCAAAAAGTGATTCCAAGAACAAGTCCAACAAACTTTCAGAGACAAAACCACATCTTTCTTTCATCACTTTCTGGGAAAGCATACCTGAAATCTATAATTCTACAAATATGTTTATATGTTTTCTGTTTCCTTTCTCAGGCTTTTTTTTTTTTTTTTTTTGACAGGCAGAGTGGACAGTGAGAGAGAGAGACAGAGAGAAAGGTCTTCCTTTGCCGTTGGTTCACCCTCCAATGGCCGCCGCAGCCAGCGCACCGCGCTGATCCAATGGCAGGAGCCAGGTACTCATCCTGGTCTCCCATGGGGTGCAGGGCCCAAGGACTGGGCCATCCTCCACTGCACTCCCTGGCCACAGCAGAGAGCTGGCCTGGAAGAGGGGCAACCGGGACAGAATCCAGTGCCCTGACCGGGACTAGAACCCGGTGTGCCGGTGCCGCAAGGCAGAGGATTAGCCTAGTGAGCCACGGTGTTTCCTTTCTCAGGCTTTTCCAACTGTTATTTCCTCCTCCTTCATTTTTTTTTTTTTTTTGACAGGCAGAGTGGACAATGAGAGAGAGAGAGAGACAGAGAGAAAGGTCGTCCTTTTCCATTGGTTCACCCTCCAATGGCCGCTAAGGCCAGTGTGCTGTAGCCGGCATACCGCACTGATCCGAAAGCAGGAGCCAGGTGCTTCTCCTGGTTTCCCATGAGGGTGCAGGGCCCAAGCACTTGGGCCATCCTCCACTGCACTCCCGGGCCACAGCAGAGAGCTGGACAGGAAGAGGAGCAATCGGGACAGAATCCGGCGTCCCAACCAGGACTAGAATCCGGGGTGCCGGCGCCGCAGGCGGAGGATTAGCCTGTTGAGCCACGGCGCCGGCCCTCCTTCATTTTCATCTGGGCCTTCCACTCATACATTAAAGACCAGCTCAGATACTATCCTATCTGAAGTTAGAATTTAAGGAACACATGAGTCTTCTTCCATCATTTCCTGCTTATTGTCACTTCCTCATAACTTATACCAATTTCTAAATACTGTCTTTTCAAACTTTTCTCCTCCACTAAAGTACTCTTAGAAGCAATTTGAGGCCAGTCTTTTAGTTTTATTCTACTTTGTATATCACATGGATAGCATAATATTTGACACATAGAAAATAATAAGTATTTGTGGGATAAATAAAGGAGTGAAGGAGTGAAAAAATGCAAATGCTAAACTGTGTGTTTCAGTCTCTAAGGGCTAGAAAAATCTGAAAATGTTGAAACAGCTCTGTTTAATAGAATGTTGTTTTATTGTCAACTGTTCCCAAGTCGTGACTAGCAGAATCAACTTTTCCATCAACCATTACTATTGATTTTCTTTAATTATCAGAGAATTTGATCTAGGGATCCTAAAGAAACAGTCTATGAAAGTTTTAGTATTCTCACCGGCCCATTTTTCTAGGAGTAAAAGATCCACTGTCTTATTATCATAGCTCTTCCTCATAAATTCTAGGTTAATTTGACCTTGCATATTAAACTGGTGGCAGAATCTATTTGAGGTTCAGGATTTTGCCACAGTTTTTAAAACTGTGAATACCTGCTAAGTGCCGTACTATGAGAACAGAAAGACGAATGATCGCAATCTCTGTTCTCAACTCACAAAGGACGTGCAAACCACCCACATGCCTAAAAGACGATGAAGAATATGATAAGTGGAAATGGAAAGATGTAAAGTAGTATGGTTCTCAGACAAGAAAATGCAGCCAGCCTATCAGAGTCTAGATGGTAAGGGCTGCAGTTTGATGAGAAGGGTTTCCACATGATAGAGGGAAGGATATGAGCAGGAGACTAAAGTAGAGACATGTCAAGAGGTGGAACACAGGTATGGAAAACAGAAAAGAAAAACCCTTTTGAATTAGCGTTGAAGGCTGTTTCCAGGGGCTCGGGAGGTTGAGAAAAAATGTTGCTGTCAGGAAGAACAAGATAAACACATCTTCCACTAATTTCCCTTTATCTCTTTCCACCTACATCATGCATGCATTAAACATTAATGGTAACATTGTTATAATGGAGACAATGAATGTGGCATTTTTGCCCAAGAAATTTCAGTTATATCAATGTCGCTATGGAATATCACTCACCATGTGGTGCCATTTCACACTGGATTGCAGAGTCTGGAGACTGCTTACTATCCAGAAGGAAGAAGGAGAGTAGTTTAAAGGGAATGCCCATGTTCCCAACCCTGAGTTAAGTTGATGGTAAAGCCCAACACACACGCGCACACTCACACACACAAACACACACACAAACCTACACGCACATACACAAAAAGTACAGATAAAATCTTTATGAATATTACTAAACAACACTTAACAAAACAATTAACAGATGGATTATGGCATCACATTGAAAGAATACAATATTACCAAGTGGTATTTATGCCAAACACACCAGTTTGCTCAATAAAACAAAATCAAAAGTACCATTCTCAACAATCATTGCTAAAAAAGAAAATCTACATAATACTTTTGTGACAAAATTTTTCGATTGTATTTTAAATCTATTCTCTATAATACTTAATGAGATAGTTTTGTAGTTAACTTCTTAACGTGATAAACACAAAATCCATTACTAGTTTGAAGTTTCTTCTAGGGGCCAGCACTGTAGCACAGCAGGTTAAAGCTCTGGCCTGCAGCGCCAGCATCCCATATAAGTGCTGGTTCGAGTCCTGGCTGTACCACTTCCAATCCAGCTCCCTGCTAATGTGCCTGGGAAAGCAGCAGAGGGTGGCCCAAGTCTTGGGGCCCCTGCACCCATGTGGGAGACCTGGAAGAAGCTCCTGGCTCCTGACTTTGAATCGGTTCAGTCCTGGCCATTGTGGATATTTGGGGAGTGAACCAGCGAATGGAAGATTTTCTCTCTCTCTCTCTGTAACTCTGACTTTCAAATATATATAATAAATCTTTGTTAAAAAGGAAGTATTTCCTAGTATTACTAGAAATTAAATTACATATAAAAATTGTACATTTATAATTTTTACACTGGGTTCAGAAAATATTTCTCTGCTATTTGTACTTTTTGAAATTCATACAGAAAAGCCTATCAAAGCATGTGGATATTTTGGGGAATGTTCTATGAGCATTAAGGGAAAAATATACATTCTTTGTCTCCATGGATGGAATTGATTTATGGCTGTCCCTCTTTCTCTTCATGTCCTCTCTCTCTTTCTCCCTTTCTCCCTCTGACATGCACACACACACACACACACATACACAGACACTTATTTCTCTTTATTGTGTCCTAAAGCCTTACTTGTTCTCTGGTTCCTCAATGGCATGTTGACAGAAGTCAATTAAATTCTTCCACCACTAATGCTGAAAAAGAATATTATGTATTAACACATAAACCAGTAACATTATTATAGTTCTGTTTGTTTCATCAGCTTTGGTGCTACAAATTTTATAATGTTCTAAGATATGAAGATTGTATTAGTTATCCATTGCTATGTATCAAATTAACACAAATTTAATGTTCTAAAAAACACTGATTTATTGTTTGTCAGTTTTCTGCAGGTCAGGAAAATCTATCTCATCTTTCCTGTATTCTCTGCTCAGGTCTCATGCAGCTGAAATCCAGGGGTTACCTGGGACTGTTATCTTATTTGAGTCTCAGGGTCCTCTTCCAATGTCACTTAGGTCTTAGCAGAGTCCCCTTCTTTGAGGTTGTGAGACTGAGGGCTCTGCTGTTTGCCTGGCTGTGACACAAGGCATCTCTCAGCTCTGAGAAGCCATTTGCAATTCCTCTCCAAATACCCCCTTCCAAAGGGGTCCCCACCCTACCAGACTCTTTTTTTTTTTTTGATAGGCAGATTTAGACAGTGAAGACAGTGCGAGAGAGACAGAGAGAAATGTCTTCCTTTTTCCGTTGGTTCACCCCCAAAGTGGCCTCTACGGCCGGTGCATTGTGGCCAGTGCGCTGCGCCGATCTGAAGCCAGGAGCCAGGTGCTTCCTCTTGGTCTTCCATGCGGGTGCAGGGCCCAAGGACCTGGGCCATCCTCCACTGCACTCCCGAGCCACAGCAGAGAGCTGGACTGGAAGAGGAGCAACCGGAATAGAATACGGCACCCCAACCGGGCGTATAACCTGGGGTGCCGGTGCCGCAGGTGGAGGATTAGCCCCTAGTGAGCCATGGCACCAGCTTCCTACCAGTCTTTTACATTTGTCCTTGACTTTCCAGACCAGACTTAACAGGCTCATGTTTTGTGAGGCTCTCTCAGATAATCTCCCTCTTAATTGACTAGTAACACTGATCACAGCCATACAATGCCTTTTGATGTGTTATGCAACATAATTACAAGAGTGAGACCCTGTCATAGTCACAGCATAAGCAGTATTCTTTCTTAACTTCTCAGCTTCCAGGGGAGGGACTTATAACAAAGCATGAATGCCAGGGACAGGAGTAGTGGAGGCCATTTTTTATTTTATTTTTTTTACCATTTACATTTTTAATATTCCTTTGTATTTTTTCTTTTTGTTATAAATTTTTCAATTATTTGATATTTTCTTTTTAATTCCTATTTATTGCTTTAATCATGAATTTCAATTCTGAAATTCAAATTTGTCTGAATGAAGACCCCAATTTCTGTTTCATTGTTGTTATTACTTATACTCTTCTGGTATTCTTTTTTTTCTCAATTTTTATTTTCATTATTTTAAAATAATTTATTCAATGTTATTTTTATTTTTTTGTAAGGCAAAGAGAGAGAGAGAGCCAGCACTCCCACTTAGTGGTTTGCTCCTCAAATGCCCACCATAGCCAGGATTGGGGTGGGTCAAAAGTGGGAAGTAGGAATTCAATTTAGATCTAACATGGGTGGCAGGGACCCAGTAACTGCATCAGTTATCACCTGCTGCTTCTTAGGGTACACGTTAGCAGGAAGGTAAAATTGGATGCAGAGACAGGACTCAAACCCAGACACTCCAGTATGGAATGTGGGTATCCCAAATGGCATCTTAACTGTTATTCCCAGGCTCACCCTATGGAGACTGTTTTCTAAGTATTTCTAGTATGTAGCATACTGTTAGATTTATTTGTAACTTATGCCGGCACCGTGGCTCACTAGGCTAATCCTCCGCCTTGCGGCTCCAGCATCCCGGGTTCTAGTCCCCGTCGGGGCGCCAGATTCTGTCCCGGTTGCCCCTCTTCCAGGCCAGCTCTCTGCTGTGGCCAGGGAGTGCAGTGGAGGATGGCCCAAGTCCTTGGGCCCTGCACCCCATGGGAGACCAGGATAAGCACCTGGCTCCTGCCATCGGATCAGCACGGTGCGCCGGCCGCGGCGGCCATTGGAGGGTGAACCAACGGCAAAAAGGAAGACCTTTCACTCTGTCTCTCTCTCTCACTGTCCACTCTGCCTGTCAAAAAAAAAAAAAAAAAGATTTATTTGTAACTTAACCTTTCTCCTTATAGATGAGCTCAATCCATTCTTATTTACATAACAGATTTTGCCATCCTATTATATTTTATGTGTCTTGTTGTTGTTACTATTCAATACTTTATTATTTGGAGTGTGTATGTGAGAGAGAGGGAGAGAGACGGGGATGTGGAGAAAGGGAGGAGAGAGGGGAATGGGTTTGTGGCTATCTTTAATATGAAAGGCTCATAATCCTGTTAGGATGCTGCTTAGAATGACCATCACTTGACTTGATACATTGATTCCTCAAACTCCAGGCAGAATCTGTTGATTCCTAGCTATAAACATAGATAAAATTTGCTGATTTCTATTTTCTCCATTTCCTCGTTCCTCATAAAATTTATTAATTAAACTGGTGAAATCTTTATACCTTTGTTTTTATATTTACATGATTACTCAATAATCCCAATTTTCATGGTGAAGAAATCAATGTACTTATGTTCCTTACCCCATTTCTTATTTTCTTTATAATTTCAAGACATTTAATTTGAAATTCAGAGTTACAAAGAGAGAGGGAGATACAGAAAGAGAATGAGAGAACTTCCATCAACCGATTAACTCCTCAGATAGCCCCAGTGGACAGCACCGGGCCAGGCTGAAGTCAGGAGCCTCATCTATGTCACTCACATGGGTGACAGGCGCCCAAATGGTTATACCATGTAGGCCTACTTTCTCAGTCTATTAGCAAGGAGCTGGATGGAAGTGGAGTACCTGGGACATGAACCAGCACCCATATGGGATGCTTGCATCACAGGCAGTGACTACCCCACAATGCCAGTCCCTGTAATCATTAGTAGTTATATCATTTGCGTGCTTTCAAGGTTTATAATATTTATTAAGTTTTATAACATTAACTTCACCTTCCTTTATGTCTTAAACTTACATTCAACAGTGCACACTGCCAGGCTTTCTCTATTTGTCTGAGTTAAAGTTCATTTTATGTTGGTATAATTAAGAGGGGCTCTGAAGAGTCACATTCCTTGAATTTTTCATGTTCAAAACTGTTTGTTACACTGAATCACACTTTGGGTAAAACATTCTCAAGCCACAATGTTTCCTTTTAGGATTTCACAGGGTCTGTGCTATTGTTATCTAGCTATAGAAAAGGACAAGGTTAGTTGGGTTTTTATTTTATTTTCCTATGTAGAGTAACTTTTTTTTCTTTTCTTGGATTTACAATGAATTATTTATCTTTGAAATTAACTCTAAAAGAATACAGCTAATTATGGATTGTCTTGAGTTAATTTTTCTTAGGTCATAATCTGGTTTGCAATGTATATATTAATGGAAAGTTTTATTAAAATTTTTGTTTAAAGATTTTATCTTTTGTTATTTTGGGTCTCTACTTTGGTGACACTAATTATGCTTCTATTAGTTCTCCTTTCAAGTCTTTTTAGCTTACCTAGAATTTGTGCTTCATGCTCCTTACCGTACTTTAACAATGTTTATTTTCTTGGTGCTGTTTCCAACATAGACTTCGTTTTGTGAGAATATGCCCCTACTCCACTTTCTTATTGAGCTGTGCTATTTTATTCTTAAACTGCTATAGCTGTACTTGGATATCACATTTTAGAGATGGAGTTGCTTTATTCAGTTTAAAAAAATTATCTTCTCTTTGACAATATTTTCTCAGAGTTACTTGTCATTGGTTTATCATTGCCTTTCTAGATTTTCTTGTAACAATCTTCATTTTGACCTTACATTCACTTAGTTTTTCATTATGATTCATAAGTAAAAGAGATGATTTTTTCCCAGTTCAAACGTTTGCAAGACTTTCACCTGTAGGAATTCTCCACCTGACCCAGAATGTGACTTGACTCCCTTAGCCTCCCCTCCAGCTGTGCCACCCCAGCAGCTCCAGAGTGCCTGCAGAGCTGACCTCCTTCCAGCTGTCCCCCTACAGCAACACTTTGTGTGTGCTTTCTTGGATATTCCTGTGTCACCAACTTATCCCGGTGCCAAATCAAAACCAGGGAAGAACTTTCAATGTCCACATCCCATTCCCACTTCTCTAAGATGCTCACCTTGCTTTTCTCATGTCCTCATCAACCAAGAGAAGCATTAGCCAACTCCCCATGGAGATGTCCCTGAGACCATACATAAGGACAAAAGCCCCATTGCAGAAATGCTCTATTTACTCAAAATTCAGCTATTTAATAGCTAGTGTGCTTTCAGTATCTTTTCCAAACAAGTTGTGTTATTGCTCAATCAAAGGGTTTGCTATGACAAATGTTTGCTGCTTCAGTTCTCTTAGGTTAAATACATACAGGAGGAAACTTTAGGACATATATGGAATATACCTCATAATTTTTACTTTTATAGGTGAGTATGGTTTATTTTAATTAACAAATGACCACACTCTTTTGTTTTTTTTTAATATTTATTTATTTCAGAGGGTAAGTTACAAACAGAGAGAGGGAGAGACAGAGAGAAGGGTCTTCTGGTTCACTCCCCATGTGACTGCAACTGCCAAGGCTGGATCAATCCAAAGCATGGAGCCAGGAGATTCTTTCAGGTCCTCCATGTGGGTTCAGGGGCCAAAGCCCTTGGGCCATCTTCTACTGCTTTCCCAGTCCATTGCAGAGAGCAGGATTGGATAAAGAGCAGGTGGGATAGGAACTGACACCCATATGGGATGCCAGCGCCACAGGTGGAGGCTAAGCCCACTATGCCACAGTGCCGGCCACTTTTGTTGATCTTTAAACTACTCAGTCTTATGATATTTTCACTGCCAGGTGAGATTTTCTATTTCCTGATTCCTTGAAATCCAGCTTCACTGGGGAAAATAAAATGTTTCCTGGAGGGGATTTCAATTTCAGATCTTGAGTGCTTGGAGTCAGACCAAACTTGGCTAGATAACAACTTATAGGCTGTTAGACAGCCAGAAGAAAACATAAGTGCCCAAGATGCCTGTAAGGCAGGAGCGGTCAGAAATGGGAAAGAAGTTAGATGTTGTGATGAATAATTTTATGTGTCAGCTTCATTATGCCATAGGATTTTCAGGCATTTATTTATTTATTTATTTATTTATTTAAACACTGTTCCTAATAAAGATTTTTCTGGAAGAGATCAGCATTGAAAGTGGTGGAATTGAGTAACATGTAGAATACTCTCCAATATGACTGGTCAGCATCCAATCTTTTGAGGAACAAAGATCAAAAAGGCAAAAGTTTCCATTTGCTCCCCACCTATCTGCTGAATTGCCGTCAGCACTCCTGATCTAAGAATTCTTGATTCTCAGGTCTTTAGACTGGGATTAGAATGTACACTACATATTCTGTCCATTCAACCATGTAACCTCACTCTCCCCCAGTCCAAGCATCTGGGCGCGCTGTCTGTCCCTTCCATTTTGATGGATGCCTTATCCCTAATAAAGCCTTATCCCTTCACACACAAAAAAAATGTACACTATAGACTTTCTACTTCTCAGTTTTGAATTAAACCATCAGCTTTCCTGAATTTGCAGCTTGTGGAAAGCACATTGTCAGACATCTCACACTCCATATTGCATGTGCTGATACTTCATAATAAATATCTCTCTTTTGGTCTCTCCATCTACAATATACATATTTATATATATCTTATATATATTTTATATCTTTATTGAGAGAAGGAAGGGAAAGAGAGCCACAACCAGTAGATGTTTGTTTCTTTGAGAACCCTAACTAATATTGATTTTGCACCAAGAGAAATTATCTCTACGTCTATGTCTATGTCTCTTTCTCTGTCTTTTACTCGGTCTATATCTGTATGTCTTGATATAATTAGGTAATACATATCTGCCTATTTATCTTTCTAGAAATCTCTTTTCTCTGTTTCTTTGGAGAACCCTAACACAGATTTTGGTTCCAAGGGTGATTTGGTACCATGTAGGAGATTTTCTTTCTATCTCTCTTTCCCTTTCTTTCTTTCCTTCCTACCTACCCACCCAATGATCACTTTTCTATTGGTTCTGTTTAGAGAACCATAACTAATACAGATTTTGTACTGAGAGTGGTTTTATAGGAACAAAATCTTAAGGATGAGTTTTTTGAATTAGTTCTTGGACTTACGATATTCTGTGTCTAATATGAAGAAGTTAAATAGGCTATTTTCTATTTCTAGTAGTAGAGAGACCATTGATAGTCCATGTCATGAACCGTTATATAGAGATACATGAAGTATCTGTATTGAAATGTAATCAGTTTGTTATAACTAGAAGAGAAGAATTTGTAGGCTCCAAACACTCATGCACATACACACTCACATGCACACACCCACATGCAAGAAATGGATAAAGAAATGGAAAGGCGGGTTTCCTGGTATGGTCAGTTTAAGCAGTGTGTCAAAAAGCTACATGTACTAAAAATGTATAAGTATTTAATGTTAATCTGAAATTTAAAAATAACAAAATATTGGCAAAGATCTGGATAACTGTATGTTTGAAACTTTTGAACATCTATTAAATATTCAGTTCATTTTGAAATACTCAAATATATTAAGGTGGTTGTTTGTCCCTAATGTTGCTGGACTACATGGCAAAGGAACAAAACAACAAAGAGAGTTATAGACCAATTTGCCTGTTGAACATAGGTGCAAAAATCCTCAACAAAATACTAGTCAATTGAATCTAACAATACATCAAAAATATCATTCACCCAGACCAAGTGGGATTTATCCCTGGTATGCAGGGATGGTTCAACATCCAAAAATCAATAAATGTGATACATCACATTAACAAACTGAAGAACAAAAATCATGATTTTATCAATAGATGAAGAGAAAGCATTTGATGAAATTCAGTATCCATTTATGATGAAAACTTCAAGCAAATTGTGTATAGAAGGAACATTCCTCAACACAATCAAGGCCATTTATGACAAACCCACAGCCAGAATCTTACTGAATGGGGAAAAACTGGAGGCATTCCTACTAAGATCTGGAACCAGACAAGTATAAACACTCTCACCATTGCTATTCAATACAGTCTTGGAAATTTTAGCCAGAATCATTAAGCAAGAAAAAGAAATAAAAGGGACACAAATGGGAAAGGAGGAAATCAAACTATCCCTTTGATGACCTGATTCTATACACAGGGGATTCAAAAGGCTCCTCCAAGACACTATCTGGAATTCATAGAAGAGTTTGGTAAAGCAGCAGGATACAAAATTAACACACAAAAATCAATAGCCTTTTTAAAAAGATTTATTTCCTTATTTGAAAGGCAGAGTTACAGAGAGGCAGAAGCAGAGAGAAAGAGCGAGAGAGAGAGAGAGGACTTCCATCCATGAGTTCACTCCCCAAATGGTCACAATGGCCACAGCTGTGCCAATCTGAAACCAGGAGCCTGGACTTCTGGGTCTCTCATGTGGGTGCAGAGACTGAAGGACTTGGGCTACCTTCTACTGCTTTCCCAGGCCATGGCAGAGAGCTGGATTGGAAGTGGATTAGCTGGGGCTCAAACTGGCACCCAAATAGGATGCTGGCACTGTAAGCGGGAGCTTTACCTGCTATACCATGGCACTGGCCCAAATACCCTTTGTATACATGGACAATGCCATAGTTGAGAAAGAACTTCTATGATCAATCCCATACAGAATAGCTCCAGAAAGAATTAATCCCTTGTAATAAATTTAACCAACGAGGTCAAAGATCTCTATGATAAAAATTACAAAGCTTTAAAGAAAGAAATAGAAGAAGAGAAAAAAGAGTTTGAAAAGTCTTTGATGTTCATGGATTGGAAGAATCAACATCATTGAAGTGTTCATACTTCCAAAAGTGATTTATAGATTCATGTGATCGAAATAAAAAATCAACAACATTCTTCACAGATCTAGAAATAATGATGCTAAAATTTATATGTAAACACAAGAGATCCCGAATAGTTAAAGCAATCTTAAGACAAAAAAAAAAAAAAAAAAAAAAGAAGAAGAAGAAGAAGAAAGAAAAAAACTGGAGACATTACAATACCAGATCTCAAGACATACTACTGGGCAGTTATAATTAAAACAGCCTGGTATTGGGGCCGGCGCTGTGGTGTAGCGGTTAATGCCGCTGCCTGCAGTGCCAACATCCCATATGGATGCCGGTTCGAGACCCGGCTGCTCCACTTCCAATCCAGCTCTCTGCTGTGGCCTGGGAAAGTAGTAGAAGATGGCCCAAGTCCTTGGGCCCCTGCACCCATGTGGGAGACCCAGAAGAAGCTTTGGATCAGTGCAGCTCCAGCTGTTGCAGCCACCTTGGGAGTGAACCAGCGGATGGAAGATCTCTCTCTCTCTCTCTATCTCTCTCTCTCTCTCTCTCTCTCTGCCTCTCCTCTCATTGTGTAACTCTGACTTTCAAGTAAAATAAATAAATCTTAATAAAAATAAACAGTCTGGTACTGGCACAAAAACAGATGTGTAGACAAATGGAATAGAATAGAAACTCCAGAAATCAATCCATACATCTACACTTTTCTTTGATGAAAAAGGAAAAATTAATCCTCGGAGCAAAAAGCACTTTCTTGAACAAATTGTTCTGGGAAAACTGGATAGCTGTATGCAGAAGTATGGAACAAGACCCCTAACTTACACCTTAGACAAAAATTCACTCAAAATGCATCAGAGACCTGGAATTATGACCTAATATCCTTCAAATTACTAGAGAGTATTGGAGAAGCCCTACAAGATATTGGCACAGGAAAAGACATCTTGGAAAATACCCCCAGAAGAACAGGCAATCAAAGCCAAAATTAATAAATGGGATTACATCAAACTGAGAAGCTTCTGCATGGCAAAAAAAAAAATTATCAGCAAAGTGGAGAGGCAACAGATAGAATGGGAGAAAATATTTGCAAACTATGCAACTGATAAAGTATTGATTTCCAGAATCTATGAAGAGGTCAAGAAGCCCAACAACAACAAAACAAACAACCCAGTTAAGAAATGGGCAAAGGACCTGAACAGAAATTTTTCAAGAGGGAAATTCAAAAGGCCAACAGACACATGAAAAAAGTGCTTAGGATGGCTAGCGTCAGGAAATGCAAATCAAAACCACAGTGAGGTTTCACCTCACTCCCATTAGAATGGCTTCCTTACAGAAATCAATAAACAACAAATGCTGGGAAGGATGTAGGGGGAAAGGTTCCTTAATCCACTATTGGTGGGAATGTACGCTGATAAAGCCACTATGAAAGACAGTATGGAGATACCCCCGAAATCTGAGGGTCCAGTGCTTTGGTGTAGAGGCTAAAGCTGCTGCCGATTATGCTGTCATCCCATAGGGGTGCCGGTTCAAGTCCCGGCTGCTCCACTTCCAATACAGCTCTCTGCTATGGCCTGGGAAAGCAGTAGAAGATGGCCCAAGTCCTTGGGCCCCTGCACTCTCATGGGAGACCCAGAAGAAACTCCTGGCTCCTGGCTTTGGATCGGTGCAGCTCTGGCCGTTGCAGCCAATTCGGGATTGAACCAGTGGATGGAAGACCCCTCTCTCTGCATCTCCTTCTCTCTGTGTAACTCTGACTTTCAAATAAATAACTAAATCTTAAAAAAGAAATCTGAATATAGACCTATCATATGACCCAGCCATCCCACTCCTAGGAATTTACCCAAGGTTAACGAAATCAGTATATGAAAGAGGATCTGTACCCCCATGTTCATTGTAACTCAGTTTACAATAGCTAAGATATGAAATCAACCCAGATGTCCATCAACATAAGTGAATACTGAATAAAGAAATTATTTGAACACACACACACACATAACACACACACAGACTATGGAATACTACACAGTGGTAAGAAAAAAATGAAATGCTGTCATTTGCATCAAATTGGATGCAACTGGAATCCATTATACTTAGTGAAATAAACCAGTCACAAAAAGATAAATACCATATAGTCTCTCTGATCTGTGGTAATTAATAGAGTACCTAAAAGGTGACACTGACACCTTGAGATGTGATGATTTTGAACAGCCCTTATCTTGACTGTTGAGGAACAATTTTTTTGTTTTTGTTTTTGTTGATTTTTCTGTTTTCTTCATAGTATTCAGTGAACTCTCTATTTCATGTAGGGTTAACCTCGTGAGTATAAAATTGACTGAAAACAGATTTGTTAAAAATAAGAATGGGAGTGGGAGAGTGGGGAGGAAGAAGGGTTTAAGCATGGGCAGGAGGGAAGCCTAGAGAAGGAATCACAGTGTCCACAAATTTGCGTATATTAAATTCATGAAGTGTGTATTCCCCAAATAAAAGAAAAAAATGACAAAAGGGACTCTAGTAAGTGCCCAGTGTGCCAGTAGTAAAGACCAACACTGAGTCCTCAATATAGTACCATCTCCCAGGATGATCAACCAGTCACCTTCTGGCAGGTTGCTTATATTGGGCCATATCTTTCATAGAAAGAGCAGAATTTTGTTTTTTACAGGAATAGACTCTTACTCTGGATACAGGTTCTCTGCATGCGACATTTCTTCCATAACTGAATTTGTGAACTTTCAGAATACCTTATCTATCTATCATCATGGTTTTCCACATAACATTGTGTCTGAACAAGAAATTCACTTCACAGCCAAAGAAATGGGACAATGGGATCATGCTCATGGAATTCACCATCCTAAAGCAGCTTTTTTGATAGAATGGTAGAATGACCATTTGAAGACTCAGATTTGTCTGTAGAATTTACAGCTAGGTGGCACTATCTTACAAGATTGAGAAAAGAAAGCTCCCTCATGAGGCTGATTATATTCTGAATTGGTGTTCAATTAATGGTGCAGTTTCTCCCATAACCACTATTCATAGGTCTAAAAATCAATGAGTGGAAATAAGAGTGGCACCACTCACTGTTATTTGTGGTGGTGCACTTGCTTCCAGTTCCTGTGACCTTATAATCTTCTGGCTTAAAATCAGATACAGAAGAAAGAAGCATCCCTCTTCTACCAGGAGACAACAGTTCCACTGAATTGGAAATTAAAGATGCCAACTGGCCACTTTGGTCTCTTTCCTGTGAATCAGAAGGAAAAGAAGAGAGTTCGCTATGCTGGCTGAACTGTCTCACCCTGCCTGCTAAGAATAAATTGGACCACTATTTGGTAGTAGAAATTAGGAAGAGTGTATCTGGAATGTAGGAGATCCCTTAGGGCATTTTCCAGTTTTACCATGCTTGTGATCAAAATAAATGGAAACATACAGCAACTCAATTCAGGTAGAATTGCTAATGGTCCACGTGTTTCAGAAGAATTCGGGTCCCCTCAGTAAGTAAAAAACCATGAGGTACTTGCTGAAGGCAAAGGAATGCAGAATAGGAAGTCAAGGAAGGCAATTAAAAACACAACTTATGATAGTGTGACAAGTAAAAAAATGAGAACTGCAATCATTATGAGTGTTTTGCCCAATATTTTCTTAATTTATTATGAATAACTATGTGTGTTTATAGCAAGTATTTTTATTTTCATTCCTCTCTTATTCCTTCAACATGTGTTGACTTCAAATCATGGCATTTAAATATTCTTAATTTTACATCATACTACTTAAGTTTTGGCATATCATAAAAACATAAACATCACTTAAGGACTTTTTCTCCTTTTAAGGCAAAGTTTTTGTTTATGTTGGGATTGTATGCAGAATAGTTGTATCATGTTAGGTGGAATTTTTATTTTATTTTGTCTCTATTCAGAGATTAAGTTTAAGGAAATGTTAACCAAATTGACAGAAAGTAGACTCATATATCAACCTGACTGAACCATAGGATGCCCAGTATTGATAAACACTATTTTCAATTGTGTTTGTCAAGGTGATCCAGGAGATATCGACATTTAAATTTGTGGACTCAGTAAAGCAGTTGGCCTTCCCCAATTGAAAGGGCATCCTCCATTCCATATTTAGCTGAGGGCTTAAATAAAACAAGAAAGCTTAGGAATGTTCACTTCCTCTCTGCATCGCTTACACATTAAGCAATGACAGCTGATGACGGAGTTGGGACATTGATCTTTTTGCCTCAGCACTCCTTGTTTTCAAGCCTTCAGAATCAGGCTGGAATCCACATCACTGGCTCTCTGGCTCTAAGGCCTTCAAACTATACCATTGGACTTCCTGCATCTCTGGCTTACAGCTAGAAAGTTGTAGGACTTCTCAATCTCTGTAATCATGTCAATAATTCCTTACAATGTCTGTTTCTATGTATGGGTTCTATTTCTCTGGAGAATGCTGGTTAATGCAACATGAAGTTGGAGGGTTCAACTAACAAAGTTGAATTCTTCCAATTGTTAAATTTGGTGGGAATTTTAGATGACGGCCTATGGTGAAATATTTTCTAATATATCCATGGTTTTTCTCTTATCACAACAACAATAACATCAATAACAAAAACGAAGACACTTAAGAAAAAAGGTCAGGGTTAGAAAGAAGACAAGATTTTGCAAGATTAACAGGGGCATAATTACTTACTTTTTATAATTTCTCTGTAACCATTGGTAAGGCAAAGTATAGAAGAGAAACTTATATTTCCTTTTAAGCAAAGGTAAAGTCCTCTGTTCAGTTAAATGATGAGAATCCTCTGAAATGTTTTCATTTGTCATGGTAACCATATGTTTCCAAGATTCCATTCCAGAATGGTTGTGGTGTCTGGCTAGAATACTCTAACATGTTCGAGTGACTGTTAATGCTCATCTCTCACTACAGAGAATGGAAAGTTTCTAGTTCCTGTGTAACTAGCAATGTCAGATATTTTTGCAAACTAACAGCTCAGTAGAAGTAAACACAGGATATGAATAGAAATTTTATAGAAGAGGAAACTGAATGGCTAAAAATTATGAAAATATATTTAATTTCACTTCAGTTCAAAGTAATGTAAGTCAGTTAAACATAAATTTATAGTAAGTAAAAACAAAATAATAATTAAAAATAAATCAATAAAATTTGATGTCAAATAAATAAAGGATAAATAGAACTTTTGAGATTTCTCATACAATTGGTTAAAGCATAAATGATATAAGTAACTTGTGGAACAATTTATCATATTCTAGCAACATTTTAATCCTACAACCTTTAATTTCTAATTGTAGGTCCAAAGATTATAGAAACATTTAAACAATTGATGTACTAAAACATGGAGAAGGATGTTCATTGCAGTATTCTCTTTATAATGTATTTGTTAAATAATTCATATACTATAGAATTCATCATTTTAAAGTATACAATTAGTGCTTTTTTAATATATGTACAATCATACAACAATCAGAACTGATTTTGGACCATTTTCATCTCAGCTGGATTGGTTGTTATTTTTATTGTTGAGTTTTTGAGTTGCAAGAAACCTCATTCCCACAGTCAAATCCTCATTCCTCTTCCCACCAGTGCCTGGAAACCATTTATCGCTTTTCTCTCTTCATGAATTTTCTCTCTTCATGAATTTTCCCTTTCTGGACATTTCATATAAACAATATATAATAAATGGCATTTTGAGTCTTTTTAGTATTGAGCTGCTGGTGATTTTTTTAAATATATATCCTGGATGCCAGATCATTATAAGGTATATGATTTGCAAATATCCCCTACTATTCTGTGAGCTACCTTTACACTTTCTTAAAACTATCCTTTGAAGCAAAAAAAGTTTTTAATTTAAATGAAATTCAATTATTATTTATTTAGTACTTGTGTTTTGGACTCACAAGAATTCACTCAGAATTAACTGTCTGATCCAACTAGTCTTTTCTTCTAAGAGTTTTGTAATTTTAATATCTTACATTTAGATTTTTGATAAACTTTGAGTTTTTTTATTTTTAAGAATTGTTACTGACTTAAAAGAGAGAGAGTGAATGTGACACACAGAGATCTCTCATCTCCTGGTTCACTCTCCAAAATTTCTGCAAAAGCTGGGGCTAGGCCGGGATAAAGCCAAATATGGGAATTCAATCTAGGTTGCCCATGTGGTGGTAGGGACACAAATACTGAAGCTATCACCTGATCCCTCTCAGAGCATGCATTAGCAGGAAGTTGTAATTGGGTATGGAGCTGCTACCCCATCCAGGAACTTTAATTTGGGATGTGGGCATCCCATGAGGTATCTTAACTGCTATGTCAAACGTCCATCATGCTTTGAGTTAATTTTAGTATATGATGGGAGTTATGAGTCTACCTTTACACCTCTGCATCTGCATGTTGAGTTAGCTTAGACTCATTTGTTAAAAATGGCTGTTATCCACCCTATCTTATTTAAAAGGCTATTTTTTCCCAAATGAATTGTCTTGGCATCCTTAAATTACATCTTAAGCTTTGTGGTTTTTTTTTTTTTTCCAAGCTTGTCTTATCCATCCTGGATCCTTTAAGTTTCTACATGAATTTTAGAATCTGATTGTCAATTTATGCAATATATGCAGCTTGGATTTTGGGAGGGATTGGGTCAAATATATAGAACAATTTGGGGAGTATAGCTCTCTTAATAATATTAAGTTCTGATCCATGAACTTTTCATTTATTATCTTCTCTCAAATTTTTTCAGCTTCATCTTACAGTTTCCAGAGTACAGTTGGTACACTTATTTTGTTAAATTGCTGCCAAATATGTCATTCTTTTGCATGTAACTCTGAAAGGAATTGTTTTCTTAATCTCATATTTCTTTTTTTCAGTTGAGGAATGAGTGAGTGGCATAACAGTGAAAATGCTGCTCGGGGCTCTCACATCTCGTTTCAGCGTGTCCAAGTTTGTACCTTAGCTCCACTCCCTATTCCAGTTTCCTGCTGAGGGTAAGTGATGGGTCAAATGGTTGGATACCTACCGTCCATGTAGGAGACCTGGATGGAATTCTTACTTGCAGCTTTAGCCTAAGAATCTGCAGTCAATGTAGGCATTTGTGAAGTGAATCAGCAGATGGGAGCTCTCTCTCTCTGTCTCTCTACACAAATACACAAATAAAATATACAAATACACAAATAAAAATTAGAAATACAATGAACTTTTATATATTGACTTACAGAGCTTATCTGTTAGTTCCAAAAGTTTTTCATTTCTTGTGTTTTCCATGTACAAGATTATGTCACCTATGGAGACAGTTTTAATTTTCTTTTCAGTCTAGATGCTTTTTTGTTATTGTTGTTATTGTTATTATTGTTATTACTGTTTGCCTACTTGTACCTTGACATTATAAATGTAATTAATGAGAGTATTCAGTCTTCCACCACTAAGTGATGTCAGCCATGGTTTTCTTCACAGTTTCCTTTTATCTGATTGGAGAAATTATTGTTGGGGCTGGCATTGTGTTGTGGTAGGTTAAGCCATTGTCAGCAATGCCAGCATCCATATGAGACTGGATCAAGACCCTGCTGCTCCACTTCTGATCCAGCTCCTTGCTAAAAAATGTGCCTTGGAAAGCAGCAGAGGATGATCCAAGTGTTTGGGCCCCTGCATCCATGCGGGAAACCTAGATGAATCTCCTGGCTCCTGGCTCCTGTCTTTGGCCTGGCCCAGCCCTGCAGTCATCTGGGGAGTAAACCAGCTAATGGAAAGTTTTTTCTCTCTGTAACTTTGCCTTCCAAATAAATAAAATAAATATTTAAAAAGAAGAAACAGTAGTTGTTGTTGTTTCTAAGTTTACTAAATAAAGTTGTTTTATTTATCAAAAGTTTTCTCCATATCTAGTAATGCTAGAATGTTTTCATTAACATAGTATTTTGTATTGATACATTTTTAGATACTAAGTCAATATTGTGTTCTTGAAATAAATTCCATTTGGTTGTAATATAGAACCCTTTTAAATGTTAATGGATTCAGTTTGCTACTGTTTTGTTAAAGTTTTTTCAAGGTGAATAATAATAAATATTTAACTCAATAATAGTAGACTGAGAAAATGACAAAAATAAATTCGAAAATGGCAAGAAATAATATTGTTTTGTTAAGCTTTTTGTATCTATCTTCTAATGTAATATACTGGTCTGTAGTTTTATATCCTTGTGATGTATGTCTGGTTTGGGAATAAGAGTAATACTGGCCTCATGAAGTGAACTGGAGAGTATGTCAATTCCCTTTATGGGGCAAGAAGATTTTGGAAGGATTGATGTTAATTTGTCTTTAATCATCAGGAAGATTTAACCAGTAAAGCCAGCTTATTATGAAGTTTGCTTTATAGAAAGGTTTGATTACCAATTCAATCTCTTATTTATTATAGATCTATTAAATTGTTTCTACCTCTTTAATATTTGTTGGTAGTTTGATCTCTGGGAATTTTTTGCACATAATTATTTAGAGCCTTCTGATACAATTCTTTGTATTTTCATAATATTTACTGCAAAGTTCTCTTACTAGCAGTTTTTATTATTTAAGTCTTATGCATTTTTCTTGGCCAGTATAGTATTTTTTGGGTCAGTATATATTTTTTTTACATTTTAAGCTTTATTTAGTGAGAAAGATGCATAGGAGAGTGAGAGCTTAATTTAGAGAGAGAGGTGAATAGGGGCTCATACCGAGCACCAGGAACCAGCCACGTGGATGTGATCTAGGCCAGGGAGCCTAGGGTGTGTGGCCCAAAGGCCATGTGTCCTGGAGGCCTGGGGCTACAGCCAGCCCCCTCTTGGCAAGAGGCCAGGGAAAAGGAGATGTATAGTAAAGGTTTGTTAATTTTACCATTTTAAGTAAAATAAACTAATTTTATTTTCATTCTTTTGCCTTTTTCTAAACTCTATTGCATTTATTTTCACAGCAATCATTATGTTACTTTCTTTCTGATAGTGTGGAGTTAGGTTACTGCTCTTTTTCTAGTTTTTAAGAGGGAGCTGTGTAGTGGCATAGTGGGTACAGCCACCGCTGCTGTGCTGGCATCTCATATGGGTGCAAGTTCGAGTCCCGGCTGCTCCACTTCTGATCAAGCTCTCTGCTATGGCCGGGGAAATCAGGGGAAGACGGTCCAAGTTCTTAGTCCCATACGCTCGTGTGGGAGACCCAGAAGAAGCTCCTGGCCTCTGGCTTTCAATTGGCCCAGCTCTAGCCATTGTGGTCATTTGAGAACTGAATCAGCAGACAGAAGATCTTTCTCTCTCTCTCTCTCTCTCTCTCTCTCTAATTGCCTTTCAAATAAATAAATATATGTTTTTAAAAGATTTATTTATTTATTTGAAATACAGAGTTATACAGAGACAGAGAAAGAGAGATACAGAGAGAGAGAGAGAAAGTTTTCTACCCACTGGTTCATTCCCCAAATGGCCACAATGGCCTGAGCTGGGCTAATCTGAAGCCAGGAGCCAGGACCAAGGATTTGGTCCATATCTTTCCCCAGACTAGGTAAGTTTACAACTATTATATCATTAAACAAATTTTCTAGGCCTCTATTCCTCTCTTTGTCCTCAGAAATCCCAACAATTCAAATATTTGTTAGTTTAATGGGGAGAGATTGTTTTCATTCTTTTTTTTTTTTTTTTTTTGACAGGCAAAGTAGATAGTGAGAGAGAGAGACAGAGAGAAAGGTCTTCCTTTGCCGTTGGTTCACCCTCCAATGGCCGCCGCGGCCGGCGCACCGCGCTGATCCGATGGCAGGAGCCAGGTGCTTCTCCTGGTCTCTCATGGAGTGCAGGGCCCAAGCACTTGGGCCATCCTCCACTGCCTTCCCTGGCCACAGCAGAGAGCTGGCCTGGAAGAGGGGCAACCGGGACAGAATCTGGCGCCCCAACCGGGACTAGAATCTGGTGTGCCGGCACCGCTAGGTGGAGGATTAGCCTAGTGAGCCGCGGTGCCGGCCTGTTTTCATTCTTATTACCTTTTTTTACTTTTCTTTTTTGTGACTAGAATATTCCATAAGGACTGTCTTTAAGTTCAGATATTCTTTCTTCTGGTAGATATAATCTGTTTTTAGGCTTTCAACTGTACTTCTTTTTTTGATTTATTTTGTTTATTTGAAAGACAGTTTACAGAGAGAGATAGAACCAGAGAAAGAGAGAGAAGTCTTCCACCAGCTGATTCACTCCCCAAATCACTCACCAGACCTGAGCTGAGTCAAAGCCAGGAGCCAAGAACTTCTTCCAGGTCTCCCATGTGGGTGCAGGGGCCCAAGCACTTAGGCCATTCTCTACTGCTATGGCTTTTCCAGGCCATAGCACAGAGCTAGATCAGAAATATAATAGCCGAGACTCAAATCAGCACCTTTATGGGATGCCGGCTCTACAGGCATGGGGCTTTAACCAGCCGCACCACAGCGTCGGCCCCTCAACTGTAATTTCTAATTGACTTACTGAATTCTTCATTTCTAAGATTTCTTCTTGTTTCTTTCTCAATGTCTATCTCTTTGCTGCATTTCCCACGCATATCATGTATCAATTTCCTAATTTCATGTAGCTATCTGTATTCTCTTGTATCTCTCTGAATGTCTATTTTAAAGATTTTATTTATTTATTTTAGAGGTAGAGTTACAGACAGTGAGAGAGAGAGACAGAGAGAAAGGTCTTCTTTCCGTTGGTTCATTCCCCAGATGGCCGCAACGGCCGGAGCTGCGCCGATCCGAAGCCAGGAGCCAGGTGTTTCTTCCTGGTCTCCCAAGTGGGTTCAGGGGCCCAAGGACTTGGGCCATCTTCTACAGCTTTCTCAGGCCATAGCAGAGAGCTGGATGGGAAGAGGAGAAGCCAGGACTAGAATCAGTGCCCATATGGGATGCCGGTGCTGCAGGCAGAGGATTAACCTACTGCGCCATGGAGCCAGCCCCCTCTCTGAGTATCTATAATCATTCTTTTGAATTATTTTTCAGGCATTTTGTCAAAGTGTCCTTCCATGGAGTCTAATGTTAAAGTGTTTTTATTGAGTTCCTTTTGTAGTGTCATATTGCCTTTCTGTTTAATACTTGTATTTCTGTATTAACTTTTATGAATCTGGAAGATCATTAGTTTCTATTGTGTAAAATGGTAGCTTTAATGGACAGAAGGTGTTTTCACATGTGTGTTTGGACATCAGCTAGGCAGGCTACATTGGGTTTTATTACAGTTGGATACTGAAGTCGAGTCTCCCTACATCTTCTTCTACCTTTAATGATGGTAGTGGCATGTAGAGCTCCATCAGTTCCAGCAGGGACAAGTGGGCCTCAGTGGTGGTAGCTGGGATTGTGACAGTGCCAAACCCAAGTCTGGGGCATGTTAGTCTGTCACATGTGCCCACCAAGAACAGGAGTGGCCCAATCTGCCATGAGGCTGGAGTCCAGGACACGAACCAAAGCCAGGACCATTGGAGAAGAGAGCTACACATCCCAGCAGATGTGCACATTCAGCCAATCCACCAGAGCAGTGAGCTTGGGGCTTCAGTCTGGGCTGCTTACCAAGCCTGAGGGAAGCCTGAGTACATGTGTGTGAACAATCGCTCTCACCAAATAAAGGAAAGCTCAGACTAAAATGTTGCTGGAGTCCAGGTGCTCATCAAAGCTGGAGCCCACTGCAGAAGGAAGTCATACTGCCTCAGAGGTGTGCATGCCAGTGATGCCCACCAAAGCTGGAATGGGTCTGGACTGCACCTAGGCTGGAGTCAGGGGCACTCATCAAAGCTGAGGCCCACTGAAGAAGGGAATGAAATATCCTGGGTTGGTGCGCCTGACAAATTGTGACCACACAAGTTTGGGGAGCGGGGAGCGGACTATGCTGAAAAGAAAAACAAGGCACACACCAAAGCTGAGGTGGGTGGGAGAGGGAGCTTCACAGCCTGAGTAGATTTGGTGACCAGCCGTGGCAGGAAGTCAGATACTGGGCAGACCAATATGGCTGTGACCAACAACCTTTTTCTCCTTTCTTGATAGAAATATTACTATTATAAATTATAGGCATCCTGCAACTTTTTGTAGCTTATGTTTTTGTTTTAAGGTATTTCAATGTATTTTCTAATTTCCTTGTTATTTGGTTTTTGACCTATAGGTTATTTAGTAGTATGCTGTTTAATTCTTGCTTATTGTATATTTCTCCCATTTCCTTCTGTTACTGATTGCTGATTATACTTCATTGTGTATGGAAATGCACATCATTTGATTTCCATCCTAAATATATTGCAGCTTATTTTATGGTCTCATATTTTAAAAGTATCTCCTTAGTGTTAGTCCTGTGATTACAAGGAAAAATTTAGTTGACTATGTGATTTACTCATATGCTTTCTATATGAATTTGAATCACTGACTATTATGCTTTCTCTACAGCCTGGAGTAATGCCTGTAGTATTTCTTCCTGGGCAGATCTCTTAACAAAAAGAAACAATCAGAAATAAATCCAAAATTCATTTTGGTTTATCTGTCAATGCCTTAAATTTTCCTTCATTTTTGAAGGATAGTTTTGCTAGATAAGGAATTTTTTGTTGGAAATCCTTTTTTAAAAAAGATTTATTTATTTATTTGAAAGTCAGCATGAGAGAGAGAGAGAGAGAGAGACAGAGAGTGAAAGAGGGAGAGAGAGAGAGAGAGAGAGAGAGAGAGAGAATATGATATTCCACCCACTTGTTCACTCCCCAGATAGCCACAGTGCTCAGGGATGGGCCAGGCTGAAGCCAGGAACTAGGAGCCCACAAGAGCGACAGGGGCCCAAACATTTGGCATATCTTCTGCTGATTTCCCAGGTCATTTGTAGGGAGCTGAATCAGAAATGGAGCAGCAAGGACACAGATTGGCACCCATTTCGGATCCTGGCATCAAAGGTAGTGACTTTACCCACCACACCACAATGTCAGCCCCTGGTTTTTCATTCCTGGTCCTCAGAGAATATGATCTCATTGCCTTCTGGCCTCCATGGTTTCTGGTGATAAATCCACTGTTAATTTTATTGGTAATATCCAATACATTTTCAATTACTTTTCAGCTACTTCTATTTTGGTCTTTGTTTTTAGAGATCCTTTTTGAAATTTGCTGTGCTTTTTGATTGCACAAGTTGCTATTTTTCATCAGATTAAGGAAGTTTTTGTCAACATTCTTTTTTTTTTTTTTTTTTGACAGGCAGAGTGGACAGTGAGAGAGAGAGAAAGGTCTTCCTTTTGCTGTTGGTTCACCCTCCAATGGCCGCTGCGGCCGGTGCACTGTGCTGATCCAAAGCCAGGAGCCAGGTGCTTCTCCTGGTCTCCCATGGGGTACAGGGCCCAAGCACTTGGGCCATCCTCCACTGCCTTCCCAGGCCACAGCAGAGAGCTGGACTGGAAGAGGAGCAACCAGGACAGAATCCGGCGCCCCGACTGGGACTAGAACCGGGTGTGCCGGCGCCACAGGTGGAGGATTAGCCTAGTGAGCCATGGCGCCAGCCTGTCAACATTCTTAGAATGTACACTTTTCCTATTTTCTCCATTTCACATATCGTTCTGAGACCCTTATTATTCATATGTTGGCATGTTTCATGATGTCCCACACAGCTCTGAGGCTCTTTATTTTTATTGTTTCCTTTTTACTTATACTCTTTAGACTGGATAATATAATTTATCTAACATCAGGTTTGCTCATCTTTCCTTCTGCTATTCAAATATGTTGTTGGGTACATTTTTCAATGCAGTTATTTTACTTTTTAACTCCATAATGTATATTTGGTTATTTTATATAATTTATTTTTTGTTATTTTATATTTGATTAAAAGAGGCATCATTCTTGTATCATCTTTTACTTGTTCAATCTTGGCTTCCTAAAGTTCTTTGACTATACTATTAACAATTTGCTAAAATATTCATTTAATAAATTTAGTTTCAGGTTTTCTCAGCTATTGACTATTTTTTTCTGTATGTGGTCCGTATTTTTCCATTTCCTTGCAGGTGTGATTAGTGAAATCTGGACATGGAAATAACATGTTGTTGCTGCTATGGTAATCAGATCTATCCCTTGCCTTGCCAAGATTTGTTGGTGCACTTGTTATCATTGTATAAATGCTTGTTTTATTTTATAAATTAACAAATTTGCAGACTAATTACATAAAATCTACATTCTCACATGTAGCATTGATTTCTCTGCTCAGTTAGATTACGTCAGTGAATGATTGGACAAATTGTCTTAAAAGCTTTCAAACAATAAGCCAATTAGCTTTTGCTAATAGGATCTATTAATATGTGATAGAATATCTTCAACATTCAGTATCCCACCATCTGCTTTAACCCTTACTTTCTGGTTGTGAATAGCCTTACAGTCAGTCAAAATTAGAGATTAGGATTTCCTTGGGTATTTATTTGACATGAGCAGAGTCCAGCATAATGAGTGCCCTCCTCAGTTTCCAGGAATATATGAGACCTTTCTAAGCCCGCTGTAGACATTTCACTCCTTTCAGACGTTTTGGTCAGTTTACTGTTTTCTACAACTGGTGTTGCCACAGCAGTAGGCTGCAACATTAAAAAATTGCCACTAGTTATTTTTTCATGTGTAAGGCAAAACATTTTTTTCTATTTTCAATAAACATTATACACATGAGATTAGCTCTATGTTAAGTAAAGAGTTACACAAATATTATGGAACAAAAAAACTGTTTTTCAAAAGTCGAGACAAAGACTTTTCCCTTTGCTTCTCAAAATGTCAATTTCATTTCTACATATTGCCTTTTAGGTGCTCTACTTCTTATCACAGGGAAGGGAGAACATACGGTATTTGTTCTTTTGGGATTGGCTTATTTCACTAAGAATGAAGTTTTCCAGGTTCATCCATTGTAGCAGTTGACTGGATTTCATTTTTTTTCCTTTCTGTGTAGTATTCTATGGTATTCATTTCCCATAATTTCTTGATTCAGTCTTTTGTTGATGGGTGCTTGTGTTGATTCCATGTCTTAGCTATTGTGAATTGAGCTGCAATAAATACAGGGGTACAGAAAAATTTTTAATATACTGATTTCATTTCTCTTGGGTAAATTCCCTGGAGTGTGATGATTGAGTCATATGGTAGGTCCATATTCAGATTTCTTAGGTATCTCCATACTATTTTCCACAGTGGCTGTACCACTTATATTCCCACCAAGTGGATTAAGGTGCTTTTTCCACCACATCCTCACCAGAATTTGTCATTTGTTGATTTCTGTATGAAAGTCATACTAACTGAAGTGATGTGGAATTTCATTGTGGTTTGATTTGCATTTCCCTGATGGCTACTGAACATATTTTGATGTGCCTGTTGGCCATTTTGATTTCCTCTTTTGAAAAATGTCTGTTAAAGTCCTTTGCCCATTATTAACTGGGTTGGTTTTGTTGTTGTTGTTTTGTTGAGTATTTTGTTCTCTTTGCGTATTCTGGTCATTAATCTTTCATCAACTGCATAGGTTGCAGGTAATTTCTTCCCTTCTGAAGCTGCCTCTTCACTTCCCTTAGTGTTTCTTTTACAGTTCAGAAGCTTCTCAACTTGATGTAATCCCATTTGTCAGTTTTGGCTTTGATTGCCTATGCCTGTTGGGTCTTTTCCAAGAACTCTGTGCCTACACCAATGTCTTGCAGGGTTTCCTCAAGATTCTCTGATAATTTGATGATATTGGGTCATAGATTTAGATCTTTAATCCATTTTGAGTGGATTTTTGTGAAAGGTATAAGGGATAGGCCTTGCTTCATACATCTGCATGTGGAGATCCAGTTTTCCCAGCACCATTTGTTGAACGGTCTGTCCTGGCTATAGGGATTGATTTTAGCTCCTTTGTGAAAGATAAGTTGTTTGTAGACTTGTGGGTTTATTTCTGGCATTTCTATTCTGTTCCATGGTCTATCCATCTGTTTTTGTACCAGGACCATGCTGTTTTGATTATAATTGCCCTGTGGTATATCTTGAACTCTGGTATTGTGATGCCTCTAGCTTTGTTTTAGTTGTATAAGATTTCTTTAGCTATTCGGGGTATCCTGTGTTTTCATGTGAATTTCAGCACCATTTTTTCTCTATCTGAGAAGAATGTCCTTGCTATTTTAATTGGTATCACATTGAATCTTTAAATTGGTTTTGGTGGTAAGGGGATTTTGGTATTGATTCTTAAAATCCATTAACATGTAAGGTTTTTCCATTTTTTATCTTTTTCTACTTTAATGTTTTTGTAGAGATTTTTGACATCCTTGGTTAAATTTATTCCAATGTATGTGATTTTTTTTTTGTAGATATTGTGAATAGGATAGATCTTAGAAATTCTTTCTCAGCCATGGCATTTTCTGTGTATACAAAGGCTGATGACTTTTGTGTGTTGATTTTATATTCTTTTACTTTACCTAACTTTTATGAATTCCAATAGTATCTTAGTGAAGTCTTTTGGATCTCCTATATATAGAATATGTCATTAAAAAGTAGGGATAGTTGACTTCCTCCTTCCCAGTTTGTATCTCTTTGATTCATTTTTCTTACCTAATGGCTATGGCTATCACTTCCAGGATTATATCGATAAACAGTGGCGACAGTAGGCATCCTTCTCTGATTCTGGATCTCAGTAGGAATGCTTCCAACTTTTCCCAATCAATAGGATGCTGGCCGTGGGTTTGTTATAGATTTACCTTGATTTTGAGGAATTTTTCTTCTATACCCAATTTCCTTAGAGTTTTCATCCTGAAAAGGTATTGTATTTTATCAAATGCTTTTTCTGCATGTATTGGGATAGCAATCTGGTTTTTGTTCTTCAGTTGGTTAATGTGATGTATCATATCAATTGATTCGTAAATGTGAACCATCCCTAAATACCAGCAATAAATCCCATTTGGTCTGGGTGAATGAAATTTCCAATTTGTTGTTGGATTTGTTGGCTAATATTTTGGTGAGGATTTATGCATCTATGTCTTCAGGAAAATTAGTCTGTAGTTCTCTTTCTCTGTTGTATCTTTTTTTTCAGATGTAAGAATTCAGGTGATGCTGGCTTCATAGAAGTAATTTGAGAGGATTCCCTCCTTTTCTATTGTTTTTGAATAGCTTGAGAAGAATTGGATTTAGTACTTCTTTAAATGTCAGGTAGAATTTAGCAGTGAAGCCATTTGGTCCTAGGCTTTTCTTTTCTGGGAGGGTCTGTATTACTGATTCAAGTTCTGTGTTGGTTATTGTTCTGCTTAGGTTTTCTGTGTTTTAATGGCTCAGTTTAGGTAGGTGTTATGTGTACAGGAATCTATCCATTCTCTAGGTTGGCATACAGATCTTTGTAGTAATTCCTGACGATTCTTTTTATTTCTGTGGTATCTGTTGTTATATTTCCTTTTCCATCTCTGGGGATTTTATTGATTTGGATCTTCTCCTTCTTTCTTTTCTTTCTTTCTTTCTTTCTTTTTTTTTTTTTTTTTTGGTTAGTTGGGCCAATGTTGTGTCAATTTGGTTTATTTTCTAAAAAAAAAAAAAAACTATTCATTTTACTGATCTTTTGTATTTTTATTTCAAATTTGTTTATTTCTTCTCTAATTTTAATTGTTTCATTTCTCCTACTAGTTTTGAGTTTGGTTTGCTGTTGTTTCTCTAGGTCCTTGAGATGCAATGATAACTCATTTGTTGGATGCCTTTCCAATTTCTTGATGTCGGAACCTGTTGCAATAAACTTTCCTCTTAATACTGCTTTTGCTGTATTCCATAAGCTTTGATATGTTGTGTTGTCATCTTCATTTGTTTCCAGAAATCCTTTGATTTTTATTATGATTTCTTCAATGACCCACTGTTCATTCAAGAATATGCTGTTTAGTCTCCATGTGTTTGCATATGTTCTAGAGATACCTGAGTTGTTGATTTTCAGCTTCATTCCATTGTGGTCAGAAATGATGCATGATCTGATTTGGATTATTTTGAATTTGCTGAGACTTGCTTTATGGCCTTGCATGTCATCAATCCTAGAGAAAATTTCATACACTGGTGAGAAGAATGTGAATTCTGTAGCTGTGGGATGGAAAATTCTATAGATGTCTGATAGGTACAATTGGTTTATAGTGTCAAATAACTGTTGTTTTCTTGCTGATTTGCTGTCTGGTTGACCTGTCCATGGCTGAAAGTGGCATATTAAAGTCCCCCGTTATTGTTGTATTTGAGTCTATGTCTCCCTTTTGATCCACTAGCATTTTTTTAAATTCTGTATTTAAGTGCATATACATTTATTATAGTCACATCTTCCTGTTGAATTGATCCTTTAATCAATACATAGTGTCCTTTTTCTCTTTAATAGTTTATGTGTTAAAGTCTATTTTACATGATATTAGGATGGCTATACCAGCTCTTTACTGGTTTCTGTTACTATAGAATGCCTTTTTCCATTTTTTCACTTTCAATCTGCCTGTATTTTTGTTGGTGAGATGTGTTTGTTGTATGCAGCTAGTCTGTATCTTTTAACTGGAGAGTTGAGGCCATTTACATTAAAGGTGACTATTGATAAATAATGACTTCACCTCGCTACTTTTCCATAAATATTCCTACTGTTTGCTTTGGATTTCCTTTGTGCTTTTACTGGGAGATTTTCTGACTTCACCTTCTTTCATAGTGATGAACATGTTTCTGTGTTTATATATCTAGCATCTTTGTATTAAGCATCATTTGTAAGGCTGGATGGGTGGTAACAATTTTTTTCAATTTCAGTTTGTTACGGAAGGTATTTATTTCACCTGCATTCATAAATGATAGCTTTGCAGGGTACAATATTCTGGGTGGACAATTTTTTTCTCTTAAGACTTTGAATATATCTCTCCTAGCCTGTAGGTTTTCTGACTGGAGATCCTCTGAAATAATCTGGAGTTTTTTTTCATGCACATTTTAGAGTCTTTTTTATGTTTTACTGTGGAGAGTTTGACTAAAATGCGCTGTGGTGAAGACCTGTTTTGTTCATGTCTATTTGAAGTTCTATGTGCATCCTGTACTTGGGGTCCCTTTCTTTCTCCAAATTAGGAAAGTTTTCTGTAATCATTTCACTAAAAAGGCCTTATAATCCATTCTCTCTTTTCACATTTTCAGGAACTCCTAAAATCAATATGTTGGTCTATTTGATTGTATCCCATAGATTACCAACACTTTTTTTAGTTTTCTAATTTATTCTTTTTTTTGTCTGTAAAATATCCAGAGATTTATCTTTTTCTTCAGATATTCTTTCTTTTGCTTCTCTTATTCTGTTGTTAAAGATTTCCATTGCATTTTTTATTTGTTCTATTGAATTCTTCATTTCCAAGATTTCATTTCTATTTCTCCTTAATATTTCAATTTCATTGAAAATATTTTATTTCATGCTTGTATGGATTTTATTAGTTCATAGATTTGCTTCTGATTACTTCTAAGTAATCCTATGATTAATTTTTTGAATTCCATTTCTGGCATTTCTTCAATCTTTTCATCTTCACATTCTGTTATTGAAGTTTTGTGTTCTTTTGGGATGTCGTATTATCTTCCTTATTCTTTTTTCTTGAATTATTGCATTTATTATTTGTTATTTTTGGAGATATTCATTGGTTTTTTGTTTTGTTTTGTTTTGTTTTATGTTTTACCTGTGATGGCTTTTTTCTTTGGGCTATTCCTCTGTGACTTACTGGAGTGTCCACTTTTTCAGTGAATATCTAGAGACGTGTGGTGGGTGTGGCCAGGGAGCTCTGTTCAGTGCTCCAGCGTAAAGAAGTGTCCAAGGTGACAGGTTGGGCATGGTAAATTTCCTCTTTTTTTTTTTTTTATCTGAGGGGAGGTTTCTTCTACTCTCTTGGTGTAGTCTCATACTCATGTCCTCTCCACAAAATGAAACCAGTGTCTTGGTGCTAGCCCCAGAGAGTACAATATTTGCACAGCCAGAAGAACCTTGGTGTAAATGCAGATTCTACAGCAATGACCCTCACCAGAGAATCAAAGAGCCCCAAGCATGTGGAGCCTCCCACAGTGACTGCCCATCCCCAGCCATACCTTACCTTGAGCCCTTCCACACAGCCACAGTGTTTTCACAGTCCTTGCACACAAGTCTCCCAGTCACAAGCACCCAGTCCCCTGTCAGTCAGTTCTCCCAGCAGACTCAGGCATCTGCACTTGGCTAGTTTCTGGGTATGTGGACAAGAGCTGGTACAGCTGTTATCTATGTTCAAAATGGTACCTGTCCTCTAACAGCTGGTTACAGGATGCTAGTTGCAGGTGGCTGGGGAGAAGTGAGCCCCTCCTTTTTTCTCTCCTCTAGTTTGGCAGGTACACTGTCCCCCACAGGGCCCCAAGCCAGATTCCCACCAGGCTCTCCCTGAAGCTTTACTGGCAGTAGCTTATGCTGCAGCAGACTGGTCTTACCTCACTCCAGAGCTGGTGCTAAGGTTCTTAGCTGCTGTCATTTTTGTGCGTGTCCACACCCTCTACATAGGTCCACAGTGTCCTTCTAATTTGCATGAAGTTTCCTCTGCCATTTTCTCCCTAACACTTCCTGATAATACACTCTCTCCACTTTTTTTTAAACTCCCTATTCCACTATCTTGGATCCAATCCACCAGTAGTTATTTTTACCAATGTTCTGAGAATAGGGCTATTTTCCTTGAATGAATTCTGAGTCAGGTTGGATAAAGACAAATCCTGTAATGTGCAAGAATCATTAAGTAGTGATTGTCTCCTGAAGGATTTAGGGGACAGATGTTGGTCTACCCTCTCTAGGAGTGCTTATAGGCTTCTCTTTTCACAGCTTCAGGCTGTTTGTTGGTTTTCAAAGCTATTTTGCATCTAATGAATAGAGGATGGGAATAAAGTGTGTCTATAGCATTGTTTTTGATTGGAAAAATATTGGAAATAATTTTCAAACAGAAGGAGAATGAACCAAAAAAACTGTGATATCTTCTTACAATAGAATTAAGCAGTTAAAATAATGAACTAAGATTATAAATCTAAACATGAACAGCCCTCAAGAATCAAATTGTTAAGAGAAACAAACTGAAGAATGAAACCTACAGTATAATGATATTTATATAATTAAAATACTGAATAGCTGGCGCTGCGGCTCACTAGGCTCATCCTCCGCCTTGCGGCGCCGGCACACTGGGTTCTAGTCCCGGTTGGGGTGCCGGATTCTGTCCCAGTTGCCCCTCTTTCAGGCCAGCTCTCTGCTGTGGCCAGGGAGTGCAGTGGAGGATGGCCCAAAGTGCTTGGGCCCAGCACCCCATGGGAGACCAGGATAAGTACCTGGCTCCTGCCATCGGATCAGCATGGTGTGCTGGCTGCAGCACGCCGGCCGCGGCAGCCATTGGAGGGTGAACCAATGGCAAAGACCTTTCTCTCTGTCTCTCTCTCTCACTGTCCACTCTGCCTGTAAAAATTTTTAAAAAATAATAAAAAATTTAAAAAAATACTGAATAATATCTTTGATGAGTATAAAATAATATTTTTGATTTGAAATGGGGAATGGTATTGGAATAAAGGGATAAGAGGGACTGAATTTTTCCATAGTATTTTCTTTTTTTATTGAAGTAAATCTGAATAAATGAGTATTTGCTGTATTATTTTCAGTGCTTTTCTGTATTTAAAATTTAAGAATAAAGAAGAAGGAAGTTCTGGTGGATTGGATCTCTCAGCCATTTAGTAATTCCTCTGACTTGTTCCTGTTTCCTTTTGTATTCCAAAAGTGGAAAAGAAAAAAAAAAAAAAAAGACAGGGTAAGATAAACAACTGCTGGACTACAAATGCAGCTTATTTTGCAATGATTTTTAATTGACTTTCAAGTCTTGAATGTCAAAATTCTTGTTTAATTTTCATTTCAAATAACCTCAATTTCAAACCAGACAGAAATATTCCTATGTAAAAATCTCCATGGTATTTCTCTGCTATGGCTAAAGAGGGAAACTGATGATGTCATTTCTCCTCTTTTTCCCTTAGTCAATGCAGGTTTGTAACATCACTACAGTTTCCATGGAAAAGAAGGGAAGTACTTTAGAAATATAACCACTTAAAACAACATAGAACCTCCTGTTCAGAGATCTTTAACATCTCATCAAGGAAGTGGGAACGCAAATATCAGTTCTATTTTACAAGTAGGAAGTGGTAAATCAGAATTTCCATGATACAAAGTCAAATTTTTCTCATATGACTCTTTGACCACAGTAAAGACAAAAAACAAACTCAAGCCCAGGCCTTCTTGGCTTATTAGCCAGAGAAAACTTCAGGGCCATAGTTCTCATTACCATATACAACCACTAGGTGTCACTCAAGGTAAAACTTGCAGCATTATATTAGGAAATCACACTTAGGACAGCAGAAAAGGAATTTACAATAGAAAACTGGAATTTCCACTCTTACATGACACAGTGGAATGTGGCCTCTCTCCAGCACCTCCAAGAGATGTGTTTAGACCCTCTTTTCCCCTACTGTGTAATACTTGGATTCAATCTTTGAGAGAAAAATAACTAACTGAACTCACAAAACACAAGTATGTTATAGTGATGACTGTCAGTAAGCCAGGGTTAAAAGTCCAAGCATCCATTTGACTGATTGCTCGCTTGAGAATTATGTCTAAGTTTCAACAACTGCCCCCAGATGGTAGAGAGCCAGGTAATTTGGATTCCCTTTAGACATGGAGAATTGAGATATGATCTTTAATATGCATGTCCACTCTTGGCTGTGATTTTATTCCTTAGTATGTCTTCTGAAAACTCTAAGTGGAAAGATATCCAATGCGTATTTGTTGGTTGAACAGGATGAATCAGGGCAGGAGAGAAATACTCATTAATTATCTCTCTGTCTGGCTTTATATTGCTTTCTTGTCATTCCTCCACTTTTACATTTATTTTCTGCTCCTTTTCTTTTTCTTAACATAATATTTACCAAAACTCCATAAGGATATTGTTGTAACCGTCGATTTCTACAAGCAGCACTCATGAGCAGAAGCACAAATGATCTTTACATTTGTTTCTCCCTCTCTTTTTAAGTTTTATTAGGTAGAAAAGCTCTTTCTCTAAGCTTGGATAAAAACTTCGGGCACACCCCTGATACTTTGGCACTTTCTCCCCAAGATTTATTTATTTATTTGAAAGTCAGAGTATGCAGAGAGAGAGAGAGATTTCCAACCACTGTTTCACTCCCCAGATGGCCACAAGGGCCAGGGCTGGGCCACCCTGAAGCCAGGAGCTTCATCTGGGTCTCCACATGGGCAGTAGGGGCCCAAGCACTTGGGGACAGCCAAAGATAGCTTGGTGCATTTCTCAGACTAATAGCAGGGAGCTGGATAGGAAGTGGAGCAACTGGGACTCAAATCGGCACCAATATCGGATGTCAGCATCGCAGGTGGTGGCTTTACCAGCTGTGCCACAACGCTGGCCCCGACATTGTTTTTTCTTATTGCTACATTAGTGTTTTATAGTAGCAGAATGTTTTGAACAGTCCAATTTCACGTAATGGCACTACTTATTTCACTGCTAACCACAACTCTTCTTTCTCCACACCTCCCCAGTAGTATAGGCTTCAGTAAGGCAACCTCCAGAAAGGGGAGAAGCATTCTCAGCTCCCCTCACTTCGTACTTAGATTGGAAAAGGTGAGGAAGAAGGCAAGAGGAAGGAAGTAGTTTCGTTCTTTGGGTAGTGCTTCTCAGATAATCTGATGTGTCTACTAGAAAATACTGGCTTGCACTTCCCAAGATCCAAGCCAAGCATTTTCTTCTAGCTGACAAATCTCCTGCAATTTTCATATATTTTTATGTTCTTTAATGAAGGTAGCTTTCTCCTTGCTTTGAAAGTATTTCTACCTTCTTCTAAACTAGTAGAATTCCAGGGCCGGCGCCACAGGTAGAGGATTAGCCTATTGAGCTGTGGCGCCGGCACACCAGGTTCTAGTCCAGGTCAGGGCACCAGATTCTGACCCAGTTGCCCCTCTTCCAGGCCAGCTCTCTGCTGTGGCCAGGGAGTGCAGTGGAGGATGGCCCAAGTCCTTGGGCCCTGCACCCCATGGGAGACCAGGAGAAGCACCTGGCTCCTATCTCTGCGGTGGCCATTGGAGGGTGAACCAATGGAATAGGAAGACCTTTCTCTCTGTCTCTCTCTCTCACTGTCCACTCTGCCTGTCAAAAAAAATTAAAAAAATTAAAAAATAAACTAGTAGAATTCCAAAGTTTTGACTGAGCCTAAGTCTGCTAGGAATTAAGGCTACATTTCCCAGACTCTGCTGCCATGGGCCATGTGCAAGTTCTTGGGAGCCTCTTAAATTGGAGAGTCATGATCTGCCCACAAGAGATCATTCTTACCTCCTACCAGAAACATTTATGTTCCCTATTCCTTGTTCCTGTTGGTTGCAGTAAGGACAAGATAATTGCAGGTGGACAGTGCAGTGGATACCCTGTGCTCAGGGCCTCTGGTGTTCATAGAAATGACCTGACAGCTTTGCACAGCTTATCTGTGCATCACCTAAGAAGCAAACTTCTAACCTGTCATTTTAAGGCTTTATCACTTATAAACACATGTAATCTTGAATGACAGAACAGAACAACTGAATCAAATTTAATTTTAGTAAAGCTTCTGCTGTAAATAAAGTCAAGATGAGAAAAAGGGCCTTCACTCATGCATTCTAATTTTTGATCCACTTACCATTCAAATGTCCCTGGAAGATACAAAAGTGAAATAAGGGACACCTTGCCTATAAGGGGCTGCTCTCATCCCTTCCTGCTAGACACATTTGATAGCACCACCCAAACAACAAGCTAAGCAATTTCTGCTTGCAGGCTATTCTTTGGCTATTCTTTCATTTTCATGCATTTTTATACTCCTATACTTATTCACATATACACTGTATGCTCTATCTGTGTATAAATCATATGCCTTAATGTATGTATGTATGCTATATACTTTTAAGCTCATGTTCATACATGTATACATATACATCTGTACACTCAGGTTTTCATATATTTCATGCATCCTGAAATCTACAGCCTATGACTGATTTTGTCTCTTCACAGCTGTTCTTCACAGTTGCTGTTCCTCTATTTTCTGAGCTGGCACTGTGTTACATTCTTATTAAACTCCAAGAATAAGTTTTGTGAGAAAAAATTTTATAGTCACTTCCTTCTTTTGCAAATTCATATCACACAGGAGCTTGCTAAAGTGGCAGAGTACCTGTGAGGTAAAGAAACATAGTTAATGCCTTTTTTTTTTTTTTTTTTTGACAGGCAGAGTGGACAGTGAGAGAGAGAGACAGAGAGAAAGGTCTTCCTTTTTGCCGTTGGTTCACCCTCCAATGGCCGCCGTGGCCGGCGCACTGCGGCCGGCGCACCGCGCTGATCCGATGGCAGGAGCCAGGAGCCAGGTGCTTTTCCTGGTCTCCCATGGGGTGCAGGGCCCAAGCACCTGGGCCATCCTCCACTGCACTCCCTGGCCACAGCAGAGGGCTGGCCTGGAAGAGGGGCAACCGGGACAGAATCCGGCGCCCCGACCGGGACTAGAACCCGGTGTGCCGGCTCCGCTAGGCGGAGGATTAGCCTAGTGAGCCGCGGCGCAGGCCCAGTTAATGCCTTTTTAAAAATATATTTGTTGGAGCTGGTGCTGTGGCGCAGTGGGTTAAAGCACCAGCCAGCAGCACTCGTTCGAGTCCCAGCTGCTCCACTTCTAATCCAGCTCTCTGATATGGCCTGGGAAAGCAATAGAAGACGACCCAAATCCTTGGGCCCCTGCACCAGTGCGGGAGACCTGGAAGAAGCTCATAGCTCCTGGCTTCAGATCGGTGCAGCTCTGGCCATTGTGGCCACCTGGTGAGTGAAGTATTGGAATAGAGGACCGCTCTCTCTCTCTCTGTCTCTAGGTCTCTCTGTAACTCTGTCTTTCAAAATAAATAAAATAAATATTTAAGTATATATATATATATATGTGTGTGTGTGTGTGTGTGTGTATTTATTTTGAAGTCAGAGTTACAGAAAGAGAGGGAGAGAAAAATATTTTGCATCTGCTATTTCACTCCCCAGGTGGCCACAACAACCGGAGCTGGACTAGGCCAAAGCCAGGAGCCAACAGCCAGGAGCCTCATCCTGATCTCCCATGTGGCTGGCAAGGGCCCACATACTTGGGTAATCTTCTGGTGCTTTTTGCCAGTCCATTAGCAGGGAGCTGGATCGGGAGTGGCACAGCTTGGACATGAACTGGTACCCATAAGTTGCTACCTGCCACAATGGCCCTAATAACTTTCTTTAACTTAGTATTTCCCAGTCTCCTTTGAGGAAAGCTTGTATAGGATGCCATCTACTGACAGGTATTAGAGCATCACTGGGAGCCCCTACTCCCTCCTGTGGCAATGATTCATTGATGACTGATAATTGATTAAAGATAATCTATTGAGGTGGATTCATTCTGAGAGGAGGAGCATGGTGGGGGCAAGAGGCACAAAGTCACCACACAGACCCCAAGAGTCGGGTGAAAGCAGCCCAGACTTGTTTATTTCAGTTGGTACAGCAGCTTAAAGCCAAGGCAGCCAATCTGGTCAAGGGGCGATCTATGCCCTAACCAATCACAGCCTGTTGCCAGGCAGTTTCTGTTGCCAGTGGCCATCTTGGCATGGCCTTCTCATTCCATCACATTTTCCCCTTTTCATTTACTTTTGAGATACAGGAGATATGATTCTTGGCCATACCATTGTTGACCCCATTTCCATGTGGTCTCCGTACATGGCTGTACCTGTCTTAGGTTGTCCTCCAGGGGATCTTACCCATCATTGACTAACCAGTGCTCAAAACGGGAGACCACAGAAGTGCTTGCTCAGATGGGGGTAGGAATGAGGAACAATGGTAATCAGGAATGGCATGACTGCACACAGGCTGTGGGTCATTCGAGTGGCTGACCAGAGCTGGCTGACCAGAGCTGGTGGGGTATAAAACAGTAGCAGATGTGGCTATGGGCAGTTTCTCAGGGTAGGATGATAGGACAGGTGCATCTGCTAACAAGGCAGTCTCTCTCAGTCTTGTTCATCTGGTTCTGGTTGACTGTCAGTTGCAGGCTTGATGTTTCTGGCTGGTACCCAAATGGGCTGTCTCGCATTCTCTGGAAAGACACAAGCATATCCTCAGTCCTTGGTTAGCAGAAACCTTTTTATGGGCGTCGGAATCCAGGGCCTGATTTTGTGTCCACTCTAACATTAATGGAAAACATGCAGGTGGGATGTGGTCTAGCAGCTTCCCTAAGAGCCTGGGGTGCCTGGGGATTGCCACAAATGTGGGGATCCTCACTGGGTATGGATGGGATGACCTCGAATGGGTTATTGCCTCAAGGTTGTCTAAGTTCATCCCACAAGTATTTGGGGGGTGGCTGACTAGGCATTGCTACATTGTTTGCTGTCATGTCATTTTCCCTGTCGGAGCTCTCTCTCCCTAAGTCATCAACTGTTGCCTGTGAGGCAGAGGCCTGGAGTGACAGGCACTTATCACTCACAGATTCATTATGTTTGGTAATCTGGGTGGGCTTCTGAGAGGGGGGGTATCTTTCCCATGTTTGAGTGCTTAAGAGCAGCATGCCATGCCAACTCTAGGCAAAGGAAAGACACACATAGCACTGCTGCCATAACAAAATAAATTCCTAGCACCTCAGCGGCTGATGGCATTATGCAGGGGGTTCCCTATGTTAGATGAACAGACAGTGGTGTATCAGATCGTATGTATGTCCTGTGCTTAGTCAGGGACTTCCTTGATTCGGTAGGTCAAGGCTGCACGCCCACACGGTGTCTCTGGAGCATCACCTCTCTCTAGTGAGGGAAGATGACTTGGTTCCGAATGATGATGATCAGTCCCTTATGTGAATTCGCCAGGCAAACTGAAAGTAAAAGGAGGAGCCGAGAAGCGGCATTACACTTCTGGGGGGTGTGCCTAACCTGGGGTCACTTCGACTGAGGACAAGGACAAGGAAAGGGGCGTAGGAGGGGGTTCTGTGCTCACCCTCACAGAACTGAACAGCACACAAAACACTGAGGGGCCTACTTGCTGAAATCAAGGGGGGACCTAACCGAGTCTGATGTGCTGTCTCTCTGTCATTCACAATGGTGCCAGATGTTGCTGTGGATTTGTTCTGAGAGGAGGAGCATGGTGGGGGCAAGAGGCACAAAGTCACCACACAGACCCCACGAGTTGGGTGAAAGCAGGCCAGAGGCGAGCAGCCCGCAGACTCGTTTATTTCAGTTGGTACAGCAGCTTAAATAGCCAAGGCAACCAATCTGGTCAAGGGGCAGTCTATGCCCTAACCATTCACAGCCAGGCAGTCTCTGAAGCCATCCAATCACAGCCTGTTGCCAGGCAGTTTCTGTTGCCAGTGGCCATCTTGGCATGGCCTTCTCATTCCACCACAATAATCTTTTCATAATTTGCAAATAAGAGCTGAGTGGAGAGAATTTTTTGTTTTAAAATTATTCTCATAAATTTGGTTTTAGTTTTCGGTACCAAATGTTTATCGTGTGCTTCACAGATTAAGATGTAAGTATGGAACTGCATTACTGGAAAAAGTTTAATTAACAGCCAATCATACTTGAATTTATAGATTATTTTTCCAAAGTACAGTTTTCATAGCAGTGATTTCATTTCACACATACATGATGTCACCTGTTTGTTAGAAAATGATTCCTGGATATATTTGGATGCCCCTTCATGGTGAGTGGGAAAAGTGCAGCTGAGGAGTAACAGAGCTACCTACCACTCTTGGGACTGAAGGCCTGGGCACTGAGAAGAGCAGAAAGGCAGTGAGGGACCCCAGGGGAATGAGGGAGGAGGGGCAGGAAATAAGGCATTGCTTTCTTTTTAGTTGAAACTCTTACAAAGTCCACGTTGCCCATGTTTATAAATCATCCCAAGGAAATTTCCTCATTCTTCCCTCCCTTGTTCTCCCCTTTTTCTCTTTATTTTCCTCTTTCACCATGGATTAGAAATAGAAAGGACATGGTTAGCATGAGTAAGAACCATTCTGATTCTTTTCTTTCCTGTAATTTAACTATAAAAGTAAGTATAAAATGCTGAAAATAATTCCTATTGGAAAATAATACCTAACAGAAAAACAACTGGAAAACAGGATGTTGGCACCATAATCAGCATGTACACTACAGTCTAATTCCAACGTATTTGATTTTAAATTTAGTTATTTTAAACATTTTATAATTAATAAGAAAATCTATTTAAAACTACAACTAAATAATTATGTCTGGTTTCTGTCACACAAAAAATTCCTTGTAGTGTCACATTAAAGAAAATTCCTCAAGTAATGGGCTTTAATTTTTTAAAATTCTCCTTCAGAAGATGTGGAAATTTGGCAAGGAGGAGACTAGTTATACTGCATTTCCATTTAGACATGGTGATCTTAGGACAGCTTATTTGATTTAGAATAAAATCTTTGCAATGAGAAATAGGAAAAAAGAAAATGGTCCATAATACTAATAGTATACAATCTATAACGTTCTACTTTACAGTAAAATTTGAGAAGTGTTACAGAGACTCGGGATTCTTTCCTGGCAGTCTTCAAATATGAAACATCTGCAGTGCTCTTGAGAGCCTGCCATCAAGTTGTTTTTAAAAGACTCATAATGCATAGCGCAGCAGAACAGTGTATCATGATTTTTCCTTAACTTTTCACACCACTAAACTGAAAAGTAGATAGAAAACACAGAACTTCATCTATATTCAATAAAAGCAAATGAACAAAACCACTCTTGGAAATTATGATCCAGGTGCCACAGCTCACTTGGCTGATCCTCTACCTATGCCGCCAGCACCCCAGGTTCTAGTCCTGGTTGGGGTGCTGGATTCTGTCCTGGTTGCTCCTCTTCCAGTCCAGCTCTCTGCTGTGGCCCGGGAGTGCAGTGGAGGATGGCCCAAGTGCTTGGGCCCTGCACCCGCATGGGAGACCTGGAGGAAGCACCTGGCTCCTGGCTTCGGATCAGTGCAGCGCGCCGGCCACAGTGGCCATTTTGGGGGTGAGCCAGTGGAAAAAGAAGACCTTTCTCTTTGTCTCACACTCTCTCTCTCTCAGTCTAACTCTGCCCATCAAAAAAAAAAAAAAATGATCCAATCAATGCCTAGAGGTTTTTAAAAGCACTTAACAGCCTGAAAACATCGACGATTCCTTTAATGTGATTATGAGGTGTAAAAATTTGGAGATTAAAACCAAAGAGGTGGCAGCAGAACCATCTTTGTGGCACTTACCTTCTAGTGTGGGCATACAGAAAAGAAAGAAGATGGGGGCCAGTGCTGTGGTTTAGCAGGTAAAGCTGCTGCCTGCAGTGCCGGCATCCCATATGGGCACCCATTCGAATCCTGGCTGGTCCACTTCCCATTGAGCTCCCTGCTAATGTACCTGGGAAAGCAGCAGAGGATGGCCCAAGTGCTTGGACCCCTGCACCTGTGTGGGGGACCCGAAGAAGCTCCTGGCTCCTGGCTTCAGATTGTCCCAGCTCCAGCTGTTGTGGCTATTTGAAGAGTGCAGCAGCGGATGGAAGATTCATTCTCTCTCTTTGTAACTCTGACTTTCAAATAAACAATAAATCTTAGGAAGGAAAGAAGGGAGGGAGGGAGGGAGGGAGGAAGGTGGAAGGAGGAAGGAGGAAGGAGGAAGGATGGAAGGAAAGCAGGAAGGAAGGAAGAGGGGCCAGCATTATGACACAGTAGGTTAAGCTGCCACCTACAGTCCCAAGATCCCAAATGAGTGCTGCTTGAATCCAAGCTGCTCCACTTTTCATTCAATTGCATGCTAATGTGCCTGGGAAAGTGGGAAGATGGTCATAGTGCCTTGGCCCCTGCACCTATGCAATAGACCTGGATGAAGTTCCAGGCTCCTGGATTCAGCCTGGCTCGCTTGTAGCTTCTGTAGCCACTTTGAGGCTGTGCCAGCAGATGGAAGATCTCTCTCTCTCTCGTTTTGCCTTTCAAATGATTAATTATTTAATTAAAAAAGAGAAAAACTCTATTAGATGGTATAATTAAATGGTATAATTTGATATAAAAAAGAAAAGAAGAAACAAAATGCAAAATGTCATATGTTAGATAGCCATAAGAGTTCAAAAGAAAAACAAATTAGTGGAGTTGGGGCAGAGGGGGACATAAGGGGAGAGTAATTGTAGTTTAGGATAGCAAACAGCTTCAGTAATAAAGTGACATTTACACAAAACGTGAACTACAGTGAGAGCTAGAGCCATGCAGATGCCTGGAGGAAGGCATTCTAGGTAGGGGTAATAGCAAGTGTTAAGGCTCTGAAGCCAGAGCATACTTGGACTTCTCCAAGACTATCAAAGAGACCACTGTAGTTGGACCTCAAAGAGAGAAAAGTTAAATATTAGGAGAGAAAAAAGGAGAGACCTTTTAGTCTATTATAGGACATGGTGTGACAAATCATTCTGTTAAAGTCTTGAAAACAGTCTAAAGTCAGTTGAATGCAGAAGTACATAGACCAAATGAGAGGTGACTGTAATGATTCATGCAAGAGATGTTCATGATGGACCAAAGAGAAAGCTGTGCAAGTAAGAGCAGTGGAGGGCTTCTTTATTAGCTTTGGACAGGAAGCAGAGATGTGAGAGAAAAAGAAGCCAGGAGCAATTAGAAGGATGGATATTCCACTCTGCGGGACAGGAAGCCTGTGTGGGGAGCAAGGATTATGGAAAACATAGAAGTTTAGTTTTAGTATGTTTGGTATGAAAATATCTCAGTAGGGATGTTGAATAGATTATTGGATATGAGGAATGAGTTTACTATACAGGATGTATCACAAGACTCTGGATAGTGTATGGATGTGTCCACAAAGAGTACAGCCAAAACTAGGTATTGGGGTAAAGGGACAGATTAAATTTGGAGCTTAAACTCTACAGTGATAGAGTAGTAATTCAAATTATGTTAAGGTGGTAAATTTAAAAAAATACATAACAACAAAAAGCACGAGCACATTTCTGATCTCAGAACAGAGAAAATTCTAAGTATAAAAATGATGGAAAAGAAGATGCACATACAAATTTGAAAGATCAAAAGCATAAAATGTGAATAACAAAATAGGGAAGAATATACCCTAGATACAACAAACCGGGTCACCAGTCTTACATAAAAGACCTTACGTATCGTGAAAAGTGATAAATATCCAGTAGAAAAGCCAGGCATGTGTAGGGTCTTCAAAAATGATGAAAAATTGTATTATGAACAAACTATGCACAGATTCCAACATATTTTGAACCAAAATTTACTTATTTTTATTATTATTGTCCATGAACATTTTGGGAATCCCTTTGTATTAATTAAGCTGTAAAACAGAGGAAGAATGAGAATATAAAATAAAAATAAAAATGGTTACATCAATTGAGGCACAGCTTAAAATAAAGAATATGATCAGCCATTAAAATTATGTTTGGGGGGCAAGTGTTTAACCTAGCAGTTGACATATTGATTATCAGCCTGTCCCCTGTATCCTATCTCAATGTCCTCTTCATGGAGGTGACTCATTGATTTTCTTCTCTCTTTGTACTGGTTCTCCATTGTTACTTTCTTGTTAGCACATGACAGGGGCAGGGGACTTCAAAAAGTTAATGGAAAATACATATCATGAATTCAGGGATTTCAATTTTTACACCTAAAATAACCATCTTTTAATTCCATATTCCCCAGGGAAAAACTTGAAATGACTTTGTGTAAGATTGTAAAGGTCTCCATTTAAAGCCCTTTCTTTAATTCAGCCCTTCCAATTGATATTCTAGGCAGACTATCACATATTCATTCCACCCATGCTCTGATTCTCAATGGCTGCTTTTATTGGGCTATTTTTCATTACTATAATGAAGTAGTTGACCAGAATAACTTTTACTCCCAAAAGAGGTGTGTTTAGCTCACAGTTCTGGAGATTCAAGGGCAAGTCGCTAGCATTAGCTCAGCTCTGGAGAAGACTGCATGGTGGATGATGTCACAGTCGACAGCGTGTGTCACAAGACAGGAAGCAAGAGGGTGATTCTGAGGTCGGTCTCATTCTTACAGCAACTCTTGCAAGGGCTTGGGAGTCCCATGAAAGCTGTCTTAATTTCTTCTGAAGATAGCTTCTCTAGGGACCTCAGAACTTGCACTAGAACCCACCTCTTAAAGATTCCCCCCCGCCTCTATACTACCAAACTCAGGACCAATACTACAACACATGAACTCTGGAGTCTGAACTATACCTAAGCTATAGCACTGCTCAACCACCCCTCCCCACCCCCATCTAACTTTTAACTCTATCACTTACTGAGAAATTTTCTTGCTAAAAATGGACAAAGATCTCCATTATTGGATCAAGTGTAGTGGGGAGGTTAGATTTAACGATACTCTCTGCATCTCCATTGCATTGAACATTATGGAAGCATCTTCATATCATGAACTCACTTATCTTCAGCATATTCCTCATGGAGCATAATGAAGCTCATTTGTTCTCATCATGTTCCCTGGATACCACTATCCCTTGGCTCTTTCTCATTTTTGCCTGCTTGATCTCCATTGATGCTTCCTTTTCTTTCTTTCTACATCTTAAATATTCATTTGTTTCTAATGATCAGTATACCTAATACCTACTCTATCAGAGTTCTCCAATGTGAGTATAAGTGAGCACAGACAATGGGACCCCAGTCATGTTTCATCAGAATACTAGTATCTGCTCTCCCTTCTTCCTTGAATGTCTCAAAGAAGATGAAGTCCTCTATCATGTGGACAAAGATGGAAATGACAACACAGTGAATATGTGCTTGGATCTCAGGGCAAGCTGCTGGAGTTCAACACTACCTCTTATAAGCTCATGCTTTCTTTAAAAAATTTGCATAGTATCTATCTTTAATTAAATCACTTCATGATCTTTATAAAATGATTTAGTTATATTTATTGAATATAGTTAATTTTATTTAATTATAGTATGTAATTCATCTACACTACTTTAAAAAACACTGACACATAGCACATGCTCAGCAAATATTAGCTACTACTGGCAAACATTCATGGCTCCTCTAGAGGCTGACAAATAGGAACCGTATCACCTGATGGTACATGTGGCATTCCTGTCATGATTGTGACAAGTGCTCTTTAGCATAAAATAATTGTTTCTTAATAAAATGACGCATTTTGAAACCCTGTCTTTTCTTCTAAGACATCAATGAGAAATGGCACAACTCCTTAATTTGCAGAGAAGGAATAATTTCAAATAAAGAGTTAAGGTACTAATTTATGAGTAGCTAAGAAGAATATGTTTGTGCTTTTGAAATGTCCCAGTTTGTCAAAGGAAGTCAGTTCCAAGTTAATCCATAATCCAGCATAATTATTGATGAAATCCATTTTCACTGATAGAATTGACCAATGCTAAAGGATAAATTATATAGTCATCCTACTTCAAATGCTACTAACATACAAAGTTATTTTAACAAACAATAAAGCAAAACTCTGTAGTAGAGAGGGAAGCCATCTCTCATTTGTTTGACAAATACTTCACTGAAAATGTAATATTTTAAGCTCTTTGAAGGAATAAAGAAAAACATGGTCCGAGGAAAGATCATGTGATTCATCTTGGTACTTCAATATAAAAAAATTATTTGATAAAATGATAACCATAAGGATGCAAAACTCTCTTGGAATCCAAAGGATGAAGAGAGAATTTCTGGTATAAGAGCTCTGATTCTGGTGTGCACTTATTGAGCATTTCCGGTGTGGAGGAAACAGTGACCTAAAAATGAACATCATCAGGAAAACCAAAGCAGGGCCAGTGTTACAATGTAATGGGTTGAGCCACCACCTAGAATGCTGGCATCCCATATGGGCACCAGTTCAAGTCCTGGCTGCTCCACTCTGATCCAGCTCCCTAATAATGTGCCTGGGAAAGCAGTGGAAGATGGTCCAAGTATTTGGGACACTACACTCACTTGGAAGACCTGGATTAAGCTCCTGTCTCTGGTCTGGCCCAGCTCCAGCCTTTGGGGCAATTTGAAGCGTGAACTAGCAGATAAAACACTCTCTTCCTCTCTCTCTCTCTCTCTCTCTCTCTCTCTCTCTAATTCTGCCTTTCAAATAAATAAAGTAAATCTTTTAAAAAAAGAAAAAGAAGGCACTGTGTTAGAAGACCTAATATATGTGTCAATATCAATATTGTAGCAACATCTTATATTTAGAAATAAACTGTTGTTCTAAAAGAAGGCAATGCAAGCAATACATACTCTAATGTATGAGATATTGGCCAGATATTGGCTAATATTCTCAAAAGAGACAGCCTATGGCAGGATATGTGGTAAAATAAGAAGAAAGATTTGTTAGAAGGCATATCCTCAGGATCACTGCAGAAATTCAAAACACTCCCCTGAGCTAACTCATTTAGCCTTCATGGTGAAGGCCTTCTGTTCACCAAGTCAGTTTGGCTAGATATCCAGAAAAGGCTACATGTTACTTTGAACAGATCCCACAATCATTCTTTTCCAACTAGGCAATCCTCTCAGGTGATCTTAATAACAGAGTCACTCTCAGGAAGTTCCCGACAGATCCCATAAAAGTTTAGATCATGGCAAGGTTTTTATTTTTTTCTGATGAGATTTGTCCACTCACCTGGTAGACAGAAGCTCTGCTGGAACAAGATTTACTAAGACTAGCAAGTTAGGTGAGTGATGGGATGTCCCTTCTCAGGTGTAGGACCGGTCCTTTCCATATCACTCTCATGAATCATTTAGCGATTAGTTTCACTGTGACATGCATGTCCTGTGCCATGTGAGCTCACAGCAACCCATGTCAGGGCACCCATGTCAAGCTTTGTTAACATAAGGATCTGAAAGACATATCCCATCAATAATCCTGCTTTCCAGCTACACAAAGACTTTGGAGATTACAAATACAGATCAATCTCCTAGGCTATTACAAATCGAGATCAATCTCTTAGACTATTTCTCAACATGAGAGCAACCCGTTGTTGATTTAAGCTGGGAATTCCTCCTCATTTGGGAAGACTTCCTCACCCTTCCTGGGAGAGTGGATGTGGTGCCTTCATCTGGGATAACCCATCCCCACATCTGGCAGAGCTGGAAGTGTTTCTGGCTGGTGAAGAAGTTAGCATAGTTCTCAGGAAGCCCCAAGGGCCAGATATATCTGAAATTAACTTGAAAAGCTTTTGTATAGATAGGATTTATAGCCAAAGAAATTCCATATTCAGACACTATGTAAAGTTGAAACTTCAAAAAGAATCACTGGGGGCTTTTTTCTCAGAATTGACACACACACACACACACACACACACACACACACAGTTTGGCTCAGCACTTTGAAACTTCACCATATTTGGTCACAATTGTTGGGAACTGCGAATTTTTATATCTAAATGGTGAAGGCTTTTTATACTGTGCAGATAAAATGAGATGCTCAAAATTCTGCTAAAAACATTGTTTTGCATGTTTATGTATATGGGAGAATGCTGAGAAAAAAGGAGGAGGGATTAGTTATTTTTTCCTAGAAAACAATAACAATTGACTAATTTCCCAGAACTGAATATCCTGAAGCCTAACAAATAAACACATTCCAGATGCAATGCAATTCTGAAATTAACTACCCATAATTCATGCAGAATTCATAGGTCAAGGATACAGCTTGCCATATGTGACTTCACTGCAAATATTAGCCATGAGCTCTGTGATTTCCAAGACATTGGCATTATTCAAATGGTTACAAAGTCAGGACTTCCTATTTCTCTGTCAATTTCTGTAATTCACTGAAATGACTCAGAGAACTCAAGAAACTGTTCTATTTATGGCTAGACTTTTATTATACAAGTTACATATCAGGATCATTCCAAAGAAGACACCCATCAGAGGAAGTTCGGGAGGGTCTCATGGATGAAGAATCTTTGTCCTCAGGATGCATCCACTTCCTGACAACTGATGTTCGCTACCAACCAGGGAGCTCACTGAGTATCATTGGCCAGAGTTTTTACAGGAGTTTCATTACACAGGCATCATATATTGAATCACTGAATCACTAACTCGGTGTTACTCCTGCTTTCCCCAGGAATCAGGCTTAAAGCTCCTACTTGCTAATCGTGTGTTTGGCCTTTCTGGCATGGCCACCCCAATCCTGCCCCATCTTGAAACTAAGTGCCTATCATGAGTCACCTCATTAGCATAAACTCAGTGTGGTCTTAGCCTACCATGGGTAACAATGACACTTTTATCACTTAGGAAATTCCCAGGATTTCAAAGTTCCTTTCTGGGAATCTTGGTAAAGATCAGCCAATTTCATTTTATTATGTAACACCCAATCAAAGCCATTGCAGCCACAGTGCAATTTTATAGGGAAGTTGTGATTCATAGGAGAGGGCCGCAGGGATTCATTTTACCTTGAGTGTGTCGTTTTAAAAAACCTCATTATCAAAGTCAGGTTCATGTAGCAAGGTAAGGTCAACAATAAGTTACAAAATATTCATATTACAGACGACATAATATGTGAGTATTAAGTTATTCCTAAAAGATTCTTAAAGACATGATAAAAGTGCTCAAAAGATATTAAGATGTATCCCTCTATAGAGAGAGCAAACAGAGGGGCAAAATTAGAGTTTATAGCATTAGAACTGACCACAGCAGAGGAGTGGAAACTACGAAAGAGGAGGGAAGCCTCTCAAGAGAATACAAGTCTGGTATTCATCTTGTTGGCGCTGGGAGCAGGGAGCTCCAAAGTCTACACTGTGAGATTAAAATGGTAAAGTTTTGTGTCCACTCCTACACATGAGTATTGAAAAATTAACTTTCAATATAGCCTCATTGAAGGCAATGATTAGAAAAAATAGAAAACTGTTTAATTATTTTATTTCCAGGGAGTTCAGACTGCTTAACTGACTACAAAGAAAGGGATAGAATGAAAGAGAAGGAGACAAAGAGAGAAAAGAGAGGGGTAGTTACCAGTTTTTTTAAAGATATTTATTTTCTCCATAAATTTTTATTTTTCACTGACACATAATCTAACATATTTTGGGGGTACAATGTGATGTTTCAATATATGTATGCATGATACAATGATCAGAGTAAAGTAACTCTTTTAATTGTTTTTGAAAAATTCATTATTGTTTACTATAGTCACCTTACAGTACAATAGAATACCGAAACTTGTTCCTCTTAATTAATTGTAGCATTTCACTCATTAATGGTCCTTTCCCCATTTCCCCTTTCCTTGTCTCTCTGTCGTCTCTGGTAATTTCTGTTCAACTCTCAATTTCTACAAGATCAACTTTTTTGTATTTCACATGTGAGATCATTCAATATTTGTTTTTTTGTGCCTGGCTGATTTTACCTAACAAAGTGTCCTCCAGAATCACTCATGGTGTTGCAAAAGACAGTATTTAATACTTCTAATGACTGAATAATATTCCATTATGCATACACACCACATTTTTTCTATGCGTTCATCTGTTGATTGATTGTTAAATGGATTCCATGCCTTGGCTATTGTGACTAGTACTGTGGTAAAGAAGAGAGTAAATGTTGTCTACTCAACATTCTATTCAAAATTATTTCATTTCCTTTGTATATATACCTTATGGCAGGATTGCTGCATCTTAAGGAAGCTCTATTTTTAATTCTAAAGGAAGCTTACCAATTATATGCCAAAAAAATTAGAAACTTATGTATAGCTAATATATTTCTTCAAAACCAAATTCAGAAAACTGACGTGGAAACAAAAAAGCTTGAGTAGTACCATATGTATTTAGAAAATTAAATTCATTTTTAAGTATTCATTCAGATACTATACAGAGGTAAAAAATTAAATTCTGTCATTTCCAACAAAATGCAAGCAACTAACAACCATTATGCTTGGTGAAATAAGCAAATCCCAAAAAGACAAATACGATATGTTCTGTCTGATTTGTGGTAACGAATAAAGTACCTAAAAGATAATCTATCAGAGTGAAATTGATAATTTGTGGTGCAATGACTTTGAACAGCCCTTGTCTTGACTATTAGGGAGCAGTGTTTCCGCTGTTGTTGTTGTCATTTTGTTTTGATTCTGTTTTCTTCATACTATTTGTTGAACTCCTTATTTATTTTAGGGTTAATCTTATAAGTATAAAGTTAACTGAAAATAGATCTTTGTAAAAAATAAGAATGGGAATAGGAGAGGGAGGAGGAAGAAGGGTGGGAGTATGGGCAGGAGGGAGGTTGGGGTGGGAAGATTCACTGTGTTCCTAAATGTGTTTATTTGAAATGCATGAAGTTTGTATTCCTTAAATAAAATTTTAAAAATTATTCATTCAGATATAAATAAAGGGCAAATTAATACTACTGGTGAATTCTCAAAATTCAAAGAAGAAATAATAGCAAAATAATATGTTTTTTCAGAAAATAGAGGATAAAACAATTTCCAGCTCATTTTAAGAGACCAACATAACCCTGATGTCAAAAGCACAAGAAAAAAACGTTAGAAAAGTATAATAGTTATCATTCTTTCACTTGTAATGTAAACACTTCTTATAGAGCCCATCAGGTGGTGATGCATTATTTCAGTTCTGCTTGTCTTATAAGGTCTTTATTTCTCCTTTATTTTTAAAGAATACCTTTATTGGATGTAGTGTTGTTCTCTGGTAATTTTTTTTGTCTTTCATGATTTTGAATAGTTCATCCCACTCTTAACTGACCTCTAAGGCTTATATGAGAAGTCTGACTTTTAGAATTCTTTCGGGGGCTGGCGCTGTGGTGCAGGGTTAAAGCTCTGGCCTGAAGTGCTGGCAACCCATATGGGTGCCGGTTCTAGTCTCAGCTGCTCCTCTTCCAATCCAGCTTCTATTCTGTGGCCTGTGAAAGCAGTAAAAGATGGCCCAAGTCCTTGGGCCCCTGCACCCACTTGGGAGACCTGGAAGAAGCTCCTGGCTCCTGGATTTGGATCAGCGCAGCTCTGGCTGTTGCAGCCATCTGGGGAGTGAACCAGCAGATGGAAGACCTCTCTCTACCTCTCTCTGTAACTCTGTCTTTCAAATAAATAAAATAAATCTTAAAAAAAGAATTCTTCCTTTGTCCTGTATTTTTGACAATATGACTATAATATGCCAGGCAGAGGATTTTTTTTTGGTTGAATCTACTAGAAATTATTTGACCTTTCTGGACTTGGAAGCTCATAAATTTCCCAAGATTTGGAAAAATTTTAGTAATTCTTTCTTTCTTTTTTTTACAGGCAGAGTGAACAGTGAGAGAGAGACAGAGAAAGGTCTTCCTTTTCTATTGGTTCACCTCCCAGTGGCTGCTGTGGCTGGTGTGCTGCGGCCAGTGCACCACGCTGATCAGAAGCCAGGAGCCAGGTGCTTCCCCTGGTTTCCCATGTGGGTGCAGGGCCCAAGGACCTGGGCCATCCTTCACTGCCCTCCCAGGCCACAGCAGAGAACTGGACTGGAAGAGGAGCAATCGGGACAGAATCTGGCGCCCCGACCGGGACTAGAACCCAGGGTGCCAGTGCTGCAGGTGGAGGATTAGCCTATTGAGCCACGGCACTGGCCAGCAATTATTTCAATGAATGGACCTACTTTTTTTTTTAAAGATTTATTTATTTATTTATTTGAGAGGTAGAGTTATAGACAGTGAGAGGGAGAGACAGAGAGAGAAACGTCTTCTGTCCTTTGGTTCTCTCTCCAAATGGCCACAATGGCTGGAGCTGTGCCAATCCGAAGCCAGGGGCTAGGTGTCTCTTCCCAGTCTCCCATGCAGGTGCAGAGGCCCAAGCACTTGGGTCATCTTCTACTGCTTTCCCAGGCCACAGCAGAGAGCTGGATTGGAAGAGGAGCAGCTGGGACTAGAACCGGCACCTATATGGGATGTCAGCACCGCAGGTAGAGGATTAACCTACTGTGCCACTACGCCAGCCCCTGGATGGACTTTCTATGCCTTTTTTTTTTTTTTCATTTCTCATCTCCTTCTGGAATACTCATAATAGGAATACTTGCTTGCTTAATGGTGTTTCATGAGTCTAGGCAGAACAAGAGAGAGTGAGAGAGAGAGAACTCCATATGGAGTTCCCACATGGCCCAAGCACTTGAACCATTATCTCATGACTCCCAAGATGCATTAGCAGGAATCTGGGTGAGAATCAGACATGTCAGAACTTGAACTTACACTCCAATATGGGATGCAAGCATTCCAAGCAGTTACTTACCTTACTGTGCCACCACATCTATCCTCTTTCTTCATTCCTTTTCTTTTACTGGGTTATTTATAAAATCTGACATCAAGCTTAGGAATTCTTTCTTCTGACTGCTGAATTCTACTATTGAGGATCTCAACTGTATTTTTAATTTCATTTAGTAATTTCTTTAACTCCAATATTTCTTCTTTTTTAAAATTTATTTCAAGGGGAGAGAGAGAGAGAGAGAGAGGAGAGAAAGAAAGAGATGTTTCTGTCCACTGATTGGTTCACTCTCCAAATGTCCACAGTGACATAGCTGAACCAGGTTGGAGTCAGGAACTTGATCCATGTCTTCAACACGAGTAGCAGGGACCCAACTACTTAAGACATCACTTGTTGCTTCCAGGGGTGCATACCGGCAAGAGGTGGGAGTCTAAAGCAGAGCCAGGACTTAAATTCAAGCATTCCAGTATGGAATGCTCTTGTCCCAAGCAGTGTCTCATTTACTGTTTGGGGCCAGCGCTGTGGTGCAGAAGGTTCATCCTCTGCCTGCAGAGCCGGCATCACATATGGGCACCAGTTTTAGTTCCGGCTGCTTCATTTCCAATCCAGCTCTCTGCTATGGCCTAGGAAAGCAGTGGAAGATGACCCAAGTCCTTGGGCCCCTGCACCCACTTGGGAGACCCAGAAGAAGCTCCTGGTCCCTGGCTTCGCATCAGCTCAGCTCCAGCTGTTGACAGTCATCTGTGGAGTCAACCAGCAGATGGAAGTCCTTTCTCTCTGTCTCTCCCTCTCACAGTTAGTAACTCTCCCTCTCAAATAAATAAATAACACCTTTTAAAAAAGTTAATCATTGTGCTGCATACTCACTCCTAGCTCCATTATTTCTGATTCATTATTGCTGGTTCTTTTTATGATATCAAGCTCTTCACTGAGTTTTAAGATTTATTAGATTTATTTGAAAGGCAAAGTTACAGTGAGAAAGAGGGAAGCAGGCAGAGACAGAGAGAGAGAGAGAGAGGGAGAGAGAATGAGAGAGAGGGAGAAAGATCTTCCATCCACTAAATTCACTCTTCAAATGACCACAACAGATAGGGATGGGCCAGACCAAATCCAGAAGCCAGAATCTTCTTCCAGGTTTCCCATGTGGGCACAGGACCACTTTCTGCTGCTTTCTCAGGTGCATTAGGAAGGAGCTGCATTGGAAGCAGACCAGCTGGGATTCAAACTGGTGCCCATATGGGATGCTCACATCACAGGCTATGGCTTTACCCACTATGCCACAATGCTGGTCTCATGTGCCAAACTTCTAAGAGTAGGCTACTCAACTGCTTCATGATGCCACAGAGGTTAGGAGGCCATCTAATTGTTTCCTTGGGGCCTTACTGAGCTGAGCTATTCAGAAGATTCTGATTGGCTGCTTGACAGGGTTGTATGTGTTTGGTCAGGGGTGGGGGTCTGCTTTCCTGAGCCTCTGTGGCCTGAGTTGCTCAGGGATGGTTGTTTGATTGTTTCTTAGGACTGATATTGAAAGGGTAGGACCACCCAACAGCTTTTCTTCTTGGGCAGCAGGTGGAAGGGCAGGAATAATTGGCTGCTTTCTAAGGCCAAGGGTGGATGGGATTTTCGAGCTACTCTTAAAGCAGCAGGAGTTTGGGCATGGCCACCTCAATATTTTTGAGGGTCTCTGCAGGCCAATCCACTCGATATTTACTGCCAAAATCTTTTCCAGGGCTGTGTCAAGGTCTCAAGATGGTTCTGTATAGCTTAGGTGAGGGAGGTTACAATATGGGCTGGACTCTTTCTGTTTAACAATGCAGTGATTCAGTAATCTGGTAGCTCCCCAGTCTGGGCTCAGGGTCTATGAGGTTCCCTGGGTTCTCCAGTGGTAAATGACTCAGCTCTCTGTGGCATGAATGTGGACCTTTAGAGACATCCTGCTTACCCTTTCCCTGCCACCAGGGTTGATCTCAAAATGGGTGGCAGATGCTGTATGCTTAGTTCCCTTCTTTATGAGACCATTGTGTATCTCCACACTCTGCAATGCCTAGTCCTCTACTCACTTTTCTGCCCCATTGCCCCATTGAATGAGATCTTCCTCTGTTCTGTGCTGCCTGACATTGTGGGAGGGGTTCCAGAGACTCAGTCCCTGGGGGCTGGCCTGAGGCCTGAGGCTGCAGGTCTCTGTCCAGCCATAACTTTCACCATGGTGGTCCTGGTATTCTCTATTTTCTTTTATCAGGTTTTATTTGCATATCACATAGTGAATGTGATTTTTTTCTTTGCTTAAAAATACTTTTAAAAAATTCTCCCTTTTTTTCCCTTAGGTAAAAATTGTAAAATACTTTCTAAATTTTCTATGAGGAAAACCTTTTATTATTATATAGAGACTACAGTAAATACCTGAAAAAATGGAAATAATTATGTGCTTGACAAAGTTTCAGCTCAGAATATCCCTTTCAAAATCAAAAACTTGACACACTCACACATGCATACACATCTATTGTATAAAACTCTGTATATTCGTTTTAAAACTTTCAATACCTGCTTTATTATGTCAGGGGTAAATTTTCCCACAATACTGAGAGTAGTAGTACATTTGCTTTCCAAAGCTGATAAATTGAGGCCATGTCATCCTTGGATTTTATCATCCTTGTGTTTTACAAGTGAAGTCCTTTTCTAAATCTGTCCAGTTAAGTATTGTTAAAAAATGATAATAATCCATGCTAGAGAGGAAGTAATACAAGGGAGACTCCAAAATGTATTTTTTACATTTCAGATACAAAATCCTTTCATATAATTTAATTTCATCTCTTGTTCTGTATTAGATTTTCATTCATTTCATTCCTTTGCTTTCTCATTGAGCAATGCTGATTAGGGTTGTAGCATACTCATAAGATAAACTCCTTCCAGTATCCTCCATTAACAATCACCTTTTACACAACTTGTGAAGTTAAGGTCACTCACTTTAGAATCTAAGCTAGGAATCGTCCTTCTTCCTTTCTCCTTTATGATTTCTTCGTTGTATCTTTATTTGAAGCCCTATTCTGTCTTGTATTACAGGGTAGCAGTTTTTAAAGTTATTAGCAGAATGAGCCTCTATCAGAAGATCCAAGAATTCAAAATTATTTCATATTAAAATACTTATGGTAGAGGAACACTTTTGTTCAAAATTGATAGCCTTTTAGCATGAATCAATATAGTAGCACCAAACAGTACTAGTAGTCAGTATATTCTTTGCCACTACTCACATGATTAAAAACCACAAAAACCAAACAGGCCAAGTTAATGCATAGTTTTTAAACCTTCTGTGTAATGAAATGGGAAGTACGCATTGAGCATTTCTGCTCCGTGATGAAATACAATGGCTTCCTATTTTTGAGGAAAAAGCATTGTGTAATTATTTGAGTTGGGAACTGCTCTCGTCACTTTATTCATGTCACATCTTTTACTGCTTGAAGGAAGGAATGACAGATGATAGTTATTCAGACTTGGGTACTTGGCAGACATTTTCAAAAATGAACGAAGTGAATCTGTCACATCAGGGAAAATAAATATCTGTTGCCAATAATATAATTAAAATTTTCAAGTGAAAATTAGAATCCTGGAAAATTTTATCCACCACTATGAACTTGATAGAATTCCAATACTTAAAGTTTTTTGGTGAAATTAGCATTAATATTAGTTAATGTAATTTTGTGTCAACATTTGAATAATCTACATAACTTGGTAAGCCAATATGTTCCAAATTACCAATGTATGATGTTACAAAATCAGGCATGAGTGAAAGATCTCAAAGTGCAAGAGAGACAAATGGATTTTGATTTAACTGCGTATGAAAAATGTATTCATATAGTTTCAGATTGCACATTGCTACTAACCCCTAATAAATTACTGCTTCTCAAATTTTAGTTTAGCTGCAAAGAGCCCAAATATCTGAAAGGATATATGGAAAGACATGATGTCAAGGAGACTACAAGTAGTTTAATAATTGCTAGAACAGTGGTTTTCTTGCAATCATATTGGCTGTTGAGAAACATTCTTAAGAAACTCAAATATTTGGTTGAGAGTCGTGCTTGGTTTAGAGAATACTTTCCTATGTGTAGTAATTGCTTCAAAGTTCTGTTTACCATCAACAATTTTCAGAATACAAGGGCATGGAATGTGTTTCACGGACCTTTGTAAATGTCAATTGTGATCAGTACATCAAGGTCCCTTTTTACACTGAAACAATGTTTTGAACAATGGCTTCAGTTTTTAGCTTCCCTGTAACATTTCTACAGTTCGTCCATGGAATTCCCCCAAGGACAACTGGCCTACCCCCAAGTGCCTCAGAGTCTCAGCTCTGTTCTTGGTAGTGCAAGAAACTCACGGTCTTTCTTAAAAACTGTTTTTGGAAAGAATATGCTGACTTTGGATGTTCCCCATGAACAGTTAGGGCACTCTCAACTAAAACAAATGATTCCATAATTTCAGGAAAATCAATGATATTTTCAGATGCCTCTTAACAGACCTCAAAAATGGCCCATTACTGAGTTCTTGTAGTGACTATTTAGAATGTTCTCACGAGACTAAAACTGGGGTCCTATGAGTTACTGCCTAAGGTTTAACTTACAAAATTCTTTGTTAACTTGAGCCTGAAAAACAAAAGATGAAGAATGGTTGTGATGAAGAATGATTCAGTTCCTGCTGGCCAAGGAATAACGTGCCATTTGGTCCTGCCCTTCTCTGCATGACTGTGCTAATTTTTTTCTGTTTCCTGTTTGATAGGACTTCCAGATCTCCAAATAAGATGCAAAGAGTTCTATTCATAACCGTCTTCATTAGATGAACAGAATATCCTTACAGACACAGTGCTGGGATATACGATACATATGGAATTCACTGGGGGGTTCCAAGATGGTGCAATAGCGATGGGCCAGTCTGATTTAAGTGAAGCAAAATCAATATTAAAAAAAAGGAGAGAGAAGACACTCTCAGGATAAATCTGTGGGAGAGCCATGGTGAGAGAGCCTGTCAGAGCAGGGAAGGCAGTCAGGACCCATGCTGAGAGAGCAAATACACAACAGAAGACGTGCTGACTCGGATCCAGGGAGGAGGACGTATGCCATAGCAAGCCAGGTGAGAGGGGACTCCATGGGCCCACACACTGCTGATACAATGGGAGGGAGAGCTTGGTCAACAGCTTTTGGGTACCACACGGATCCCCACGACAACAGGCGACCAATTATCCAGAGGCAGAAAAAAAGTGTGATGTGTCTCTCTCCTTCCCCACCTCAGCCCATAGTGGAGACCTGTGTCTAGTGAGGGGGAGAGCTGATGGTATTCTTGGACACAGGCAGGGAGCAGCCACCCAGCAACTGTTCCAGTTGCACCATGCTGTTTGCCTGACAATGAGAGCGTGAGAGAAGCCATCTCCATGGAGGAGAAGCCACCTGCAGGACTCTCCAACCCACCAAGCACAATGGAGAAGCAAGCAGGGCTGCAGCAGGCAACCTGCACCTGAGAATCACAGATCTAATCAAAGAGAAAAATTTCTACAAATGCAAAAAAAAGGCAAAAGTTCAAAAACAAGAATAAGGAAGACAATATGAGCCACCCAAAGGAGCACTATAACATTTTAACATTAGAATGTGAAAATGAAGAGGTTGAGGAAATGCCAGAAATTGAATTAAAAAACTAATCATTGGATTACCCAGAAGCAATCAGAAGTAAATTCACAAACCATGGAAAACTAAACATGATACAATTGAAAACTTTTTTCGTGAATTGAAATGTTAAAGAGAAATCAAAGTGAAATAATAGATTTGAAGTATTTAATAGATAAAATAAAAATGCAGTGGAAAGTTTTAATAATAGAGTATATGAGGCAGAAAAAAGAACCTTGGAGCTAAAAGACAAATTTCTGGAAATTTTACAGTCAGACCAAAAACAAGAAAACAATATTAGAAAACTAAACAAACACTACTGGAGATATACAGGATACTATCAAATGACCCAACATATGGGTCTTAGGAGTTCTTGAAGGCATGGAAAGAGAGAAAAGATTAGAAGCCCTTTTTAATGAAATAATAACAGAAAACTTTACTAATTTGTAGAAATAAAGGGAAATATAAGTACAGGAAGCACATAGAACCCCTAATAGACAGGACCAGAAAAGATCTTCACCACGACACATGGTAATCAAACTCTCCATAGTAAGACATAAAGAAATGATTCTAAAATATGCTTGAAAAATATGCCAGATTACTTTCAGAGGATCTCTAATTAGACTCACAGCAGACTTCTCATCAGAAACCTTACAAGCTAGGAGACAATGATGAAATATATTCCAAGTCTTAAGAGAAAAAAACCTGTCAACTCAGGAAACTAAACCTTGCAAAGCTCTCATTTATGAATGAAGGTGAAATAAAGACCTTCCATAACAAACAGAAATTGAAAGAATTTGTCAGTACCTGTCCAGTCTTTAAAAAGATAAACTTAAGGATGTGCTACACACAGAAACACAGAAACATGGTCATCACTATGAAAGAAGAAAACCTCTCAGAAAAATACAAAAGCAATCCAAAATAAGCAATAGGAATATATATGGGAAAATGGCAGGGCGAACTCATTACTTATCAATAGTCATCTTTAATGTAAATAGCCTCAACTCCACAGTAAAAAGACACAGACTGGCCAAATGGATTAAAAAACAAAACCCATCTGTTTGCTGCCTACAAAAGCACATCTCACCAACAAAGTTTCACACAGACTGAAAGTGAAAGGATAGAAAAAGATATTCTATATGAACGGAAACCAAAAAAGTGATGGTGTAGTATCCTAATATCAGACAAAATAGATTCTAACAAAAAAACTGTTAAAAGAGACAAAGAAGGACACTATGTAATGATTAAGGGATCAACTCAACAGGAAGACGTGACTATTATAAATGCATATGCACCTAAATACAGGGCTCCTGGCTATTTAAAAGAAATGTAAGCAATATAAAAGGAGACATAGACCCAAATATAATAGCAATGGGAGACTTCAATACCCCACTTATACAGCAATAGACAGATCAACCAAAGAGAAAATCAACAAGGAAACAACAGTTATTCGACACTATAGACCAAATGGATCTAACAGATATCTACGGAACTTTTCTTCCCACAACCACAGAATTCACATTCTTCTTAACAATGCATGAAACTTTCTCTAGGATTGACTACCTGCTAGGCCATAAAGCAAGTCAGCAGATTTGAAACAATCAAAATAATACCATGCATCTTCTCTGACCACAATGGAATGAAGTTGGAAATCAAGAACTCAGAAAGTTTCTAGAACATATGCAAACACAAGAAGATTGAACAACATGCTTCTGAATGAACAGTGGGTCATAGGAGCAATCAAAAAATTTCTGGAAACTAATGGAGAAAAAGCAATACAACATAACAAAATTTGTGGGATACAGTGAAAGCAGTGTTAAGAGGAAAGTTCATAGCAGTTGGTGCCTACATCAAGAAAATGGAGAGGCACCAAAGAAATGAACTATCTGTGTACCTCAAGGATCTAGAAAAACAACAGCAAACCAAACCCAAAACTAGTAGGAGAAAAGAAACAATTAAAAATAGAGAAGAAATAAACTAAATTGAAACCAATAAAACAATACAAATGAAGAGCTGGTTTCTTGAAAAAAAAAAAAATAAACAATAAATTGACACACCATTGACCCAACTAACCAAAAAAAGGAGAAAGAAGACCCAAATCAATAAAATTAGAGTTGAAAAAGGAAATGTAACAGCAGACACCACAGAAATAAGAATCATTGGAAATTACTACAAAGATCTGTACACCAAGAAACAGGGAAATAAAGAATAAGTGTGCCAATTCCTGGACACTTACAGCCTACTTAAATTCAGACATGAAAGCATAGAAAACCTTAACAGATCCATAACCAAGATGGAAATCCAAGCAGTAATATAGATGCTCCAAAAAAATAAAAAAGCCCAGGACTGGATGGCTCACTGCTGAATTCTACCAGACATTTAAAAAGAAGTAACTCCAATTCTTCTCAAGCTATTAAAGCAATTGAAAGGGAGGGAATACTCTCAAATTCTTTCTAGGAAGCCTGTGTTACCTTAATTCCTAAATCTTAAAAAGATGCAACAGAGAACGAGAACTACAAACCAATTTCTTCAACAAAATACTAGCTAATTGAATCCAACAACACATAAGAAAAATCATTCACCCAGACCAAGTGGGATTTATCCCTGGTATGCAGGGATGGCCCAACATTCACAAGTCAACCAATGTGTTACATCCCATTAACAAAGTAAAAAATAAAAACCATATGATTATCTCAATAGATTCAGAGAAAGCATTTGATAAAATGCAACAGCTTTTTAAGCAAATTGGGTATAGAAGGAACATTCCTCAGCAAAATCAAGGTAATCTTTGACAAATCCACAGCCACCATCCTATTGAATGGGGAAAAATTAGAAGTATTCCCATTGAGATATGGAACCAGACAAGGATGCCCACTCTCATCATTGCTATTCAATATGGTCCTGAAAGTTTAGCCAGAGCCATTAGGCCAGACAAGGAAATCCAAGGAATACAAATTAGAAAGGAGGAAATCAAACTATCCCTCTTTGCAGATGACATAATTCTGTAGTGGATCCTAGAGACTATTGGAACTCATAGAAGAGTTTGGTAAAGTATCACGATATAAAATCAACACACAAAAATCAATAGCCTTTGTATTCACAGATGATGCCACAACTGAGAAAGAACTTCTAAGACCAATCCAATTAACAATGGCTAAAAAAGAAATCAAATATCTTGGAATAAATTTAACCAAGGATGTCAAAGATCTCTACAATAATTACAAAACATTAAAGAAAGAAATAGGAAAGATTCAAAAAATTGGAAAAATCTTACATGTGCATGGATTGAAAAAATAAATAGCATCAAAATGTTCATACTACAAAAAGCAATTTACAGATTCAATGCAATAGCAATCGAAATACTAAGAGGATTTTCTCAGATATAGAAAAATGATGCTGAAATTCATATGGAAAACAGGAGACCCCAAATAGCTAAAGCAATCTTATATAACAAAAACAAAACTAGAGGTATCACAAATATTACAATACCAGATTTCAAGACATTACACAGCAGTCATAATCAAAACAGCCTCGTACTGGTACAAAACAGATGGATAAACCAATGGAACAGAATAGAATGCCAGAAATCAATCCAAGCATCTATAACCAATTCTTTGACAAAAGAGCTAAAATCAATCCCTGGAGCAGGGACAGTCTCTTTAACAACTGGTGCTGGGAAAAAATGGATTTCCACATGCAGTTATATGAAGCAAGACCCCTACCTTACACCTTTCACAAAAATCCACACAAAATGTATTAAAGATCTAAATCTATGACACAATACCTTCAAATTATTAGAGAACATTGGGGAAACTCTGCAAGACATTGGAACAGGCAGAGTTGTTGGAAAAGACCCCAGAGGAATAGGCAATAAAAGCCAAAATTGACAAATGGGATTACCTCTAGTTGAGAAGCTTCTGTATTTTAAAAGAAACACTCAGTGAAGAGTCAAATGACAGAATAGGAGAAATTATTTGCAAACCATACAACTGATAAAGGATTAATAACCAAAAAAATATAAAGAGTTCAAGTAACTCAACACCAACAAAACAACCCAGTTGAGAAAAGGGCCAAGGACTTAAACAGACATTTTTCAGAAAAGGAATTCCAAATGGCCAACAGACACATTAAATAATGTTCAGGATCACTAGCTGTCAGGGTAATGCAAATTAAAGCCACAATGATGTTTCACCTCTCCCCAGTTAGAATGGCTTTTATACAGAAATCAACAAACAACAAATGCTGGTGAGGATGTGGGGAAAAGGTACGCTGATCTACTAGAAGTGGGTTTATTTTTTATTTTTTATTTTCATTTGAAAGGGACAGTGACAGAAAGAAGGGGAGAGAGAGAGAGACAGAGAGAGAGAGAGAGAGAGAGAGAGGTCTTTCTGATGTTGGTTTACTCTCCAAATGGCTGCAACTGCCATGCCAGAGCCAAGATGAAGCCAGGGTCCTGGAAATCCTTCCAACCCTCCGCATAGGTGGCAGGAGTCAAAGTACTTGGCACACTTTTTTCACTGCTCTCTTGAGGATCTTAGCAGTGAGCTGAACCAAAAGTGGAACAGCTGAAAATCCAACCTGTTCCAATACAGGAAACTAGCATTGTGAGTGGCAGCTTAATCTGCTGCACTACAACACCAGCCTCAGATTTCTAACAAATTACTCGACCCCTTTGGACCACAGTTTTTTGTTTTTTGGTTGTTTTGTTAGTAAGAGAAAGGGTAAAATAGATGAATCCAGTTGAAAAATTCCATAATTTTATGAATATTTTCCTAGTATCTGCTTGGGTTTCCAAAGAGTGTAATTGGTAAATATGTACACTTGTACTTACTATTTCCATCCCTGCAGCACTTGTGATCTTTTGCTGTGCCCACACTTGATTTTTAAATCTTATTCATCTCAAGATTTTAGGAAACTATTAACATGTTGGAGTTTTGATGCCAGAAAAGTATTGCTGCTAAGCTTTAAAACTAATTGTTAGTTAAGATTACTTCTGTTTTAAATAACTAAAGTATATTAGCATATGTTATGTAGTGGCCACTATTCTAAATGTATTAATTCACTGAATTTTGGCAGGTTTCTTAGGCAAGTAGCACTATTATCATCACTGAAAAATGAGAAAACTGAGGCACGGAAGATGAAGTAGTCACATAGTCATCAGGCGATATATAGTGCAGCTGAAATTCAGTCCTGGGAGTTGATTCTGAATCACTTCTGCCTGGTTTTCCCTCCTTTTATACTTTTCATTATGGAAATTAAAAAAACATATGAAAGTAGAAATAGCATTATAATAACTGCACATGTACCTATCAACCAACCTTAGTAATTATAAAATATTACAAATGCCTATAAATCCATTAGCTATTTTCTTCAAAAGGTAAATTTAATATATATATATCTTTCATCCATAAATACTTCACTAGATATCTTTAAAATATTCCCACCAATAGTATTTTCACTCCTCAAAAAATTAACAAATAATTATTTAATATAATCAATTATTCACCCAGAAATCAAACCTTACTAATTGTCTCATATATTTTTATAATCTATTCAAACCGGAATCCAAAAGTGCTTATACATTGCAAATGGTTGGCATGCCTTAAATTTCTTTTAAGCCACAGGTTTCTTGTCTCACTTTTTCCCTCCTTGCTAGATATTTGTGGAGGAAAAGGAGCTGTTTATTCTCTAGAAAAAATTCTTTAGGATTTTCCATAGTTTGGATTTGGCTTTGACAATCTGCGGTGTTACCAGCATACTCATCTGTACCCAGAGGTTTATATAAACCAGTAGTTTCAAATATTGTCAACTTGAGCCATCTATTATAAGATTTCCCTTCAGTTTTTCATTGAATTGGTATAGTATGTGTGGATGATCATTCACTACCTCCATTGTTTCATTAGAGTTTGCAAAAATGGTGATTTCTAATGATATTGTTACTTCGTATTTATTGGGTGGGATTCTGATTCAATAATAAACTGCTTATGAACTGCTTAGCTCAAAATAGAGTTAATATGTCTTTTTTTCTTCCTACCTTAACTATGTGGTTGACAAATGTGTCAACTTTTGTTTCTGAAGCAAAGTACTCTCTAAATTAGCTACAATAAGACATTTATTTAATTTAGGAAAAGGTGATCAATAAGATCTAGAGAATGTTGAAATACTATATGCCAGTCTTTAAACAACTAATCAGTTATTATAACATACAAAGGATGCTTAGCTTGGTTTTCAAATTAAAGTTTTGTCCTAAATTTTTGTTCTAATTTGAACTTTTTTACTCACTTATGCATTTATATGTTTAAGAAATGTATTAAGAACTCACTACATGCAAGATGCTCTGCTAATCATTGACTACAACACATCAAAGACTTTCCCAGTGTAATGGGAAAGGGGGAAACTAAACAATAATTCGAATGCTGCATGAACTCAGTGGCATATTACTATTCATACATCATCTACCTCACATATTTATTACATTCTTAGGTTATTCTTACACCATTCATGCATCATAGTGCCATGAGAGTGACACACAAAGAAATCCCAGGGGTTAATGGCTAATAAGGAGTCTGTTACAGATATTTTCCCCTTGGGATTCTCCATTTCTAAGTCCTGAGACACTTATGTAGCCAACACCAAACACTTAGCTGTTCATAGAACTCAAAAAATGAATAATTAGCTAAATTGGAGTAACTTTATTAAAACTTGGTATTTAATACTGTTTGTACTATTTTCTCAAAATAGCCAATGGTCAACAAAATATCACTTGATACTCACTGAAATGTGAAGGGGAACAGTGAAAGCTGGATGATTAAGTCACAGTGGTTGATATATGCCTTCTCAGAATTCTATGCAAGGAATGAGTAGCAGTTATACAGCTCTGCTGTTACACACTGGTTTATTGGCTGTCCAGGGAAAGATTGGCAATCGGAGGTTGTACAACAAGAAAGGATATGCAATTTTCTTATTGACTGGATATTTATTTGACCAATTATGTAATTACAAGTGATGTGCTCAGCTGATTTACTTAGGCAACATATTCAGAATTTATTCAGATAGAACCCAGTAGTTTGGGACCAAAATATCAATACTTTAACTATTGAAGATAAGATAGGATTTTTAAAAGAAGACTGAGCTGATACTACAGTTTAATTACAGAGTTCTACATACTTTTCTTATAGTTAAGAATTTCCTTCTCTCAGAGAAATAAATTGATGACGTGTTGTTAAGAATTGAGGAGAGCAAGGCAAAGCAATTCAACTGAATATGTACAAGAAAGAACTAAGAAATGCTTTACAAAGACAAATTTAAAAACAGAGCTATATTAAGGAACCACTTCTCAATTTCTTTTTTAAAGATTTACTTTATTTATTGAAAGGCAGAGTGACAGAGGGAGAGAGGGAGAGACAGGGGAAAAGATGTTCTATCAACTAGTTCATTCCCCAAATGGCCACAATGCCTGGGGCTGGGCCAGGCAGAACCTAGGAGCCGGGAACTCCATAAAGTTCTCCTTCATGAACTGCAGGGGCCATCCTCTGTAGCTTTTTCAGGCACATTATATTAGGGAGCTAAATCAGAAGCAGGCAGGACTCAAACTGGAGCTCTGAAATGGGATGCTGGCATTGCAGGCAGAAGCTTAACATTCCATGTCATAATGCTAACCCCTTCCTCAATTTCTAATGTTGACATATTTTTTTTTTTTACTTTCACACTTCAAGTGGAAGGAGCCGTAGTCTTGATCACTGACCAAGCATTGAATTCTTTAGTGCAAAATATTCTCAATGATCCTGACTCCATGTTGAAAATAACCCCCAAAATTATTTAACAAAGTCAACAAGTATTTCTGTTCCTAACAATGTGTAATTATGAGTTGGATTGTTGGATTTTTTTCTTCTACTATGGTAGACAAAGACAGGAAGAAAAGAAACATTGCATATGATTACCACATTTGATAGTATAGCTGTAGAATATTGTCATCATTTGATAAATTCTATTGACTATGCTGCTGTAAGGAATGAGTACAAGAACTGTAATATTGAAAGAGTAATCTTGAAAATAAGCAAGTCAGTTTCCACCACTATCAACACTAACATCAACAATCTTTGTCCTAATTTATCCACACTGCCAGATAAAACTGTCCCTCTGACAGTCACTCAAAGCAGCTTCATGACTTTTCTAATCACTATCAAATGTTACTTTTAGTCTTTAAATTTAGTTCAGTAATTATTTTGTCTAATTAAAATGTAAAAATAGGGGTTGACATTGTGGTGTATTAAGCTAAGCCTCCACCTGTGGTGCTGGCATCTGATATGGACTCCAGTTCATGTCCCAGCTGTTCCTCTTCAGATCCAGCTCCCTGCAAATGGCCTGGGAAAGCAGTAGAAGATGGTCCAAGTGCTTGGGCCCCTGTACCCACATGGGAGACCTGGAAGAAGCTCCTACCTCCTAGATTCAGATTGGCTCAGCCACAGTTAAAAAATAGTCAAGTAAAGATAAAAACATCAAAGGCAAAATTTTAATTTTCTTCCCTGCCAAGAATAACAGGAAGACACTTGCACGTCAATCAAAGCATAAAAGCAGTACAAATAAACTGTTTGCTTTTATGCCAAGTTTTAATCAGTCATAGAATCTCCCTGCCTTTTTTATTTCTTTGGTATATCTGGAAAGTATATATTTATTTTGAGATGCTGAGGACTGATTATGTCCTCAGTTGCATGCCTGCCTTGCCCAATCTGCTCTTTAGGACTTATATCGCATCCACAAAAAGAATTCTATTTCTGCCTCAATACAATCAGTTGAAGATAGAGGAAAAAATAATTAAGAACAGGGGCTGGCATTGTGACATAGCATGTAAAGTCACCACCTGTGACAACAGCATCTAAGTTTTAGCTGCTCCACTTCTGATCTAGCTCTTTGCTAATGGCCTGGGAAAACAATGAAAGATGGCCCAAATACTTGGTCCATTGCCACCCACATGGGAGACCTGGTTTCCATCTGGCCCAGTCATAGCCAGTGTGGCCATTTGGGGAGTGAACCAGTGGAAGAAAAATCTCTCTCTCCATCTTTCCTCTCTCTGTAACTCTTTCAAGCAAGTAAATAAATCTTTTTTTAAAAATTAAGAACAAAATATCAAGGACAAAAATGGTGAACAGGTGAGGCATCATTATCTGTTTAGTGCCCAGTTAGATAATCTTTCTGTGCCATCTATGACCATCCCAATACAGTACATTGTAGGAGGATATTTCAAAAAGTTTGTGGGGGCTGGCTCTGTGGCGTAGCGGGTAAGGCAGCCATCTGCATTACTGACATCCCAAATGGGTGCTGGTTCGAGTCCTGGCTGCTCCACTTCTGATCCAGCTCTCTGCTATGGCCTGGGAAAGCAGTAGAAGATGTCCCAAATCCTTGGGCCCCTGCACCCACTTGGGAGACCCAGAAGAGGCTCCTGGCTTCAGATTGGTGCAGCTCCAGCTGCTGAGGCCAATTGGAGAGTGAACCAGTGGATGGAAGACCTCTCTCTTTCTGTCTCTCCTTCTCTGTTTTTGTGACTCTGACTTTCAAATAAATAAATAAATCTTTTTTTAAAAGTTTGTGGAAAATATAATTTAAAAATATGTATTTTGTTGCATTTTTTTAAATCGGTGCATACCTTTTTTGTAAGATACACTCTTCAAAGATTTATTTATTTACTATTTGAAAGGCAGAGTCACAGAGAGTTAGAGGCAGAGAGAGAGAGAAATCTTCCATCTATTGATTCACTCTCCAATTGGCCAAAATTGCCAGAGCTTGGCTGATCCGAAGCCGGGAGAGAGGAGCTTTTTCTGGGTCTCACCTGTGGATGCAGGGGCCCAAGGACTTGGGCCATCCTCTACTGCCCTCTCAGGCCATAGCAGAGAGCTGGAAAGGAAGTGGAGCATCCAGGACTCAAACCAGCACCACATGGGATGCCGGCACTGCAAGCAGAGGCTTTACCCACTAAGCCACAGCAATGACCCCTCTTCATGAACTCTTTGAGGACCATTCATACATATATAGGGAAGTCAAGATATGGTCTTGTATTCTTGCATTAATTTTTTAGAATTAATTTTAACTTGGATTATTTCTTACTCTTAGTTGCTGAGTCATTGCAACTGAATAGATATAAGATGTGAACAGATTAATGAAATGCACTAAAGTCGGTAGGACTCAGAAAACTGATCCAAATAAGTTATCAAAAGGAAAAGAACTTTAAAACAGGTGATAGCAAATGAGCCACAAAGGCAAGAAACTGAAGGTCTAAGAGATGAGGGATGAGAACCTGGTCAACTGCGTAAGTAGGAGAATGGGAGGTAGTTAGAGAAAATACTGGCAATGGAAAGCTATCCTCTGGCTGGACTTTTATTTCTCACACTACATGGAGATGAACCAAGGATAGAGCAACCAACTGCATTCAGTTAAATTGAATGGAGCTGTTCTCACTTGACACGAATTTATTGAATTAGATTAAAAGGAATTGGGTTGGCTTGCATGATTTCTATTTAGAAATGGTAATTTTATATGTACACACATACAACCATAAAATCCAGGTAACACCATGATTGTAATAAATTATTTTGTGTTACTTAGGTTTGGAATGGACACTAAAAATTTTTTTGTGAAAGATTTATTTACAGGGGTCAGCACTGTGGTATAGCAAGTAAAGCTGCCACCTGCAAAGCCTGTATCTCTCCTGGGTGCTGATTCTTGTTCTGGCTGCTCCACTTCTGATCCAGCTCTCTGCTGATGTGCCTGGGAAGGCAACAGAAAATGGCCCAAGTACTTACAGCGAGACAGAGATTTTCCATCTGCTGGTTTATTCCCCAAATGGCCACAAGGCCAGAGCTGGATCAGCCCGAAGCCAGGAGACTGGAGCTCCATCCAGGTCTCCCTTGTGGGTGGCAGAGGCCTAAGTACTATGCCATCCCCTGCTGATTTCCCAGGTACATTATTAAGGAGCTAGATTGGAAACAGAACAGCCAGGACACAAACCTGTGCTCACATGGGATTCTGGCCTTGTAAGCTGTAGCTTAACCTGCCATGCCACATACCAGACCTGGCATTAAAAACTTCTACAATCTATCTGATTGACCTTCAGGATCAGATGCAAGCTATCCCAATGTTACAACAACTTGTTTTCAATAAAGACATCCACAGCCACACACACACACATACAAACAGACTTTGGGTCTTTTGAAAATAATTTTTGTTCATTTTTTAGGTATTTTGAGAGCAAAAGCCTATGTTCCTGTTTCTTTCTACTTGTGTTAACATGGAAATTTCCAAGTAGTACTTTATGATAAAAAAATAAAATATGAACCCAAATATGAGATGAGTTGAAAGGGTGAGAAGAAAAAAGTTGTTATAGCATTGGTTAAATAGATTGTGAACCAAAATAACAACACTAGAGATTTTATAAATAAATTAGAAAGGCAAAGGAAAGCAATAAACATGGATAAAAACTGGCTTAACAGCACAATGAGAAATGGAAACGGACACACTCAACAATTTGAGTAGTTGGGAGACATGATAGTTGTGAAAGAGAAAGATAACGTAGGATGAAGGTAATTGGTACCCATGAAGTCAAGAACTGCCACAATATAAAGATATAATACAAAAAAATATTTCCCTGACAAGAAGAATGAATTCAGTTTACTGCTTGAGAAGGAATTCTGCATATTAAGAGATAATAGCTCTTGCCCCTTCTCTCCTGCTCTCTCTTGGTTCCTCGCTCCAGTCTCCTCCTCTGGTCTTGGCTTTGCTCTCCTCTCTCCTCTTCTCTGCTTTATCTTCTCTCCTTGCTAGCTCTTCTCCTCTCTGTCTTTCTCTCTTACAGTCTCCCTCCCTTTTTCCTTCGCCGCCCCTTCACTCCGGTCTGCAGGGTGTCCCCCAATAAACCCTTTCCCTTACTCCGGTGTCCAGTGTGCTTTGTGACGGCTAACATTAAGATATAACATTGGTGCCATGACTCGGATAGCTTCATATTGGTAATCCAGCATCCCCCAGTGCTCTGGGGTCCTGGATTTTTGCTGGTCGCGAAGCACATCTCCGGAACTCTTTCCAAGCCACCGAACGCTCCGTGACCTCCATCCAGACATCGGCCTTCCCTCTCAAATTGGCCCCAGTCCTCAAAAGCAGCCCCTCTATGATGGTGCATTTGGCCCTGAGGGATTGGAAGTTGGAGTAGTTTGACCCTGATAACATCTTTATCACTTCTGTGAGCATTCAGGAAAATGGAAGGGGATTCCATATGTTCAAGCCTTTTCCTATCTTCGAACTAAACCTCCCCTGTGTACTTCTGGTCTCCAAGATTCACACTAGGGGGCAGAGGCCTGAACAAAAATCCTTCCTTCTGCCCTGATCCTGTTATCCTGCAGATAAACTTCCTTATTGCTCCAATCTACAGGCACCGGCTCAGCCGCCTCCTGAGGCCTCAGCGGCCATTATCTCCCACGCAGCAGAATCCACCATTGGCTCCGGCCTATGTGTCCTCACCTCCCCACTCCTGCCGAATTCCAGGGGGCGGTGTCAACCTTTTCTGTCCTATCTGAAGCCCCTGGCTCAACTATTCCTCAAAGCCACTCTCATGCCCACATGTACTTCCTCCCTAGCTCCTATCCCCACTCACTGTATCTCCCCCTCCCACCTAGGAATTCTTTATCTCAGAGCCCCAAGTCTACTATCTCTGTCTTATCGGTTTGGGAATGGTCTCCATGGTTTTCAACTGGTCTTTTGTCCCTCTCTTGTCCCAGTCTTACCATAAGAATAGCAAGGGAATGGTAGTCCCATCCTTTTGGGCTCCCTGCTTATTGAGAAACAAATTAGGTGTCCCACCCTTCTGATAGCTCTTTGTTTTATCATGCAGATAGGAGAATCAGGTTTCCCTGCAGGGACCTGGCCCACTGTAACTAATCTTTCTTTAAATCTAAAAATACCACTACCTTTAAAAGTATTGCTTTGTAAAATGCTTAACTTATTTTGCAATTTATTTTAACAGGTTTATGGGTAATCAGTACTCAATGAAACAGCAATGGGTAATTAGTACTTAGATGAATGCAATTTTAATTTCAATTAAATTCAGATAAAAATATATCAGCATCCTAAGTCATTTAGGTGTAACTGCTAATATAAATTGGGTAAAACTTTTGTATACTCAACATGTTATATCCTATAAAAAACTATTTGGGTTAGTTTATAAACTGTCTATGAAAATAGTTCAACACTATTTAAAGTAACTCAGGCTGAAATTTGATGTGTTACCTTAATCTTACTCTAAAAATTTTTAATGGGTTATTTCTTTTTTTTTTTAAAACTTTTATTTAATGAATATAAATTTCCAAAGTACGACTTATGGATTACAATGGCTTCCCCCCAATACCGTCCCTCCCACCCACAACCCTCCCCTTTCCCACTCCCTCTCCCCTTCCATTCACATCAAGATTCATTTTCGATTATCTTAATATACAGAAGATCAGCTTAGTATACATTAAGTATGGATTTCAACAGTTTGCTCCCACACAGAAACATAAAGTGAAAAATAATAGATGATTTTTTTTTAAATGATGATGAAATCAGAGCAGACCTATTGTCATGTTTAATCCCAGTGAGAGTCAAGTTGGGAATTGATAATTTCTTTTTTTTTTTTTTTTTTTTTTTTTACAGAGGATCAGTTTAGTATGCATTAAGTAAGGATTTCAACAGTTTGCACCCCCATAGAAACACAAAGTGAAATATATTGTTTGAGTACTCGTTATAGCATTAAATCTCAATGCACAGCACATTAAGGACAGAGATCCTACATGAGGAGTAAGTGCACAGTGACTCCTGTTGTTGACTTTACCAATTGACACTCCTGTCTATGGCATCAGTAATCTCCCTCTGCTCCAGTCATGAGTTTCCAAGGCTATGGAAGCCCTCTGAGTTCTCCGACTCTTATCTTGTTTAGACAAGGTCATAGTCAAAGTGGAGGTTCTCTCCTCCCTTCAGAGAAAGGTACCTCCTTCTTTGATGACCTGTTTTTCCACTGGGATCTCACTCACAGAGATCTTTTGCCAGAGTGTCTTGGCTTTCCATGCCTGAAATACTCTCATGGGCTTTTCAGCCAGATCCGAATGCCTTTAGGGCTGATTCTGAGGCCAGAGTGCTACTTAGGACATCTGCCATTCTATGAGTCTGCTGAGTATCTCACTTCCCATGTTGGATCACTCTCCCCTTTATTTACTCCATTGGTTAGCGTTAGCAGGTACTAGACTTGTCTATGTGCTCCCTTTGACTCCCAGTCCCTCCACCATGACCAACTGTGAACTGAAATTGATCACCTGGAACAGTGAGATGGCATTGGTACATGCCACCTCGATGGGATTGAATTGGAATCCCCTGGTATGCTTCCAACTCCACCACGTGGGGCAAGTCAGCCTGAGCATGTCCCAAATTATACATCTCTTCCCTCTCCCATTCCCACTCCCATGTTCAACAGGGATCACATTGCAGTTAATTTTCAACACTTAAGAATAACTGTGCATCAATTACAGAACTAAATCAGTCATATTAAGTAGAACAGATAAAAAAAACTACTAAGAGGGATAATGTATTAAGTTGTTCATTAACAGTCAGGGCTATGCTGATCTAGCCACCATTTCCCATACTGTCCACCTCACTCCAACAGGTTTCCCTCTTGGTGTTCAGTCAGTTGTCACCGATCAGGGAGAACATATGGTATTTGTCCCTTTGGGACTGGCTTATTTCACTCAGCATGATGTTTTCCAGATTCCTCCATTTTGTTGCAAATGACTGGATTTCGTTGTTTCTTACTGCAGTATAGTATTCTAAAGAGTACATATCCCATAATTTCTTTATCCAGTCTATCGATGATGGGCATTTAGGTTGGTTCCAGGTCTTAGCTATTGTGAATTGAGCTGCAATAAACATTAGGGTGCAGACCTCTTTTTTGTTTGCCAATTTAAATTCCTTTGGGTAAATTCCAAGGAGTGGGATGGCTGGGTCGAACGGTAGGGTTATCTTCAGGTTTCTGAGGAATCTCCAGACTGATTTCCATAGTGGCTTGACCAGTTTGCATTCCCACCAACAGTGGGTTAGTGTCCCTTTTTCCCCACATCCTCGCCAGCATCTGTTGTTGGTAGATTTCTGCATGTGAGCCATTCTAACCGGGGTGAGGTGAAACCTCATTGTGGTTTTGATTTGCATTTCCCTGATTGCTAATGACCTTGAACATTTTTTCATGTGCCTGTTGGCCATTTGGATTTCCTCTTTGAAAAATGTCTGTTGAGGTCCTTGGCCCATCTCTTAAGTGGGTTGTTTGTTTTGATGTTGTGGAGTTTCTTGATCTCTTTGTAGATTCTGGTTATTAACCCTTTATCTGTTGCATAGTTTGCAAATATTTTTTCCCATTCTGTCGGCTGTCTCTTCACTCTCCTGACTGTTTCTTTTGCAGTACAGAAACTTCTCAATTTGATGCAATCCCAATAGTTGATTTTGGCTTTGACTGCCTGTGCCTCCCGGGTCTTTTCCAGAAAGTCTTTGCCTGTGCCAATATCTAGAAGGGTTTCTCCAATGTTCTCTAGTAACTTAATGGTGTCAGGTCGTAGATTTAGGTCTTTAATCCATGTTGAGTGGATTTTTGTGTAAGGTGTAAGGTAGGGGTCTTGCTTCATGATTCTGCACGTGGACATCCAATTTTCCCAGCACCATTTATTGAATAGACTGTCCTTGCTCCAGGAATTAGTTTTAGATCCTTGATAAAATATAAGTTGGCTGTAGATGTTTGGGTTGATTTCTGGTGTTTCAATTCTGTTCCATTGGTCTATCCATCTGTTTCTGTACCAGTACCATGCTGTTTTGATTACAACTGCCCTGTAGTATGTCCTGAAATCTGGTATTGTGATGCCTCCAGCTTTGTTTTTGTTGTACAAGATTGCTTTAGCTATTCGAGGTCTCTTGTGCCTCCATATAAATTTCAGCACCATTTTTTCCAGATCTGAGAAGAAGGTCTTCGGTATCTTGATTGGTATTGCATTGAATCTGTAAATTGCTTTTGGGAAAATGGACATTTTGATGATGTTGATTCTTCCAATCCATGAGCATGGAAGATTTTTCCATTTCTTGGTATCCTCTTCTATTTCTTTCTTTAAGGTTTTGTAATTTTCATCGTAGAGATCTTTAACGTCCTTGGTTAAGTTTATTCCAAGGTATTTGATTGTTTTTGTAGCTATTGTGAATGGGATTGATCTTAGAAGTTCTTTATCAGCCATGGCATTGTCTGTGTATACAAAGGCTGTTGAATTTTGTGCATTGATTTTATACCCTGCTACTTTGCCAAAATCTTCTATGAGTTCCAATAGTCTCTTTGTAGAGTTCTTTGGGTCCCATAAATACAGAATCATGTCATCTGCAAAGAGGGATAGTTTGAGTTCTTCCTTCCCAATTTGTATCCCTTTAATTTCTTTTTCTTGCCTAATAGCTCTGGCTAGAACCTCCAGAACTATATTGAATAGCAGTGGTGAGAGTGGGCATCCCTGTCTGGTACCAGATCTCAGTGGAAATGCTTCCAACTTTTCCCCATTCAATAGGATGTTGGCTGTGGGTTTTTCATAGATTGCTTTGATTGTATTGAGGAATGTTCCTTCCAAACCCAGTTTGCTTAGAGTTTTCATCATGAACGGGTGTTGTATTTTATCAAATGCTTTCTCTGTGTCTATTGAGATAATCATATGGTTTTTCTTCTGCAGTCTGTTAATGTGGTGTATCACATTGATTGTCTTGCGCACATTAAACCATCCCTGCATACCAGGGATAAATCCCACTTGGTCTGGGTGGATGATCTTTCTGATGTGTTGTTGCATTCTATTGCCGAGAATTTTATTGAGGATTTTTGCATCTATGTTCATCAGGGATATTGGTCTGTAATTCTCTTTCAGTGCTGCATCTTTCTCTGGCTTAGGGATTAAGGTGATGCTGGCTTCATAGAAAGAATTTGGGAGGATTCCCTCTTCTTCGATTGTTCTGAATAGTTTGAGAAGAATGGAGTTAGTTCTTCTTTAAATGTCTGGTATAATTCAGCAGTGAATCCATCTGGTCCTGGGCTTACTTTGTTGGGAGGGCCTTAATTACTGTTTCAATTTCTGTCTCAGTTATGGGTCTGTTTAGGTTTTCGATGTCTTCCTGGTTCAATTTAGGTAGGTTGCATGTGTCCAGGAATCTATCCATTTCTGATAGGTTTCCCTGTTTGCTGGCATACAAGTCCTTGTAGTAATTTCTGATGATTCTTTTTATTTCTGTGGTGTCTGTTGTTACATTTCCTTTTTCATCTCTGATTTTATTGATTTGGGTCTTTTCTCTTCTTTTTTTAGTTAGTTGGGCCAATGGGGTGTCAATTTTGTTTATTTTTTCAAAAAACCAGCTCCTCATTTGGCTGATTTTTTGTAATGTTTTTCTTGATTCAATCCTGTTGATTTCTTCTCTGATTTTAATTATTTCTCTTCTCCTACTAGATTTGGGTCTGGTTTGCTGTAGGTTTTCTAGATCCTTGAGGTGAATTGAAAGCTCATCTAGTTGGTGCCTTTCCAATTTCTTGATGTAGGCACCTATTGCTATAAACTTTCCTCTTAACACTGCTTTTGCTGTATCCCATAAGTTTTGGTATGTTGTGCTGTTATCCTCATTTACTTCCAGAAAGTTTTTGATTTCTCTTTTGATTTCTTCTATGACCCATTGTTCATTCAGGAGCATGTTGTTCAATCTCCATGTGTTTGTGTATGCTCTAGGGATTCCTGAGTTGCTAATTTCCAACTTCATTCCTTTATGGTCTGTGAAGCTGCATGGTATGATTCTAATTCTTTTGAATTTGCTGAGACTTGCTTTATGGCCTAGTATGTGGTCAATCCTAGAGAAGGTTCCATGTACTGCTGAGAAGAATGTAAACTCTTTAGCTGTTGGATTGAATGTTCTGTATATATCTGTTAGATCCATTTGGGCTATAGTGTCATTTAAATCTACTGTATCCTTGTTGATCTTCTGTCCTATTGATCTATCTATTTCTGAGAGTGGAGTATTGAAGTCCCCCAGTACTATTGTATTGGGGTCTAAGTCTCCCTTTAAGTCCGTTAATAAATCTTTTAGATAAACTGGTGCCCTGTAGTTAGGTGCATATACATTGATAGTTGTTATATCTTCCTGTTGAATTGATCCCTTAATCATGATATAGTGTCCCTCTTTGTCTCTCTTAACAGTTTTTGTGTTAAAGTTTATGTTGTCCGATATTAAGATGGCTACGCCCGCTCTTTTTTCATTTCTGTTGGCATGGTATATCTTTTTCCAGCCTTTCACTTTCAGTCTGTATGGATCTTTGTTGGAAAGATGTGTTTCTTGTAAGCAGCAAATAGATGGGTTTTGTTCCTTAACCCAATCAGCCAATCGGTGTCTTTTAACTGGACAGTTCAGGCCATTCACGTTCAATGTGACTAATGATAAGTGGTAACTTTGCCCTGCCATTTGTCAAAGATAAGTTCTAATATATGCTTTGAATTCCCTGTGATCTTTTGCTGTTAGCTTTCCTTCCTTGGTTTCCTTCCTTTACCTTCTTTCATATTGATGACCGTGTTTCTGTGTTTCTGTGTGTAACACATCTTTAAGCATCTTTTGCAGGGCTGGACGAGTGGCAACAAATTTCAAAATTAAATCAAGGACATTGGCAGATGAAAAACATTACAAGTATACTAATCTGTTTGCCCTCAGGCAAAGTTTTAAAAGGGCCAGTTCCTGAACACGTGCTCTCTTGCCCCTTCTCTCCTGCTCTCTCTTTGGTTCCTCCTTCCAGCCTCCTTCTCTGGTCTCTTGGCTTTGCTCTCCTCTCTCCTCTTCTCTGCTTCATCTTTTTTCCTTGCTAGCTCTTCTTCTCTCTGTCTTTCTTACAGTCTCCCTCCCTTTTTCCTTCGCCGCCCCTTCACTCCAGTCTGCAGGGTGTCCCCCAATAAACCCTTTCCCTTAAAAAAAAGAGATAATAATTCAAAATTATTGCTGTCTAGAAAAATATTTTTTAAAAAAACATGACACGCTGTCAAGATGAAAACTAAGCAAATTAGGTTTTGAAGGAACATTCCTTAACACAATCAAGGCAATCTGTGACAAATCCATGGTCAATATCATACTGAATGGGGAAAAATTGGAAACATTCCTACTGAGATCAGGTACCAGACAGCAATACCCACTCTCATCATTGCTATTCAATACAGACCTGAAAGTTCAAGCCAGAGCCATTAAGCAAGAAAAAGAAATCAAATGGATAGAAATTTGGAAGGAGGAAGTCAAATTATCCCTGTTTACAGACAACATAATTCTATAATTAGATCCAAAAGACTGCACTAAGAGACCATTGGAACTCATGGAAGAGTTTGGTAAAGTAGCAGGATATAAAATCAATACACAGAAATCATCAGCCTTTGTATACACCGGCAATGCCACGACTGAGGAAGAACTTCTAAGATCAATCCCATTCACAATAGCTACAAAAACAGTCAAACATCAGAACAAATTTAACCAAGGTTTTCACAGATCTCTATAATGAGAATCACAAAGCATTAAAGAAATAGAAGAAGATACAAAAAATGAAAAAATCTTCCATGATCATGGATTGGAAGAATCAATATTGTCAAAATATCCAGAATACCAAATACATGCTTCTCAGACCTAGAAAAGTGATGCTGAAAATTCACACAGAGACACAAGAGACCTCTAATAGCTAAAGCAATCTTGTACAACAAAAACAAACCAGAGGCGTCACAATACCAGATTTCAAGACATATTACAATGCAGTTATAATCAAAACAGCCTGGTACTGGTACAAAAACAGATGGATGGACCAATGGAACAGAATAGAAACACCAGAAATCATTCCAAACATATACATCCAACATATATTTACCAAGGAGCTAAAACCAATCCCTGGAGCAAGGACAGTCTCTTAGATGGGAGCAACAGTATGAAATGGGACAGCAGCGGGGGTGGGAGGGTGGGTGTTGTGGGAAGAACCACTTTATACCAAAAGTTGTACCTAAGAAAATTGCTTTCATTACATAAAAGCTTTTTTAAAAAGGGTGACATCAACAGGTTTCCTTTTTTGTGGTTGGTTAGTTGTCACCAATCACGGAGAACATATGATATTTGTCCCTTTGGGACTGGCTTACTTCACTCAGCATGATGTTTTCCAGATTCCTCCATTTTGTTGCAAATGACCAGATTTCATTGTTTTTTACTGCTGTATAGTATTCTAAAGAGTACATGTCCCATAATTTCTTTATCCAGTCTACTGTTGATGGGCATTTGGGTTGATTCCAGGTTTTAGCTATTATGAATTGAGCTGCAATAAACATTAATGTGCAGACTGCTTTTTTGTTTGCCAATTTAATTTTTCTTTGGGTAAATTCCAAGGAGTGGGATGGCTGGGTTGTATGGTAGGGTTATATTCAGGTTTCTGAGGAATCTCCAAAGAGAGGGAGGAGATGTACAATTTGGAACATGCTCAATAGAACTTGCCCCAAATGGTGGAGTTAGAAATGTGCCAGGGGATTCCAATTCAATACCATCAAGATTGCATGTACCAATGCCATCTCACTAGTCCAAGTGATCAATTGCTGTTCACAATTGATCACACTGATAGCTCTAAGAGTCAAAGGGATCACATAAACAAGACTAGTGTCTGCTAATACTAACTGATAGAATAAGAAAAGGGAGAGAACAGTCCAACATGAGAATTGGGATACACAGCAGACTCATAGAATGGCAGATGTCCTAAACAGCACTCTGGCCTCAGAATCAGCCCTTAAGGCATTTGGATCTGGCTGAAGAGCCCATGAGAGTATTTTAGGCATGGAAAGCCAAAACACGCTGCCAGAAAAAAAAAAAAAAAAAAAAAAAAACTAAATGAAAGATCTCTGTGAGTGAGATCCCAGTAGAAAGAATGGGGCCATCAAAGAAGGAGGTACCTTTCTCTGAAGGGAGGAGAGAACTTCCACTTTGACTATGACCTTGTCTAAATAAGATTGAAGTCAGCAAACTCAAGAGACTTCCATAGCCTTGGAAACTCATGACTAGAGCCTCAGGTGATCACTGACGCCATAAACAAGAATGTCAAATTGTTAAGTCAACAACAGGAGTCACTGTGTACTTACTCCTCATGTGGGATCTCTGTCCTTAATGTGTTGTCCAATGTGAATTAATGCTATAACTAGTACTCAAACAGTATTTACACTTTATGTTCTGTGTGGGTGCAAACTGATGAAATCTTTACTTAATATGTACTAAATCGATCTTCTGTATATAAAGATAATTGAAAATGATTCTTGATGTGAATGGAATGGGAGAGGGAGCGTGAGATGGGAGGGTTGCGTGTGGGAGGGAAGTTATGGGGGAGAAAAAGTCATTGTAATCCATAAACTGTACTTTGGAAATTATATTTACTGAATAAAAGTTTTTTTAAAAAAGTAAAAAAAAATAAAAAGGTGACATCAATTTAATTATCTTAATATATATTTATTTTGACTTTGTGTTTTTTTTGAAAAGTAATAGCTCTGGTACATAAGCAATTTTTATCTTGAGTTTCGCAATTCATTTCTGTCATTTTTTAAAGTAAAATTAAATACTACATAGTTTGCTTTTTTTGTTTTTTAATATAAATTTATCTATTTATTTACTTATTTATATACTTATTGATACAGAGAACATATCTCATGTATTTCATATATACAGTTTTAAGAACATAACAATGCTTTCTATCCCGTTTGTTCTCCCCCTGCCTTCCTCTCTTATTTTTATTCTATTTTTCTCAGTAACATGCTTTCAATTTATTTTATAATCACAAGCTTAATCCTCTGCTAAATGAAGAACTCAACAAGCATAAATTAGAAAGACCACTGTTCTTCAGGATTATAGACAAAGGCTATAAGCAGTAATCACTTCTCAAGATGTCAATATCATTCTTATTCATCACTTTTTGGTACTCTACATATTAGCCACCACCTATCAGAGAAGACATGTGATATTTGTCTTTTGGGGATTGGCCTAATTCCCTTATTTCAATTTTATTTAGGTTTAACAAATTTCATATATTTCATATATACAGATTTAGGAACAGAGTAATATTTTCTACCCTACAATTCCTCCTACCCATGCTCCCACCCTTCTTCCTCCTCCCTCTCTTATTTCCACTCTTAATTTTACAGAGATCTATTTTCACTCACAAGATTAACCCTGTACTAAGTAAAGAGTTCAATAAATTGTATGAAGAAAAAAAACACTGTTCCTCAACAGTAGAGACAAGGGCTGTAAACAATCATTGAATCTCAAAACAGCAATTTCACTTCAGTACATTATATTTTAGGTACTCTATCAGTTTATTTTAAATGCCATGGTATATCATCCAATCCTTATAAAATTAATTCTATTTATCCTACTTTCTGACACTCTCTATGGCTTTATTGTTTGAAATTTTATGAATTTCTGATATCCTAGGGTTAATTTTTCTTTAGCTTGTTTCCATAAAAGAATCACATTAGGTATATTCTAACAAAATATAAAACTCAGCATTTTCATTATTTTGTTGTAAATAAATTTATATTTTTATAATTTTTCCTTAAACCATGAATTATTTAAAGGTGTTTTTAAAATTTTATACATGTGTAGTATTTTATTTTTCCTATTGTTATTGATTTGTCATTTAAATTTACACTACCACACAAAATTTTATTCATTTTATGTTTTCGGAAAAAATGTATATTTTCCATGAAAGAGAAAAAGTGAATGCGATAGATAAAGGGTGAAACTATGGATGCTAGATCAAGCTTGGTAATGTGTTCAAATATTCTATTCCCTTGCTTATTGTTATGTACTTTGATGAGAGATGCAGCTTGAAAATTTTCCATATGTACTATAAATCATGCTTTTAGTCAATACATGTTTTATGTTATAATTTCCTTTTGATATGTTGCTCTTCATGTTGTTATATCATGTCATAGTTTATTCATATTAACTATTTTGCTCTAAATTTTTATGTTATCTATTGTCTATAAAATAAGCTTTACTTATCTTTTTTTTTCAAAACTTCATTTCCGATCTATTCTAGTGTGTGTCATAAGCAGTAGCTAGCTGGATTTTATTTTTTTTAATTCAAAATGGTAGAGATAGAAAGAATGAGTGAAAAAGAGCTCTTACTTGCTGATTCACTCCTCTAATGCCCACAATAATTGGGGCTGGACCAGGCTCAAATTGGGAGCCAGCACTCAGTGCAGGGCTCTCATGTGGATGGCTGGAGTCCCATTACTTGGGCCGTCACTACTGCCTCTAAGAATGTGCATTAGCAGCGAGCTGAGTTAAAAGCCAAGTTAAACCCTGGAACTCTGATAAGGAATGCATGCATCTTAACCATTAGGCTAAACATCTGCTTTGTATTCAAACTGTTAATTTATATGTTTTAACAGGTGAATTAAATGCATTTACACTTACTCTATTAAAATGTGAATTTATTTCTCTTGTTTGTACTTTTCTGTTTATCTCATTTTTGCTTCATTTTCTCTTATCCTATTTTCTGTTGAACTATAATAGAGTTCAATGTACTCCTCTTTTTCTTTTGTTACTTCATAAACTATGTTTTTGATTCATTTAATGCTTACTCTTAGCTTTTTATAGAACATAATTAGGTGTAAATTTTTAATAATTCATAAAGTTATTCACCACTTATATCCAATTGTTTTTTATTATTTTATTTTTAGTTTTAAAATGTCATTTGTTTAGTTTTTGAGATAACAAAACATGGGATGATAATACTCTTTTACATCCCATCAAAAAAAAACCTCCTACTTTTTAGTTTTACCATTTTTAGCTCAAACAATTAGTCAGTTTTTTTGATAATCACATTAGCACTTTACTAGCATGATTTATTAATTTCTCTACTCACTATTGTTTCTTGTGTCCGATGCTTTACTTATGAGTTCTGTTTTCTTCTAGGCTTCCTGAACATGCACAGGGCCTTGAGCAGGAAATTAAATTCACCTACTGTATCTAAATATCTAAGTTATACATTATGCCCACAAATTGCTAATAAATAACATTATATTCTTCTACTTGAAAAACATATCTTCGTGGAGGTGGCATAGTGGTGTAGCAGGTTAAGATGCTGTCTTCAGGGCCAGCGCTGTGGCGCAGCAGGTTACAGCCCTGGCCTGAAGTGCTGGCATCCCATATGGGTGCTGGTTCTAGTCCTGGCTGCTCCTCTTCCTATCCAGCTCTCTGCTATGACCTGGGAAAGCAGTAGAAGATGGCCCAAGTCCTTAGACCCCTGCACCCACGTGGGAGACCTGGAAGAAGCTCCTGGCTCCTGGCTTCAGATCGGCACAGCTCCAGCTGTTGCAGCCATCTGGGAAGTGAACCATTGGATGGAAGACCTCTCTCTCTGTCTCTACCTCTCTCTGTAACTTTACCTTTCAAAAAAATAAATAAATAAAAAACAAAAAAAGAAGAGATGATGTCTTCAGTACCTGCTTTATGGGTGCAAGTTTGAGTCTTGGCTGTTTCACTTTAGATCCAGCTCTCTGCTAAACCACCTGGGAAAGCAGTGGAAGATGGCCCAAGTGCTTGAGCCCCTGCACTTATGTGGGAGATCTGGAAGAAGCTCTTGGTTTCACCCTGGCCCAGCCCCAGCTGTTATGGCCATTTTGGAAGTGAACGAGCAGATGGAAGATATCTCTCCCTAACTCTGTGTGTGTGTATTTGTGTGTGTGTGTGTCTCTGTAACTCTGCCTTTCAAATAAAAGAAAATAAATCTTTAATATATATATATACTTCCCTAAAAATCTGAAAAGTAAACTTCAAATTTAGATGACTTGGATATAAATATCCAAGCCAGAAAGCCATAACTTGGGAAGAGTGGTTCCCTAGCCCACACTCTAGCTAGCATCCATTCTGTTCTAACTCTGGCTCTGTTGTACACAATCAGAGTTCTCCCACAGATGCCTATAGTTCTTCCCAATGATATACCCAAACTCTAACTACAAGCCCTGCAAACTGCTACCCCTTAGCTACCTCTTGGGCCTAGAAGTATGACCAGTGGCAGGTGAACAGACTGAGGAAAGGAACTCTATGCAGATTCAGAGCTGTCATGACAGAAACCTCTATACCAGAGTTTAGAAGGAGAGGCAGTTTCCAAGTAAGCATATTCCCTTAGTTTTGTAGATTCTACCTGTAGGTCAAGGTACAATAAAAAAGAGTAGAGAGGATAGCTACAAAACAGGGCAGGGGGAAGAGGAGTCAGCAGATCTGTCTGGCTGGCTCTAAAAATAGTTTATTTCTAATTATCGTTCCTTAGCATTCTGAATATCTGATGACTTTCTGACACCTACTATTCCTGATTAAAAACTGCTTTTAATCTCATTGTCATTCCTTCATAGCTACTTGACATTTCTTGAGTCTGGGTGGAGGAGCTGGTGGGGGCCAAGGTGTCCACTTAACTCGGTGAACATTGGGCACGTGGCCTTCCTACCCTTTCCCTACTAGGTGCCTAGCTCAGGGGTGGAGCCATGCTCTCTTTGGACAGAGAGGCCCCCAGAGCAAAAGTGGGTCATGCCACAAGGGTGAGAATCATGAGATTGTACTAAAAGCCAGAAGGACTCCATGCTCACAGTACACAGCACATAGATTTTTTGTGCAATCCATCAACCTGGATGAGTGGTCAGGGTAGGGGGATGTAGACACAGAGAAGTTCGCCTTGGCACAGAGAAGGGCAGAGGTAGTATTTAAACCAGTCAGGGTGATCATCCCTGCTCCCCTACTGCCTACAGAGGAAAGCTACCACACATATTTTAGGTGTCATTTGGACTTTTGCCCGACTTACAAACACTGGCCAGAGCCCCTTGATTTCACCCAGCACACACCTCTGGATATCCTTTGAAAGGATATCTCACTACACTTAGGGGCACATTCCCGAGAAAAAATACCTCAGAGATAACAGTAAGTGTTTCTTCAGATGTGTAAAAACTGTGGAAATACAAGAAATATGAACAAGGAAGAAAATATGACTCCCCAAAAGGAACACAATAATATTTCAATATTAGACTGTGAAGATAAGTATATTGATGAAATGCCTGAAAAGGAATTGAAAGGATGACTGTACAATTACCCAAAAATACAGAAAGCAATTACATGAGTTAAAGAAGTGGGAGAATGACATAGATGAGAAATTTAGCCAGGAAATAGAAATATTAAAGTACAATCAAATTGAGATATTAGAAATGAAATATTCATTATGTCAAGTAAAAAATACAGTCGAAAGCCTGATTAACAGACTCAGTGAGGATGAAGAAAAAATATGAGCTGGAAGACAAATCTTTCAAAATATCACAGTTGCACAAAAAAAAAAAAAAGAAAGAAAAGAAGAAATCAAATAACAAGATATTCATGTCTTAAGCATTTCTAAAGGAGTTGGAAAGCAGAATGAAACAGAAAACTTATTCAATGAAATAATAGAAAATTTCCTGGATTTGGACAAAGCTATGTACATTGGAGTACAGGAAACACATAGAAACCCAAATAAACATGAGAGAAAATCTTCACCATAGCACGTTGTAGTCAAAATTTCAAAAGAAAAACACAAGAAGGCACCAAATAGATGAGCTTTCAATTCACCTCAAGGATTTAGAAAACCTACAGCAAACCAGACCCAAATCTAGTAGGAGAAGAGAAATAATTAAAATCAGAGAAGAAATCAACAGGACTGAATCCAAAAAAAATTACAAAAAATCAGCCAAACGAGAAGCTGGTTTTTTGAAAAAATAAACAAAATTGACACCCCATTGGCCCAACTAAAAAAAGAAGAGAGAAGACCCAAATCAATAAAATCAGAGATGAAAAAGGAAACGTAACAACAGACACCACAGAAATAAAAAGTATCATCAGAAATTACTACAAGGACTTGTATGCCAGCAAACAGGGAAACCTATCAGAAATGGATAGATTCCTGGACACATGCAACCTACCTAAATTGAACCAGGAAGACATCGAAAACCTAAACAGACCCATAACTGAGACAGAAATTGAAACAGTAATAAAGGCCCTCCCAACAGGACACATGCAACCTACCTAAATTGAACCAGGAAGACATCAAAAACCTAAACAGACCCATAACTGAGACAGAAATTGAAACAGTAATTAAGGCCCTCCCAACAAAGTAAGCCCAGGACCAGATGGATCCACTGCTCAATTCTACCAGACATTTAAAGAAGAACTGACTCCAATTCATCTCAAACTATTCAGAACAATCGAAAAAGAGGGAATCCTCCCAAATTCTTTCTATGAAGCCAGCATCACCTTAATCCCTAAGCCGGAAAAAGATGCAGCACTGAAAGAGAATTACAGACCAATATCCCTGATGAACATAGATGCAAAAATCCTCAATAAAATTCTCGCCAATAGAATGCAACAACACATCAGAAAGATCATCCACCCAGACCAAGTGGGATTTATCACTGGTATGCAGGGATGGTTTAATGTGCGCAAGACAATCAATGTGATACACCACATAAACAGACTGCAGAAGAAAAACCATATGATTATCTCAATAGACACAGAGAAAGCATTTGATAAAATACAGCACCCTTTCATGATGAAAACTCTAAGCAAACTGGGTTTGGAAGGAACATTCCTCAATACAATCAAAGCAATCTATGAAAAACCCACAGCCAACATCCTATTGAATGGGGAAAAGTTGGAAGCATTTCCACTGAGATCTGGTACCAGACAGGGATGCCCACTCTCACCACTGCTATTCAATATAGTTCTGGAGGTTCTAGCCAGAGCTATTAGGCAAGAAAAAGAAATTAAAGGGATACAAATTGGGAAGGAAGAACTCAAACTATCCCTCTTTGCAGATGATATGATTCTTTATGTAGGGGACCCAAAGAACCCTACAAAGAGACTATTGGAACTCATAGAAGATTTTGGCAAAGTAGCAGGGTATAAAATCAATGCACAAAATTCAACAGCCTTTGTATACACAGGCAATGCCATGGCTGAGGAAGAACTTCTAAGATCAATCCCATTCACAATAGCTACAAAAACAATCAAATACCTTGGAATAAACTTAACCAAGGACGTTAAAGATCTCTACGATGAAAATTACAAAACCTTAAAGAAAAAAATAGAAGAGGACACCAAGAAATGGAAAAATCTTCCATGCTCATGGATTGGAAGAATCAACATCATCAAAATGTCCATTCTCCCAAAAGCAATTTACAGATTCAATGCAATACCAATCAAGATACCGAAGACCTTCTTCTCAGATCTGGAAAAAATGGTGCTGAAATTTATATGGAGACACAGGAGATCTCGAATAGCTAAAGCAATCTTGTACAACAAAAACAAAGCTGGAGGCATCACAATACCAGATTTCAGGACATACTACAGGGCAGTTTTAATCAAAACAGCATGGTACTGGTACAGAAACAGATGGATAGACCAATGGAACAGAATTGAAACACCAGAAATCAATCCAAACATCTACAGCCAACTCATATTTTATCAAGGATCCAAAACCAATCCCTGGAATAAGGAGAGTCTATTCAATAAATGGTGCTGGGAAAATTGGATTTCCACATGCAGAATCATGAAGCAAGACCCCTACCTTACACCTTACACAAAAATCCACTCAACATGGATTAAAGACTTAAATCTATGACCTGACACCATCAAATTATTAGAGAGCATTGGAAAAACCCTGCAAGACATAGGTACCGGCAATGACTTCTTGGAAAACACAACAGAAGCACAGGCAGTCAAAGCCAAAATTAACATTTGGGATTGCATCAAATTGAGAAGTTTCTGTACTGCAAAAGAAACAGTCAGGAAAGTGAAGAGACAACCGACAGAATGGGAAAAATATTTGCAAACTATGCAACTGATAAAGGGTTGATAACCAGAATCTACAAAGAAATCAAGAAACTCCACAACATCAAAACAAACAACCCACTTAAGAGATGGGCCAAGGACCTCAACAGACATTTTTCAAAAGAGGAAATCCAAATGGCCAACAGACACATGAAAAAATGTTCAAGATCACTAGCAGTCAGGGAAATGCAAATCAAAACCACAATGAGGTTCCACCTCACCCCGGTTAGAATGGCTCACATTCAGAAATCTACCAACAATAGATGCTGGAGAGGATGTGAGGAAAAAGGGACACTAACCCACTGTTGGTGGGAATGCAAACTGGTTAAGCCACTATGGAAGTCAGTTTGGAGATTCCTCAGAAACCTGAATATAACCCTACCATTCAACCCAGCCATCCCACTCCTTGGAATTTACCCAAAGGAAATTAAATTGGCAAACAAAAAAGCAGTCTGCACATTAATGTTTATTGCAGCTCAATTCACAATAGCTAAGACCTGGAACCAACCCAAATGCCCATCAACAGTAGACTGGGTAAAGAAATTATGGGACATGTACTCTATAGAATATTATACAGCAGTCAAAAACAACGAAACCCGGTCATTTGCAACAAGATGGAGGAATTTGGAAAACATCATGCTGAGTGAATTAAGCCAGTCCCAAAGGGACAAATATCATATGTTCTCCTTGATAGGTGACAACTAACTGAGCACCAAAAAGGAAACCTGTTAAAGTGAAATGAACACTATGATAAATGGTGACTTGATCAGCTCTTGTCCTGACGGTTGATGTACAGTGTAATACTTTATCCATTTTAGTATTTTTTTTTGTTCTAGTACCGTTGGTTGAACTCTGTAATTAACACACAATTATTCTTAGGTGTTTAAATTTTAACTGAAAAGTGATCCCTGTTAGGAATTTGGAAAACATTATGCTGAGTGAAATAAGCCAATCCCAAAGGGACAAATACCACTTGTTCTCCTTGATAGGTGACAACTAACTGAGCACCAAAAAGGAAACCTGTTAAAGTGAAATGAACACTATGAGAAATGGTGACTTGATCAGCCCTCACCCTGACTGTTGATGAGCAACTTGATATGTTATCTCTCTTAGTATTTTGTTTGTTTGTTTGTTCTACTTAATACTTTTGGTTGAATACTGTAATCAATACACAATTCTTCTTAAGTGCTGAAACTTAACTGAGAAGTGCTCACTGTTAAATATAAGAGTGGGAATAAGAGAGGGAAGAGATGTGCAATTCGGGACATGCTCAAGCTGACTTACCTCAAACAGTAGAGTTAGAAACATATCAGGGGATTCCAATTCAATCCCATCAAGGTGGCATGTACCAATGCCATCTCACTAGTCCCAGTGATCAATTTCTGTTCACAATTGATCATAATGATAGGACTAAGAACCAAAGGGATCACATAAACAAGAATAGTGTCTGCAAATACTAGCTGATAGAATCAAAAAGGGAGACAACGATCCAACATGGGAAGTGAGATACACAGCAGACCCACAGAATGGTAGATGTCCTAAACAGCACTCTGGCCTCAGAATCAATCCAGCTGAAAAGCCCATGAGAGTATTTCAGGCATGGAAAGCCAAGACACTCTGGAAAAAAAAAAAAAAAACTAAATGAAAGATCTCCACGAGTGAGATCACAGTGGAAAGAACAGGTCATCAAAGAAGGAGGTACCTTTCTCTGAAGGGAGGAGAGAACTTCCACTTTGACCATGGCCTTGTCTAAAAATTATCAGAGTCAGTGAACTCAGAGGGCTTCCATAGCCTTTGGCAGCTCATGACAAGAGCCTAGGGTGATTACTGAGGCCATAAACAAGAGTGTCAATTTGTTAAGTCAACAATAGGAGTCACTGTGCACTTACTCCTCATGTAGGATCTCTGTCCTTAGTGTGCTGTACATTGAGATTTAATGCTATAACTAGTACTCAAACAGTATTTTTCACTTTATGTTTCTGTGTGGGAGCAAACTGTTGAAATCTTTACTTAATGTATGCTAAACTGATCTTCTGTATATAAAGAGAAACGAAAATGAATCTTGATGTGAATGGAAGGGGAGAGGGAGTGGGAAAGGGGAGGGTTGCGGGTGGTAGGGACGTTATGGGGGGGAAGCCATTGTAATCCATAAGCTGTACTTTGGAAATTTATATTCATTAAATAAAAGTTTTTTAAAAAAAGAAAAGAAAAGTATGTCCTTTGATGGGCCCTTCTTTCCACTGGGGTTTCACTCATAGAGATCCTTCCTGTTGGACTTTTTTTTGCCACAGTGTCTGGCTTTCCATGCCTGAAATGCTCTTATGGGCTTTTCAGCCTGACCAGAATGTCTTAAGGGCTGTTTATGAGGTCAGAGTGCTATTTAAAGCAATTGTCATTCTGAATCTGCTGTGTTGACTGCTTCACATGTTGAAACATTCTCTCCATTTTATTTCTCTCTATTATTATTACTGGACACTGGATCGTATTTATATAATGCATTTAACCCTTAGTTCTATCTATATGCTCACTTTAACACTTAATTTGGTCACTTTAACTCTTGAGATGGTATTTTTACCACTCAGCTTAATAGAATTCAGGGTCCTATAGGAAGTTTATAAACTGTAAACTTAGAAGTAAATCCATAGGCATGTATGCAGAACTGTAGAGCTTTAAAATTACAAACTTCCTCCTCCCTCTCTTATTCCCACTCCTGTATTTTTCCAAGATCTATTTTTCAATTGACTTTATACACATATGATTAATTCTATGTTGGGTAAAGAGTTGAACCAATGGTATTCGTTTTTAGCTCTTGTCTATACTTGCATGGAACTGTAGTCTTTCCACTTTTTACCTGATGAATATTATGGCCAGTGGTTCACTAATCAATTGATTATAGAGTGGATTGAAATTATGTGTTTGCAGGACTGTGGTATATCAGGTAATGCTGCCACCTACAGTGTCAGCATCACATATAGATGTTGGTTCTAGTCCTAGCTGCTCCACTTCCAATCCAGTTCTCTGCTATGACCTGGGAAAGCAGCAGAAGATGGCTCAAGTCTTTTGGCCCCTGCACTTGCATGGGAGACCCAGAAGAAGCTCCTGGCTCCTTGATTCCAATCAGCCTGACTCCAGCCATTGTGGCCATTTGTGGAGTGAACCAGCAGATGGAAGACCTCTCTCTCTTTCTCTGACTCTGCCTCTGTAACTCCACCCTTCAAATAAATAAATAAATAAATCTTAAAAAAAAACAAACAAGAAATTGTGTTTTTACAAAAATTAAAAGGAAAACACAAAAGCATGTAAGGAAGGATAAGGATTGAGGGAGGAAGGGGGAAGGGAGGATAATACGGTTATCTTCTTAGAATTGTGTCTATGAAATACAGAAAATACGTTCTATTTATATTAATAAAAAATTCTTTATAAAAGAGTAAGCCAGGGGATAGGAGCTCTCTGTCCAACTCTCTCTCTGTCTCTCTCTCTCTCTTGTCCTTTCTCTCTACTTCCCCACTGCCTTTCAAAGAAATAAAATGTATACTTTTTAAAATGTTTTATGCCAAAATAGTAATGCTAATGTTTTCCTGATCTAAACATTGGCCAATATGCAATGAAACTTACGAACAAAAAACAACCCTCTCAGTACAAAACCACAACAATGAAAAGAACGGAAAAGATAATGAATCATTTTACATCTATGGAATACACCAAATTTGTAGTTTAAAGAAAAAAGATACTTGACATTTTACTACCTGTTTCAGTTTGAATGATGCTCACTAAACATTAGCTCTGTGTTAAATGTTCATGGGTATCACCTCTATATCCATGAACCCTTAATACCAGGAACGATCTCAGGTTGTTTGTGGAGGGGATAAGTTCTCTCCTCCATCCCTTGCTTCTGTCATTCAGAAGAGAAATTTTACCCACATTTTTCAAGTCTTTGTTCCTTTGACATGGTGGCTGAGACAGAATGAATGTTCTTATTCCTGGCCAGTTCATTTGGATGGGAATTCAATCAAGTAGATGAAGTGGGAAAAACAAGATCCAGTCCAGCTTTGCCACCTAGAGTGATCTGTATGACTTTCCTGAGGGGTCCTGCAACTGAAATGCTGGTGTATTTTTTGGTGGCTGGTTAGCCTTTCTCCAGTAACTCCCTTCACAGAGATCCCCTGGGTAGGGGTACAGTGGGCTTCTTGTTTTAGAGAGAGGTATATTTATTTATTTGAAAGTCAGAATTAAAGTGTAAGAGAGGGAGAGGTAGAGAGAGAAGAGAAGAGAAGAGAAGAGAAGAGAAGAGAAGAGAAGAGAAGAGAAGAGAAGAGAAGAGAAGAGAAGAGAAGAGAAGAGAAGAGGAGATCTTTCACCCACTGGTTCACTCCCCAGATGGCTGCAGCAGCCAAGGCCAGGCCCGGCTGAAGCCAAGAGTCAAGATCTTCTCCCATCTCCCACATGGGTAGTGGGCACTCTGACACTTGGGTCATCTTCTACTGCTTTCCAAGGCCATTAGTAGGGAGCTGGATTGGAAATAGAGCAACTGGGACACCAACTAGTGCCCATATGGCATCACGGGTGGCACCCTGGCCAGCCCAAAACCAGGAACTCAGAACTCAATCCAGGTATCCCAAGTGGGTATCAGGGACCCAAGCTCTCAAGCCATCACCTGCTGCTTCCCAGATTGCACATTATTAAGAAGGTGGAGGGGCTGGCAATGTGGCTTAGCAAGTAAAGCCACCACCTGCAGTGCTGGCATCCCATATGGGTATCGGTTCAAGACCTATCTGTTCCATTTCTGATCCAGCTCTCTGCTATGGCCTAGGAAAGCAGTAGAGGATGGTCCAAGTCCTTGGGTCTCTGTACCCATGTGAGAAATCCAGAACAAACTTCTGGCTCCTGGCTTCAGCCTGGTTCAGCCCTGGATGTTGTGGCCATTTGGGAAGTGAACCAGCAAATGGAAGCGCTCTCTCTCTCTCTCTCTCTCTCTCTCTCCATCTCTGTAACTCTGCCTTTCAAATAAATACATAAAGCTTAAAAGAAGGAGGAGAAGGAGAAAGAGAAGAAAAGAAGGTGGAATCAGAAAAGAGCCAGGACTTGAACCTGGCACTCTGATATGGGATGTTGTTGTCCCAAGTGGTGTCCTAACTTTTGAGACAAGCATCCAACCCCAGGTTGAGACTTAGACACCAAAACCTCCCACTGAAGTCATTAACAGCCTTATCCTCTAAATCAATAACACAGACGATAAAACTAAAGCCTAGAGAAGTATAGCGACTTAAAGTTATAAAGTCAATTGCTGAAGTCACTGAAATCATATTTAGATCTGATCTGTAGCTCAGGAATATTTCCAGGATCTTACATAAAGTTGTTAGCATCTTTTCTGTATTTTCCAGCTGCTTTCTTCATCCAACAGAATTTTCTGGACCATGTTCTGTGATGTGACAGTGGCAAGAGCAGATTCCAGAGTCAGGAAGAACTGAATTGCAGTTCTGATTCCCTTAGTTATTAACTCAGAACCTAAAAATGTTAGTCTCTGTGATCCTCCATTTCCTCATCTGTAAAATATGGGGAACAATGATCTCAAGGGGTCCTGTTATAGGTCCATATGAAGCTGCTAGTGTAGTGCTTGGCACACAGTGGTCCCTAAAGAAATGATACTGTTATTCTGTTAATTTTGTTGTTGATATTGGTATTAGTGTTTTCACTACAGCACATTGAATTTTGCCCTACTCTAGCATTCTTTTTCTTTGGTGGTGTTATCTTAAATTGTGGTGTGTGTGTGTGTGTGTGTGTGCGTGTGTGTGTTGAATTTAAATGGAATGTTGTCTGTATAAAGGTGCATCCCACTTGCTGCTCAGAATGGCATCACTCATTACAGTGTGGGTGACAACTGGACTGTGCTAAATGACACTATGAAGTGATAAATGAACAGTCGACAAGCAGATCATAGCCATTCTAAGGCAGAACTCGCGCAACAGTTTGGTCATAACTCATTAGCTTGCTCCAGACCCAGCATGAGGCACAGCCAGTGAATGCCAGGCTTAAGAACGTGGAGCCAGGCTCCCTCTCTGACCACAACATTTCAGAAGCCACTCATTAGTGTGAGTGTGTTACGATGTCCAGTCCCTGCACAATTAGCCTGTCTTAGTTCTCCTTCCCAATTTCCATCAGCCCCTTCCATGTTTCCCTTTGTTGTGCCACCCTGTACTGCCTCTCATTCGATATTCCCACAGCAATTCCTGGCTGATTTCTGGAAAGTTTGGGATAGGACTGACTTATGAAAGCTTTAGGGATTTTGTTATGCTTCTATTTAAATCATCAGAGAATAAGACTCTGGGATAGATGAGTGGTTTTCTTTACTGTGAGTCTGCCAAGTCCATCCAACCTGATAGGATAACATTTCAACTCCAGAAGAAAAAAATGCACTGCTTACTCTCATGATTCTTGGGAAACAAGGAGAGAATCTGTTTTTTTGGATGGAGCCCATGAGAGCCAAAAGCCACAGACGTGCAAGCTTCAGGAAACTCAACTTGAAAGATGCAGTAGTTATTAGGAAGTCCAGTCAGTAAAAACCCCAGGAACTTCAAGGAAGAGATAGAAATGGGAACTCTCATGTCCCAGATGATAATAATGTGGCTTCGATTTTTAAATAGGTGACCATGAAGTCCCTGAGTTTGGTGTACGAGAGACAAGCCTTTCTGAAGGACACTTTAAGCAGTGCTTAGGAGACAACCGAGAGCACCCGTGATACCAGATCTACATGCCTAACCACACGTGGGCATTTACCATCTGACTCACCCCCACTGAGTGATGTTTCCATGCATAAACTTTAGCTCCTTATCTGAACACTTGAGATAATTCTATCTGCTGCAGATGGGTTTTATTCGTTTGTTTTTAGAACTAGAGAAGGGCCGGCGCCACAGCTCACTAGGCTAATCCTCCGCCTTGCGGCGCCGGCACACCGGGTTCTAGTCCTGGTTGGGGTGCCGGATTCTGTCCCGGTTGCCCCTCTTCCAGGCCAGCTCTCTGCTGTGGCCAGGGAGTGCAGTGGAGGATGGCCCAAATGCTTGGGCCCTGCACCCCATGGGAGACCAGGATAAGTACCTGGCTCCTGCCATCGGATCAGCGCGGTGCGCCGGCTGCAGCGCACCAGCCGCAGCGCACCGGCCACGGCGGCCATTGGAGGGTGAACCAATGGCAAAAAAGGAAGACCTTTCTCTCTGTCTCTCTCTCTCACTGTCCACTCTGCTGTCAAAAAATAAATTAAAAAATATTAAAAAAAAAAAAAAGAACTAGAGAAGGTCCTTTGTGTAGAATACTCATCACAGAGAAGGGAACTTATTAGAATCTCAGTAAATGGTAAGTTTCTTAAATGCTGGCCAGCCACACATATTTTTGCTGAGTTAAATTAACCAAATATTTATTAAATACAAAGGTTGCACCAGGTGCTTTGTATTTATTTATTTTTTATTTGAGAAGCAGAATGAATTGAGAGAGGAAATTTTACATTAATAAGTTCACTTTTTAAAAAAAATATTTATTTATTTGAAAGAGAAACACAGAGAGAGAAGGAGAGGCAGAGAGAGAGAGAGGTCTTCCATCACTGGTTCACTCCCTAATTGGCCAAAATGGCTGGAGCTGTGCTGATCTGAAGCCAGGAGCCTCTTCTGGGTCTCCCATGAGGATGCAGGGGCCCAAGGACTCTGACCATCTTCTACTGCTTTCTCAGACCATATCAGAGAGCTGGATCTGAAATGGAACAGCCGAGACTTGATCCGGCACCCATATGGGATTCTGGCATTGCAGACCGCAGCTTTACCCGCTAGGAAACAGCACCATCCCCATTCACTTTCTAAATGACAGCAACAGCTAGGATTGGGCCATGTTGAAGTCATGAAACCAGAAATCAATCCGAATTTCCCCTATGGGGGCGTCAGAGATCCAAGCCATCACCTGCTGCCTCCCAGGTTACACATTAGCAGGAGGCTGCATTAGAAATGGAGTTAGGACTAAAACACAGGTACACTGATATGAGATTTGGGCTTCCCTAATGGCAGCTTAATTGCTGAGGTACAATGCCAACTCCTACTAATTTGTTTTTAAAGTCCAAGATACTGACCACGTGGACTGAAAGTCCCATAAGAGCAGAAATTTACATGTCCTGTTTGAATACATCTGCAGAGTTTAGAAGAGTGAATACATTCCCAAATATTCACTGAGAATCCACAGGCTCTGTTTTTAGAATTTAGGCTAGGGGCCGACACTGTAGCACAGCAGGTTAATGCCCTGGCCTGAAGCACCGGCATCCCACATGGGCGCTGGTTCGAGACCTGGCTGATCCACTTCTGATCCAGCTTCCTACTATGGCCTGGGAAAGCAGTGGAAGATGGCCCAAGTGCTTGGGCCCCTGCAGCCACATGGAAGCTCCTGGCTCCTGGCTTCGGATCGGCACAGCTGCGGCCCTTGCGGCCAATTGGGGAGTGAATCATTGATGGAAGACCTCTCTCTGTCTCTCTCCTCTCTCTCTCTCTCTCTGCCTCTCCTCTCTCTGTGTAACTCTGACTTTCAAATAAATAAATAAATCTTTTTAAAAAATTTAGGATATATCTGGGTAAAAACCAGCTAAGAAAAAACATTTTTTTTGTGGAATCTGCAGTCTGAATGAATGAAGTGCTTAATAAAAGTCATTAAAAATTTAAGGGTAGAAAATGTCCCTGAAGAAAAAGACAAGTGAGAAGAATGTCGTTTTCTCCTGAGCAGAGTGCTAGAAGCCCCCACCACAGAAGCTGCATTTTTCACGTCTATCAGGCCTTCTCACATCTTTTATGAGAGTGATATGTGAATGTGTGGTTGATGAAAGAATCCTGGATCCTTTGAGGAGGTAGACTTCATGCTGATGCAGTGTAGAATTCCTGGTCTCCCATCCATCAAAGTGCTTCATAGGTCCTCACCCTAGCAGGCAACACAACAGCGCGTGTAGGACCCTAGGGGTTAAGCTTTGACCATTAGGTGTGTATCTACTGCACTTCCAGATCCGATCTCTGCAGGGACTGTGTGCCTCCTTCAGCAAGAAAGCTGCCAGCATTCACAGTTGGAACATAAACAGGCCAGCAGGTTCTGATTAATCCAAATTGGAACTATTCAAACAGTCACAAAAAGAAATCTTTTCCCCTGAAGGAATTTACATGTGAAGAGAGACTAAGATGGGAAATAAACATTTCTATAATGATTAAAGTTAATTGGCTCGAAAGGATGCCTCTGAAAGAAATGCTTTCTGGTTTTCGTTCCAATCTATTTCGGGACAAGCCTGTTTTTCATAAGATTGGTAACTGCAAACAGACACTGCCCTTTCATTGGAAACAGATGGCACAGCACATAATTAAAGAAGTATGCACTGGCATCTCAAGTAACTGCTTTCAATTACAGCATTTCAAGAGTATTAAGGGGAAATATTTTAAACAAGACCACTGCAAAAATAGATTTTGTCATTAACTTTGAAATAATATTTGACTTAAGGCTGAAATTTCCATGTGCCAGGTCTGGATCTTTCAGGCCAGTGCTGATTGGTGCAGGAGAAATTGAATCATTATGGTCCTATTGTTCAGGGGGAAAAATTTTATTTTTTTAATGCAAAGAAAAAAATTTTTTTTCTTGGTGAGGCTCATATTTCATTTCGTATTTGAATCTCAGTTATAATTCATGACCTTGAGGAGCTTTCTTGGTGAGACCATTCCAATGCTAAGTTCAAGGTTATCTATCTGTTACTAATATGTGAGTCTGTATGTGTGTGACCAGTAGGTATGGATCCACTCCTCACCATAAAGTATATTTATATGCACTGTGGCTCAGGCTGTTAAGTATACACCATGAAATTTCATTCTGAGATCAATATTTAAAACCCCAAAACTAGATAATGTGCAAAACTGGCAGATTGCCCTGGTTGGTACACTTATAATCTGTGGTTTTCTTGTTATATAATTTTTTCTCATTAAATAATTTAATGAGGATTATAATAAATTATAACAAAGCTATACTGATTTGCTATTTTACAAAACACCCCACTTACATTGTCCCATATATTAGATTTGGAATGATGTTTACTTCTCTCAATAAATACTTATTGATCATCTAATACATGTCAAGCACTATACTAAGAGATAAAACAATTCAAATGATCACCCTCTCAGAGCTTATGATCAAATGGTGGATAGAGGCAAGAGAATAGACAATTAAAATACAGGATAATGAATACTATGGTGAAGGGAATCTGGGTGCTCTATAAAAACTAAACAGGGATTCTCCAACCAAGGTAGGGCTTCTTTCTACTTATCCCAAACTTAGTTTTAGAAGCCATAGTAAAACGAATAGTAAAAGTTATCTCCTTACCTACCTTAGCATATATCTTTTCTGATGGGTCAGTGATCCCTGAGGACTATAGTAGGCTCGAGTAGATATAGTCTGATTTACTGATTACTGATGACCATGAACTAGTTAATAAACAGAATATAAATTTACTTTTTATCACATGTATGCATGTATATACCCATATGCCCATGCTTGAAAGCAAAGAGACAGAGAACAAATATGAACCATACTACTTCTGAGCTACCAGTGAAAGTTGAACAAGTTTTCAGTTCTCTTTAGTTACAATGATGGTAAGATGTGAGCTCTTATCCCCTTGAGTTTCACTAATAGTTTGCATTCCTTGAGGACAAAGATAGGGATGTGGTGAATAACAAGATAAAGATCAAAATACTAACCAGTCCACACATCTGTTTCCTCATCATATGGGTAGTGAGTGGAATGTTGCAATTGGATTTGGAGAATATTTTTGCTCTGAAAAGCTTAGTAATTTCCTTTGAGGTTATTATACTTAATGTTGGAATTCTCTAAAAAAGATTTTCAGATTAACCCCATTCAATGATTCCCTTTTCTTTACTTTGGTTGTCATCCATTTTTTGTGTGTATGTGTGTAGGTGTATGTGTGTAGGTGTAGGTATGTATGTGTGTAAGTGGGCATAATGTGTGTTTGTGTGTAGGTGCTTCCTATACACTTCATTTGTGGGATGTGAACTGAAGCAATACCACAGTAGTGATGCCATTCATTCAAGAAGAGACAATTACTTGTACAGGTTTGTTCCCAAAAAATTAAAAGGAAAATGTGGCATAAAGAGTAAGCATGCTTTGATAAAAAAAAAAAAAAAAAGCAAGGGAGGAAACTTTCCAATTTGGTGCAGGAAATAGAAAGGAGAGAAAGGGTTTGGGGGCCTTGAATGATGGTAAAAGCTGAAGGAAGAAAAGTCCTATCAGTGGAGATACTCTAAAGTCCTCAGGTGAGGTCTTTTCCTAGCACAAGTTCGGAGTGATTCAGGGTGGTGGACTGAATGATTGGTTTGACTTTTCACCCTTCTTGCACTCATACCTTGCTACAGCCTCATCATGGAGGGGAGGTATGTTTCCTTGTCCTTTGGCCTTGGGGCCTATCTATATGTGACTTGCTTTGACCCTGTGAGTGGTAGTGACAATGGACCAGTTACAACAGCAAGGTTGTAATATACCTCATATGTTTCTTCTTGCTTCCTTTTACCTAATGTGTCCTCCATGTGAGAGAAGCATGCATTGGCTCACTCTCAGATCCCATGACTATGACAGACATGTGAAGCCAAATTGCCACTGTTGGTTCATGTCCTGCAGAAAGAAACAAAGCTATGTAGAAAGCTTCAGCTTCAAGGAGAGCTACTCACTTGAGCCCAGTCTCAATCCTTGTTTAGCCAATTAATGGACTTATAAAAATAGGTGATTATTCCTTTAAAACACTGAGTTTAGGATGATTTGTTACTCAGGTATATTGTAACAAGGTTGATTAATAATTGAGAAAGAAATGGTGGTATCTAGAAGTGGGATGAGGATGGAACTAGAGAGAGACTTCAATCTGGCTGCCTTTTGCTGGTTCTCCATATCCCTAAATAGAAGCAAGCTATTGGGCAAATGACTGGGCAGCTCAATGGTTGGCTACCTTTCTTGGCTTGGTGAAATTCAAACCCTACTTGCTTAAGCAGAAACTGAGCTTTGAAAATTCGGAGCAACTTGGCATAGCTTTGTGTGGTGGAATGAGGTGGGAAGACCACTATTAATGTCATTAATTTGAATATAACTGAGCTGAAAATGGTTTGGTATAAGTACAGTAATTTAGAAACATCTATACTTTTTATATTCTAAAATATCATGTAAGATCCTTAGGTGTAGATCATAGTTTCAGCTAACATTTTGCATAATTCGGTGCAAGGTAAACACAGGAATTTAATAAAAGCTACAAAAGAACTAATGTCAAGTTTCTTAGGTTGCAAGACCTGTTTCCAAATTTGGTTAATTGGTTGAATGTCCCATTTACAGTTCTCTTCTCTAAATCACCCTCCAGTCAACCAGGAGCTTCCCATTTCCTTCTTGCCAGGCTTTCTTCCCCTCCAAATACTAGATTAGCATTTCATGACTTCCAAAGACAGACATTCAGAATTTGAATGGTTCATTCTCTGCACATCAGTTCCTGGGTTAGGGGATTAATAGGGGCTGAGGTTTTTATTTTATTTTATTTTATTTTTATTTATTTATTTATTTTGACAGGCAGAGTGAACAGTGAGAGAGAGAGACAGAGAGAAAGGTCTTCCTTTGCCATTGGTTCACCCTCCAATGGCCGCCAAGGCCGGCGCACCACGCTGATCCGATGGCAGGAGCCAGGTACTTATCCTGGTCTCCCATGGGGTGCAGGGCCCAAGGACTTGGGCCATCCTCCACTGCACTCCCTGGCCACAGCAGAGAGCTGGCCTGGAAGAGGGGCAACCGGGACAGAATCCGGCACCCCGACCAGGCCTAGAACCCGGTGTGCTGGTGCCTCAAGGCGGAGGATTAGCCTAGTGAGCCGTGGCGCCGGCCTGGGGCTGAGGTTTAATGAATGTCCGCAACAACTGTACATTGAGATACAAGACTGAATGGCATCAATTAATGATTTTTATGTATTTTCTAGATCAATGACATCAGTCCTATCTGCCCTCTCGCCTTAATGTCAGAAGAATCACAGGATCTAAGCCAGCACCGTGGTGCAGTGGGTTAAGCCACCACATACCATGCAGGTATCCCATATGCAAATTCCTGTTCAAGTTCCCTCTGCTCTGTTTCTTAGCCAGCTTCCTTCTAATGATCCTCAGAAGCTCACAGGATTATAGCCTGAGTACTTAGGCCCCTGAACCCAAACGGGAGACCAGGGTGCAATTCCTGGTTTCTGATTTAGGCCTGTGTGTGTGTGTGTGTGTGTGTGTGTCTTCATCTCTCCGTAACTCTACTTTTCAGAAAATATATAATAATGTATTTTTAAAAAATAAAAAACTATTTCTTCTGTATAGGATTATGAACTTGAGATGGTGGATTAATACTGAAGTGGAAATCATCTTTTATACCACTTGGACTGTGTGTCTAGAAAACAGTAGCAATAAAAATGACAGTGAGAATGCTTTCCAAACACCTAGAAGTAATAAGAACTGTGCTAAATGCCTTATTTGCATTTTTCTTTAAATCTTGCAGCAGTTCTGTGAGGTAGGAACTGTTATTAACCCAGAGAGCATAAACCACTTGCAGTTAACAAATAGCTGAAGTGGGAATTAGACATTGGTATGCTCAACTCCTTGGTCATGGCTTTTCACTCCTTTGCTAAGAAGTGTTGAATTGAAAGCATGATTTTGTATACTCTCTCAGAAAACAGGACATTTTTTCTATTTACTTGCTTTTTGCACAATTAAGGAATAGTCATAGTCTTACTTTACTTGATGGTTCTCTTGATAGAACTCCCAACTTCTAAATGCAACAGTGGCTGACCCTATTCTTTTCTCATTTACCCTCTCATTAAGTTTAAGGGTCACCACACTGAAGCTCTCAAGTAAAGCTGAGTGCATATTAGAAATTACCCTCAAAAGGGTGCTGTCATAAAAACCAGGGTGCCCCTACCCAAAGGAGCTCCTTATTCCTACCTAGTTTAACCATAAGTATTAATTTAAAAATAAATCTCACACATTTAATTTTGACATTTTTTTCTTCCTGAAAATAACAAAGTCTTTTGAAGAGATTACCTGGGGCTGAGAAGAGTAAATCACTGTCTTGTTCCTACCAAAGCTATTCCAAAAGTTTTCCTGTGGCAAACTGTCTGGGTCCTACTGATGGGACGACTCATCGAGTTAAAAAAAGAAAACAAAAAAATTTAAAAGCTTTTTTTAAGACTATGAGAAAAGCATTACTTTATGCTATTTAGAGACACTTGGGAGATTTTTCCCCCTTGGTAAATGCCACAAAGGAGACAGTTCTCATGAAAACTTAACTGCGAATCAGACTACAGCCCGGTGAGGGATGGCCTCTGGGAATAGTTATGGTAGAGAGTTTGGAGCCAGGACCAGTAATTATGAGACATGAAGGGAAAAAGAAGATGTTGCTGAGACCTAAAATATTCCAAAAGGAATAATGGAAGTAGAATGGGTGGAAGAGAGTAAATGTTTTAAATAAAAGTAGTTCTTGTCATACAAAAACCAACAACATTCACATTTGGTGTAGCAGAAAATATTCTGGACTTGGACATATCTTTGAAAATATATTGAGAATTTGGACATATACTTTAAATTATTCTAGTTAGAGAATATTAGATTTTGAAATCTAGCCTTTTGGTTACTTGTGAATGACCTCAAGCAGTTTACTGTGGCTTCAGATCCATTCTTGGCATGAAGTGCCAAACATATATAGTGAGTGTTTAAAATGGATTTTTGAGTCAGTCATATAACCAGTTATGTATTACAGCCAAGGATGTCTATTATTGCCAAAAGAACTTGGAAGTACAATGTTCAGATCTCAAATTTCTGTAGATCAGCGGCTTGATAAGCATCAGTATCAGTTAAAAATGACAGTTGAAAATGCATGATATGAATTCACTGTGTGCTCTCAGTAGAAATGGTAATTTGTAGGCAGATGGTGCTAAAGGAAATGGGGGTTATGTGGCAGGAATGGGTATTGAAAAGGAATACCTTTTGGGCATTACCTACCTCTCTCAATCAAGTTTAGACTTCGGATGTATATGGCTAAATGGCACCATGAAAAGAACACAAGCACTGTGTCAAACTTGCTTTCAAATCTCGACTTTGCTTATGTGTCTCCAATATAGTTTTTCCAAGCCTAGATTACCCATCCACAGATTGGGAATGTAAATACAATGCAATGCCATTTAAAGTTTCAGATGATATATGAAAATGTCTTGCAGTTAGTGGACATTTGATACATGACAGCTATTGTTACTTAAAAGGTCACAGCTCTGTCAGAGCAGAGACTGAACTCCATGAGTCTTTGAAATCTTCATTGTGCTTAGCACAATGCCTGTCATATATAAATCTTCATTGAATGGATGAATAGCCAAAAACTCATTTAATGATTTTGCCTTTTGTTCTAATTGCCATCAGATGGAGCTTTTGCCTGATTTGGGAATTTTTTATGCTAACTCACCAACTGAGCACCACCGTTAACTTCAGAGCATATCTCCAAGACAGAAGAACTACAATAGGCATAAATTGGCTGTCAAGGGTAGTTGCTATTAATGGCACATTCAGATACCCCTGAAACACTGGCTATATCTCTGGTTTTGGACTCAGTCTTATATTCATTTCCTAGCGCCATTATGTCTGACAAGTCACTTTGAGAGAGTTACCTCTTTGAACTTAATTTCCTCATTCATAAATAATGACCTTAACAGTTGATGTGAAGATTAAATGAGACAGCGTATGTATAGTGTCTGACACATAATAAGCAGGGCAGGTTTTGAAACTGAGTATATGACACCAGAGCTCAAGCTCCTTATATTACCTTTGATTTCCAAAGGGTTTTATGCTCATTGAAGAAAGGAGCCATATCTTATTCAGAACCACTTTGCATATACCTTGGTGCCCAGCATAATGCAAGGCAAAGAGCAGACATGTAATCAATATTTGTGGAGCTGAATTGTTTCCAACTGTTGTTCATACTCTAAGGAAATCAAGAATATTTCTGCAGGAAAATACGACTTTAAGCAAAGGAAATCATAATTTATTCACAAAAATAAGGCATACCAAAGTCACTTATTTCCCTTATTAAGATAATGATAGCAGTTGTTCCAAAAAATAAGATGTAGACCAAATAAGGCTGTAGACCAAGCAGACATTTAGCATGGTTTTGATACAAGTGACAGAGAAATCCAAGTGTAACTGGCTTCCAGAGTAAGGACACCTATGTGTCTAACCTCAGTACATAGCACTGTACTTGGCACATAAGTAACTCAATTTTCAAATATTTGTTTATTTGAAAAGAACAGGCTCACATTTCAGAAAGGGTGATTTCAGATCCTAAAATGTATGAAAAGAAAACTTCCTAACATTGATTATATTACATAAATTATGGGCAGTCTTCAGTTATTTAACTATACAAAACATGAATGCTAAGTTAAGACAACATTACAGACCCTTTTAAAAAATTTTATTCACTATGGTTGATTCCATCTCTTGGTTATTGTGAATAATTTTGTAATAAGGATGGTGGAACAAGGTATCTCTTTGATACAAGGATTTCATGTCTTTTGGCCATGAATCCCATAGTGGGATTGCTGAAATCATATCAAAGTTTTATTTCTAGTCTTTTAAGAAATATCCATGCTCTTTTCCATAGTGGCTGTCTGAGTTTATATTCCCACCAAAAGTGTATAAGAGTTCCCCTTTCTCTATCTGCTTATCAGTATTTTGTATTTTCTGCTTTTTTTTTTAATAATAATTCTATCAGGGATAAGGTGGTACCTTATTGTGGTTTTGATTTGCATTTCCCTAATTTTGGTTAATGATATTGAGCATTTTTTCATAAATTTGTTGGGCACTTTTATTCCTTTTTTAAGAACTCTATCAGCTCATTTGCCCATTTTTTAACAGTATTGGTTGTGTTTCTTTGTTGATGATGCTGACTTCCTTCAGTTCCTAACATATTATTGATATTAATCATTTGCCCTATAAGTAGCTTGCAAATATTTTTTCTATTATATTGGCTCCCTCTTCACTCTGTTGTTTGTTTCCTTTGCTGTACAGAATCTCATTTGTCTACTTTTTTGTTGTCTTTGCTTTTGTGCCTTATCCAAAAAAAAAAAAAAATCATTGCCTATATCAATGTCTTGAAGTGTTTCCCTTATCTTCTCTTTTCTAGCAATTTCATAGTTTCAGATCTTACAATTAGGTCTTTGATTCATCTTGAATCTATTTTTGTATTTGATAAGAAGTGGTAATCTAACTTCACTCTTATACATATGTGCATCCAGACATGACAACACCATTTATTGAAAATAATATGTGTTCTCCAATTTATGTTCTTGGTATGCTTGTCAAAAAGAAGTTGGCTATTTCTATGTGTTTTGATTTCTGAGTTCTCTATTCTGTTCCACTGATCTATGTGTCAGTTTCTACAACAACATTGTGGTGCTTTCACTACTATTGCTTTGTATTGTACTTTGAAATCAGCTGTTGTGATGCCTCTAGCTTTACTTTATTATTTTTACTCAGCATCACTTTGACTACTCTGATTCTTCTGTAGTTCATAAGAATTTCAAAATTATTTGATAGATTGCTTTGGATCCATATATTGCTTTAGATAGTACTGATATTTTATTTTTTGTTAAAGATTTTATTTATTTATTTGAGAGGTAGAGTTACAGACAGTGAGAGAAAGAGACAGAGAGAAAGGTCTTCCTTCTGTTGGTTCACTCTCCAGCAAGGCGGGAGCTGAGCCGATCTGAAGCCAGGAGCCAGGCTGCTTCCTCCCGGTCTCCCATGTGGGTGCAGGGGCCCAAGCACTTGGGCCATCTTCTACTGCTTTCCCAGTCCATAGCAGAGAGCTGGACTGGAAGAGGAGCAACCGGGACTAGAACCGGTGCCCATATCAGATGCCAGCACCACAGGAGGAGGATTAACCTAGTGTGCCATGGTGCCGGCCCCAGTACTGACATTTTAATAATGTTGATATCCATAACAGGAATAGTTTTCCATTTTCTTGTGTCCTTCATGATTCCTTTCATCAGTGTTTTATAATTTTCATTGTAAAGATCTTCAATTGCTTTAGTTAACTTTATTCCAAAATGTTTAATTTTTTACAGCTATTGTATGATTTGATTTCTCTTTCTGCCAAATCATTATTGATGTAAAAAATGCTACAACTTTTTGTATGTTGTTTTCGTATCTTGTGACTGTGATGAATTGTTTCATCAGTTATAGCAGTTTCTACTGGAGTTTTTAGGGTTTTCTATGTACAGAATTACATTATCTACAAACATAGATATTTTTGACTTCCTTATTTCCAATTTTGATGCCCCTTTATTTTTCTCTTCCTTAATTGCCATTAATTACTAATACTTCCAATACTGTATTGAACTGGACTGTGAAAGTGGGCAACTTTGTCTAATTCCAGATCTGAGAGGAAACACTTTCAGCTTTTCTCTTTCAAGTGTAATATTCGCTGTGGATTTATCATATATAGCCTTTGTAATTTTTAGGTATGTTCATTCTTTACCTAATTTGTTGAGAGTTTTTATCATAAAACTTTGTTGATTCGTTTTTTATTTTTTAATTTTTTTTTGACAGGCAGAGTTAGACAGTGAGAGAGAGAGACAGAGAGAAAGGTCTTCCTTCCGTTGGTTCACCCCTCAAATGGCCACCACGGCCAGCGCACTGCGCCGATCTGAAGCCAGGAGCCAGGTGCTCCTCCTGGTCTTCCTTGCGGGTGCAGGGCCCAAGCACTTGAGCCATCCTCCCCTGCACTCCCGGGCCACAGCAGAGAGCTGGACTGGAAGAGGAGCAACCGGGACAGAATCTGGCGCCCTGACTAGGACTAGAACCTGGGGTGCTGGTGCCGCAGGCAGAGGATTAGCCAAGTGAGCTGCGGCTTTTATTTAATAAATATAAATTTCGAAAGTACAACTTTTGGATTATAGTGGTTTTTCCCCCGATAACCTCCCTCCCACCTGCAACCATCCCACCTCCAACTCTCTCTCACATCCCACTCTTCATCAAGATTCATTTTCAATTATCTTTATATACAGAAGATTAACTTAGTATATACTAAGTAAAGATTTCAACAGTTTGCACTCACACAGATACACAAAGAATAAAGTACTGTTTGAGCAGTAGTTTTACCATTAATTTGCATAGTACAACACATTAAGGACAGAGATCCTACATGGGGAGGAAGTGCACAATGACTCCCATTGTTGATTTAACAATTGACACTCTTCTTTATGACGTCAGTAATCACCCAAGGCTTTGTCATGAGCTGCCAAGGCTATGGAAGCCTCTTGAGTTCGCCAACTCCAATCTTATTTAGACAAGGCCATAGTCAAAGTGGAAGTTCTCTCCTCTCTTCAGGGAAAGGTACCTCCTTCTTTGATGGCCCATTCTTTCTGCTGGGATCTCACTCACAGAGATCTTTCATTTAGGTCATTTTGTTTTGTTTTGCCACAGTGTTTTGGCTTTCCATGCCTGAAAACTCTGATGGGCTTTTTAGCCAGATCTGAATGCCTTAAGGGCTGATTCTGAGGCCAGACTGCTGTTTAGGACATACATCTGTGTGTGTATCCTGCTTCCCGTGTTGGATCATTCTCTCCTTTTTAATTATATCAATTATTATTAGCAGACACTAGGCTTGTTTATGTGATCCCTCTGACACTTAATCCTATCCTTATGATCAATTATGGACTTAAACTGATCACTTTGACTAGCAAGATGGCATTGGTACATGCCATCTTGATGGGATTGATTTGGAATCCCCTGGCACATTTCTAGCTCTACCATTAGTGATAAGTCCGAGTGAGCATGTGCCGAACTGTACATCTCCTCCCTCTCTTATTCCCACTCTTTTTCTGCATCTATTGAGATTATCATGTGGCTTTTTTTCTCTTCATTCTGTTGATGTGATTTATTACATTTATTGATTTATGAATATCAAAATATCCTTTGTGTCCCTGAGAAAAATCCCACTTGGTCATGACGTGTGCTCTTTGTTACGTGATGTTGGACTAACTTTTCTAAAATTTTGTTGAGAATTTTTGCATCTATGTGCATCAGTGATATTAGTCTGTAGTTTTCTCTTTGTGTTGTGTCATATTATTTTAATATCAGAGTAATGCTGGGCTCAAAAAAAAAGTGTAGCAGAGTTCCATACTTCCTAACATTTTGAAATAGTTTGATAAGTATTAGAAATTAGTCCCTCACCTTTAAACATTTTGTAGAATTCAGTTGTAAAGCCATCAAATCATGGATATCTGAGTCCCTTTTTTGTTGTTTTTATAAAATATCTATTTATTTTATTTGAAAGAATTACAGAGAGAGAGACAGAGACAGAGAGACAGAGAGAGAGGGAAGGAGAGAGAGATAGAGGTCTTCCATCCTCCGGTTCACTTTCCAATTTGCCACAACAGCTAGGGCTGGGCAAGGCCAAAGCCAAGATCCAGGAGCTTCATGCAAGTCTCCCAAATGTGTTCAGGGGCCCAAGGACTTGAGCCGTCTTCCACTGCTTTCCCAGACCATAGTAGAGAGCTGGATCAGAAGCAGAACAGCCGGGATTTGAACTGGCACCCATATAGGATGCCGATGCTACAGACAAGAGCTTAATGTGCTGAGCCACAGCACCGACCCTTCAAGTCCCTTATAATCCTGGAATTCAATGATTTTTTTGAGTTCATCAATGGTGATGATGATGCATACTTTATGATGGTGTCCCAGATGTCCCATATGTAGAAGTAAAGACATCTCACATTGTGGGAACATGCTAGAGACAACTGTTAGGCTCATGAGAATTTGAACTTTCTTTAAGAACTGTGATCTATATAAAGGGAGTATATTCCAGTCTCTTTGCCAGCTGTGATGACCAGCTCTGGCTGATTGTAATCTGGCAAAGACTTGGCATTCTCTATTTATAGGGCAGATGCCAAGACAGGAAGAAACATAACTGAAGAATGCTCTCAAGCCAATATAGTATTGGGGATGGGGGAAAGATTTCTTCGCAGCTTGAGAAATATTTAGCTCAAGCAATCTTTAAGGAAAAGAATAAATAAAAGCAAAAGTCAACATAACAGACGCTCAATGTTTACCTAGTGATAAATACTGGAAAGGCCCTTGGGTTAGGAGGATAATAAATATATGGAGACAAGGTTCTGGCCTACAATAAAGTTTAGAGTTTAGTTAGATATTTGCAAAACACACACATGCACACACATACATACTTGCACACAGTACTTGAAAAGTGTGCAGAACAGCATCCAACAGAGCACCAAATAATATTGCAGCAAAGAATTTACTACATACAGCAGGTCCTTTAACTCACCTTCTAACCTATCCTAACTTGTTTTCAAAAGATAATTCAATCCTCTCGATTTGTTTTCAAAACCAATACTCTCTCTACCTTATTAAAATGGAATTTCTTAAATTCTTAAATACTTTGATTCCCCTAAACATTCCATGCAACCGGTGCTTGCTGTCTGTGGCAGTTCAATGGTAACACCATTTTTATAGGTAGAAAAATTCAAGAACATTTCTAGTTCTACCACTTAGATTAACCCGTGTTAGCATAGTGATATATATTTGTCTCTCCTTATATTTAAACACGGGAAAATTTATTAGGCTTTTCTTTCACTAAGGTGCAAGATTTTTCATCTGCCTTTTCTAGAACACTACTTACTTCTGTATGTAAATGCATGGCAAACAATCTAGAAAGATATGTTCAAAACTGATAATCATGGTTTTCTCTGGGGAAAAAAATGGGTACTGGGACTTTTATATTTTATTTTATGACTTCTATGTAATTGTTTCTTTAAACAGCAAAGAAGTATTTAGGTAAATTAGTAAAATTTCTAGATACAGAAAATAAAATCTCCTCTCTGGTGCATTTACCAGTAAAAAGTGCTTGCTCTCAACTCTGACTCAAGGAAGTAACACTCATCCTTAGGGGCATGATAATAAATGGAAATGTTTTATCTTGACTCTTTTTTTGTTTTCAGAAAAGGTAAGGACAGAAAAATGATAAAGACAAGCCTTTGTTCTCTAGCAGAGCCCCAGCGTGCTAAATGGTCTAGAGAGCTAATATCAGAAGAAAAAGCACTCTCTGGTGGGTGAGGAGATTAGTCCCAAAGGGCTTCTCAGAGTAAGGAATTTGTGAAGAGGTGGAAGATCTTGTTGCATGTGAGGGGGTCATGAGTTTGAATTTTAGTTCTGCTAAAATGTAGATCTATGAAACAAAACCTCTCTTGGCTTCATTTTCATATATTATAAAATAGGATATCTTAAAATTGAGAATTATTGAAGATTCTTAGCTTCCTACCCTACCAAGTCAAGACCATAAAAATGAAAATAAAAAAGCAACAAAATGAAAACTTGTAGCCAAGCTCTATCATCATTTCAAAATTGAAAAACATTTTAGCATCAATAATATAAGAACAGAATCTCATATTCTTAAAAACAAAGTATCTGTTTCTTTGTTCCCAGGGCAGTGCCGATTTTGCCATGGCTGTCCCTTGCAAACCTCAGCAGTAAGCTCTCTTGCATTTCTGTCCTGTGTTGGCCTTCTGACAGCAGGCTATGACCTTGGGCCTGACCCCAGATGGCATGCTGAACATTAAATGATGAATTGAGAGATGCAGGAGGGGAATTAGAAGCTGCACTATGGAACAGAGAAGTTCCACACTGAGAGAATAATCTAAATTTGTTTTTGAATAATGACTACATCTTAGGTCCTCTTCTAGGTGATGGACTCACACAGAAAACAAAACAGACATAAGAATTGCCTTCATGGAGCTTAAATTCTAGCAAGGACATCAGGTTACTGGTGGATACACAAGCAAATGACATCATCTTGATACTATAGCAAAAAATAGAGCAGGTGAGCAGGATAGGGAGAGCCAAGTGTAGGAAGTGATCATTGACCCCCGAAAGTAAGGGAGCAGACAACACCGGTGCCTAAGGAAAGAAAAGATTTGCACAGAGAATAGTAACTACAAAGGCCCTCAGGCATGAGAGTGCCGGACACATCTGAGGAAGAAGCTAAGGAGAGAAGGAGAGAAAACGCAGTCACAGGTGGCTGAGGGCCAGATCCTATAGGACCTTGGAAGTGACTCCAAGAGAAGGCATGGAGTGGAGTGGCATGGTCAACTGTGGTTAAATAAAATTGTTCTGGCTACTCTATAAAGAGCCTCTATGTAGACCAAGGTAGAAGTGGTGAATTGAGTGGGTGCTAATTCCTATTCCATGAATGACAGAGAATATTTATAATACAGAGAGAAAAGAGGTAGCTAGGAAGTCAGCCTGTTTTGTTGATGCTACTACTGCTGTTGGAGTGGGTGAAATACAGAGATAATACATTCAATGTAAGATGACTAAGATCTAGAAACACCTGTCTAAATCATAAACACACACATATTTTTACACACACAAGTATTTTGCATATTACAGGTGAAACATTTTCTATCACTCAATAATTGAACCCTTTTCCCTACTTTGTTCAAAACTAATAATTTATATTGTTAGGTTCTTTGTGACTTATCTTCCCATTTTCCCTTTTATTAGCCATTTATTTTATATAATCCCATGGGAACATTGTGTGTTACTCAGGACATGGTGGACTATGCTTTAGTAAAAAAAAAAAAAAAAAAAAAACATTGGCTTACCACAATAAAAAGTGTGTATCCAATATATATATCTGATCATGTTGGACATCCAAAGACTAATCTGAGACAAGCTGCATCTCAACATTTGAATCCACATTGCTGATGCAGGAATAGGATAGAGGGCAAATTCCTCAACTTTTAAAAACATCTATTTTTTTTTTAATTTTTTAGAAAGTGGGGGAGAGAAAGAGAGAGAAAATCTCCTATCCTGTGGTTCACTCCCTTAAATGTCCACAAAATCAGGACTGGGCCAGGCCAAAGTCAGAAGAGAGGAACTCTATCTGGCTCTCCCATGTAGGTAGCAGTAGCCCAAGTACTGGAACTGCTACTTTCCCAGAGCTTTTGCTGGGAATGCAGCCAGGACTTGAACCCAGGCTCTGCACACATGGGATGAGTAACCCAATCCACATCTTAACCACTAGGCCAAATGCTAGCCTCCTGTGCTGCTTTAAAAGATTCTGCCCATAGCCGGCGCCGCGGCTCACTAGGTTAATCCTCCGCCTTGCGGCACCGGCACACCGGGTTCTAGTCCCGGTCAGGGCGCCGGATTCTGTCCCGGTTGCCCCTCTTCGAGGCCAGCTCTCTGCTGTGGCCCGGGAGTGCAGTGGAGGATGGCCCAAGTGCTTGGGCCCTGCACCCCATGGGAGACCAGGAGAAGTACCTGGCTCCTGCCATCGGATCAGCGCAGTGCGCTGTCTGCAGCGCGCTGGCTGCGGCGGCCATTGGAGGATGACCTTTCTCTCTGTCTCTCTCTCTCACTGTCCACTCTGCCTGTCAAAAAAAAAAAAAAAAAAGATTCTGCCCAAAAGTAAAGCATGCTGTTTCCCCTTGCATTTACTCATATAAGTCATAAACTGATGCCCAATTTCAAACAAGGCACGGGTATGCAATTTTATCACATACCTGGAAGAATGGAAAGTAGGAAAAAAATTGAGTACTACTAACGACTCCCACATTCCGACTCTCTATTTCTGATCAGATCCCAGATTTTCCTTGTCCTTACCTTTCCAGTGTGAGCATCCTCATACCAGCCTTCCCTGTTTATTTCTATTGGACTTTGATGATCTATTAGCTCCCAAATCTCTCCTGCCACTCACAATGCCCAATACCTTATATTTTAATTGCTTTTATATATACACACACTGGCATCTGCTATTCTGAATCTGTGTGTGTGTGTTTGTGTGTGTGTGTGTGTGTGTTTATCTGGTAGGATGATATTTGTAGCCTGGAAAGAAATCCAAAGAAGTCCTAGGAAAAATATCTCTCCTTGGTAAAAGAAGAGATGCTTGCTTCCTTCATATTTCTTCTGTTTTTTGAGGTGTCTGTTTCTTTTAAACCCTTTTTGTTCCTTGATAATATGAGTGTTATTGCCTACCTGCTATACCCATTTGAGCTGTCAATAAATGTGGCATTGCCAGCAAACAATTCCAGATTTTCTCTGCTGCCTGAAACCCAGCCAAAGTTAGCTCCATCTTTAGCTTGCTAGCAATGGAAAAAGAAATCAGCTTTGAGTGCTTCCTTTTTACAGAACTGTGTTAGGTAGTGGTAAGGTGCCATCCTGTGCACCAGACTTCCAACTCTGAAGACACTCTTTTCTAAATAAAGAAATCATTTTTACTTCCCAGGTCAGAGTCTACGATCCATACATCATCTCATCGTCATAGTAGCAGGCTGATCTTTCTTTCCTGACAGTGTGTCAGGGAGTTGTGACTAGGCAGCAACGACAATAAGAGGGATGTGCAAAGCTGCAAAAGCCACACCAACAGGGATTTATTACAAGTATAATCTGCTCTTTGAGAAACAAACATCTCCTGACTTTGCTTATGTGTGGAGTATGAAAACACGAAGTTCACAGAGGCAGAGAGTAGAATTGTGGCTGCCAGAAGGAAAGGGAGGGAGTAGGGAGAGGTTGATTAGAGGGTACAGAGTCACAGTTAGATGGAAGAACCGGCTCCTCTGTTATATCGTAGTGCATATTACAAAATAGCAAGAAAAAGGGATTTTTAAAAATTATTTATTCATTTGCGAGACAGGGAAATTCAGATGCAGAGAAAGGCAAAGAGAGAACTCCCACTTCTTATTCACTCTTCAAAGTCCCACAATGATCAGCTGAGGCCGGGCTGGGGCAAAACCAGGAGGCTGGAATGCAATCCGGATCTCCCCTGATTTGAGCCCTCAATGCTGCCTTCCAGGGTCTGCACTAAAAGGAAGTCAGGAACCAGAGCCAGGTACAAACCCATGCACTCCATTATGAAACACAGCCGTTCTTACCAGCGAGTTCACAACTAGGCTAAACACTCGTCTCAAACAGAGGAGAGTGGATGTTCTACTAGAAAGAAAGGATAAATGTCTGAGGTGATAGATACGTAACCTACCCTGATTGGGTCATTTCACAACACATGCCTATACCAAAACACCATATCATGCTTCATAAATGCGTACAATTGTTATGTGTCAATAAAAAATAAACAAAAAGTCACCTCTTGGTAAGTGACAGTGTGAGACTGGTATTTTTGCTTTCAGTCAGAAGGAGAAGTAGAGCAAAGCCAATGTCAATACAAAACACACAATCTTCTGAAGGATTTGCACAAAAAATGTGCATATCAACACTGTGCATATCATTTGCATGCTGCAATGCAACATTTGCATTTAATACTTGCTTTAAAAAGTTAGGGAGAGACCTACAAAACAAAAATGAGATTCTCTCTTTGGTCTCCAAAATACTTAAAATCAAATTGCTGAATAGGTTATTGGGCAACAAACAAAATTTGTAACAACTTGCTTCTTCTATCCAACAGGTGGCGGTGTTGTGTTACAAATGACTTTGGAATCAACAGAGCAGCTCACCAGTCACCACTGGTTTTGGGTGGTATTGTCTTTATTTTGTTTGGGGTCCTACCCATTTTTCATATATAATGCACACATGATAAGTATTAATATTCTTTTCAAAAACAGTTTGTTTCCAAGAAGACATATGTGGCTGATGAGTAATTTCCATTATAGGATGTAAATAAATGATAGAATATATCTAACTCACCCCTTTTGATTCCTTGACATGAAATAAGAAAAAAAAATTTTGTTTTCTCTTCATTTCTGTCAATGATCTATTTAATCATCATTCATGCCACTTGAATTTACAAATTAATTCACTAAATCATCCTTACATAGAATGTTTTTGTTCTTATTATTCAAAGCTAGAAAGGGAGAGAGCTACCAAAAAAAAAAAAAGACCTTAATTTTATTCTCATATACATATTTATACACATACACACATATATATGTTCCACTACTATTAGTACATAGCATATATAATACATATATAATAAAGCTACACAAATATATGTCACTTCACTATTATAACATATAATATATATGCATACACACACATATATGTTCCACTACTATTACATAACATATATGTGTTACATAATGTATACATGTGTATATGTATAAGCAAATGTAACCCACTAGTAAAAATCCAGGCAGGATGCTATTATTTGGAGTACTAATAACTAAAAATTAAAATGAACAATAGTGAGAACCTTCTGTATGCTTGACACAATTCTAAGCATTTGTGTGACTTCAGAACAATCCTAGGTGTAGGTCCTATTATTATCCTTATTTTATACTGGGGAAACTGAGATAGAGAAATTTCAGCAGCCAGGTCTTGGCAGAACTGGGATTTGAATCCAGGCAGCACAAAGTAATGGGTGATGCTTGTTACTCATCAAGTGTTTATGCTCTCTGTGTACTCTATGGTGATTAATTTCATGTTAGAACTTTGAATTAGACATTAACTTTTATATTTAAGTTACTTCAATTATCTATAGGGGCTTAATTGCCTTTTCTTACAAAATACAAATGTATCAATCTCTCAACTCCTTGAAAATAAGCATAGACTCGTGGAAACACAGACTTTATAATTTAACTTCAAACAGCTAAGGTTCAGAACTCTAGTGATTTACTGAATATCATGAAATTGTGTACATTTCATCAGGAACTTAAGTAGAAGTTAAAAACATGTATTTACAACTCTATGCTTCTTCAAGAAAAAGGTTTCAGCTGCAGAAAGAGCAACCAAGGGAATAATTGGCATTTCTGAAGTCTGGTGCATTTTGACTTACTAATATACCACAAAACCTTTAAAATAGGGAAATTAATGTTTTCTTTTAAAGTGAGTAAATACATACACGTACACATACATAGAACCCCCACTCAACAAACTCAGATAGTCAATATTTTCTATTCTTAAAAAAGCAAACAAAAATACACAAACTCCAACAATATATAACATTTAATTGGCTGAATGCAATCACATAAACTTAGTTTGTGTGTGTGTGTGTGTGTGTGTGTTTGTGTGTGTATTCCAAGGAGAATTAAGGGGAGGCAACAAAAAATTGAGAAATTTTGGCATGGTAAGATTTCCAACCACAGTATAGATTAATAAGAACATGAAAATATAATGATCTTATTTATAAGTTGACCAAGACCCTTTGACAGCTGATTTCATGACAGGACAAACACTTTTCCTCGTTGTTGAGGAATGGACTACTCTGGCTGATACTTGCCATGAATACTTATTAACTCAGTGCAGCTGAGTTCCAGAAGTTCTAATTAGGCATCTGGGCCCTTTACATGGAGGCTTACACTATTCTATTTATTAAAGGAAGTGACTAAGTGTTGTAAATATACAGTTTAAATTTCTGCTAAAACACAAGAAGAAATATTACTGCTTTCCCTTAATGCAGATTATACCTATAATAAACCACTAGAATCTGTAGTTTTTATGTCTGAAATTAATAATACCTGTTTGTTCAAATCTAAAAACAGAGTTTGAATAAGAAAAGTTTTCCATACTTCTCAAACTTATTTTCAGAGGATGAAGAGTCAATGCCTTCACAATTATTCTTTTTTAAAAAACACACTAAGTAAAAAAGAAACAACTTTGACTCACATGAGGAGAAAAGCTGTGACTTCCTAGATTGCTTATGCTGTGTCTTATACATGTTTGCTAAGCATCTCCAGAGATTTGATTAATTCACTTTTTTTAATCAGAGGTAATGCAAGAGACAATCATCAGGGCATGAAACATATAGAATTTTGACCTGTTGCTTTTCATTTTTCTCTGTTCTCTGGAACAACCCTAAACCCAAATCAAGTTTAATTTGCTACCAGTAGGAGTTTCCCCCAGAATTGTTCAGATACTTACTAGACAAATGATGTATTCATGAGGCAATGTAGGATGAGAAATGGGATATTTGGTTTTTTTTTTTAACTTTTATTTAATGAATATGAAGTACCGCTTATGGATTACAATGGCTTCCCCCCCCATAACGTCCCTCCCACCCGCAACCCTCCCCTTTCCCACTCCTTCTCCCTTTCCATTCACATCAAGATTCATTTTAGATTCTCTTTATATACAGAAGATCAGTTTAGCATACATTAAGTAAAGATTTCAACAGTTTGTCCCACACAGAAACATAAAGTGAAAAATAATCGATGATTTTTTAAATGATGATGAAATCAGATCAGACCTATTGTCATGTTTAATCCCAGTGAGAGTCAAGTTGGGAACTGATAATTTCTTTTTTTTTTTTTTACAGAAGATCAGTTTAGCATACATTAAGTAAAGATTTCAACAGTTTGCACCCACATAGAAACACAAAGTGAAATATACTGTTTGAGTACTCGTTATAGCATTAAGTCTCAATGTACAGCACATTAAGGACAGAGATCCTTCATGAGGAGTAAGTGCACAGTGACTCCTGTTGTTGACTTTACAAATTGACACTCCTGTTTATGGCATCAGTAATCTCCCTATGCTCCAGTCATGAGTTTCCAAGGCTATGGAAGCCTTTTGAGTTCTCCGACTCTTATCTTGTTTAGACACGGTCATAGTCAAAGTGGAGGTTCTCTCCTCCCTTCAGAGAAAGGTACCTCCTTCTTTGATGACCCGTTCTTTCCACTGGGATCTCACTCACAGAGATCTTTCATTTAGGTTTTTTTTTTTTCCAGAGTGTCTTGGCTTTCCATGCCTGAAATACTCTCATGGGCTTTTCAGCCGGATCTGCCTGCCTTAAGGGCTGATTCTGAGGCCAGAGTGCTGTTTAGGACATCTGCCATTCTATGAGTCTGCTGAGTATCTCGCTTCCCATGTTGGATCACTCTCCCCTTTATTTATTCTATCGGTTAGTATTAGCAGGTACTAGACTTGTTTATGTGCTCCCTTTGACTCTTAGTCCTTTCATTATGATCAATTGTGAACTGAAATTGATCACTAGGACTAGTGAGATGGCATTGGTACATGCCACCTTGATGGGATTGAATTGGAGTCCCCTGGTATGTTTCTAACTCTACCATTTGGGGCAAGTCAGCTTGAGCATGTGAGAAATGGGATATTTGAATATTCATTTCCACAACACCATCAAACAATTTAGAAGGAAGATTTGTACTTCAAGTCAACAAAGCGAGGGGTTGCAAACATTCTTGCACAGTGTCCGTGAGATATGTTAGGAAAGTTCTGGAAGACCTCTGAGCAATTTGTGCTAAAAAAAACCTTTGAAAAAGTGTCTACTGTTCTGCCTTGAAATTCTACCTCAGAGTTTGTCTTAAGGAAACAATTAGACACTCATACAAGGATGTATGTATAAGGATACTCATCAAAATGCCAGTGATAGTAATTAGAAACTCAGTCACCCAATGTTTGTGAATAGAGGATTTATTAAATAAATGATATCTGTCTGTATTAAAGAATACTACATAGTCAGTCATGAATGTTAGCAACTTGGAGAATGATTTTGACAACTTATTGAGTGACGAAAAGGAAATCATGAATTTCAATGACTTTGTAGGAAAAAATATTCATTTATATATCTGCGCACTTAGGAATTGAAATAAAGAAGACTACATAATAAAATTCTAATCATAGTTTTGTTTACATAGGATTACAGATTATTTTATGTTCTTAATTATACTTTCTAAATGTATAGTAGTATATTTTTATAGATGCATAATTAGAAAAAGTAAGGCTATTTTCATTTTACACACACAGTACAAGAGAAAAAACAAGAAATTAATTCCTTGAGATAATAATCATTCTGTAATTGCCTAACTTTCCAATCAATGGCTTTAACTCTGAATAAAAATCCTTAAGCAATTATTATGTACAACGCACTGTATTCCCTCATACATTTGGCTCCATGTTTTCAACTTTCTCCCTACTCCCCACCACCCTGTTCCTCCTCATTCTTTCATCCCATCCCCTTTCTATCTTCCTTTCCCTCCCTCTTTTTCCTGATTTCTCTCTGCTTATTTGCTTCAATTCGCTGATTCTACCTCTCTTAAAGTATATGTATTGACTTAAAATATTTCTCTTGTAAGAAATTTTTGCATTCAATTTATAATACTTTGTGTATGTGTGTGTGTCTGTGTGTGTGTGTGAGAGAGAGAGAGAGAATCAATATTTCTCATATTTTAAAGTTTCTGTTCTTGATTTTCCATTTGGATCTAGACTTTGTTTTTTCAAGAAGCTACAAATTCATGAAGATCTCTCCTCACTTGTTCTTGTCTAAAATAATTTACTTCTCCAAAAGGCTTTGAGCCAGGGGTCTATCTTGCAGCTATCTCAGCAGCCCAGAGTGCCCCGTGAGGCAAGCCTCTTCTGTTCTTCAGATACCCAGTGCTTTCCTTGAGTCTCGCTCACAAACAACACCAGTGGGGCATCTATGCAGTTGGCCACACCATGGTGTATATTTCCATCTCATTCAGTTTTGATTTTAAGGACTAGTGAATGTTCTATGAATACCAGAAAGGAGCAACACTGCAGGCAGGTTGCACTTCATCATTGGCTAGTTTTGCCTGGGATGAAGCACTTGGAGAAATTAACATAAACACTGGGTACCCAGAGGATAGGGACAGAATTGTAATGAGAAGCAGGATCCTCGGGAAAACAAGCACGGGAGAACCTGCTTTATAATTGTTATTGGCTTCCTGCTTGGGTTGGAAATCTGCAGATATCTATAGCTGGTAGCACAGAGCAGAGTTTATAGTTTTCCTTGGACATTGAACTACCAGCCAATTCTTTGTGAGCTTGGACTCTTTTTAAAACTAATTTCAATTTTTTTAAATTTAAACTTAGCTAGTTATCAGAAAAACCAGGATTTTGATGTGATATTTCTGAAACCCGGTCATTTACAACAAGATGGAGGAATTTGGAAAACATCATGCTGAGTGAATTAAGCCAGTCCCAAAGGGACAAATATCATATGTTCTCCCTGATCGGCGACAACTAACTGAGCACCAAAGGAGAAATCTGTTGAAGTGAAATGGACACTGTGAGAAACAGTGACTTGATCAGCTTTTGTCCTGACTATTGATGTACAATGTAATACTTTATCCATTTTAGCATTTTTTTTTGTTCTAGTACCATTGGCTGAACTCTGTAATTAACACAATTATTCTTAGGTGTTTAAATTTTAACTGAAAAGTGATCCCTGTTAGGAATTTGGAAAACATTATGCTGAGTGAAATAAGCCAATCCCAAAGGGACAAATACCTTATGTTCTCCCTGAATGGTGACAACTAACTGAGCACCAAAAAAAAAAAAAAAAAAAAAAAAAAAAAACCTGTTAAAGTGAAATGACCACTATGAGAAAAGGTGACTTGAACAGCCCTTGCCCTGACTGTTGATGAACAACATAATATGTTATCCCTCTTAGTATTTTGTTTGTTGTTTGTTCTACTTAACACTTTTGGTTGAATACTGTAATCAATACACAATTCTTCTTAAGTGCTGAAACTTAACTGAGAAGTGCTCACTGTTAAATATAAGAGTGGGAATAAGAGAGGGAAGAGATGTGCAATTCAGGACATGCTCAAGCTGACTTACCTCAAACGGTAGAGCTAGAAACATACCAGTGGATTCCAATTCAATCCCATCAAGGTGGCATGTACCAATGCCATCTCACTAGTCCCAGTGATCAATTTCTGTTCACAATTGATCATAATGATAGGACTAAGAACCAAAGGGATCACATAAACAAGAATAGTGTCTGCAAATACTAGCTGATAGAATCAAAAAGGGAGACAACGATCCAACATGGGAAGTGAGATACACAGCAGACCCATAGAATGGCAGATGTCCTAAACAGCACTCTGGCCTCAGAATCAGCCCTTAAGGCAGGCAGATCCGGCTGAAAAGCCCATGAGAGTATTTCAGGCATGGAAAGCCAAGACACTCTGAAAAAAAAAAAAAAAAACCTAAATGAAAGATCTCCGTGAGTGAGATCCCAGTGGAAAGAACGGGTCATCAAAGAAGGAGGTACCTTTCTCTGAAGGGAGGAGAGAACTTCCACTTTGACCATGGCCTTGTCTAAATATGATCAGAATCGGTGAACTCAGGGGGCTTCCATAGCCTTGGCTGCTCATGACAAGAGCCTAGGGTGATTACTGAGGCCATAAACAAGAGTGTCAATTTGTTAAGTCAACAACAGGAGTCACTGTGCACTTACTCCTCATGTAGGATCTCTGTCCTTAGTGTGTTGTACATTAAGATTTAATGCTATAACTAGTACTCAAACAGTATATTTCACTTTGTGTTTCTATGTGGGTGCAAACTGTTGAAATCTTTACTTAATGTATGCTAAACTGATCTTCTGTATATATAGAGAATTGAAAATGAATCTTGATGTGAATGGAAGGGGAGAGGGAGTGGGAAAGGGACGTCATGGGGGGGAAGCCATTGTAATCCATAAGCTGTACTTTGGAAATTTATATTCATTAAATAAAAGCTAAAAAAAAAAAGCCTTTCTCTGTCCTCTGTGCCTAATTTTCTCACAGATCATTTATTGGGGGTTCTATAAATAATACTGATAATAATAATAACAGCACAACAACAGCTACCTCAACAACTACTATTTGAATATTGATTATGTGGTAGGCATTGAATAGTCTAGAAACTAGGAGCTATTGCTGGTCATCTCCTTAACCTTTTGATTTTGCTTCTTCAATACCTCTCAAACCCTTTTGAAAAAAAAGTCTCCATTGGCTTATTCTGAGTCTCTCACTTGACCCCTGAAATTGCCCCCAGCCAGTTATTCACTTTAATCTTCTTCTATAGTATATCACATTTATCAAGAGGAATATCTTTAAAAACATAAATTCTTTCTTAATAAAATTTTTAAATGTTTAATTGACACATTGAAATTATACATATTTATCGGACTCCATGTGATGTTTCAACATCTGTGTACGTGTCTAATGTCAAGTCAGGGTAAACTTATCCATCTCCTTAAACACTTATCATTTCTTTAACATTCAAAATCCTTTCTTGTAATTTTGCGATTTTTTTTTTGACAGGCAGAGTTAGACAGTGAGAGAGAGAGACAGAGAGAAAGGTCCTCCTTTTCCATTGGTTCACCCCGCAATGGCCGCTGTGGCCGGCATGCTGCGGCACTGTGCTGATCCGAAGCCAGGAGCCAGGTGCTTCCTCCTGGTCTCCCATGCGGGTGCAGGGCCCAAGGACCTGGGCCATCCTCCACTGCCTTCCCAGGCCACAGCAGAGAGCTGGACTGGAAGAGGAACGACTAGGACAGAATCCGGCACCCCGACCGGGACTAGAACCCTGTGTGATGGCACCACAGGCGGAGGATTAGCCTATTGAGCTGCAGCATTGGCCGCGATTTTTTATTTAGGAAAACACATAGTACGTTATTATTATGTGTAGTCACTCTATTGTGCAATAGAACACTATGACTTCTTTCTACTATGTAACCATAACACTTACACATTAATTAATCTTTCCCCATCCTTCCTTTCCCCCACTCTTACAAGCCTCTGGTAGCCATCATTATACTCTTAAGTGCCATAGATCAACTTTATTAGTCTCCACATATGACTTAGATCATGTGATATTTGTATTTTGTGCATGGTTTGTTTCAGTTAACATAATGACTTCCAGTTCTAATCATGTTGCAAATGGCAGGATTTCATCGTTTTGTGTGAATAGTATTCCATCCTATACATGTAAAGCATTTTCTTTATCCATTCAGCAATGGATGGATACCTAATTAGGTTCCATTTCTTGGATGTGAATGGTGCTGCAATAAACATGGGCCTACAGATATCTACTCAACAGACTGATATCATTTCCCTTGGACATTACCGGATCTTATAGTAGTTATAGTTTTAGACTTCTGATGAAATTCAATATGTTTCCACAATAGCTACACTAATTTGACTTTCTATCAAAAATGGGCAGGGGCCGGTGCCGTGGCTCACTTGGTTAATCCTCCGCCTGCAGCACCATCATCCCATATGGGCTCTGGGTTCTAGTCCTGGTTGCCCCTCTTCCAGGCCAGCTCTCTGCTGTGGCCCGGGAGTGCAGTGGAGGATGGCCCACGTGCTTGGGCCCTGCACCCGCATGGGAGACCAGGAGGAAACACCTAGCTCCTGGCTTCAGATCGGTGCAGTGGCCATTTGGAGATGAACCAATGGAAAAGGAAGACCTTTCTCTCTGTCTCTCTTTCTCACTTTCTAACTCTACCTGTCAAAAAAAAAAAAAATGTGCAAATGTTCCCTTCTTTACTTCCACAATCTGTTTAGGACTTATTATCTTTTCTCTTTTTAAAACAGCTGATGTAATTAGAATAAGATGATATCTCATTGTGGTTTTGACTTACATTTTCCTGTCATCCATTTGTATGCCTCCTTTTGGGAAATGTTTGCTTAGTTATACCACCCATTTCTAAATTGTGTTATTTATTTTGTTTCTGTTGAGTTTCTTGAGTCCACTTCATATTGGAGTGAAATTGATATTTTGAGATGCAACGACTGTTTACAGCCCTTCTCTCTTGTTAAAGCACAGCGGGGTTTTTTTCTTTATACTATTTGTTGAACTCTTTACTTAGTATACGGTTAACCTAACAATCACTAAGTAAAGTGAAAATAGACTTTGTAAAAATTAACAGTGGCAATAAGAGGAGGAGAAGGAAGAAGCGTTGGGACATGGACAGGATGGGAGGTAGGGTGAGGAGTATCACTATGTTCTTAAGCTGTTTTTATGAAATACATGAAACCTGTGTAACTCAAATAAAATTTTAAAGAAATTTTCCTAAGTGATAAGTACTATAATTACCAGTATTACTATAATTACTATAATTACCACACCATGCAACTAAAGACTAATAACATTAAAAGTATAAAATGTATGTTTTAATCACCTTACAGAATATGCTGTCTGGGTTGGTAACATGCATTAGCTAACATTAGCACAGATCCCTTTATCTGGTTCTTTCACTGTCACTCAACAGCAAGACTGACTTGGGAGAGAATAAGAAATAGCTTTGATGAAGTACCATAAGTAAGATTGATTCAAGCACGCTTTCTGCTATAATACCTAGAAGGCAAAATGTACTGAAGGCAGATGAGAGCAATACTTATCTATTTGACATACATGCTAAAATTAAATTACATGATATCATAAAGCCAGAAATTTCATCCCAAGGTATTTATCCAAAAGATATGAAAATATATGTCCATCGAAAGACTTGTACATAAAAGTTTATAGCCACTTTACTCTTAATAGCTAAAAACTGAAAGTGGCCTACTTCTCTATCAATAAGAAAATGGAAAACTACAGTGATATTTCCACAAAATGAAGTGCTACTCAGCAATAAAAAGGAAAAAAGTAATAAAGCAAACAGTAGCCTAATTAACGCTATCACCAGTATGACAAGTTCAAAAGACACACACAAAAAGAATAAATGCTGCATCATTCCATTTACACAATGTGTTAGATAATTCAAAACTATTTTTGTGCAGTAAAAATAAGTTAATAATAATCAGATGGGTGTTTGCCTCTGTGAGGAGATAAAGACAAGGATTAACTGGGAAGGGAAAGAGGATTCTTTGATAATGATAATATTTTATGTCTCAGAAGGGAATTGAGTTCCATGAGTATATATTTTTGTCAACAACCGCCAAGTGTTCACTTCAGCTTTACATATTTTGTTGGTTGTAAATTCTACTAGAAAAGAAAGTAAAACTGCAAACAAGTATGACAATAATCATGTGCATGCTGGTATATTTAGAGTTAGTATAAGGTTGTAGTTTATCTAGAATTGCCTATGACAATTGGGTGGATTGATGAAGGATGAGTAAGTAATTAGACATGTAATAAAGCAAACACAGTAAAATGTTAATGGTAGAAGTTTGGTGGTAAAGGTATGAGATTTTTCAACATTTTTGTATACATGAACATTTTCATAATAAAATTTTGAAGGAAGAAAAAATAAAACCAGTTGGCATGCAGTAATCTTTCACTGATTAAATTTATTGCAAGGCTAAATGCAGGCGTATTAACATACCCACATCCCATATCATAGTGCATGAGTTCAATGCCTATCTCTGCTTCTGACCCCGCTAATGCAGAACCTGGAAGACAGCTGTGATGTTTTAAGTAGTTGGTTTCCTGCCGCCCATGTGAGAAACGTGGACTGAGTTCCCAGCTCCTGATTTCTGCCCCAGCCCCTTGCTGGCATTTGGTGAGTGAGCCAGTGGATGAGAGGATGACAGTTTTCTCTTTCCTTCTCGCTAATAATTTTTTTAAAAAATTATTGCAGTCTTCAACCAAGAGAAAATTCTGTTAAATCCATGTTGTTACCTGGTTGTATCTATAATCAGTCCTCACCATCTTGAACCCATCTGTGCTGTTGTTTATTGTTATTGCACGATTCTTAACTTGTTCTTCTGGTTCTCCTGCGACTATTTGCTTTTAAGTTCTCCCTTTTATCTCTGTATCATTCCTCTTTCTTGTAGGTTTCTCTTTCTCCTTTTTCTCCCTAAATACAGAGCTAAGTAGTGGTCTTCTCTTATGTGCAGGAGTTACTTTGCAAAACCTGAGTGGATAACTAAAACCATGAATTGTAAAAAACTCTGTATATATTGTGTTTTTACTATAATATATATGTATGATAAGGTTTATTAATTTATAACAGGCACAGTAAAATAATAAAAGTAGTAACTTAATAATAAAATATGACATTGATTATAGTTTATTGTAATAGAAGTTAGATGAATGTGATACTACTCTCAAAATATCTTATTGTGCAATACTCATCCTTATTGTGCTACACTTACCCTCATCTTTTGATAATGTGATATGATACAATGAGATACAGTGAGGAGGATGAGGTAGATATTATGACCTATCATTAGGTTATCATTAGCTTTCTATTTTTTTTTTTTTTTTTAGACAGGCAGAGTTAGACAGTGAGAGAGAGAGACAGGGAGAAAGGTCTTCCTTCTGTTGGTTCACCCAACGGATGAATGGCTGCTACAGCCGGTGCGCTGTGCCAATCCGAAGCCAGGAGCCAGGTGCTTCTCCTGGTCTCCCATGGGGTGCAGGGCCCAAGCACTTGGGCCATCCTCCACTGCCTTCCTGGGCCACAGCAGAGAGCTGGCCTGGAAGAGGAGCAACCGGGACAGAATCCGCCACCCCAACTGGGACTAGAACCTGAGGTGCCAGCGCCGCAGGCGGAGGATTAGCCAAGTGAGCCATGGCACCGGCCTGGTTATCATTAGCTTTCTGAGGATATGTCAGAAGGAGTAGGGGGCCAGCTCTGTGCTGTAGTGGATAAAACCTCCATCTGCAGTGCCAGCATCCCATATGGGCACCAATTCAAGTATACCTGCTCCACTTCTAATCCTGCTCTCTGCTATAGCCTGGGAAAACAGTATAGGATAGCCAAAGTCCTTGATCCCCTGCACCCACGTGGGAGACCCAGAAGAAGCTCCTGGCCCCTGGCTTCAGATCAGCTCAGCTCATCTCCAGCTGTGTGGCCATCTAGGGAGTGAACCAGTGGATAGAAGACCTCTCTTTCTCTCTCTCTCTCTCTCTCTCTCTGTGTGTGTGTGTGTGTGTGTCTACCTCTCTGTAACTCTGCATTTCAAATAAATAAATAAACCTTTAAAAAAAAAAGAAGGAGGAGATTCTTCAGTAATCTAGATCATGCAGCCATGATGATTTTAGGTGCCAGAATCAGGATATTTTGCTTAAAATTATTTTTGTTACGAAAAATCAGCCCTTCATTATTCATTTTTCAATTGTGGGGTCTGCGCCTCTATCTTTACAATATAATTTGGTACCAAATAAAGGTTCAATAATGGTACAGTACAAATCTCCATTTACAAAGCAAAGAAAGTGCTTTAATTTTAGGATATGTAAGGTGCTTAAACCTTTCGGAAGGACACTGTAATCAGATGTTTTTCTGTGTTTTATGCCCTGAGGCCTCCTTTGCACATTTATGAATGTAGGTTCAATTAGACATCTTCTTCCAGAAGAGCCTGTTTCATTGCCATGGAAGACCTGTACTGAATGCTGCCCTTTCTTCACAGTGAATATATTCAGTTCTGCCAGAATTGTGGCAGCAGCTTCTTTATCAGCAGGTGCAGCCTCCATATTAATTCTTACATTTTTCAGTCCAAACTGTTCCTTTACCTGTAGTAAATGGCTTGGTGCCACTGGATTCAGGAGATCCTTTATTGAAGTCTTGGTATGGTCTCAATGCTTTATGAAACAACATGTTACAGCCAATTGGAACATGTTTCTTCCTTCCACCACAAAGATAATGTCTTTTCCATATTAATAAGGTACTTTTCATCCACTGTGGCTATAACTTTTGTAGGTTGAAGTGTGGCAGCAAAATTAGCATGAATTTCTTTTTGGTTCTTCAAAATTTACAGGTAGACGTTTCATTTTTACAGCAGATATTAGTGAACTCAGCAAATGATTTCTCTCTCTTTTTTTTTTTTAATTTATTTGACAGGTAGAGTTACAGACAGTGAGAGAGAGAGACAGAGAGAAAGGTCTTCCCTCCGTTGGTTCACTCCCCAAATGGCCGCTATGGCCGGTGCTGCGCCAATCCAAAGTCAGGAGCCAGATGCTTCTTCCTGGTCTCCCATGCAGGTGCAGGAGCCCAAGCACTTGGGCCATCCTCCACTGCCCTCCCGGGCCACAGCAGAGAGCTGGACTGAAAGAGGAGCAACCGGGACTAGAACCCGGAGCCTATATGGGATGCTGGTGCTGCAGGCGGAGGATTAACCAAGTGAGCCACGGTGCCGGCCCCTGATTTTTTTCTTTACTTATTAAGTCAAGAACTTTCACCTTTCCACTTGCGGGAAGCACTTGATGACTTCTCTTTGGCACAACCAAACATCCAGCATCGGTACTGTGGCTCTCTAAGGCAATTATTAAATAAAATAAAGGTTGAATGAATACAAGCACTGCCATGTTGAGACGGTTGATCGGATAACTGATAGGTTATGAAGTGACCACCAGGAAGGAAGTGTATACAGCATGATACACTGGACAAAGTGGTGATTCATGCCTATGCAGAATGGAGCAGGAGATTTTATTATTATGCCCGGAATAGTGTGCAATTTAAAACTTATACACTACTCCTTTCAGGAATCTTACATTTAATATTTTCTGATAGTAGTTGACTGCAAGTAAGAAAACAAGGAAAAGGAAGCCATAAATAAGAGGTACTACTATATTATTTTTCTCCTTTCTATGTCTCCCTTGATAATTCAGTTAAGTCTAGTGTCATCAATGACAGCATCTACTCCAAAATCTATTGCCAGCCCTACTCAAATTCCAAAACATCAGTCATACATTCTGAGCTGTTTTCTGACTCCTCTCTGGGTATTTCCAATATCTCAAACTCAAATCAATAAGTCTCTGCAATTGTCCTCTCTTCCCACCTTATTTTCATTGCACTATCATCTTTCCAGGTATCTCTGATTCCTCCTGCTTACCTCAGCCTGCATGGCCAGTGAGCAGTTAATCTTGCGAGTAAAGCCATTGCATCTCATAAGTACTCATCCCATTATCTCCAAGTCTTCCATCAATACTCTAGTTCAGACATTTGTTACTTTCTTGTAGTGTGCTGCAACATCCTTCTAACCCACACTCTGTTTCCTGTGTCTCCTTTTTGCCCTTCCTGACAATTGTCTTTCTAATATCTAATCATAAGAATGCAATCCTTCAACTGAAATATTTTAAATGATTTTGTGTTGCTTAGAGAGTAAAGTTCAAGCTCTTCGCTCAGTCACCCAAGGTCACCATAGTAGTCTAAACTTCACATTTTAATCCTGTTTCTAAGTACTTCCTAATCCCCTGGTCTTACATTCCAAATGAATGAAACTGGTTGTTTCCCCCTTCCCATCCTGATATGCCTTCCCATCCACTTATAACTGCTTGAGAGGTCTCACGAAGTTCCCCAAGAACTTTCCTGGTGGAAAGAATCCCTCATTGCTGAACATGCACCAAGTATTCTTTGACGCTCTGTTAGAGCGTTGTGCTATCATTACTCACAAGTTTACCGTATGTTCCCTAATAGATGGCTAGCTCCTTGAGGAGTAGAGTATCTGTTTCATTCATCTTTGTAGCCTTCATTGTGTCTAGCAGAGAGCCTTACACAAACTTAAAACTAAATGAACATTTGTTTATTTAACTAAAGAAAGACACATGGGAGAGAAAAGTAAGTTAAATAGAAATACAGATATTTAGACAGAAGTCATCATTCAGCACTTTTATTACTATATGGTTTATTTTCTCCTGTAGGAGTTGTTTCTCAACTGCTCATTTCATCTTTGATGCAATTCTGTTGATTCTAGGCATTTTTTAAAATCATTGTTACCAATTATTCTTATGTGAGGATTATATGTGGTACTTCATAAAGTTTGTGGAAGATGGATTGAACTGATACATTTATTTTGGTGCAAAAAAATCAAAATCATATTTTCCAGGAGCATTTTGGATACCTTGTTTACATGGATTTCAATTTTATTGCACCAAAATATACATCTCTTTTTTTAAACTTTTAATTTCCATATAAAAAATTGTCAGGTAGTGCTAAGAGTTTCCATTTATTCCACACCCAGTTTCCCCTATTGTTAACATCATATATCTGTCACAATCTATAAACCACACTTAGCTTCCCCTACTGTTAACCTCTCATGTTAGTGCAAAATACGTCACCTTTAATGAACTTATTGATATAACCTTATACAGCAGAAAGGCAGCTTTCAGAGATTGAACAAAATCACAGCCTTTAATAGGTGATATTACCAAGTTGGTTAACATATTCATATATAGGTTCATTTGCCTTCTCCAAATGCTTATGCCCAGATGGAAAGCTGAATGTCATTGGGGATTTCATTGAAAATAGAGCTTTTCAATTTAGGCCATATTAAGAAACTAGCACAGGATTACATTGTCTTGTTACATTTTCTTTTAGTCTCAAGTTCATAAATAACTCCACATTACAAAGAAAGAAAACCTCTGTAATATAAGCCAGCTCTAAAAATTACAACTCATAATTATTGATTTAAGTAGGGCCAGGTTTAAGGGGAAATTGGCCCTCTATTATAAACAAAGTATTGGGTAAATTTGACCTAAAAGTAATCTTGGATATTTTAGACCAATCTTTTCATTATAATATTATGGAATGCAAACCTAGAAACATAAGTCATTGGTTAAGGGGACTTGTTTAATTAAATGGACTAGTAGGAATCCAGTCCCCATCTAGCTTCCCTCACTATATTTTGTGAGACTGAAATAGAAGAGTTGCCTAAAAATGGCTTCCACCATCTTTCCTGTTAGCCACTGCAACAATAATAATTATACTTCATAATTATGCTAATCTTGTCATGTGTCAGGCTCTGAGATATATAATTTATAACCATGATTAAATTATTAGTCTTATAACTGCCTTTCACAGATGATGAAATTGAGTTCACAGTGCTAGGAATCAGATGACAAACAGCACCTATCTCAAAGAGTTCACAAGTTCATTCAGGAGAAAGTTTTGGAAAGGTAAATCTGCTTGTCCATCACAGTTTTACTAGGCTCACCACAATCAGAATATGATTCCATGTGATATTCTATATCATATGGGGAGGATGACAAAAGGGCAATGTCTGTCTTACCACCGCTCATATCACTCATTATTCTTTTGGGCATATTTCAGGAACTCCATGTATACTCCTTATGCTAACTGTCTTTGTACAGTTGATTTCTCAGAAACTTATTCTTTCTCTCACAGCCTTGCTATATATTATTCAGTCCTTACCACACACACTGTAACCTGTCATTATGGAGCACCCACAGGAGACATGTTTGCCCCAGGTGCTAGGAATTAGTTCAGGTAAAGCAATGGGTGGCACAACAGTCCTTTCAGAGTTGGAGGCAGAAAAAGTAATTGGGTCTACTGGGGGTCCAATATCAGGCTGAGACTGGTGGCTTCTGATAGATTATTACCTCCTTGCTGAGATCCAATTTACTAGGATTCCATTTGGGCTTTTCCTCTCCACGGTGGTAAGGTGAGCACAATTGTATTTCCCCAGTGAGCTACTCAATAGATACGTGGATTGCTTCATTTTGCTTCATTGTGTTTGTTCCAGTAGACTACCATTAACTCCATTCATTCCATTTGTGTAGCATGGGGCTATGCACATCTACAACCAACTAAAATCACTCCCTGTAGAAAGGACAGTCTCTTCAACAAAGAGTGATGGGAAAATTGAATCTCTACATGCTAAAGTATGAAACAAAACCGCTACCTTACATTCTATACAAAAATAAACACACAATGGGTCAGAGACCTAAACTTAATATCTGAAACCATCAAATTACTGGAGGAAAACATAGGGGAAACATTGCAAGACATGCGCATAGGTAAAGACTTCTTGGAGAAGACCCCAGAAGCACAGGCAATAAAGACAAAAATAGACAAATGAGAGTACATCAAGCTAAGAGGCTTCTGCATGCAATAAAAACACTCAACAAGTAGGCAACTGACAGAACAGGAGAAAGTATTTGCAAATTATATATCTGATAAAGGATCAATATCCAGGTTATATGCAGAGCTGAAGAAACTCAGCAACAACAAACAAAAATCTAGTTAAGAAATGAGCTAAAAATCAACAGACATTTTTCAATGGATGACATAAAAATGGCCAATGGACACATGAAAAGATGCTCAGGATCACCAGCCATCAGGGACAGGCAAATAAAAATCACAATGAGATTTTACCTCACCCCAATTAGAATGGCTGTCATTCAAAAATCAAAAAATGAAAAATGCTGGCTAGGATGTGGAGAAAAAGGTACCCTAATACAATGTTGGTGGGAATATAAACTAGTACAACCATACAGAAGACAGTATGGAGACGCCTCAGCAATCTACAAATAGATCTACTATGTGACTAGCAATTCCACTTCTGGGAATTTCCCCAAGGGAAATGAAGTCAGCATAAAGAGTTATCTGCACCCCATGTTTATGGCAACTCAACTCACAATAGCTAAGATACGAATTAATCCTGATGTCCATCAACTAGTGCCTGGATAAAAAAAGTGGTGGAATACTACTCAGCTGTAAAAGAATGAAATCCTGTCTTAGGCAGCTAGAGAACATTATGCTTACTGAAATAAGCCAGTCCCCTAAAAGACAAGTATCATATGTTCCTTGGTTTGTGGTAACTAATATATAGAGTAGAAAAAAGGAAATGTATGTGAGTGAGATTGATATTTTAAGATTTGATTATTGTTAACCCTTGAATATATTATTGAGGAATAGTGAGTTTTCTACCAACTACTTGTTGAATTCCTTATTTGGTGGAGGGTTAAGCTTGTGATTATAAAGTATATTGGAAGTATGTTGTAAAAACTAAATGAAAAGTAAGAAATGAAGGAGAAGGAGAGTGGGAAGGTAGAGTTGGAAGTATCATTATGCTCTTAAAAAATGTATACATGAAATACATGAAATTTGTTTCCCTGATGTAAAAAAAAGTTTAACAATGTAATTTCAAAAATTTCCTGATGACCTTCTAATCATTTGAAACAAATCTACTTTCTGAGAACAACTATTTCTTTCCTGGCATCCATCTTTACTCGATTTGCTGCTGGAAGGGAGCAAATAAAATAATTACTAGAACCTACAGAGTCCTCCCAATTCATCCTTCCAATTTTGTTGTGGGAAGAATACCAAAAAAATGTGTAAGAAAGAAACTGACATCTTATGATTTGATCATTCTTTATACTCCTTGTCTATATTCCAGTGGAACAGTGGTCTTTCTACATTTTACTTGTTGAACATATTGTTTAGTGGTGTAGTAAGACTGTGATGATAAGGCAAATTGGAAATGTGTTATTGCAGAAAATAAAGGAAAAAAAGAGAGGAAGAAAAAAGAAGTGATTAAGGGAGGGGAGAGCAAGAAATGTATGGTTATTTTAGAATTGTATTCGTGAGGGGCCAGTGCTGTGGCATACCAGGTAAAGTTGCTGCCTGCAATCCCAGCATTCCATATGAGTGCCACTGCCTGTGGCGCCGGTATCCCATATGGGCACCGGTTCAAATCTTGGCTGCTCCACTTCCTATCCAGCTTTCTGCTATGGCCAGGGAAAGCAGTGGAAGATGGCCCAAGTCCTTAGGCCCCTGCACCCACATGGGAGATCTGAAAGAATCTGGTTTCTGACTTCAGACAGGTGCAGCTCTGGTTATTGCAGCCATCTGGGGGGTGAACCAGTGGATGGAAGACCTCTTTCTCTTTGTCTCTCTCTGTCTCTATCTTTCTCTCTCTCTTTACCTCAGCCTCTTTGTAACTCTTTCAAATAAAATAAATAAATCCTAAAAAAATGAATTGTATCCAGGAAATACATGAAATCTGTTCTCTTGATATTAATAAAAAATTTTAAAGAATATATTTTCTAAGCTAGTCTTCAAACAGTACTTTATACTTTGTGTGTTTGTGTGGGTGCAAACTTTACTTAGCATAGAGTTGAAATCTTTACTTAGTATAGAGTTGATCTTCTGTATGTAAAGATAATTAAGAATGAGTCTTAATGAAGAATGGGATAGGAGAGGGAGTAGAAGGTGGGATGGTTTGGGGTGGGAAGTCGGGTATGGGGGGAGAACCACTATAGTCCAAAAGTTGTACTTAAAAAATTTATATTTATTAAATAAAAGCTTTATATAAAAATAAAAGAAAAAAGAATATATTTTCTTTCACATGCTATAGTTCAGGGAAGAAATATTTATAACTATATGCCAAATGATATGATATCCACACAAATTTTATACTCTCTCTATTTATTAATTGTTACAAATAAGAGAAAATATGATAGCTGTATTTTGGGGTCTTGTTTATTTAACTTAGCATAAGGATCTTCAATTGCATAATTTTGTGTATTATTCTTTTTATAAGTGAGTAATATTCCATTGTGTAATAATATATGCCATAGTTTCTTTATCCAAATAATGTAGCATTAAAACAAAGATAAAAAATAATGTATTGATCATCTTTTTTCTTTCTGCATATGGACAGGTGAGAAGCAGGGTATATAATGATGGTTTGAAGGATTGAAGTGAAATCCTACTCTTGCACAAAAATCTGCTCATTAAAGACACTGTTGCTTGCCAATCAAAGTGTAAGCATCCCTGCCTCAACCTAGGAAACAGAGATAATAACCTACCACACAAGTAGAAAAGTTTGGAAATAAGTTTGGTCATTATTTTTTCCAATTTTTTATTCACATAAGGTGGACAAATTTTATGTATTTCATATATACAGATTTATGAGCATAGTGATACTTCCCAACCTACCCTCCTTCCCGCCTACTCTGTCACCACCACTTCCTTTTTTTAATTTTTACAATGACATATTTTCAGTTTATTTTATACTCATAAGATTAACCCTACACCAAATACAGAATTCAACAAATAGTTAGAAGAGGAAACACTGTTCCTCAACAATAGACACAAGGGCGGAAACAAATATCAAATCTCAAAATGCATGTTTCACTCATATACATTACATCGTCTGTACAATATTAGTTACCGCAAATCAGGGAAAACATATGATATTTGTCTTTTTGAGATTGGTTTATCTCACTAAGTATGCTGATTTCCTGTTGCATCCATTTTGTTGCAAAATGCAGGATTTCATTCTTTTTATGGCTGAGTAGTATTCCATAATGTATATGCACTGCATTATCATGAGAAAATGTGCCCTCATGGGCCTTTGTTTTTAACAAAACATATTTGGCCAAGCATTTTCTTCAGGTTCTAAAGAAATTTACAACCTAAACAAATAAAAAGGCTCTTTTTGAGGGGACAATATGACCACCTATTATGGAATAGACAGAGTAAGATTTCAGGAAGATACTTTGATGAGGACTAGTCCAGGAGAAGGCCAGATTGCTTAGAGGTGGTTATTCCAATTGCACAACAATACCACATGGTGGCTCCAGGAAGAACTGCATTGAGAGTCTAACCTGTCTAAAACTAGTTCAAGGCCTTTTCCCAAGGCATTGTGTGAATGTCATAAAACACGCACTGTGAAAGATGGAGATTTTGCTGAATATCAGAATTAGTTTCTTAAATGTTTCAAAGAGACATTTTATGTGGGCAGTTCAGTGGTTAAGTCAGCACTTGTAACTCCTGTATCCCATATCTGAGAACTTGGTTGGAGTCCCAGCTATTTACTTCCAATTCAACTTCCTGGTTATGGGTACCTAGGAGGCAGGAGGTGATGGATCAAGACTTCGGTTCACTCCAACCATGCGGGAGACTCAGACTGAGTTTGTAGCTCTTGGCTCTGTCCTTGCCCACGCTGGCTGTTCTGAGCATCTGGGGAATGAATCAGCAAATTGAAAATCAGCTCTCCTCTGTCTCCCTGTGTCACTTAGCCTTTCAAATATACATGGAAATAAACTAACTTTTTAAATTTTTATTAATATAAAGAGAACATTTTATGTACTTCATAGTTACAGCACTAAGAATATAACCATGCTTTCTCTCCTTCAATCCTCCTCCTTTCTTCCTTTCTTTTTCTTTATTTTTTGCAAAAATATAAGCCCAGTACACTCTATAATCACTGGCATAATGTATGAATAATCATAATATTCAAGAAGTAAGAAACTAGAAATACCACAGATCTATAGAAGTATACACAAGGGCTTAAAGCAGCAATCAAATCTCAAGATATCTATTTGTTGCTATACATTTTAATTATTCAATATTAACTACTATATATATATATGGTATTTTTTTATGTGAGACTGGTTTATTTCATTAACCATAATGGTTCCTGTTTGTATGCATTTTTCTGCAAAAGACAGGATTTCATTCTTTTTTATGTTTTTTTTATGGTGTTCCATAGTGTATAGATACCTCATTTTCTTTTTCCAGTCATTGGTTGGTGGGCATCATTGTTTATTCTGTATCTTAGCTATTGTGAATTGACCTACAATAAATATGGGGGTACAAATAACTGTTTCATATGCTGATTTTATTTCATTTAGTTAAATTACCAGGAGTGGGGTGGTTGGGTCATATGGTAGATCTATTTTCAGACTTCTGAGGCATCTCTAGACTGTCTTCCACAATGACTGCACTAGTTTACACATCTATCAACAGTGCAAAATTAGGATACCTATTTCTCCACATCCTTGCCAGCATTTTTTGTTGCCTTGTTTTCTGTATGAGAGCCATTCTAACTGGGGTGAGATGAAATCTCATTGTGGTTTTGATTTGCATTTCCCTGAAGGCTAGTGATCCTGAGCATTTTTTCATGTGTCTGTGGTTATTTGAATTTCCTCTTTTGAAAAATGCCTGTTCAAGTCCTTTGCCCATTTCTTAACTGGATTGTTTGTTTTGATGTTTAGTTTCTTGAGTTCTTTATAGATCCTAGGTATTAATCATTTATTAGTTGCATAGTATGCAAATACATTCTCCCATTCAATCAACTGTCTCTTCACTTTGTTGAGTGTTTCCTTTGCAGTGCAAAGATTCTCACTTTGATATAATCTCATTTGTCTATTTTGGCTTAGATTGCTTGTGCTTCTGAGTTTTTTTCCAAGAAGTCTTGGCTTATGCCAATGTTGTGCAGAATATCCCCCAAAGTTTTCCTCTAGTAATTTGATGGTATCAGGTTGTAGATTTACATCTTTGGTCTGTCTTGAGTTGATTTTTGTGTAAGTGTAAGTTAGGGGTCTTACTTCATATTTCAAATGATTTCCCAGAATCATTTGCTGAAAAAGACTGTCCTTTCCTCAGGGATTGATTTTAGCTCCTTTGTCAAGGATTGGTTGGTTTTATATGTGTGGACTGATTTCTGGGGTTTCCAATTTGTTCTACATGTCTAGTTTTTGCCAGTACCCAACTGCTTTGATTGTAATTACCCTATAGTATGTCTTGAAATCTGATATTGTGATGCCTCTGGCTTTGTTTTTGTTGTATCAGATTGCTTTAACTATTCAAGTTCTCTTACATTTCCATATGAATTTTAGCACTGTTTTTTCAAGATCTGAGAAGAATGTTGTTGATATTTTGATTAGGATTGCATTGGATTTGTATATTGCTTACAGTAGTAGATATTTTGTTGGTATTAGTTCTTCCAATTCACTACCATAGATGATTTTTCCAATTTTATGTGTCTTTTTCTATTTCTTTCTTTAATTTTTTATAATTTTCATTGTAGAGGACTTTTATCTCCTTGGCTAAATTATTCCAGAGCATTTAAAAATCTTTGTAGCTATTGTGAGTGGTACTGATCTAGCAAGTTCTTTCTCAGCCTTGGTGTTGTCTTTATATACAATAGCCATAGATTTGCTGTGTTGGTTTTACACTTGAAACTTTACAAAACTCTCTTATGAGTTCCAAAAGTCTCTTATTTGACTCTTTCTGGCTCCTTTATATAAGCAAATAGGGATACTTTGACTTCTTGTTTTCCAATTTGATCCCTTTGATTTCGTTTTCTTCTTTACTGGCTCTGGCTAAAACTTTCAGAACTATATTGAATAGCAATGGTGAAATTGAGCATCCTTGTCCTCTTCCAGATCTTAGTGGAAATGCTTCCAGCTTTTCCCCATTCAAAATGATGCTGGCTGTGAGTTTGTCATATATTGCCACAATTTTGTGGAGAAATGTTCTTTCTATATGCAGTTTGCTTAAGGCTTTTAAGATGTTGTATCTTATCAAATGCTTTCTCTACATATATTGAGATAATCATATGGTTTTTTCTTCAGTTTGTTAATGTGATATCACATTTATTGATTTGTGAATGTTAAATCATCCTTGCACACCAGGGATAAATCCCACTTGGTCTAGGTGAATGACCTTTCTGATGTGTTGTTATATTGGATTAACTTATGTTTTGTTGAGGATTTTTGCATCTATGTTCATTAGGCATATTGGTCACTAGTTCTTTTTATTTGTTCTATCTATTTCTGGTTTGTGAATTAAAGTGATGATTGCCTCAAGATGGAGTTTGTGAGGATGCCCTCCCTTTTCATTTATTTAATTGTTTTAAAAAGTTTGAGAAGAAGAATTGGAATTAGTTCTTCTTTAAAACTCTGGTAGAATTCATCAAAGAAGCATCTGGTCCTGGGCTTTTCATTGTTATATGGGACTTTATTACGGATTCAATCTACATCTTGGTTATTGTTCTGTTTAGATTTTCTATATCTTCATGACTCAAATTTAGTAGATTGTATGTATCCAGGAATCTATCCACTTCTTTCAGTTGACCTGTGCATTGATGAAGGTGGAGTGTTGAAGTCCCCCATTACTATTGTTATTGGGTCTATGTCACTCTTTAGATTCATTAACATTTGTTTTAAATAGCCAAGTGCTATTCCTGTTGAATTGATCCTTTAATCCTTATATAATGCCCTTCTTTGTCTCTTTTAACAATTTTTGTGTTAAAGTCTATTTTGTCTGATACTAGGATGGCTGCACTTGCTCATTTTTGCTTTCTATTAGCATGGAATATTTTTTCCACCCTTTCACTTTCAGTCTGCATGTATCTTTATTGGTGAGATGTGTTCCTTATAGGCAGTAAATAGATGGGTCTTGTTTTTTAATCCATTCAGCCTATCTGTATCTTAAAATTGCATAATTTATGCCATTTACATTCAAGGTTATTATTTATAAGTAATGATTTGGTCATATCATTTTTTCCATAAATACTCCTATTCTTTGTTTTAGATTTCCTTTGTTCTTTTACTAGGAGATTTTTGGCCTTCACATTCTTTTGTAATGATGTCTAGCATTCTCTGTTTCTGTGTGTGGTAAATCTTTAAGAATCATTTGTGAAGGCTAGATAAGTGTTGAAAAATTCTTCCAATTTCTATTTGTTATGGAAGGTTTTTATTTAACCTTTGTATATTAATGAGAGCTTTGCTGGGGACAGTATTCTGGATTGACAGTTTCTTTCTGCTAAGACTTGGGCTGTTTCTCTCCATTATCTCCTATCCTGTAGAGTTTCTGATGAGGAATTAACTGTTAGTCCAATTTGGAAACCTCTGAAGGTAAACTGGTGTTTCTCTTGTGCACACTTTAGCATCTTCTATTTACGTTTTATCATTGAAAGTTTGACTATAATATGTTGTGGTGAAAATCTCTCTTCTGATCTATTTGGAGTTCTGTGTGCTGCCTGTACTTGGATGTCCCTTTATTTCTCCAAATTAAGGAAGGTGTCTGCTATTATTTCCCTGAATAGACCTTCAAATGCAGTCTCTCTTTCCTCATCTTCAGAAGGTCCTAAGACACATATGTTTTATCATTTGAAAGTGTCCCATAAATCTTGAACACACTATTTTTCAGTTTTTCTAATTTTTCTTTTTTTGTCAGAGATATTTATAAGGATGTGTTTTCTGGCTTAAGTATTCTTTCTTCTGCCTCACCAAGTCTGTTGTTGAGGCTTTCCACTGCATTTTCTATTTCACATATTGAATTCTTTGTTTCTAATATTTAGTTTGATTTCTATTCAATATCTCGATCTATAGCAAAATTTTTTTCAAATCATGTATGATTTCTGTATCTCATGAACTTATCTCTGTATTTTTGAGTAATTTTGTGATCATTCCTTTGAATTAATTTTCAGATATTTCATCAATCTCTTCATCTTCACATTCTAATATTGATGTGTTGCTGTGTTCCTTTTGGGGAGTTATGTTATTTTCCTTGTTCTTGTTTCATTTATGTCTGCATTTATTTTTAGGCATCTGTAGAAACACTTGGTTTTCTCTTATGATGGATTTCATCTTTGTACTATACCTCTGTGGCTTAGTGGAATGTCTGCTCCTTCATTGAATATTCAGAGGTATGTGCTATGTGGAGTCAGGGAGCTCTGGTCAGTGCTCAAGGGTGGGGCAAGAATCTAGGGTGACCCACAAGTTGGACATGGTAGATCTCTTCTATTGTCAGCAGGAGGGAGAATATGATCACACCTGTTGGTGGAATTACAACTTCACCTCCTCTCTTCCAAGGTGATCAGTACCTGGGGTTAGCTCACAGTGGGAACAATCCCCACCAATGCTGGAGCATGAACCACACAAAGGATCTGTGCAGTCCTCAGTGTGACTCCAGAACCATCTACATTGACTCACTCCAGGTAGTCAGGGAGTTCTGACCCTCTGATGCCAGACACAGTGAGTGCCGAGAAGTCCAGCTATACCCCACACCCTGTCAGATAGCCACAGAATTCCAAAAGTCACAGTGCATGAGGCTCCTGTAGTCACAGGGTACAGATCTGGTCTCAGCCAGGGAAGCCTTCCATATCCACAGACAGAGCAGAGGCATTCCTAGAACCAAGCTACCTGTGATTGCTCTTGACAGTTTGAGACTCAGAACTAGGTCGAGAGGATGGGAATACCTCACAGTCCTAAGTGAGTGCCCAGACTACTGTCAACTCTCTCAGCCAGACTCAAAGTCAGTGGGTAATGTAGACTTTCCCTCTGGTAAAATCCCGGGCCTTGCACACTTGAAAGCCACCACAGCCTCTACTGGTGTCAAGATGGCATCTTCTCCCCTCAAGTCACGTGGAAACCTTGTGAGGAGATGGGGAGAAAAATCATGTGCTTTTCCTTTATTGAGTTAGGTGGGAACTTTGCCTCATTCTTAGTCTCCAGACTGACTCAAAGTCATTATGGTCTTCAAGGTTAAGGTTCTCCTTCTGGTGATATCACCAGTAATAGAGGCTGCTCTCACTTGGTTCTCAGAAGCTGTCACGTCCTCCAGCCCCTGGCTGTGGGAGTTGCAGGTTGTGCTGCACTGGATGCTATGCACTTGCACTATCTTTTTTAAAAAATATTTGTTTATTTATTTGAAAGTCAGAGTTACACAGAGAGAGAAGAAGAGGCAGAAAGAGAGAAAGTTCTTCCATCCGTTGGTTCACTCCCCAGTTGGCCACAACAGCCAGAGATGATCTGAAGCCAGGATCCAGGAGCTTCTTTCGGGTCTTCCACATGGGTGCAAAGGCCCAAAGACTTGGGCCATCTTCTACTGCTTTCCCCAGCCACAGCAGAGAGCTGGATTGGAAGTGGAGCAGCCAATATTTGAACCAGTGCCCATATGGGATGCCGGCGCCACAGGCGGTGGCTTTACCCGCTATGCCATAGCACAGGCCCAGCATTTGCGTTTTCAGTGCTGCTCCATGACATCCCTCTTCTTTCTGTAGAATTTGCACTGCAAACTTCTCTCCAACTTTACACCTGGGAATGTACTTTCCCCACTTTTCTTCTGCTGTCTTCCCTTGGCCAAAATCAGCATGTCTTTTCCCTCTTCAGCCACATTCATCTCTAAGTTTGATCTTTAACAGATGATGATGATGATGATGATGATGATGTGTGTGTGTGTGTGTGTGTGTAATGTTGGGGGAAAGTAAATTTTCACATTATAGATGATTGTGTTAGCAGAAAGTATATTAAGTAAAATGCACATCATATTCATTAGAAAAGTGTGCTATTACTGGATGGGAATAAATAGAGGTGTCACCTAGGGCTCTTGGATTTAGCTTCCAAAGTAAGCTTGGTCTCAGGTGAGTGTCTTCCATATAGGGAGAAAAAAATCGAATTGGGTCCCTTGCTAGTTCTTTCTATTTCTTACCAGGAGTCCAAATATAAGCTAATACAGTCCTTGTACCTATATTACCAGAATAAATAATCAGTATTCATGGTGGCACCTTTGTGTCTTAGCAGCGGCTACATCACAATGAGTCTGTATTTCTGCCTCTCCAGACTTGTTGTCCCAGGTTTCCAATAACAAATTAGTGGGACTTATCCAGAGGAAATGGAAAGGAAACTGAATCAGAGGTACAATAAACCCTCTGGCTTCTTGACCAGCTGTGCATTTGAAAATAAGCCGGGGAATGAATTGAGCCTGGGGAAGACACCCTTTGGGGTGCCTGCATCACATACTAGGGTGCCTGGGATCAAGTCTTGACTCTGCTCGCAGTTCTAGTTCCCTGCTAATACAAATTCTGGAAGGCAGCAAATGGTGGCTCAAGTACTTAGGTCTTTGCCACCCATGTTGTAGACCTGGATTGAGTTCCTCATTCCTGGCTTAGACTTGCTCAGCCCTACTTTTGTGGGCATTTGAGGAATGAACCAGCAGATGGGAGTGCGTGCTCATTCTCTCTCTCTCTCTCTCTATCTCTCTCTCTCTGGCTTTTAAATAAATAAATAAATAAACAAATATTTTAAAGTAATGAGAAGGTAGAAGTATGAAGAGGAAGAAAACTTGCTGCCCAACCTGTCACCCATCTCTATTTATTGAAAGGGTCAAAACCTTACATTTTGCCCAGTCTTCTAAGATTGAATACTAGGGCCGGCGCTGTGGCACAGTAGGTTAATCCTCTGCCTGCGGTGCTGGCATCCCATATGGGTGCCGGTTCTAGTCCCGGCTGCTCCTCTTCCAATCCAACTCTCTGCTGTGGCCTGGGAAAGCAGTAGAAGATGGCCCAAGTGCTTGGGCCCCTGTACCTGCGTGGGAGACCAGGAGGAGTCACTTGGCTCCTGGCTTTGGATCAGTGTAGCTCCGGCCATTGCGGCCATCTGGGGAGTGAACCAACGGAAGGAAGACCTTTCTCTCTCTCTCTCTCTCTCTCTCTCTCTCTCTCTCCTTCTCACTGCCTATAGCTCTACCTCTCAAATAAATAAATAAAAATCTTTTTAAAAAATAAGATTGAATACTAATTCATTAATTAATGCATTCAACAAATATTGATTAGTTATGTTTTATGTACCAGAAATTTGTCATACATATGCTGCCATTTGTATTTTATTTTGAGGAATATGGGAAAGCATTGGAAGATTTTGGAGAGAGGAGTGACATCATCTAACTTTTTAAAGGATCCACTCTAGCTGCTGTGGTGAGTATAGTCTATGGAACCAGAGGGGAAAAGCTGAGCAAAGGTTCATAAGGCTATTGAATAATGCAAGCAAGATATGATAGAAATTTGAGTCCAGGATGTCAGTTGGGAGTAAAAATGTAGGTATTATTGTCATATAAATGCATTTAAAACCTTGAGAAAGGATGAGGTCTCTGGATGAGTGAGTGTATAAAACAAAAGAGATTCAACAACTGAAGGCTGGAGCATGTCATCACATAGACAGCAGTGAGGCAGAGAATAAACACTGACACAGAGGTAAGTCAGTGTGGCTTTTGATTCTCTCTCCAGCCCCATTCAGCAGCAAGGTTCTGGTGAAGAAGATACATATGATCAAGGTTATTGATTTGCCCTGTAAGTATGGTGAAGCAAGATGGGCATTGGCTATGAGAGTGTGTGAAAGGGAATCTTTATAATGATAGACCAGGGAACTGAATTTGCATAAAGGAGGAGGAGAAGGGGAGATCAATAAGTTTGTAAGACAAGTAAATTACAGGAACATATTGATATTATTGACTGTGGTACTACAGGAAAAGAGTGAGAATTTAAGTCAGAATCTGGATATTTGAGATTGAGATTCCAAAAGAGTATAGTTATTGATAGTAAAGAGTACTAGAATATGGTGTGATTGGCTGGCAATGCTACAAAAGTTCGGCATTTGTGCTAAAATTGAGAATCTTTATTAAAACTTTCATTAACTTGCAAAATTGTCATTGGGATCCTTCCTACTTATGTGTGGTTGTCTTCTTATCATCTGTCTGCATTCCTGTTGATTGATCTAGTCTAGATTAAAAGTACAATTATCAGACACTTTGAAATATATTTCCAAAATATTTCTGGAGTCCATAGGAAACATTTGGGGGTAAATAACTTGACTGGCCACCACTTCAAGGGATTTTATTCAAATCGTGTAGTACACATGACATACACTTAATAAATACGGTTATGACAATCATTGCTGTTCTTATTACTATCATACAATGCATTCATAGTCTTCCCTGGACTAATATAAAACCCTCATTATAAGAATCTGGGCTCGTCTCGCTTTGTGATTTACCAATATTTTATATTCTAGAAACTGATAGGTAAAATCCCAGTGAAACTTTTATTTTTTAAAAGATATTTATTTATTTATTTATTTGAAAGGCAGTGAGAGAGAGAGAGAGATCTTCTATCTACTGATTCATTCCCCTAATGATTGCAATGGTTGTAGCTGGGCCATCCGAAGCCAGGAGCCAGGAGCTTCTTCCAAATCTCCCAGATGAGAGGAGGAGTCCAAGTACCTGGGCCATCTTCCACTGCTTTCCCAGGCCATTAACAGGGAGCTGGATCAAAAGAAGAGCAGCCAGGACTTGAACTGGGGCACATATGGAATGCCATTGTGGCAGGCAGCAGCTTTACTCGCTATGCTACCACATTGGTTGAGTGATACTTTTCTTAAGCAGTGAATTACAAAATAAATAGATACATGGAATGTTGCATTATAGATGCCAAGCTAGTGTAATTTAAACTTTGTCCACCAAGGCCAACCTGTTACAAGTAATCTAAATCAAACAATTTGGGAAATTGATGTCCCTTAATACAATTGATAAAAATCACTGAAAAAAAAAAAAAAACTTAAACATTAATGAATGTCAGATTCGCAATTAGCAGAGGAAGATGCCAAGACCGTGAAAGCAGCTGGGTCCATGAGAGCTTCCAGTCTCATGTACAGAAACGGAAACTGCAGGAAGGTTTACCAGTCACCACAAGCAATGTTCCCCATTCACCTGGCTATGCATTCTGGTGGCTCCCTGAAAATACCCAACCAGCATCAGGAAGGGATCACTTACAAGGGCTTGGATTCTACAAGAGAAGGTTGCTTACTAACATGGTGTTCAGATTGAGAGAGCCATTAATAATTTCAGATGTTAGCTTTTGATCCAAAGGGGAACAATGTAGCTGGCATCAGGTGAAACAGCTCATGGGGGCTAGTGAGGAGGGCTCTTCTGGAAACGTAAGGTTTCATCTTTCTTTTCCATTGTCTAGAGAGCATTTGAGACTCAAACATCCTGCCAAGAGAAGTCAATGCTTGGAGGATGGGAGCCTATAGTTTTCAAGGAAGGGAAAATGGGTAACTACCTTGCTCACCAGGTGCTTAGCACTTTGTGTCCATTATTTCATGCAATGATCACAACAGTCATACACTGTTGTTATCAATATTATTCCTATTTTACAGATTAAAAAACCTAAAGTTTTAAAAATACAATTAACTAGGACCAGTGCTGTGGTGTAGCAGGTAAAGCTACCATGTGTGATGTTGGCATCCTATATCAATACTGGATTTATTCCTAGATTTTCCACTTCCAGTCCAGCTCCCTGATACTGCATCTGGGAGGGCAGTAGAAGATAGCGCAAGTGCTTGGGGCCCTGTATCTGACATGGGAAGCCAAGAGAAGTTTCTCACTCCTGGCTTTGGACTGGCTCAGCACCAGTCATTGTGGACATTTTGGGGAATTAACCAGAAGATGGAAGACCTGTCTTTCTGTCTCTCTCCTCATCTCCCCCAGCCCCGTAACTCTGCCTTCAAAGTAAACAAATAAATCTTTTTTAAAAAATAGAAGTAATTTGTCCAAGATTACCTAGCTATTTCATGGTACAGCAGAGCTTTGTACTTACATCTCCCAAATTTCAAAGGCCAGCTTTTTCACAACACTGTTTGACATCCTTCTGTGACAGTTTCTAAAGTAGTTACAGTACATATGTTAATTTACAAGAGCCTAGAGTCTCCTCAAAGCACAGACAAGGAAATAATATCAAACAGATGACATATCAAAGCTTGAAAACCAATAAATAGGGACTAGGACCAGTGCTGGAGCATCCTGCCTTTCTTGAGCACTGACCTTCCTGTGGTGATTAACAAATAAAAAGAAAGGGTATTTACCCATTGCCCTGTACTTATCCACTGACAACCAATATTTGCAGAGCTATTAATAATTAATAATTAATAAATCATTTTCACATTCACCTATCCTTATTCCATTTAAACCTCAAATGACTCCTGAAGGCACGCAGGAATATTTTTCCTCAATTTTTTCCAGATGAAAAAGAAGTTCAGAAGAGCTAAATGTCTCCTTGTAACACTGAATGAGCCATAAGGATGGGCCATGTCTCTGATTTTTTGACTATAGATCTAATTCACTCATTCCTTCAAAATTCCTTGGGTGCCTCCTCAGGTCAAGTATCGTGACAGGGACTGGGAACATACTACAGAGTGCTTAACCATTCTGGTTTCACGCGACTCCACATAATGGAGGATTTGCTTGAGCAATCCGTAATACAGCTACAGTATTCTGACAGAATACTTGGGAATGAAGTCCCTTTTGGCCAAACTATTAAGGCACTGATAGTAGACTGGCTTTGTCAACAGTAGTGCTTTTTTGTGTCTGTGAAAAGGAAAGTGCAACTTAGTTCCCAGTGAAGCCAGTGGGTTATTGATGGATGGACAGTTCTTTTCAGGTTTTCAAATATTTTCTTGTCATTACCTCAAACGTCTCCCTACTCTCCCGATGAAGGAGCAATGCCTTTCTGCTTCCACAAATTCCTCTCAGAAACTGTCATTAGGCCCAGAGAAGGAAGCATGTGTCCTTGATGAGGTAAGGAGAGATTTTAGAATTTTGAAGGAATGGGTGAGAGGAAGGACACAGCTCTGCATGGGTTCTAATTAAAAAAATCTCTGAAGAGCAAAAATTAATATTTTCATAAAAATCCCTTTGGAAGGCAGCCAGACAGGCCAGGTCAACTCCAGCTTGGAGGCAAGCCTCTGTGACTATTTTGGGATTTCCAAACGGGAAAGCCACAAGGATGAAGCACAGCTGGACAAGAGGAAGGCAAGAGTTGCATCAGCAAAGATTTCATTTTGACTTGTTTTGCAGGGAAACAAAGGTGGGGAGGCCCTTCGCTCTCCCTCAGGGAGGCATTGAATATTCAAAAATATTAATTTTGGAACAACAGTGCGTATAATTTTGGAAACAAGCTAGGAAAGAGCTGTCGTTGATTGTACTGGCAGAAAACTCCCTGAACCTCTTGAGGATGCCCATTCCAAGTCCCCACAGTCCTTCAACAGAGAATCAAAATGACACAACATACAGAACAGGAAATTGCCAGATGGACTGCAACCTCTGGGCACCCCCAAATGTCTAAAAAAATCACAGCTTAGCATTTAGGGGGAGTCCAGATTTTTTAATAATTACAAAAGAAGTAAGAGCCTTATTTGACTATCCTGGGACTCCAAGCTGCAAGTGTAAATATCTTGTATACATATTTGCAGATGGCCCTTCCAGAATATAGGACCAGCTCCACATAATGATATACCCAGCCCTTTAATGCATTTTGCTGTCCTTTTTGAATCATCATCACTAGATTCAGCCTTCTAACCTGTATCCTCCCAAGTCAAATCTTACCTGGGCAGCTCCTTTTGTAACTTGTATTTAGTAGCTGTTCATTTTAGTTTATGCAAAGGTAATAGCAATAGTGACTCAATATGTTAATACCAATAGTGGCTCAATGTATTCTTTCTTCTACAAGTATGAATTAATTAACTAATTAATTAATGCTTTAACAGAAAGGCAGAGAGACAGGAAAAGATTTTCTGTCCACTGGTTTACTCCCCAAACACCTGCAACAGCCTTAGCTGGGCTAGGCTGAAGCCAGAGGCCTGGACCTCACACCAGGTCACCTACGTGGGTGGCAGGAACCCATCTAGCTAAGCCGTAATCTGCTGCCTCCCAGGGTGTTGGGTGGAAAGCTGGATGGAAGTTGGCTGGAAAGCGGAATAGGCAGGAGTTTAATGAAGCATTCTGATATGGCGACTTGACCACAGCACCACACACATGACAATGTATGCATAGCTTTAGTTTGAGAATTGATGAACTCAAAAGACTGACCAATAGATGAGGGAAATTTCAGGAATCAGAAAGGGTATCTGAAAGCATAAAATGTGCTACACTTGTAATACAGAGATAGTTGATCTGTTTTTGAGTAATCTGATAATCTCAGATCTATTTTTCAGGAATATACTTAAAAAATTGGTAACTCATAGAAGTATCCTAGGATTCCATTGCAGCATGAAAAAAATCTATTCTCTTTTTTTTGTATTTTTTTCTACTTGTGGTTTGGAGAACTCAACATTGTAAAATTATCAAATTTTTACAAATTGATTTGTAAATTTAAATGTTAGAGAAATGGATACATATATGATAAATAAAAAAGTAAAATGTGAATCAAAGTGACTGATGAGTATGGGTGTATATACTGTAGAATTCTTCCCACATTTCCATAAATTTCTTAAAGATTTATTTGTTTATTTGAAACTCAGAGTTACAGTGAGAGAGGGCGATATAGAGATCTTCCAATCTCTGGTGCACTACCCAGAGTGCTGCAACAGACAGGGCTGGACGAAGTCGAAGCCAGGAGCCAAGAGCTCCATTCAGGTCTTCATGTGGGTGGCAGGAGCCCAAACACTTGGGCCATCTTCTGCTGCCTTTCTCAGGCCAAAACAAAATCTGGATTGGAATTCGAGTCTGGAACTAGCACCCATATGGGATGCCGGCATCTCAGGCAGAGGCTTAACCTTCTAGGCCACAATGCTGGCCCCACTCAATTTTTTTTAAAGATTTATTTATTTATTTGAAAGGCAGAGTTACAGAGAGGCAGAAGCAGAGAGAAAGAGAGATAAGTCTTCCATCCTTTGGTTAACTCCCCCAAATGACCACAACATCTGGAGCTGGGCCAATCTGAAGCCAGGAGCTGGGGGTTCTGGGTCTCCTATGCGGGTACAGTGGTCTCAGGACTTGGGCCATCTTCTACTGCTTTCCCAGGCCATAGCAGAGAGCTGGATCATAAGTGGAACAGCTGGGACTTGAACCGGTGCCCATAGGGGATACCGCCACTGCAGGTAGTGGCTTTACCTGCTAAGCCAAAGCACCAGCCCCAATATTCTTTAAAGATTCATCATTTATTGCACATTGTTATTGCAATTTGTAATAGTTCATTATATGGATAAACCACCCTCTGTTTATTAACGTTCTTATTGAATGACGTAATATAGAATTTAAAATTATAAACAAATTATAATTCAGTGTGTCCATATCATTCACATGAGAAAGTAAGGTGGTGTAGTGGACAAAGGTCTTTGAAGATGTCAATGGCTCTGCACTATACATAGGGATGTGTTTAAGGCTCCTGCTTCATATCAGAGGAAAGATAAAGTAGAGGCCACCTGGTATCACCTTGGAGGTTGGAGGTATTCAGACAGAAATAGTACTCTATAGTTGTCTCTCTCTCTACCTTGTATTTCTCTTGTGCACCTATAAATGAGCTATAAAAAAAAAGAATTCATCATTGTATGGCCAGTTTCTACATTCCTTTTTGATACATGTTTTCAACATTATATGAAAATGTCCTATGGGGAAAAATTACCTCCTCTAAATAGTTTCACCACATCTTAATAGACATTCTGCTTTTAACTTTCATGAAATTGAAAGTTTATTTATGTAAGAGATGAATGGTATCCAGTCAAAAATTTCAAGTGAACATCTTAGAGTTTTAGGAGTGAAAGAGACACTTGAGGTCATCTGGCTTAAAATCTTTATGGTGCAATCAAGAAACTGCAGCCTGGAGAGATTGCATGACTTGTGGAAAGCCCCACAGTTAGCTGTAGGAGACCTGGGACCTGTGCTTTGGCTTTCTGGGGCCCTGTCACTTTCTATTCATTCTTCACCTCCTTGCCTCTCTGTTGGCTGAAGCCTGGAGACCTTATTTAACCTAAGTCCTTAGGGCTGTGGGCTGAATCCCCGGGCACAAAGGATTCAGAAAGGCCAGGGTAAAAGTGGTTTTCCTGCCTTATGCTCTGACTATACAGCCCACTTAACTTTCCAGTCTGTAGGCTACAAAGTCATAGCCTTCCTATACTTTGCTGTCTGTGCCACTCCTAAAGTTTAGCCTCTGACTTCAGAAATATATGACACAGATAGGTTTTATTACTAATGATAATAACTTTGATGTTGTGATTAAGTATCACTATGTTCCTAAATCTGTATTTATGAAATAAATGAAATTTGTTCACCTTATATAAATAAAAAAATTGTTTAAAAAAGATGATGACTTCCAAAGTTTCTAAACTGTTAAGTAACCATTTTTCTTTTTTGTAATGGGTTAGTATCTTATGGGGAGATACTTTGAGAAAATACAAGTATCCTGATTTTTGTCATATGTTTGTCTACTAATTTTAAGATCTCTAATTCCTGTTTGCAATAGTAATTACTGTGGTGTTTGACAAATGGCAGTTTCTATAATCTTGACTCTTTCTATGTCCCTTTCCCCCTTCTCTTTACCCTTTTCTCTCCCTCCATCCTTTTCCTCCTTCTTTCTCTTTCCCCAAGTCCTTCTCCCCTTCCTTCCCATGTTCCTTTCTCCCTTAACAAATTGCCACACCTTAACCATTCAGAGTTCCTTTGGCTTAGCCCCTATATCTTTTTAGTATACCTCTACTACTTTGGAACACTTCCTTAATCCCAGGCGTGACAGAATACTCCATGCTCCAGCCCTGAAATCATCCATTTCTCCAAGGAGCTCTTGTTCCTTATACTGGACAGTGTCATTTAGAAACAAAAGCATTGGTGCTAATTACACTCATTCTACTAAGTGGCACTGTTTCTAGGCTTTCTCAGCTGACAGAATGAGGAAATATGAGTATACACATAGGTATACAAGCACATATATGGATAGCTACCTAATCTAATCTATCATCTATCACATATTAAAGGCTATGAGTTTATACTGATTCCTTCAATTCTAGTGTAATGTCACAGGCTCTTTATACAAGAGTTTTTGGTCCTCTGATCACACTCACAGCCAACATTCAAATTAAAAATGAAACATGTCTCTGACAAGTAGAAATCTAGCTCACCTTATCCAATATATATATTGGATATATCATATGTATATAAACATTTTTTCAGCCCTCAAAAATACATAAAATAGTTTCAGAACTACTAATTGATACCCTTGCACAAAACAAATTCATTAACCACAATATGTGAGTGCTACATTCCCTGATTTACAGTGGAACTATTTCTTGCTAAACCCATCGTAAGTTGAAAATACGGTAAGTTGAGGGGCCTGCGCTGTGGAGGAGCGAGTAAAGCCACCATCTGCAGTGCCAGCATCCCATGTGGGCACCGGTTCGAGTCCCGGTTGCTCCACTTCTGATCCAGCTTTCTGCTATGGCCTTGGAAAGCATTAGAAAATGGTCCAAGTCCTTGGGCCCCTGCACGCACATGGGAAACCTGGAGGAAGTTCCTGGCTCCTGGCTTCGGATCAGCTCAGCTACAGCCATTGCAGCCATTTGGGGAGTGAACAAGCCCATGGAAGACCTCTCTCTCTCTCTCTCCCTGCCTCTCCTTCTCTCTCTATGTAACTCTGACTTTCAAATAAATAAATAAATCTTCAAAAAAAAAAAAAAAAGAAAATGTGGTAAGTTGAAAATATTTTTGATACACCTGCCCTACCAAACATCACAGCTCAGCAACACAGCACACTGTTGAGTACCATTTATTTCTGAATGTTGCTGTCCAGCATCATGAGAAGATAGTCCTGCCTATCACTGGTCCGAATGAAGGCTCAGGCTCAAAAACAGAAGAGTATGGTGGCTTCCTCAATGTGAATTGCTGCTGTACCATTGTGAAGTGGAGTTATCAGAGGTAAAACCATCGAGAATGGAGCTCTGTCTCTTTGGTAAACTCCCTTTCCAAAGTAACTCAGGTTGGTTGTTTTCCTCCTCAACTCTTTCTGTGTGGTTTGGTTATTCAATTGTTATGCAATTAGATTGTTACCAGTATTTGTGGTCCACTTTGGGACTCCCCCCACCCAAACCTCAGTTGATTTAATTATTTATTTATTTGTGGTATAAATGAGACATTATAAGCCTTCAAAAGAACCTACCTAAAGGATACAGACAGAGAAATTTGAATGATAGTTTATAATTAATTACTTTATCTATTTATCTCCCTCACTGGATATTATTGCATTCCCACATTAATGCTTCTCATTTATCCTTCTGCTTTTTTCTCAGGTAGCTTATACAAGATGAAGTTAATTTTACACATATAAAGATTTATTCAAGTATTAATATCTGCACATATTTATGCAGTAATAGAAATCACTTCCTACTCCAAAGTATTTTTACTATGTGATCTATACTCCAGGGGGCTGGTGTTGTGGCAGAGTGGATTAAGCTTCAGCTTGCAATATCAGCATCCCATATCAGTGTGTCCATTCAAGTCCTGGCTGCTCTGCTTCCAATCCAACACCCTGCTAATGTGCTTGGGAAAGCAGGGGAAGATGTCCCAAGTGAGTGAGCCCCTACCATCCACATGGGAGACCTGAATGCAGTTCCTGACTCCTGGCTTCATCCTGGCCCAGATGCAGATGTTGCAGCCACTTGGAGAGTGAACCAGCAGATGGAATATCTCTCTCTCTCTCTCTCTCTTTCTTTCTCTCTCTGACTTTCAAAATAAATTTACACTCCAAAATGATATTTCACATCATCATGCAGCCCCTCTGGTACAAAGAATGCAGAGACCACTGAGAACTGTTTAGAAAACACTTCCCCAAACCCTCCTCACCCACAGAATACATGCCCTTGAAAACGGGGGCACATGTTGGACAACAGTGGCTAGCTGTACGATCATTTCTTCTAAATGATTTTCTATGCTTTCTTTGAAGCTTTTGCTGTGCCAAGTACCCTTCCCCTTTTCTAGCTTTTGTGACACCCTATATACAAGGCAGCTTTTTTCTTTTCCCTTCTTCTTTCACTAATATTTCAAATTCTTATTCTTCAGAAGAGAATGCCTTTTGTACATTTGTTGCAATAAATTCTGAGAAAAATAGAAAACAAATACAAAATCAAACATCAAAGGTTGGGTCATCTCCTCTATAAATGCATATTTAAATTTTTTCTTTTCCACCAGAATACTGTTGAAAAATTTCCAAAGATAACCAGAACAAGTGATTCAAAGCAAATCAGAAAATATTTAGTGAACAGCAAATCCCCCCCAAAGTCCTCCCAACTACAGGTGGAGCTTCAGGAAAAGGCAATGCAGAAGGAAATCCCTTACAAAAGGAGATCGTATGTGGGAATGGGGGTGACAACACCCTCTGCCTAGAGAGTTAGGTTCTGCCACAGCAGCCAGGTCTGAAGTACCCAAACTGGCAGTGAGTGATGCACCAAGCAGGGCAATTCTTGAAGTGCTTGTACTCCTTGTTGGAGCGTTGGCTTGAGTCCCAGCTCCTCTGCCTCCGATTCCACCTTCCAGCTAATGTGCACCTTGGAAAGCAGCAGGGGATGGCATAGGTAGTTGGGTCCCTGCCACCCACAGTGGAGACCTGGATTGAGTTCCTGGCCTGCTCCAGCCCAGCTGCTCTAGGCATTTGGAGAGTGATCCAGTGGGATGATCTCTGTCCCTCTACTTGCCTTTCAAATAAAATGAAAATGATTTGTGTTTTAAAAAAAAGAAGCTTCATAAATGCTCTGTAGAGTATTTTACATGATGTCCCACCCAGCCTATGGCATTAAATTTGCTTACATATGGATGTAACAGGAGACAAAAGAAATCAAGGTAAAACTGAGAAATATGAACTTCAGTTCTTTTTTTTTTTTCTGTAACAAGAGTTACTACTGGCCAGCGCCGTGGCTCACTAGGCTAATCCTCTGCCTTGTAGCACAGGCACACCGGGTTCTAGTCCTGGTCAGGGCACCGGATTCTGTCCCGGTTGCCCCTCTTCCAGGCCAGCTCTCTGCTGTGGCCCGGGAAGGCAGTGGTGGATGGCCCAAGTGCTTGGGCCCTGCACCCCATGGGAGACCAGGAGAAGTACCTGGCTCCTGCCATCGGATCAGCATGGTGCGCCAGCCGCAGCACACCGGCCGTGGCGGCCATTGGAGGGTGAACCAACGGCAAAGGAAGACCTTTCTGTCTGTCTCTCTCTCTCACTGTCCACTCTGCCTGTCAAAAAAAAATAAAATAAAATAAAAAATAAAAAAAGAGTTACTACTAATGCTTCAACAGATCTCTAAAACTCAGGCACAGTTTGTGAGAAACACTGTGAAATTGGTATAGCACACTTTAAAACTGTATAATTTAATGTGAGGTAATATCTAATGATTCTACTATGATTTGTGAGGAAAATAATTCATTCAAGATTTTTGCTAATCATGCTATTTTTGCAATGTCAAAATTTAAGCCATTTACATCTTAGTCTCTGGTTTCAGTTTCACAGTTGTTTAAATCAAGTCACTAATTTCTACCAGGTCCTGTATCACAGCTTCTCCATTCCTGACATCTTTTTTGGCTAGATTTTGGGAAGGAGTGTATTTTGAGATGCACTAATCGGGACTGCCTCCTCTGGCTCTTGGTAGACTCGGAGCATGTATCCCTGGAACTGGATGGCGTCTCTGTCCAGCAATGAGATATTTTCGTCTCACCTTCATCACCCGAGGCTTTTTCAGCTTTTCTTGCACTCTCTTCCAGTAGCGACTACAACAGTGATCAAGTCTGACGCCAGCTTCAGTTTTCCCCTTTATAAGTGAGTTACATGGCTTTTTTGCTGACAACCTAGGTGATTAGACATACTTTATTTCTCCTTCAAGCTCCAAAGCTTTACTAAGATGCTTGCCTTTATGCCCAACCCGCCTTGTTCCACCCAGCCTCCCAGACCACCTTTCACTCCAGTCTCTTCTGCAGTAACTGACTTGGTAGACTGTGACCTGACCTTATCTCACCTCAGACAACACCCAAATCCATTGCTTACATCTGGGATTTCTCTGCTGTAGGTACTCAGGATTCCTGGTGGCAGCCTCTCAGGACCTTCCCATGTGCAGCTTTGGAAGTACAAGAGAATTAGTCTTGTGCAAGAAGGTACCCTTGACAAGGGAGACACAAGAGGAACAGGCACTGCCTCCTTTCTCCTTGATCTCACATCCTACTCAGTGGCTCAGAGGGTCCACAGCAGTGCTCCATGTCAAATCCTCCTCCCTCCTTTACTCTTCCCAACCCTCCTCACCTATTTTCTGGTCTCACTCCCCAAAATCACTACCTGAACATTATCCTTGTCTCAGGTTCTGCTTTATGGGAAAATGTGTTCTTTTTCTTGTTGTTGTTTTTGTTTGTTTGTTTTTTCTTTTTTTGGACAGGCAGAGTAGACAGTGAGAGAGAGAGAGAGAGAGACAGACAGAAAGGTCTTCTTTTCTGTTGGTTCACCCCCAAAATGGCCACTACAGCCAGCACACCACACTTATCTGAAGCCAGGAGCCAGGTGCTTCCTCCTGGTCTCCCATGCGGGTGCAGGGCCCAAGGACCTGGGCCATCCTCCACTGCACTCCCAGGCCACAGCAGAGAACTGGACAGGAAGAGGAGCAACCGGGACAGAATCTGGCGCCCCGACCGGGACTAGAACCCCGTGTGCCGGCACCACAGGCAGAGGTTTAGCCTATTGAGCTGTGGCGCCAGCCAGAAAATGTTTTTTAAAGAGGTCCTTTTATTACAGGCCTGCAACTTTTTGTTTATTCTTTTCTCTGTTCTGTTTCATCTCTGTAACTGTTTTCCTATCTTCACTTTTTTCCCATCTTATTTTTTCAGCTTTCCAAAATTCTCCTCTTGATGTCCCAATAGATTTTCTCAGTCCAACGAGACCTAAGCTTCGATGATGACTTTCCTTTTTGCTTTTATTTCTTTCTGGGACTCTACCAGTACTACTTTTCATAAGTTATTTTCTCCTCTTTGATTCATTTTTCAGTTATTTCTATTTTGTTGACTTACAAGAAGAAACAGTGTATGTAGGAATAATTAATTTCATGATGAATGAGCTCCACCTGCTTTTTTGTTCATGTTCTTTTTGTCCTTTTATTGAACAAGAATCATAGCCTTGTCTATGCATAGTCCCTGTGCTAGTTTCTTTCTGCATATCTATCATTTTTTATGGATCAACAATCTGCTGAAGAATAGGGAGTAGCGTAGTGAGAATTGGGAAATCAGTGCACAGTTGGAGGGGCCTAAATTATTCCCCTTTCCTGGGAGGGCCATCCAAGGTGGTTTTCAACCTTCAAATGGACCACATGGCTCCAAACAGAGTCCTTTATATTGCTGCCCATGTTGCCCATTTGTAGTGTTTAGTTCCCTTTTCTCTTCCCTCACTCCCTCACTCCCTCGCTCCCTCCATCCTCCCTCCCTCCCTTCATTCCTCCCTCCCTCCCTCCACCTGGCAATCTCTCTTAGCCATAAGAGAATAGTAGCTACTTCACGATATTTAAATGAGCTTCTAAGTAGAGAATCTTTGCTTTTCTAAAGACCAGTATCAACCTTTGGTCTCATTAAAAGACTGGAATTTCAGGTTCCCAAATTATGGTCTCTAACCCATGATGCCAGCATTACCTGGTATGACGTGTTAGAAGTGACATTATCTTTGGTCAGTCACCTGCACTGGAAGTTTTTCAAAACTAAGGAAATGTTCAGCTTCCTTAAACCAGCTTTTTAAAATCCTTTTTAACTTTTATTTAATAAATATAAATTTCAAAAGTACAGCTTTTGGATTATAGTGGTTCCCCCCCCATAACCACCCTCCCACCTGCAACCATCCCACTTCCCACTCCCTCTCCCATCCCATTCTTCATCAAGATTCATTTTCAATTATCTTTATATACAGAAGATCAATTTAGTATATACTAAGTAAAGATTTCAACAGTTTGCACCCACACAGAATGGGCCATCAAAGAAGGGAGGAGAGAACTTCTCTGAAGGGAGGAGAGAACTTCCACTTTGACTATGGCCTTGTCTAAATAAGATTGGAGTTTGTGAACTCAAGAGGCTTCCATAGCCTTGGCAGCTCATGACAAGAGCCTTGGGTGATTACTGATGTCATCAATAAGAGCGTCAATTGTTAAATCAACAACAGGAGTGCACTTACTCCCCATGTAGGATCTCTGTCCTTAATGTGCTGGACTATGTGAATTAATGCTATAACTAGTACTCAAACAGTACTTTATCCCAGTTTTTTACTGAACTTTTTGTCTCCACTGGATTTTTTTAATTTTATGTTTTTATTTTGTTTAAAGAATACAACTTCATACATTTAATATATACAGGTTTTTGGGAACATGATGCTTCTCCCCCTCCCCAGCTGAGTTTTTGGCTTCAGATATATTTTATAAATATTTTCCACCAGATTCAGTAAAATAAAGTGCTTGAAAAATAAAATTTAAAAAAAAGAAATGCAGATTGTCAAGCCTACCTGCTGAGTTACATGATCTGAAGATGGAACATTGAATTCTGTGTCTTAGGGAATCTCCCTTGGTGATTTCAACGCAGGCTAAACTTGGAGAACTATGTTTTAGAATATCTCTTTTCTAAAATACTGATACAATTTGTTTCAATTCATAGTTTCCCACCTTTTGTTGGTACAAATTGCACAGAATCTGTGTTTTAGGATTGATGTAGAGTTGTGCATCTTTATCTAAAGACGATAGAGACTATTCCCTTCTTAACAGAATGAGAAAGTATGGGGCCCTACTCTAGACCCAGAGCCCAGCTCGGCCCAGTTCTGCACCTCATTAGTTTGTGACCTCTGACAAGCCACTTAACCTCTTCAGGCTCCCGTGAGCAATGCAAACACCAGGCAGCTGAGTAACAAAAGTGCTCCTTGTGTTTCTTCCCTTAGATGACGTTTAAATGACTGTGTGATAAGATCTGTTTCCTCTCCTGTGAGATGTCATCATTGGGGAGCTCTTTTCGCCACTGCTGTGAAGCCTACACTAGTTAAACTCTTAATTTATACTCACTCATGTTCAGAGGCATGACACTTACCCCCAGGTCAGGGCAATTTGGTTGGATTTCAGGTTTTCGTCCATAGCTATGGAGGCTGGGCAAGGCCTACTTCTCATTTGCCCTTAACTCTGCTGCTCTTGGTGATAGAAAGTATAAGATGAGAGTATCTGACTCCTGCTGGAAAAGACTGAGGTGGAATCCAAGTCGCTGTAAAATCTGTCTGCTATTTCTTACTTTTCCTGTGTTTCATCCCATTGTAAGTTGAGATCATCACACTCCTTCCTTGACCGAATGATATCATGAAAAATCCACCATATTTCTTGGTCAATATGTGGCAAACATAGCAGGAATATCCATAAATAGAAGATTCATCTTTTCTTGCTATTTCAGGAGACCCCTGCTCCCAAAATCCAAATGGATTGACTCATTCCTTCATTTTGCTGGTCACTGATTTAATGACTAAGAAAGAGCTACAAAGAAGTCTGTCTGTTAGCCAATCCATGACTGGTTATTATTAGATTGTGATGAGATAAGCCCAGAAATAGAGAATAAGCATTTGAAAACTTGTATAGCAATTTGACATTGCTCTGATAGCCAAGCAGGTAACCAGTTGAGCACCTGGTCTCTGTGAACAGAGCAAAGTCAATTTGATTAAATTTATAAGGTGAGTTGCACATGTTTTGAGTTACATTCTTTGTGCTAGCATACACTGGTTTCATAATTTTGGGAGCTCAACAGAAAATGGAAATGTCAGTCTCTTGTTCAAAATTTAGAATTTCAATGTGGCAACAGCAAGATGTTAAACTAAGCAAGGTATAGTTCTAAGTATGGGACTTTGTGCAGAGACACCACACACAAATGCATGATGTTAGCCCTTCGTGTACTGTGGGATCATGCTGTAACCTGTAACATTTCAAGGTTGGTTTGTCAGCTGTCAATTAAAGTGTGTGAAATCTGAGAATATCAAAGCATATGTTTTTATAATCTGTAATTTCTATGCTGTTAAATTTAAATCAAGCCCATTTTTCAATTTAGTTTAACAGTATTACGTAAATTGGGAGAGTAAAAATTTCTATTTATTTTTAATGCTCACGTGCAGATTATTCAACAAATGTCACAGAATTTTGTAAAGAAATCACACATTTCTACAAAATGTGGCAAAGGTAATAAAATAAGTGATGAAAATTGAAGTCATTTTAAATAATAGAAAGTGTACAGAGCTGTATTTGTTTGACTTAATATTCCTCATATATTGCTTTCTATTTTGTAGCCATCTTTGAGGTTAAAGTATGTTGTTGGAGATATGCATTGATTGACAAAGCAGTGAAGCCATCAGAGTATAAGTATCATTAACTTATAAAATTTAAAGAACTAATTTAAAAATCAAACAAATTTTATAAAGAACTAATACTAAATTATGTTCTAGTACTATACATACATGTATATAAATACATATGGATACATATAAATACCATAACATTGCACAAATTACATAAGCTTTCCTGTAAAGTGACATATCATGTAACTAAAATAGACAAAAATTCATCTAGATAGATCTTTGATGTTTTCATTCTGTTATTATTAATAATTTTGAAAATTTTAATCAATGATAAATGAAATTATACATACTTGATATGTACATATAAATATATAAAATGTGATGTTTTGATATATATTATGTAATGTTCAATCAAAATAAAGAGATAAATCTCATTTATCATTTCTTTACAGTGAAAATATTCAAAATCCTTTTTATCTAGATTTTATTTTAGAAACATATACAATGTATTGTCATTGTCTATTGTTATCCTACTATGCAATAATACACCAGAACTTCTTACTCCTGTCTAACTGTATCTTAATAGCCATGAATTAACCTTTCCCAACCCTTCCTTCCTTCCTACTTTCCCCAAACTCTGGTAACCACCAATATAGTCTTAATGTACAAGATTTAGATTCGACTGCTTTAGGTTCTACATAAGAGTGAGATCATGTGGCACTTGTCTTTGTGTACTTGGGTTATTTCACTTAACATAAGGGTCTCCAGTTCCATGCATGCTATTCTCAATGATAAAAATCATTTTTATCATGAAATAACAGTCTATTGTGTATATGTACCATATTTTCTTTATCCTTTGATCAGTTGGTGGATATTTAGGTTGTTTCCATTTCTTGGTTATTATAGAAAATGCTGCAATAAACATAGAAGTGCAAAAGTCTCTTTGACAGTGATTTCATTTCCACACAGTAGCTCCGTTTTTATTTCTGAGGAATCTCCTTACTGTTTTTCATATGGGCACACTAGTTTACATTTCCACAGTGTGCAAAGATTCTCTTTTCTCCACATCTTTGTCAACACTTGTTATCTTTAGTCTTTTTGATAATAGCTAATCTAACTGAAGTGAGGTGATATCTTACTGTGGTTATGATTTGCTTTTCCCTGATGGTTAGTGATGTTGAGCATTTATCTTGTACCTGTTGGCCATCTATATCTCTACTTTTTAGAAATGTCTCTTTAAATCTACTGCTTATATTTTAAAAGCAGAGATGGATATATTAATATCACATAATGCGGAGTTCATGATAAACTCAAAATGAGAAAAGAAGGTTATATTATTACACAAGGAGTATGAATCAGTGAAGACATCTATTTTTAATATGGATTATTTGTTTTCTTGTTTGAGTTTTTATATGTTCTGGATATTAACCCATTGTCAGATGCATAGCTTGCAAATGCATTCTCCATTCTGTAGGTTGTCTTTTCACTCTTTTGATTGTTTACTTTGCTTTGCAGATACCCTTTAGTTTTATGAAAACCCATTTGTCTATTTTGCTTTTGTTTCCTGTGCTTTTAGATTCTGACTCAAAATGTTTTTGCCATTCCATTACCCTGAAATGTTTCCCCTTATGCTTTCTTCTAGTAGTTTCATAGTCTGAAGTTATACATTTAGATCTTTAATCCATTTTGAGCTGATTTGTGTGCATGATGAGAGGTGGAGGTTTAATTTCATTCTTCTGCATATGATATTCAATTTTCTAGCAACATTGATTGAAAAGACTGTCCTTTCTCTGGTGCTTTTTCTTAGCACTTTCATCAAAAATCAATTGGCTGTAGATGCATGGGTTTAGTTATAGTATCTCTATTCTGTTCCATTGATTTCTGTGTCTGTTTTTAATGTCACTATGATGGTTTCAGTTTTTATTTAAGAGTCAACGAGAGAGAGGGAGAGAGAGACAAGAGGAGAGGGGGAGAGAGAGAGAGAAGCAGAAATACAGACATAACAAGCTACCATTTGCTGGTTCATTTCCCAAATGCCCACAATGGCCCCAAGCTGTAAGTTAAAGTAGAGTTGAGAATTCAATCCCGTTTCCCGTGTGGGTATCAAGAATCCAACCACTTGAGTCTTCAATGCTGCCTTCCAACTGGAGCTGAGCTTCAAATCCAGGTGTTTGGATATGGGATGCGGGCATGTTAACCACTAGGACAAATGCTTGTCCCAAATGACTTTATTCTTTATCAGCCAGTATATCTTTGCAATAACCTATTTCAACCACAGTATATGATCATTTGAATGTATTGAAGATGGCTTTGTAGAAATTTAAGGTGAATCTGTAACCAAAGAGGGATGCCAAGAACAAGTTTTCAACGGTAGTATAGGTCAATGTGTTCAGGGCCAAATGTAGGTACAAAAGACTAATTTTTGAACAAATAAAGCTAGTAAATAGTTTTTCATTGTGAAATCAGACATAACCCTCCAAATTTACACATCCTGTCGCCCTTTAAAGTTCCCCAGAAGTGCTATCTGGGGTGCCACATATGCTACCAGAATTTAGGGTGCCATATGATTTCACCATCTGCTCACTAATAAATCCCCAATATTAGTAAGCCCAAGAGGGTTCTTGCCTAATATTTAAAGAAGAATTCTACATACAGGCACAGATAAACGAGGCAGCATGATACGTTTTATGTGTTTATTTAGTGCGAGAGGTATCTAGGAAAGTGAGGGTTTAGTTCAGGTAGGAGAGAAGGGAAAGTCTGGAAACTAGGGTAGCATCCATAGCAAGCAGAGAGCAGGCCAAAAGCCACGTGCAGCAAGCACCTTGAGCTACTATCCACTGCTTATCACCAGCAGCACCACAGAGGCAGAGAGCTTTATTTAAGAGAGAGAGGTAAATATGGGTTCATACCAAGCACCAGGAATCAGCCACGTGGAGGAGCATCTAGGGCCAGAAGCCGAGGGCACATGGCCAGAAAGCCACATGCCCTGGAGGCGCAGGACTACAGCAAGAGGCCGGGGCTGAAGAGCAGGGGAGCCACACTGTGACCCCGCTTTTAACCCACTTCCAAAGGGGAGTGATTAATTAACCTGATTTGCTGGTGGGCACCCAGGTGTGGCCAGGTAGGGAGATAAGGTCATACAGGGGCATGGTGAAGGTATAAGGTAGGGTGTGAGGTCACACAGGGGTGTGGCAAAGGCGTGGTCTTCCAGCTCACAAATCTAATCAATTTTAGCCTGTATGCCTGCCTACTTCAATTGCATCAAAGATACTACATGGCAATTACGTTCATAGATGTACAATTTAATCATGATGTTATTAGGGAATGATTTTTACTTTCAGCTTCACTGCTAATAATCCCAACTAACAAAGAATCACATAAGACTATGAAGACTTGCATTCTTTAATATGTGGTTTAGAAATTGAGTTTTGTGTAGTAAAATATTCTTATGGTTCAGCCACAATGACCAAAACATTCTCGAGTATACTTAAGATTATGGAGTTTGTACCAGAATGTAAACCAACACACTAGTTCGTTCATCAAGAAAATCTTGCTATGAAAAAAGTGTCAGCTGAACTAAACAATGTGATGTGTGAGATAGCCAGAATTGTGAAATGCTTTAAGATTCATGTGTTAAATTCAAGAACATCTTCATTATTATCATAATATGGAAGCAGATCTGAAACTTTGTTATTGCATGCAGAAATACAATAGCTATCAACAGGGAATGTCCTCTTGGAACTATTTGAGCTAAGAAAGAGCCTCTTAGTGATTTTTGCAAGATGAAAACCAATTTCTCGGGGTACTGGCACTGTGGCACAGTGAGATAAGCTCTGCCTGTGATGCCTGCAGCCCATAGGAGTACCAGGTCAAGTCCCAGCTGTCCCTCTTTTGTTCGAGCTTCTTGATAATGAACCTGGGAGGATAGCAGCAAATGACCCCAATGCTTGGGCCCTATGAGAGACCTGGATGTGGTTCCATACGCCTGGCTTCAGCCTGGCCCAGCCTCCACTTTATTGCCATTTGGGAAATGAAGCAGGGGATGTAAAATATCTCTCTCTTCCTCTCTCTCCTTGTCTCTCCCACTCTCTGTATTCTGTTTTGGGATTTTTCTTAAAAATATTTATCTATTTAAATTAATTTAATTTTAATTTATGAATTTTTTAACTTTTATTTAATAAATATAAATTTCCAAAGTACAGCTTTTGGATTACAGTGGCTTTTCTGCCCCCCATAACTTCCCAACTACCCACAACCCTCCCATCTCCTGCTCCCTCTCCCATTCCATTCACATCAATATTCATTTATAATTAGCTTTATATACAGAAGATCAATTTAGTATACATTAAGTAAAGATTTCAACAGTTTGCACCCACACAGAAACACAAAGTGTAAAGTACTGTTTGAATACTAGTTATAGCATTAATTCACATTGTACAACACATTAAGGACAGAGATCTTAAATGGGGAGTAAGTGCACAGTGACCCTTGTTGTTGATTTAACAATTGACACTCTTGTTTATGTTGTCAGTAATCACCCTAGGCTCTTGTCATTAGTTGCCAAGTCTATGGAAGCCTTTTGAATTTGCTAACTCCAATAGTATTTAGACAAGATCATAGTCAAAGTGGAAGTTCTCTCCTCCCTTCAGAGAAAGGTACCTCCTTCTTTGATGGCCCATTCTTTCCACTGGGATCTCACTTGCAGAGATCTTCCATTTAGGTCTTTTTTTTTTTTTTTTTTTTTTTTTGCCAGATTGTCTCAGATTTCCATGCCTAAAATACTCTCATAGGATTTTTAGCCAGATCTGATGCCTTAAGGGCTGACTCTGAGGCCAGAGTGCTGTTTAGGACATCTGCCATTCTATGAGTCTGCTGTGTATCCCACTTCCCTTGTTGGATCATTCTCTCCTTTTTAATTCTATAAGTTAGTATTAGCATACACTAGTCTTGTTTATGTTATCCTTTTGATTCTTAATTCTATCATTATGATCAATTGTGAACTGAAATTGATCACTTGGACTAGTGAGATGGCATTAGTACATGCCACCTTGATGCGATTGAATTGGAATCCCCCGGCACGTTTTTACCTCTACCATTTGGGGCAAGTCCGATTGAGCAGGTCCCAAACTGTACAACTCCTCCCTCTCTTATTCCCACTCTTATATTTAACAGGGATCACTTTTCAGCTAAATTTAAACACTTGAGCATAATTGTGTGTTAATTAAAGAGTTCAACCAAAGGTATTAAGCAGAACAAAAATAAAATGCTAAAAGGTATAAAATATTAAGTTGTTCATCAACAGTGAGGAAAAGGACTGATCAAGTCACTGTTTCTCATAATGTCCATTTCACTTCAACAGGTTTCCTTTTTGGTGCTCAATTAGTTGTCACTGATCAGGGAGAACATATGATATTTTCCCCTTGAAACTGGCTTAATTCACTCAACATGATGTTTTCCAGATTCCTCCATTTTGTTGCAAATGACCAGATTTCATTGTTTTTTTTACTGCTGTATAGTATTCTATAAAGTACATATCCCATAATTTCTTTATCCAGTGTACTGTTGATGGGCATTTGGGTTGGTTCCAGGTCTTAGCTATTGTGAATTGAGCTGCAATAAACATTAATGTGCAGACAGGTTTTTTGTTTTCCAATTTAATTTCCTTTGGGTAAATTCCAAGGAGTGGGATGGCTGGGTTGTATGGTAGGGTTATATTCACGTTTCTGAGGAATCTCCAGACTGACTTCCATAGTGGCTTAACCAGTTTGCATTCTCACCAACAGTGGGTTAGTGTCCCTTTTTCCCCACATCCTCTCCAGCATGTATTGTTGGTAGATTTCTGCATGTGAGCCATTCTAACTGGGGTGAGGTGAAACCTCATTGTGGTTTTGATTTGCATTTCCCTGATTGCTAGTGATCCTGAACATTTTTTCATATGTCTGTTGGCCATTTGGATTTCCTCTTTGAAAAATGTCTATTGAAGTCCTTGGTCCTTGGCCCATCTCTTTTTTTTTAACTTTTTAAATCCTAATTTAATTAATATTTTTTTCAGCAAAATGATCAAACAGTATTTTTTTAATTGTGTATTTTTTTTATTTTCCCTCCCACTCACACCCCTCCCATCTCCCACTCCCTCTCCCATTCCATTCACATCAAGATTCATTTTCAATTATCTTTATATAGAGAAGATCGATCTAGTATGTATTAAGTAAAGATTTCATCAGTTTGCACTCACACAGAAACACAAAGTGTAAAATACTGTTTCAGTACTAGTTATAGCATTACTTCACTTTGGACAACACATAAAGGACAGCTCCCACATGAGATCCCACATGAGAAGTAAGTACACAGTGACTCCTGTTGTTGACTTAACAATTGACACTCTTGTTTATGGCGTCAGTAATCTCCCTAGGCTCTAGTCATGAGTTGCCAAGTCTATAGAAGCCTTCTGAGTTCGCCGACTTCGATCTTAGTCCAACAGGGTCATAGTCAAAGTGGAAGTTCTCTCCGCCCTTCAGAGAAAGGTACCTCCTTCTTTGATGGCCCTGTTCTTTCCACTGGGATGTCACTCGCAGGGATCTTCCATTTAGGTCTTTTTTTTTTCCAGGGTGTCTTGGCTTTCCATGCCTAAAATACTCTCATGGGCTTTTCAGCCATATCCGAATGCCTTAAGTGGCCCATCTCTTAAGAGGGTTGTTTGTTTTGTTGTTGTGGAGTTTCTTGATCTCTTTGTAGATTGATTAATCCTTTATAAGTTGCATAGTTTGCAAATATTTTTCCCATTCTGTCGGTTGCCTCTTCACTTTCCTGACTGTTTCTTTAGCAGTACAGAAACTTCTCAATTTGATGCAATCGCAATTGTTAATTTTGGCTTTGACTGCCTGTGCCTCCGGGGTATTTTCCAAGTCTTTGCTGGTGCCTATATCTTGCAGGGTTTCTCCAATGTTCTCTAATAATTTGATGGTGTCTGGTCATAGATTTAGATCTTTAATCCACGTCGAGTGGATTTTTGTGTAAGGTGTAAGGTAGGGGTCTTGCTTCATGATTCTGCATGTGGAAATCCAATTTTCCCAGCACCATTTATTGAATAGACTGTCCTTGCTCCAGGAATTAGTTTTAGATCCTTGATAAATTATAAGTTGGCTATAGATGTTTGGATTGATTTCTGGTGTTTCAATTCTGTTCCATTGGTCTATCCATATGTTTCTGTACCAGTACCATGCTGTTTTGATTACAACTGCCCTGTAGTATGTCCTGAAATCTGGTATTGTGATGCCTCTGGTTTGTTTTTGTTGTACAACATTGCTTTAGCTATTTGAGGTCTCCTGTGCCTCCATATAAATTTCAGCACCATTTTTTCTAGATCTGAGAAGAATGTCTTCGGTATCTTGATTGATATTGCATTGAATCTATAAATTGCTTTTGGGAGAATGGACATTTTGATGATGTTGATTCTTCCAATCCATGAGCATGGAAGATTTTTCCATTTTTTGGTATCCTCTTCTATTTCTTTCTTTAAGGTTTTGTAATTTTCATCGTAGAGATCTTTAACGTCCTTGGTTAAGTTTATTCCAAGGTATTTGTTTTTGTGGCTATTGTGAATGGGATTGATCTAAGAAGTTCTTTCTCAGCTGTGGCATTGCCTGTGTATACAAAGGCTGTTGATTTTTGTGTATTGATTTTATATCCTGCTACTTTGCCAAAATCTTCTATGAGTTCCAATAGTCTCTTAGCAGAGTTCTTTGGATCCCCTAAATAAAGAATCATATCATCTACAAAGAGGGATAGTTTGACTTCTTCCTTCCCAATTTGTATCCCTTTAATTTCTTTTACTTGTCTGATGGCTCTGGCTAAGACTTCCAGAATATATTGAATAGCAGTGGTGAGAGTGGGCATCCCTGTCTGGTACCAGATCTCAGTGGAAATGCTTCCAACTTTTCCCCACTCAATAGGATGCTGGCCGTGGGTTTTTCATAAATTGCTTTGATTGTATTGAGGAATGTTCCTTCTATACCCAATTTGCTTAGAGTTTTCATCATGAACGGGTGTTGTATTTTATCAAATGCTTTCTCTGTGTCTATTGAGATAATCATATGGTTTTTCTTTTGCAGTCTGTTAATGTGGTGTATCACGTTGATTGTCTTGCGCACATTAAACCATCCCTGCATTCCAGGGATAAATCCCACTTGGTCTGGGTGGATGATCTTTCTGATGTGTTGTTGCATTCTATTGGCGAGAATTTTATTGAGGATTTTTGCATCTATGTTCATCAGGGATATTGGTCTGTAATTTTCTTTCAATGCTGCATCTTTCTCTGGCTTAGGGAGTAAGGTGATGCTGGCTTCATAGAAAGAATTTGGGAGGATTCCCTCTTTTTCGATTGTTCTGAATAGTTTGAGAAGAATTGGAGTTAGTTCTTTAAATTTCTGGTATAATTCAGCAGTGAATCCATCTGGTCCTGGGCTTTTCTTTGTGTGTGTGTGGGGGGGGGGACTTTATTACTAATTCAATTTCTGTCTCAGTTATTGGTCTGTTTAGGTTTTTTATGTCTTCATGGTTCAATTTAGGTAGATTGCATGTGTCTAGGAATCTATCCATTTCTGATAGGTTTCCCTGTTTGCTGGCATACAACTCTTTGTAGTAATTTCTGATGATTCTTTTTATTTCTGTGGTGTCTGTTGTTACTTTCCCTTTTTCATCTCTGATTTTATTAATTTGGGTCTTTTCTCTTCTTTTTTTAGTTAGTTGGGCTAATGGTGTGTCAATTTTATTCATTTTTTCAAAAAACAGCTCTTCACTTGGCTGATTTTTTTGTAATTTTTTTTTTTTGGATTCAATTCTGTTGATTTCTTCTCTGATTTTAATTATTTCTCTTCTCCTACTAGATTTGGGTTTGGTTTGCTGTAGTTTTTCTAGATTCTTGAGAGGTGTTTAAAGCTCATTTATTTGGTGCCTTTCCAATTTCTTGATGTAGGCACCTATTGCTATAAACTTTCCTCTTAACACTGCTTTTGCCTTATCCCATTAGTTTTGATATGTTGTGTTGTTATCCTCATTTACTTCCAGAAAGTTTTTGACTTCTTTTTTGATTTCGTCTATGGCCCATTGTTCATTCAGGAGCATGTTGTTCAATCTCCATGTGTTTGCATATGCTCTAGGGATTCCTGAGTTGCTAATTTCCAACTTCATTCCTCTATGGTCTGAGATGCTGCACCGTATGATTCTAATTCTTTTGAATTTGCTGAGACTTGCTTTATGGCCTAGTATGTGGTCAATCCTAGAGTAGGTTCCATGTACTGCTGAGAAGAATGTAAATTCTTTATGTGTAGGATGAAAAGTTCTGTAGATATCTGTTAGATCCATTTGAGCTATATTGTCATTTCAATCTGCTGTCTCCTTGTTGATCTTCTGTCCTGTTGATCTGTCTGTTTCTGAGAGTGGAGTATTGAAGTCACCCAGTACTATTGTATTGGAGTCTAAGTCTCCCTTAAAGTCCCTTAACAAATCTTTTAAATAAACCAGTGCCCTGTAATTAGGTGCATATATATTGATAATCATTGTATCTTCATGTTGAATTGATCCCTTAATCATTATATAGTGCCCCTCTTTGTCTCTCTTAACAGTTTTTGTGGTAAAGTTTATTTTGCCTGATATTAATATGGATACACCTGCTTTTTTTGTTTTCTGTTGGCATGGAATCTTTTTCCAACCTTTCACTTTCAGTCTGCATGCATCTTTGTTGGGAAGATGTGTTTCTTGTAAGCAGCAAATAGATGGGATTTGTTCCTTAATCCATTCAGCCAGTCTGCGAATTTATGTATTTTAATTGTTTAAGATAACATATTTTAAATTTACATCATAATCAAAGGCTTAATTAGCTACTAAATAAAGAGTTTAACAAGTAAAAACACCATAGTTCAGCAGGAATACAGGCAAATGCTATAAATGGTAATCAAATAAAAAGATGTCAACTGTTTCTTTTTCTTACAAATGTGAATTGAAAAACCATGGTCCTGCATTGTGGTGTATTAAACCATCGCTAGCAATTCCAGGATCTCATTTCAGTCCTGGATGCTCTGCTTTCCATCTAGCTCCTTGCTAATGCAAATGGAAGAAGACAGAAGAGGACCCAAGTGCTTGGGCCTCTGCCACCAATATGTAGACTTGGATGAATTTCCTGGTTCCTGGATCCTGCTTCAATCTGGCCTGTTCTGGTTGTTGTGGGCAAACAGGGAGTGAACCAGTGGAGGATACTTCTCTCTTTTGCTCTCTGTGCCTTACAAATAAATAAATATACAAATATGTAAATAAATTTTAAAAAAAGAAAAAAATCTTATTTGATAGACCAAATATTCTCTGTGCAAGCAAAGCATGGAATGAGTTTTTCAATGATACATAAAACTGAAGAGTAAAAAAATGATAAATGGAAGTTTGAAAGAACAGAGCTTCTACAATGTATTATAACACATAAACAATCACATGACAATTTTTAGTGAAATAAGTGATACTGATACTGCTTATCTGTAAAGTATGACCCATCCAGTATCTTTGATAGAATTTTAGATTTTATTTTCCAATGAAAGAAGATACATGTTAGGAAATTCAGCAATCTGAGATTTCAAGCTTTCTCTGGAAGATAATTTAAAACGTAACTGGAAATTTTAGGATACATTGTTGTAACTAGGTACTGATGGATTGAATTTTTAAAAACAGCAATACTTTCTTCATTTTGAAAAAGAGTTAAAAATAAGTATCTGGAGCTTCCTGAAATTGCCTTAATATATCTTCTTCCATTTCTGTCAACAAGGTTTGTGGGTCTGCTCTCTCCTCTCCGAGTGATATAAAACCAAAACAGAAAAATAACTTGGATGCTTGTTAGCTCATGGGAATAATATTGTCATGGGTCCAACCTCTATTAGATAAGTTAACACAAGAAAGCATGCTCTTTTGTCACATTAAAAGTGTTCATATATACAAGTATTCTGTTAAAGTCTAGAAACAGCAGTAAATCAGAAGGGCTATTTTAATCATAAGTTACTATTTAACTGTAATTACAAATGATCAAACATTACAAGTGTACAGTATTAGTCACCTGTACACACATGTTCAGTGACAGTTATCCACAATTTTATGAATTATTATTATGTCATCCATATTGCAATGTAAGTTATTGGACAGTAATATATGTCTACTAAACTAATAAAATATTAACACTTTTAAAATTTTATTTTCCCAATAATTTATTTTTATGGATTTTATTAAAATATTGGTTCATGGTAGATAAGAAATTAATAAACATGAAGGAAAGTTAAAATGTTTTTAATTTATATTAATAATTTTTTTTAAAGAAGTATCATTGATGGAGAAGGGAGCTCCTTTTAGGACCAAACCCCTAGTTTTATTTTAAAAGGCACTCTTGAGCTACTATTTTCTAGCCTCCCTGGACACTGGGTGGTCAATGATTCATAATCTAAAATGTATGCTGAGAATGCTGGGAAATCTCCTAAGGCTGTATGTATAGGGAGCATGCATATTCCTCTTTTGGCTTTTTCCTCTTTTACCTGTTTCCTGCCTGAAGTGAAAATATGACAGTTGGAGCAGCAACAGACATCAAGGGCTGATCCTGGGGATAATAATCACTTGTTACAGATGTTAGAGCAGAAATACAGAATCAGGGTTTCTAATAACAATCTTGGGCACATAAGTGAGTTCCTAAACCAGGGTGGATTTGAGTGAGAAGAGATCATGCTAGATGATTTGTGACAATAAATTGGGTTTTATTCTTTGATGAAGATAAAAATAGAACAATTAAAATATGTTCAAAAGTAAATTCTAATAAAATAACATCAACACATGCTAAAATATAATTTTAAGCTGATTTTCTGAATTAAAAGCTGACAAGTGGGGAATAGCTATTACTATTGTATATTTGCATTCCTTAATCAATTTCTTATTCATGTATGTCTGTAATACTGCTATTTTTCTGTAATATATCATATTTTCTAGAAGGTCATATTTAGGTTTTTCATAAAATCGCCTACAACATATATTTTTATTTTATGACTAATAAATTTGAAAGTGATGATATTTTCAGTTAACTCAGCTCTGCGCTATTCTTAATTGGAAAGATTGTTAATTCCCATGAGTCCTGATATTTCTGGTGTATTGAAGTAAATTCTGCTCACCAGAGAATACTCTAGATTCCAACTTTATGGAACTGACGAGTGTCTGTCATAGCCCAGATGATCTGACCAGTGCTATCTTTTTACCTCCAAACAGGATCCTTTTCAACAAATAATTTTACAAAATAAGCATCAAATAAGTTTCATTTAGCCATGATTCCTTTGAATTTTTTAAAATGTTTCTTTCCGTTTTATTTTTCACATTGTCATTACAACCAGGGTGTATTTTATTTTTTTTTTATTTTTTATTTTTTTATTTGACAGGCAGAGTTAGACAGTGAGAGAAAGAGACAGAGAGAAAGGTCTTCATTCCATTGATTCACCCCCCCAAATGGCTGCTACAGCCGGCAAGTTGCGCCAATCCGAAACCAGGAGCCAGGTGCTTCCTGCCGGTCTCCCATGAGGGTGCAGGGCCCAAGGGCCTGGGCCATCCTCCACTGCACTCCTGGGCCACAGTAGAGAGCTGGACTGAAAGAGGAGCAACCAGGACTAGAGCCCAGCACCCACATGGGATGCAGGTGTCGCAGGCAGAGGATTAACCAAGTGAGCCACAACGCCGGCCCCCAGGGTGTATTTTCTTACAATCCACTAAAAATCTGGGGAAATATCTTAACTCTCATTTTTCTTCTTATTTTTCAGTTTTTCTGAGGTGTAACTTATTCTCCCTGAATTCGAAGTAAGTTAACAGAATTTTTTGTTAAGCTTAAATGCTAAAAAAATCATTCACTGTGTCAAAATTATTTTTATGATTAAGAATTCATTTTACCAAAAATAGGAGCTCCATCCAAAAAGTTTCAGCAAAAAGATTTCCAGAATACAATTACGGAGTTTCAAAATTAAATCTTATAAACCAATTGAGTCATAGCTATGAACTTTTGGAGAGCTTCCATCTTTGATTTTGGAGGGATACATTACAATTTGCAAACATTGTTTTCAACAACTTCAATCCTATAAAAGCCCAAATGCTATCATTTTTGGTTCTCATTATTGATATTTTTGGAGATATTTTCATGGAGATGGAACAAGAAGTTAGAGGACTTTTTTTTCCTCAAAACTCCAATACTGTTATAGAAAACTTCTATTTGTGAAATATTTCAGGGGTTCAAATACTTCTACAGTTTGTTTTGGTGATGGGTAGGAAAGGCGAAATACACACTGACAATATGAAATGTTTTTTTTTTAATTTTTAACATCTGATTAGTCACAAATTTTATAGTTGTTACTCTAATTACACATGTACATGTAGCAAAATAGTAAATCATAACCATATTAAAACAATTATGAATGGATGGTTTTAAGTATTTATAATCCTTGTTTTAATCTTGAGATAATTTATTGAATTATAACTTCATACAATTTAATCTTTAATCATAGTGATGTTTAAAAATCTGCTCCAAAAATTCTTGAATATTTAGAATTGGCTCTTCGATGTTAGTAATGTGTATTCCAGCTCATAACTGTACATGTTCCACAAATTTCATTTGTACAGCAGCCAATTCAATTTCACTTATAATCCATAGGTTTATTAATTTATTAAGAACACTGAATTGACCACAGTGTTGTGTTAGGTCAAAATTTTTATCTACATTATTATTGTAAAAGCAAATATTTTCTTCTTTAATGTTAAATGTACGTTTACTTTAAAATACCATATCTTCCATGTTCAAAAATATAATTTTCAAAACTCCTTTTTTCTAGTGAATGCTTCAACATGGGAAGCAGTCAAGATAGTGAACTCATAAAATGACATTCATTTTAAGTAGCACTCTGACCTCAGAATCAGCTCTTACATCATTCTTGTCTGGCTGAAAAGCCCACCAGAGCATTTCAGGCATGGAAAGCCAAGACTGTGGCAAAAAATATCCTACATGAAGGACCTCTGTGGGAGAGACCCCAGTGGAAAGAAGTGGTCATCAAAGAAAGATGTACTTTTTTCTGAAAGGAGGAGAGAACTTCCACTTTGCTTATGGCCTTGTCTAAATACTGAAGGAGTTTGTGGTTTCAAAAGGCTTCCATAGCCTAGGCAGCTCAAGTCAAGAGCCTCGCATGAACACTGATGTCATATATAAGAGTATTAATTGTTAAAATAGCAATAGAAGTCACTGTGCACTAACTTCCCATGCAGGACCTCTGTCCTAAAAGAGTTGTATTATGAGAGTTAATAGTAAAACTTGTTCTCAAAGATTTACTTCATGTTAGTGTATTAAGTGGAGGATATTCTTACATCTCATAAGTTATAGTTACGTCTAAGTACAAGGAAAAGATGTATCATTCTTGGGTTCTTCTTTAAAGTTAATTAAGTCTCTCAAAATAAAAAGATTGCTTAAAAATAAAAAGAAGTGAAATTAACTTTGAGATGCAATGACTTTGAACAGCCCTTGTCTCAACTGTTAAGAAGCAGTTTTTTTCCATAAAATTTGTTTATTTATTTAGTATAATCTTCTGTGTATAGAGTTAATTGAAAATAGATCTTAGTAAAAAATAAGACTGGGAATAGGAGAGGGAGAAGGAAGGGGTGTGGGAGTGTGGGTGGGAGGGAAGATACGATGGGAAGAATTACTGTGTTCCTAAAGTTTTAATTATGAAATACATGAAGTTTGTATTCCTTAAATAAAATGTTTCTTTGAGAAGAAAAAAAGAATGAACACTTATAAAAATAAATTAAAAATCTACCCAAAAATATTATTTTTTCTTTATTCAATATATGGTATAAACATTCTCTGTGTACCTGGACAGATAATTGAGTAGAACAGTACTTTTTTAAAAAATGTGCGTATTCTAGATTTGTGTATGCATATGTATGGAAAGAGAGGTAAACAAATAGCAGGTGTTTAGATGCACAGCTGAATGATTTTCTTCAAAGTGAGCATGTCTATTATCAAAAAAAATTTTTTAAAAGACCAGCTCTCTAGAATCCTCCTTCATGACCCTGTCAACTATTATTCCCTGAAAGGGAATATGTCTCCTAAGTTCCACAACAGATTCTTTTTTCAGCTGGCTCAATGGGTTGATATATAAAATAATTATTCTCATTTGAACCTCTTTTAATTCATCTCAGTAATTAATCTAAAGTTTTAGAGTAGACATAACATAAATTTTATTAGATTCCTATGTTGGCATTTTCATGTTATTAATATTATCATATTTTAATCTCATTTTCTAATTCCTGTGACTCATAAAAGTTCAAATGAAAAAAAAACTGGATTTTCTTCTGATGTTGAATTCCTAAAAGCATGTTTTAGTTTTATGAGATCAACTGTTGTAACTTTTTTCCATGAACAACATCACATGATGTTGAAATACCAGATGTTCTCTCTCTCTTTCTCTTCCTCTCTCTCTTCAATATTTTTATCTTATTTTTTCTGTTTTGCTTACTCTATCAGGGATAGACTTCAGGTACAATGGTAATACAATGAACAGCAGTGAACTTGCTTGTCTCATTCTTGATCTCAAGGGCAAAGGTTTCAGTATTTCAGTACTTCATTTTATTTTTAACTTAGACTCCTTTTTTTTAAGAAAATGTTTTATTTGAAAGTCAGGGTTACAAGGGGGGAGGAAAGGAGGGAAGGATGGTGAGAGAGAGAGAGAGAGAGAAGACAGAGAGGGAGAAGCTTCTATCTGCTGGTTCACTCCCTAAATTGCTGCAATGGCCAGGGCTGGGCCAACCCAAAGCCAGGAAACAGGAGAGGAGCTTTATCCAAGTCTCCCCCTTGAGTGGCAGAGGCCCAGGTACTTGGGAGTAAGGATTAAGTAAATATAATTAGAATAGAAAAATGATATGTTTGGTCATCCAAACCTAAATCTAAGAATTACAAGACAGATGAATCTCATAGGACTAATCACGAGCCAAGTTACAAAATACCAATAAACAAACTGTGGAGAGAAACTGGGAATAAATGTAAGCATAGTAGAAATCATATTTATATAACTGTGACTATTTTAAATATCTTCCTGCTAATAAGTTTTAAAAGCTAAGTGAGGGGGCCAGGGCTGTGGCGCAGCGGGTTAACACCCTGGCCTGAAGCGCTGGCATCCCATATGGGTACCGGTTCGAGAACCGGCTGCTCCACTTCCAATCCAGCCCTTTGCTTTGGCCTGGGATAGCAATAGAAGATGGCTCAAGTCCTTGGGCCCCTGCACCCACATGGGAGACCCGGAAGAAGCTCCTGGCTCCTGGCTTCGGATTGGCGCAGTTCCAGTCATTGTGACCAATTTGGGAGTGAACCATCGGATGGAAGACCTCACCTCTCTCTGTGTAACTCTGACTTTCAAGTAAAATAAACCTTTAAAAAAAAAAGCTAAGTGAAATGGAGCTAAGTAATATTCTATAAATACTTATGTGTGTATATATATTAAATATATTAATCAAAATATCAAAATTTTTTAAAAACCTAGGCTTATATGATTTTTCATGATTTCAAGAAATCATATATTATCTTATTCATGTTCTTGCACCAAATAGAAAAAAAAAAAGAAAAAATGATGACCAGACCATTTTTGAAACTATTGTAATCTTGTTTTTAACAATAAAAAGGACACTTTTCAAAGAGTATCACAACCAATCTCTTTGGAACATGGATGCCAACATTCTGAATATGTTGTTACCAATCAAATTTTATGGGCTGGCACCATGGCTCATTTGGTTAATCCTCTGCCTGCAGCGCCGGCATCCCATATAGGCACCAGGTTCTAGTCCCAGTTGCTGCTCTTCCAGTCCAGCTCTCTGCTGTGGCTCGGGAGGGCAGTGGAGGATGGCCCAGGTCCTTGGGCCCCTGCACCCACAAGGGAGACTGGGAGGAAGCGCCTGGCTCCTGGTTTCAGATCAGTGCAGCGTGCCGGCCGTAGTGGCCATTTGGGGTGTGAACCAACGGAAGGAAGACCTTTCTCTCTGTCTCTCTCTCTCTCATTGTCTATTACTCTACCTGTCAAATAAAAAGAAAATCAAATTTTACAATATATTTTTAAAATAATAAATGTGATCAATGAAGGATTTTTTACATTTTGAGAAGTTGTATATTCATCATAAAAATCCATCAATAAAATAAGAAATCTTTGGTGATCTCAAAGCAGTACATATTTAAAATTTTAAAATTAGCATGCTTTTCATTTTTCATAATTTATTTAAATGAATGTATTAATATGTTAGATTTTCAATGTCACAGAAGATGCATGATAATTACTATAACACAGTTCTCATCAATTGTCATATTAATGTGATAATAAAAAGAGAATATATTCAGCATAATTCTTAGATATAATTCTAAGAAGATTATGATGCTACCCAGTCTCTGTCCCACCCAACTTTCCTTCTCCCCTCTTTTTCCTTTCCTTCCTTCCTGCCTTCCTGCCTTCCTGCCTTCCTTCCTCCCTTTTCTTTCTTTCTGTCTCCTTTCTTTTTTTAATGTTTTGCGGTAACATTTTAAACTTACATTATAGTCAAAGACTTAATAATCTATTAAATAAAGAGTTCAAAAATAAAAAGCAAAAAGATCATATTTCAGCAGGAATATAGACAAGGTTTGTAAACAGTAATCAAGTGAAAAGATGTCCATTTCATTCACATACAGTAAAATGTAAAATATTTACAGATATAGTAGTATATCACTCCTAACCATTGGTTTGACAAAGATATAAAACAAAATTGACAAAACTATATTTACAATAATACTGATACACACAGGCATTTCTTTCTCTTTTTTTTATTTTTAATGTATTTTAATTTTGGCTCTCAAATATAAGGGAGAAAAGGAAATATATCTGTCTGTGTCTGGCTTGTTTCACTCAATATGAAGTCCTTGAGTTGCATCTGTTTTGATGGAAATGGTAGAATTTCATTCAATTTTATAATTGGATAATATTCCATTGGAGATATATATATATATACACACACACCACATTTTCTTTATCCGTTCATCTGGTGATGGGCACTTTGGCTGATTCTTTATTTTGGCTATAGCGAACAATGTCACTGTAAACCTGCTGGTGCAGATATCACTTTGACTCAATGTGGTCATGTCTTTTGGCTATATACCCGCACTGGGATTGCTGAATCATATGGCAAATCTATTTCTAGTTTTTAAAGAAATCTCCATACTGTTTTCCACAGTGGCTGTACTAATTGGCCTTCCTACCAATAGTGTGTAAGAGTTCTCCTTTCTCCACATTTTCACCAGCATTTACTGCTTTCTGTTTTTTGGATAATAACCATTCTGGTAGGGGTGAAATGATATCTCATTGTGGTTTTGATTTGCATATCATTGATGGTAAAATTAACATACTTCTAACAAGAATCTTCCCAGCTTAATACTGGAATTTTAAAATTCACAAAAAATTATCCAATTTTTTGAGATCTAGAACAAAATAATATGAGTCACCTTAGAATTATTTAACATAGAAGTAGAAGTCTTGGTCAAGAAAATAAAGATTAAATGGCATACAGATTGGAAAGAAAGAGCAAGAAATCATTAGTTCTTGCAGGTGGTATGATTGCTAGCATGACAATTACAACTCTTACCACTAATGAGAGAATTCAGCAAAATCATCAAAGTAGGCGCCGCGGCTCACTAGGCTAATCCTCCGCTTGCGGCGCTGGCACACCAGGTTCTAGTCCCGGTCGGGGCGCCGGATTCTGTCCTGGTTGCCCCTCTTCCAGGCCAGCCCTCTGCTGTGGCCAGGGAGTGCAGTGGAGGATGGCCCAAGTGCTTGGGCCCTGCACCCCATGGGAGACCAGGAGAAGTACCTGGCTCCTGCCATCGGATCAGCGCGGTGCACCGGCTGCAGCGCGCTGGCAACGGCGGCCATTGGAGGGTGAACCAACGGCAAAGGAAGACCTTTCTCTCTGTCTCTCTCTCTCACTATCCACTCTGCCTGTCAAAAAATAAAAATAAATAAATAAATAAATAATCATCAAAGTAAAGATAGACCTACAAAAGTCAGTGGCATTTATTCATAGCAACAATATCTGACTAGAACAAATTATAAAGAATAAGTAAGGTAGCATTCACAACAGTAAGGAAAATATATGCAATGTCTAGAAATAACCCAACAATATGTGATACTTTGTGGAAAAAAAAATTGGACATTTTAATAAATAATCAGAAAGATAATCTAAATAAGTTGAAAGGAACTATAAGCACTTGAATGGAAGAATTTTACATCATAGAAATGTTGGCTATTTCCCAAATTATCTATTAATTAAATTCAATTTCAGTTAAAATTGCAATTTTTGTTTTATATATTTTACATTTAACTCTTTTTAAATTCAATGGCAGGCACAAAGTCCATGAATAGCTATGTCAGCTTGGAAATGAATGAGTAAAATGGTATGACTGTCCTATGACACGTTGTGACACACTACAAAACTAGATTAATTAAAAAATATCACCTTGGTATAAGATGAAATAGACAATAGAACAGAGCAAAGCCATTTGTAATTAGCAAATTAATAAACAGTGAAAGGGCCATCAGAAATCCATGATTGGACAATAAATTCTTTAACAGAGGGTGTTAGGAAGCTGGATCAGAATATGGAGAAAAAATAAAACTAAATTCTCACATTAGGTAATATACAAAGATCAACAGTGAATGAGGTTAAAATGTTTAATATGAATAATAAATCTATATAGTTAATGGGAAGATGTGAGTGAATAGTATGTGGCATTATTTCTTTATACTATATATACGTATAACATCTATTTCCCCCATTCCCATTTTTTTAAAGGTTTGTGTATTTGAAAGGTGGATTTATAGATAAAGTGGTAGAGATAGGAAGATAGATGATCTTCCAGAAGCTGATTCACTTCCCAAATGGTTGAAGTGGTCACGACTGGGTGAGGATGATTCCAGGCCCAGAATTTTCATCAGGATCTCCCACGTGGGTGGCAGGGCCTGAAAACTTCAGCCATCTTTCACTGCTTTCCCAGGTGCATTAGCCTGGATCAGGATTGGGAGTAGCCAGGACTCAAAGGAGTGCCCTTATAGGATACAGCAGCTTAATCTTCTATGCCACAATGTTCTCCCCTTGGAAGTATTTCTTAAACTAAACTTTTATGAAGTATATAAAGAATGCTATTTTTCTGTCTTATTTTTCTCTTTTTACACACACACACACACGTGTATATAAAATTATATAAAAATTAAGGTTTCCCATTCAGTGAAAGACTCCTGGCAAATCTTATCAATGGATGACATCATAGGAAACTGTATATATAATGCCAAAAACCGACATGTATTTATTTATAATCTATTAGAAATTCATTTATAAACACTTTAAAACATTTAAAAATTTATTTAGAAAGTAGAGAGAAGGAGAGACAGATAGACAGACATACAGAGATAGAGATCTACCATCTGTTGGTTCACTCTGCAAATGCCCATTACAGCCAGGGCAGGGTCAGCTCAAAACCAGGAGCTGGAAACACAACATGGGTCTGTCATGTAGGTGGCAGGACCAAGTACTCGAAACATCATTTGCCTGTAATAAGAGTGCAACTGGAACTCAAAACCCAGACATTCTGATGTGGGATGCAGTCATCCCAAATGGCACCTTAACCATTCTATTGAACACTCATCCCTGTTTGAATAATAATTAATAATTAACCAGAAGATTAAAAGCACCAAAAACATGAAAATGAACTTGGAAGAAAGTGAACCCAAAAGACCAACAAGCATACAAAGGAGTTGCTCACTAAGTATGACTAATGAGAGAAAGAGGGCTAGAATAGATGACCCTCCCAAAAAAGATGGGGGGTTGGAAAACTATGTAGGCTGGTGCCTTAGCTCACTTGGCTAATCCTCCACCTGCAACGCTGGCACCCCGGGATCTAGTCCCGGTTGGGGTACAGGGTTCTAGTCCCAGTTGCTCCTCTTCCAGTCCAGTTCTCTGCTGTGGCCCGGGAGGGCAGTGGAGGATGGCCCAAGTGCTTGGGTCCCTGCACCCCATGGGAGACTGGGAGGAAGTACCCGGCTCCTGGCTTCAGATCGGCGCAGCGCTGGCGGTAGCGGCTATTAGAGGAGTGAACCAATGGAAAGAAGACCTTTCTCTCTGTCTCTCTCTCACTGTCTATAACTCTCTCTCTGTCTCCCTCTCTCTCACTGTCTAACTCTGCCTGGCCAAAAAAAAAAAAAATACTATGTTATGTATTGCCGTAACACGACAAAATCATCATTGCAGCCATTCTAGACAGCAGGTTGATTCTATATATGCAAATCACCAAGAGCCATTGAACAATTCTGACTAGTCATATTTGCTAAACATTTCTCACTCCAGTCAGTAAGAGGACATGCTGAAGATCTTCAATACTGTTCATTCATGATGGGTACTTGGCAATGAGAAGTTAGAGACACTCTGGATATCAATGCCAGGGTATTGGTTAGTAAAAATGTATTAAATGCAAAACATGTAGCAGTTAGAAGTAACCAACTGGACGCACACTAGGCAATATCACTAGATACTAAAAAAAATATCACCTAGTGAGAAAAATATAAAAGTAAAATATAATGTCAAAATGAGCCCAAAACTGTTTAGACAGATTAAAAATACATTTCATGAAAATTGCACCACGCATATAGTTTGTAAAAACTACGACAATACTTCAAAAAGTTTGTGGAAATTGGAATTAAAAGGTAAATCTATTTTGGTACAAAAAAATTGAAGTCCATGCATAACTGGTGTTTTCAAAAAATTAATGAAAAGGGCATATTATGAAAAAAGACAGAAAGAGAGAAAAATGTATTGTAAGGAATTGGTTCACATAATTATGGAGGCTGACACATTCAGTGTCCACAGATAGCAAACTGGAGACCAAGGAAAGCTGATGGGATGGCTCTAGTCTAAATGGCAGCTGGCTAGAGATCCAGGAAGAGCCAATATTTCAGTTCAAGTATGAAGGCAGGAAAGAGCATCTAGGTCATGCCCCAGCTGTCAGATAGTGTGAGTTCCCTATGACTCCCATGACAGTCAGCTTTTTGTACTATTCAGATATTCACTAGATTGGATAAGGTCCATTCACTTCCAGGAAGGCAGTCTTTATTCAGTCTACTGATGGAAATATTAATCTCACCCGGAAACACCCTCAGAATATTGTTTGACCAAATATCTGGGCACCCTGTGGCTCAGTCAAGTTGACTAATAAAATTAACCATGATGGTGAGTAACATGAGAAAGTGTGTGCACGGCAAACCAAGCTCCTTGGTGGATAAACAGTTGGTGGTATTTGCCTCTTTGGAGCTAACCATACAAGAACTTCTGGGATCCTGCCTCATCCTTATGGGTAAGGCTGTGGTGATGGTGTTGACAAGTGGCAGCAGTAGTGTTTGCTAGAGAGCCCCACAGTGTGGTTGGGCATGGTTCCTGGCTTGGCTGCTATGCTCCTAGTTTGGCTTTCCAGCCCTCCTGGAGATTCTGTGAGCTCCCCAATCTCCTTTAATAACCACAAGAGTGCCTCTATCCTTTGTACCAATAGTGCTGATGAAGACAGACCCACAAATGTCATACATGGGTCACTGCTTTTGGCACTGTACAAATATGCCAGGAAATGTAATGCAAAGAAATGAACTAAGTGACAGGAGTTGAAAGGTAACAGTTTTCCTGCTCTCGTGAGCACTTGAATAGATCTGTACCAATTCTCCAGAGTAGGAAACCAGATGGACTTAAGAACCTTGATGAACAACAAGTTAAAGTTCATGGAAAAGTGCTTCATCAAAAACTATGCAGGGCTGGCACTGTGGCATAGTAGGTTAATCCTCCATCTGCAGTGCCCGCATACCATATGGGCACCAGTTCTAGTCCTGGCTGCTCCTCTTCCAGTCCAGCTCTCTGCTATGGCCTGGGAAAGCAGTAGAAGATAGCCCAAGTCCTTGGGCCCCTGCACCCACATGGGAGACCAGGAAGAAGCTCCTGGGTCCTGGCTTCAGATTGGTGCAGCTCCGGTTGTTGCGGCCATTTGGAGAGTGAACCAACAGAAGGAAGACCTTTCTCTCTGTCTCTCTCTCTCACTGTCTGTAACTCTACCTCTCAAATAAACAAATAAAATCTTTTTTAAAAAAAAACTATGCATGGATTTCCAAAATTGTTGCACCAAAATAAGCTTATTTTTTAATTCCAATTTCCATAAATGTACAGAAGTACACTTATAAATGATGAAGCCAGATTCAAGAAAGATGGAGCAGGAAAATCGAGGGAGACTGCTTCCCTAAAATCATCTATCAGGGACCTACACTCTCTGGATCTCTTTCATTTAGAGTTCATGTTAAGGGTGAGTGTATGGGGGAAGGAAGCCCCCAAAACAAAACAAAAATCATTTCCTCTATGACAGTGGTTTCCAACAAGGGGCTATTTTCCCCTAAGAGGACATTTGGCAGCATCCTGAGAGATTTATTTTGTAACTGGTTGGGATGATACTAATGAAATTTAGTGGGCAGAGGCTAGGGATGCTACTGAACACACCACAATGTTTACAAGAAAGACTTACTTGTTTCAAAATATCAACAGTTGAGAAACTTTGTTTGATAATCACACTTTTGTCAGATTCTTTGTGACTAACTTTTTTTTTTTTTTTTTTTTTTTTGGACAGGCAGAGTGGACAGTGAGAGAGAGAGACAGAGAGAAAGGTCTTCCTTTGCCGTTGGTTCACCCTCCAATGGCTGCCGCGGCCGGCGCACTGCAGCCGGTGCACCACGCTGATCCAATGGCAGGAGCCAGGTGCTTTTCCTGGTCTCCCATGGGGTGCAGGGCCCAAGCACTTAGGCCATCCTCCACTGCACTCCCGGGCCACAGCAGAGAGCTGGCCTGGAAGAAGGGCAACCAAGACAGAATCCGGCACCCCGACCGGGACTAGAACCCGGTGTGCCGGCGCCGCAAAGTGGAGGATTAGCCTAGTGAGCCGCAGCGCCGCCCATGTGACTAACTTCTGAGTACAATCTGGTTGATGCTGTTTGGTACTGTTGTCATTCTCATTTTACATATGGAAAAAATAATGATGACATTTAGGTAATTTGCCTACATCATTGTGACATAGATAAATAGCTGTCTCCTGTATCTATTCCCTCTTCTATACCAATGTATTTAGCTGACACACTGCCATCTAGCTAAGGCTGTACCTTTGAGATTGCCTTTCAACTAAGGAAAATCACATGATACGCTGGCTAGAGGGATGTGACTAGAAATGATTAGTACCACTTCCTTGCCATGCCCTTAAATGGTGGGGACATGCCCACATTTCACTGTTCTCTCTTCCACTGTCTAGAAAGCAATGAGGATGGTGTAAGTTAAAGCAGCCATCCTCAGCCACGAGTTAGAGAAAAAAAGTGTTGAGAGTGGCAAGATTGTTTGGAAAAGGACACTGGGTCCCTGGTTTTGGTAGATCCATTGTAACAGCATTGGACCATCTATCTGAAATTAACCACCCAAATAAACTCACCCATAATTTTGCAAGTTAGATAAACTATGTTATAATTTGTTTAAGGCACTGACTTTTTAAAGATTATTTATTTATTTATTTATTTGAAAGTCAGAGTTACACAGAGAGAGGAGAGGCAGAGAGAGAGAGAGAGAGAGAGAGAGAGAAGAGAAGAGAAGTCTTCCATCCACTGGTTCACTCCCCAGATAGGCACAATGGCCAGAGTTGCACTGATCTGAAGCCAGGAGCCAGGAGGAGCTTTTTCCGAGTCTCCCAGATGAGTGCAGGGGCCCAAGGACTCAGGCTTCTTCTGCTGCTTTCTTAGGCCATAGCAGAGAGCTGGACTGGAAGTGGAGCAGCCAGGACTCGAACCAGTGCCATATGGGATGTCGGCACTGCAGGCGGTGGCTTTCCCTGCTATGCCACAGCGCCAGCCCTAGCACTGATATTTTGGATCCTTTTGTTACATAAACCTACCTATATCCTAATACACACATATGATTACTAAATAGAGTCCTAGGAATTAAATTCACATCTCTAACCACTTAAAAGAAAACTTCCCCTTCCTGTATTCCTCCTTCTCATATCATTGTCCTATGCCTCCACTATAAACTTTATTAAAATTGAGTTAGATAGTATAACAAATCCAGTGTGTCTCCTTTCCCCTCCTCACTACAGCACAGAGTAATTTTTCCTCTGTGACCCACATCAGAAACTCTAGAGATTTTCATTGGCATTTCCTCCACTGGCTTCATCAGCTTGCATTCCAGAAGTAGTTCTTATGGAATGAAGATGTTAGCTTGACTGATACTCAGGCTATCATTAGAGCTCTGACCTAAAATATTGTAGCTATTTAGGTAATTTCTTCCTAGTGTCAAATGTAAGGGAGATGTTAAAAAATCATACAAATGTATGTCATTCGTTAGCCAAATAAAACCTTCAGGTCATTCCAGGTTCAGATGTCAGGTTATGCACACTTCCCAAGAGGAGAGAGATGTATTTTATTTTAAATACATAATTCAGGACTTACACCTGAAAACATGACCGATAGGCTTCCCTTCCACAAGCCAACACCACTTTCAAAGACAGTGTGTTTCATAGTCCCCAGAGGAAGATGTGAAGCTGGCTACAAACATGAGTTAGAGTTCTGATGGGAAATGGGGTGTGAAAGCCCATTTTCACATCAGGTTCTTATTTTAAAGCAATGTATGTGTCTTACAAAAGACAGTGACCCAAAGAGTGATCCTCAAAAGTCTTAAACACTTTCAAGCCAGAGGCATTTATAGAGAGTGTTTATTTATTGTACCTTTCTATCAAAGGCTAGACAGCAGAAAACTAAGGTCTCAGGATGGAAAATCCTGGGAAAGGTCATACTCAGAGTTAATAGCAGAGTGGTACATGTTTCCTTGTAGCCGTATTCAGGTTCATACAATTTATGGATAATTCAGTATACTCTAAATACCAGCAATATTGTAAAGCAATTAGTGAAAGAGAATACTGCTATTTTCATCCCAAATTTAAGAAAGAAAACCGTCTAGTAATATTATTGTGCTACAAAAGAATCATTTTACAATTCATTTTGATTAATTTCTCTATACATTTTAGGGTTGGTGTTCCATTTATAATACTTTTCGTTGCTGGAAGCAGAAAATACAAATATATAATTGGCTTAAATATTAAGAAATAATTAGTCCTTCACAGAGCAACAATAACAAAACCCTAAGGTAGGGGAGTTCTGAGTTGACTGATTTAGCATGGAGATATATTTCTCCTTTGCCATCCTCAGCATAGGGGCTCACTTTTAAATCAAAGTATTTAAAGCAAATACAAAACCCAAAGACCGCCACTGATTGCCAATGTAGGGATCAATCATATTGATGAAATTGTGGAGTCATTAATGACACAACTCCTCATTATGTCCCTCTTTGAAAATAAACCTACCCTGCAGTAGACTTCCTTTCAATTACTGGCCAGATGTCTTCATACAGCCATTCCCACATGAGCTCTTAGGAGAATAGGATTATTGTTTCTGCTTAGTCTAATGAAGATTCTTTTGTGGGTTATGGAATCTTAGCCTCCTTCAACATATGTGACTATCAAATACCTGAAAAAAAGTAATGATATTTTGGGGCCAATGCAGTGAGTTAAAGCCCTGGCCTGAAGCGCCAGCATCCCATATGGACGCCAGTTCGTGCCCCAGCTGCTGCACTTCTGATCCAGCTCTCTGCTATGGCCTGAGAAAGCAGTAGAAGATGGCCTAGGTCCTTGGGCCCCTGAATCTGTGTGAGAGACCCAGAGGAAGATCCTGACTCCCAGCTTCAGATTGGCACAACTCCAGCTGTTGTGGCCATCTGGGAAGTGAACCAGCAGATGGAAGACCTTTTTTTTTTTTTTTTTTTTTTTTTTTTTTTTTTTTTTTGACAGGCAGAGTGGACAGTGAGAGAGAGAGACAGAGAGAGAAAGGTCTTCCTTTTGCCGTTGGTTCACCCTCCAATGGCCGCCGCTGCAGCCGGCGCACCGCGCTGATTCTGGCAGGAGCCAGGAGCCAGGTGCTTTTCCTGGTCTCCCATGGGGTGCAGGGCCCAAGCACCTGGGCCATCCTCCACTGCACTCCCTGGCCATAGCAGAGAGCTGGCCTGGAAGAGGGGCAACCGGGACAGAATCCGGCGCCCCAACCGGGACTAGAACCCGGTGTGCCGGCGCCGCAAGGTGGAGGATTAGCCTATTGAGCCACGGCGCCGGCTCCAGATGGAAGACCTTTCTCTCTGTCTCTCCCTCTCTCCCTCTCTCTGTAACTCTGTCTTTCAAAAAATAAAAATAAATTTTAAAAAGTAATGATATTTTTTATTTGGGCCATATGGTGATTGATCCCTAGATACACAATCAATGATGCTCTTTGGGTTTTGTATTTGTATACTTTTGAGAAAGATATACCTAAGGAGATACTTACAGTATATGTTTGAAAAATAATGGAGAGCAACTGATTCAAAGATTCATGAAACTTAAGTGAATTGAAAGATTCAAGATCTCTGTGTGAGAGCTACTGCAAAATGAGGACATGAACACACAAAGCCTACATTACAGAAGGGAGGAAGAGAACTATAATATTAAGAAGTGAAAACCATATGAGATGTTGGGACCCAACCCCCAACTCTGCCACTTAGTATGGCCTTGAGCACACATTAATTTCCTTAACATTTCTTAGTTTGTTTGTCAAAATAAATAATGCTCCTTCCCTCAGAGAATATTTCTGAAGGTCAAATGACCTGATGCATTTATTCATTCAAGAGTTAGCTAATACATTTTGCTGTGTATTTTGTTACACCCTCTGCCATAAAGCAGCACAGCGTTGAAGGAAGACACAAGAAAACTGGCCGTGAAAATGTATTTTAAAACTCAGGGGAATGTTTGAGCTGTGGAAGAACAGAAGAGAGGCTCTCACTCAATTTTGATGAGCCTGGAAGAGAGAAACAAGGAATATAAGTAAGTAGGGGAAGAAAGAGTAATCATGTGGAGAAAAGAGCCAAAGGAGACAGAGAGAAGTTCCAGAATCTGCGCAAGTCCAAGATAACTGCATTTGAGAAGGCAGCATTAGTTAAAGGGAGTGATTAAAGATAAGACCAGAGAAGTAACTGCCAATCAGAGTGATGAGACTTTTAATCCTTGTTATCAGGGAGTTCAAAGTTGTTTCTGACTATCATGAGGAGTGAACCAGCAGCTCTTCACTCTTTCAGCATGGCAACTCTGATTCCGAAGCAGAGGCCACTGGTTGTCTAGTGGCGTCTTAATAACAGAAATCCCAATTTTTATCTAAATCCATGGCCACTTGAAATAAAGTGCACATTTACCAGCCTTTCATTGTTATGTGAGAAAACATGAGTAAATATTGTCCAATAAATGAGTATGCTTAATTTCTAAGAATTGGGACCACTTTGCTTTTTCTCTCATTGTACAAGGTGAAACATAGTAATGATTACCAGAGATTAGTCAAATGTTCTGGGCCATGTAGAAGTCTACATGCTGAAAATATTAAGGTGAATTAATCTGTTTTCCGTTGCTATAATGAAACACCTGAGGTTTGGCACTTTATAAAGAAAAGAGGTTTATTTAACTCAAAATTTTGGAGACTGGAGGTCCAAGCTGTGTGTTGATGCTCTTGGGAGAGTACTCTGGATGCATCATGCCATGGCGGAGGGCATCACAATGGCAGCATGTACAAGAGGGAGAGATCACTGTAGAAACAGAAAGTCAAAGCAAAACTGGGGTACCAGAAGAAGAGCTAAAGGGCATTTGCCCAATGATCCAAACACCTCTCAGTAGGTCCCACCAATGAATATCCAAGCTCTCAATGCAAGAAACTTTGGGGGAAAACACATGCAGACCACAGCATGAAGGGAAGATGAAGGGAAATCTGGTCCTTACCAAGTTCTAACCCCTGATCCACCTAACTTCAAATTTCTTTTATATGAGAAAGAAGAAATTGCTATCTTATTTACTTTGGATTTCTGACATAGGTAGCCAAATTCAGCTTATATATGATGCAATGGATGGTGGTAACATTGAACACCCCAGTTTTAAAAATGCTGCAAATGAAAAAATGATAATAATTTGAACTAGAAAAGTGGCAGTAAGAAGGCAGAGAGATGGATTACCTAAAAAGGGGTTTGGCAGTTAATACCGATAGAGGTTTAGTGATTTATGGAATGTGCAGGATGACAGAGAAGGATGATGACTCCATTAATATTTTGGGCCGGATAACTCTTTGTTGTACAGGAATAACCTGTACACTGTAGAATGTTTAGCAGAATCCCTCACCTTTACCCACTAGATGCCATTAGTACCCAACTTAGTTATAACCATCAAAAATTATTCCAGACAATGCCAAATGTTGCCTAAGGTGCCAAATCTAGCCCTTAAGACAAACCTACATATTGTAAGAGATATTCCAATGTCTTTAAATCTTATGGAAGCCCAGACACCTGGATCTGCCCACCCAAAGAGCAGCAAGCCAATTATTGACATCAGGGTGGTAGAAGAAAGTACCTTACTTTGCATGCACAGAGCAAAGAGTTGAGCAGCTGCCTCAAGGAATTAAAGATGATGAATCATATAAAGTTAGGGTTGTGTAGTGTATTATCAGCTCATGTGCAGGTCACCCATTGGTCCACAGTGCTCATAGCCTTCCTTTGATGGTCAGTGATAGGAGCCTGACATGTTCTTTTCTGTGACAGCGAAGTGGGCTCTGGTCTGTCTTGAATCTACAGGTAGATTGGGTATTGTTTTGTTTGATCAGAGCTTGGAGTTTCTGTGAAGTATATTAGGATAACGTCTAGCGATAGCACACTAACTATAGAGGTGACAATTGAATAGTACTTGTGATTCAAGCTCTTGCAGGCCAGGTTTACCCTTGGGCCACTTTCTTATTTTTGTGTTAATCCTGAACAGGGAATTAACTTTTTTTTTTTTTTTTTGACAGGCAGAGTGGACAGTGAGAGAGAGAGACAGAGAGAAAGGTCTTCCTTTGCCATTGATTCACCCTCCAATGGCCGCCGCAGCTAGCACGCTGCGGCCGGCGCACCACGCTGATCCAATGGCAGGAGCCAGTTGCTTATCCTGGTCTCCCATGGGGTGCAGGGCCCAAGGACCTGGGCCATCCTCCACTGCACTCCCTGGCCACAGCAGAGAGCTGGCCTGGAAGAGGGGCAACCAGGACAAAATCCGGCGCCCCGACCCGGGACTAGAACCCGGTGTGCCGGCACTGCAAGGTGGAGGATTAGCCTATTGAGCCACAGCGCTGGCCAAGGGAATTAACTTTTAATAATTAAAGTACAGACAGAGGAACTGTAAGCTGAGAAGAGAAATTTAAGCCTGATAAAGTCTGCATTGAAGGCATTAGGCCAGGGTTTGAATAATAAGGGGGACATTTGCATGATGGTTTCCTGGTCTTAAGGATTGTTTCAAGTATGGGTCACATGACACATTAATTCACAATAAGAAGATGCTAAAAGAAGCTCTCTGGGCAATTCTAGGACAACATTTTGTGTTTCCAAAAGACCCATAAGAAGGGATAGCTTTTCATTTTTCAAATAACATTGTGTGTAATCATGTGATCTAGATTGACTGCAGCCACCTGGCACAGTGGTGTAGAAATGCACATTTGTCACTATTGGATTGAATGGTATCTGAACACTGTTCTACCACTGGTCTTCCAACTTATTGAGGCAAAAATCCCTTTTATAATTGAACACAGTTTGAATCGGGTTTTCTGTTACTTGTAACAAGACTTGTAACCTAGAAGATGACCTTGGGAAGATGAGTTTTAAAGTGATGGAAGGAATAGAAGCAGACTGGCATGGCTTAAGGATTGAGTAGGAGGTGAAGAGCGGACAAAGTGAGTGAGAAAGATGCTTTCAGAGTTTAGCAGTGAAAGAAGAGCAAATATAAGCAGTTGAGGATGTTGGATTTGACAAAGGTTTATTTGTTTATTTAAATATGTGGAGCCCTTAAAATCATCTGAATGCTAAAGCAAAGAAACATGTAAAAATATAAACATTACAAATAAAGAGCAATAAGAGGTAATTTTCAGTAAAGCAAAATTCCTAAGGAAAAGTAATGGAAGAAAGAAAAAAATATCATTCTTATATCTCTATGAAGTAGCAGAGAGAGGGGAAGAGAACATAGATCAAATGTGTAGAGAAATTCTAAGGATCTATTCAGATGTAAGGCACAATATTTAATTGATATATGTTGGACTATAAAGGCTGACTGGAATCTACTGGGCAAAATGAGTCCTCATTTTCCATGTTATAGAATGTGCCCTTGAGACAGGTTAAAATAGAAATGACAGAGAGGGGCATCAAGACTATGCTTTATGTATTGAAACCTTGCAAAGGTCAGGGGTAGCTCCCCAAATTCTGGCCTAACTCTCCCCTATAAATAATGTTGTCCATTCTAGGCCCTTCTAAGATGGAGTTGAGTTGGGGCAGTCACAATGGCAATTGCTAACGGAATAAATGTGAGAAACGGCTGTTTAAAGTCTGTTTTAGCATAGCTTTCCTCTTAAATCTCTTGTCTGAACTTTAATAATCAAATGTTTGGAAATCGTTAAGTAGCTGCCTTGGGTTGTTTAATGCAATGGCCGTGGACATTTCATCGAGCTGACATGGGATTTATGTCTCAATAACACAATAACATTTAGTGAGCCCCATGGTTTTGGGACGATTTATTCCTGAACTGCAAATGGAGAATGATTTACACCCCAGTGAAGGGCATAGTTATGAGAGACTGCCAAGACATTCTGTGTCCTGTCCCTGGACCCCTTTCTATTGGGGATGGAGAAAAGATGGCAATATTCATGCCCTTACATAGTTCCTTGACAGCTTTTTCATTGGAAAAAATTTAAAGGCTCAGCTAGCTCTGTGTTCTATGCAAAATGTTTTCAATCACTGGTTCCCAATAGAAATTTCTATAATAGGAACTCAACCCCAGACAAGATTCTCCAATTTTCCCATCACTAATTGGCCTTACTGAAGGATTGTTCAATGCCAAGTTTTGCGCACCTGCTTGTGGATTGTCTCATTCAAAGGTCATTGGATGCTTGTCTCCAATTTGTGCTGACGCTGACCACAAGTCAGAAAGAGGTCCCTTGGATACCAAGGATACCATTATCAATAGTGGATGGTGGCCAAGAGATGCAGATGCATAAGAAGCCCTCACAGGTTCAGACCATAAGTTGTGCATTCTGTCTGCGCTGTTAGTCTGGCTCTGCAACCTTGATCCCTTGCTTAATCTGTGCCCCAGTTGTTTCATTTATTAACTGTTACAATATTATCTAACTCAGGAGGTTATTTTGAGAATATTTGACTCCAGGAATACCCAAATGTCAATAATGACATAATGGCCCTGAGTTGCTATGAGCAATACATAAGAAAAAAAAAACTCATTTTGGCAGATATGTGAATTTTCTTCCGTTTTTCCAAGCATGGAAGCAAAAAAAATCGTAAAATATATTTAAGAGGCAGAAAAACAAGGAAAGAGGGATAGATAGACAGAAGTGCTCCCAACTGATGGGTCTCTCCCTGAAATACCCGTAACAACTGGTGCTTGGACAGATTGAAGCTGGGAACTGGGAACTCAATCCAGGTCTCCCAGGTAGGTGGCAGGGATCCAACTACTTGAGTCATCATTGCTGCCTCCCAGATCTGCATTAACAGGAAGCTGGAGTCATGAGCCAGAGAAAGGATTTGAACCCAGGAACTCTGATGTAAGACACAGGCAACTTAACCTTGAGGCCAAGCATCTACCTGGAGTTCAAGCCTTGATAACCAAGTGTTAAGTCATGAGGATGGTGCCATTTTGTAGGTTAAGGCAGTCATTGAACAAATTTGTGAAACAGTCACAAAATTTACTCTGATGTCCTCCCATCTTTCCTCTTAGCATCCTCTTCTCTAGCTAGAGGGACCTAATTCCTGCATTCATACGGATTTGCTTTATCAAGGTGCTGTCACTGGTTAAAAACAGTTGTTAACAATGATGAATAGGCTCGGAAAAACCAAGGGCACCAGAACGTTGAAACAGAACTCCAAGAGGAAAAGAAGGAAGTCTTAGAGACCCGCAGAATATTAATTATAATGAGGACATTCTAGAAAGATTCTTTGGATGAAGGTACTGTCTAGCCTTTCCATCTTTTCAGTAATATATTCTAGCCAGGGGACTTTATATTTTCTGGATCCTTCTCTTTAGCCCCCACCAGTCTCACCCATTTGCCCTTCCCTCATGTGGGCCCACGAATCCTGGTGCCTTTCTAATAGATTCTGCCATTCACTATATTTGTTGAAAGCCTTTCTGGGAGTGTATGCCCTGGACTGGCAGAATAATGAATTCGTGTTGTCAGAGGTCTATTTTCTTGTGTGTGTGAGTTTTTATTTTCCTTGTGCCACACATTCATTACTGTGAAACTAGTGCCCAGACTAGTCCACATTTCTCACAGCACAAAGCTCCAAGATGTTTAATACTTTCTATTTCTGGCTTAAGAGAGATCTGCACAAATTACTGAGCTTACATTTCGTTCAGGTACTTGTTTTTAAGCAATAAGGAAATAGGAAGTGAAAACACACATGGTTTCAAAAAATGCTTCAAATGCCCAGTAGTTTTTTTTTCCAAAATATTTCATTTCCTTTGGATCTGAGAAAGGAAATAAAACTATAATTGATATGCTTTAAGCAAAATTTTTGAAGGTGAGAAAAAAGGATGAATAAATAGATCCAGAGTTGCAATGTTTTTTCAATTCATTTCTCCAAGTGGTTACTTACCACATACCTGGAACTTTGCTAGGTTTTGGCCAGAACACAGCTGAGACCTGGCATCTACTCTCCGAGAGAGTATCCTTTCTGCATATGGAGGATGTCAATTTTCCCAGATTGTGTTCAAATTGTCTCTGTAAGTTTCCCATCCCCCACCACTGAGAGTGAGCTAGTCCAAGGCAGGACGGTGACCGAGGTGCATCTGTATCCAGATATCTACCCCTCCTTTGAAACTGGCAATCAATTTTGGTTCCGATTTCACTACTTAATATCTCCCATAGGAAAAGAAGCCCTATCTCTAAAAGCATCATTGAACATAGAAAGAACATTGAAACTTTCCTGAAGCTTTTGTAAAATAAATTAAGTTGAGGCGTTATATCATAAAACCCACAACAGAGCTCTTAAAGTTCTTCATCAGACAAGGATTTTTTTTCCAAAAGTCTCCTTGTCTTACAACTCAGCCAATGTAGTCCTCAGACGTGAGTTGTGCTAGTTCAGCAGTTGGGATAAATGAGGCTTGAAAGCCAGCCCTTGCCACTCTCTCTAAGCTGACAGACTGAGTGTGGGCTGTAGCAACCCAAAGGAATGAACTCTTTTTCTCAGCACTGTTGACTTGGCAAACTACATGCCCTAAAGAGCTACTTTTCACCTGAACAGGAGCTCTGATGAGTCAGAGACCGAACTCTTCTCTGCCCTCCCAATTTGCATTCCCCTTTCCATGGTGCTCAGCTCCTTGTCCACCCCCACTGCCACCCGGTAGCTAGGGCCCTGTGAGGTGACCAATGAGAATAACTTATTACTTTTGATTCTCTAGAATCCTGATAGGACCTGGCACATAGGAAGCTGTCGACTGAATTTTATTTATAATAAAATTTTATAAATAGGAAACAGATACAGGGACTGGTACTGTGGCATAGCAGGTAAAGCTGCCACCTGCAGCGCCAGTTGGAGTACCTGCTGCTCTATTTCTTCCAGTTCACTGCTATTTTGCCTGGGAAAGCAGCATACAATGGCCTAAGTCTTTAGACCCCTACACCCGCGTGGGAGACCTGGAAGAAACTCCTGGCTCTTGGCTTCGGCCCAATTCTGGCCTTTGCGGCCATGTGGGGAGTGAATCAGCAGATGGAAGATTTTTTCTCTCTCTTGCTGCCACTCTGTAACTCTGCCTTTTAAATAAATAAATAATTTTTTTAAAAAAAGAAACATATAAAATATTACTAGCCTAATGCCAAGGGCATCTAAGAAACAGCAAATGCAAAGTAGTCTTATACCAGAAAGTAGAATGACTTTGAAGTGGACTTATATTATGTCAGCAGAAAATACTGTGTCTTAGCAGAATTTCCAAGAGCAACAATGTAATTTTTAGTAATGTCCACTTTTATCATGTGAACAATTTATCTCTTCCTCATAGAAAAATCTATAGAATACTTACTATACATCTCTTTTCAACTGCCAAAAGATTTAATTCAGAGCAATGGGAATGGAGAATGTTTATCCCCGACTGCTGATAACCCTGAATTACAAAATGTCTTTACAAAAAATCATTTCTTTTTAATTTTCAATTAGTAACTTTTAACTAGGACATCAAAATGTTGTCAAATGAAGAAACTTCAACAAACTGTTTAGTGAATGCATTAAAGTTTGGCCTTAAAGTATGAACTGCTGAATAGCAAGTGGTTTTTTCCAAAATTTGAAAATGTCCTATACCTTAAGTAAATTAAACATCAATCTGTACTTTCTGTTGCAAGTTACAACTACTTAGCAAACTATTTGTAAATAATCAGAGCAAATTTCGTTTTCACTTTTATGAAATATTGAAACCCCAAATAAACAGGGATCATCCTGGATTTTGTTCAATGCAGTTATGAATGTCAGATCACTTTTGTTCCTGCTACTCCCTCCTAACCATTGTCCCCATTCCTCCAAATCCACATACACATATTCACAATTTTCCCTTCTAAGAACTCCTTAGGGAAGAGAATATAGAAGTACCACTGTTGGATGTGGTCAGGGCTCATAAATAAAAGAGTTAAATTTCAGTTACCTGGAAATACCTACATCCTGTCAATGTTGCAATCATTTCCTCATTTATAAGTTCTAACTTTAAATTAAACAAAATCTCAGTCTTTCTTAGTTCTAACTCTTCCTTTTTGGCAAAGATTATATTCTTGGTTCAAAGGGGAAAAAAGGGTGTTTTTTTTTCTTAAGGGGGCTCAAGGCTTCTTGGACATTGAATGGCTTTTACAAAGTACCATTTTGTTGAGTGCGAAAAAATAAGAAACAGCTGGGTTATATTTCCTTTGAAATGCACACTTAGTTAAAAATTAAAGACAAAAAAATTAAAAGCACTAGAGAAAAACACTTTTTGGTTTTGCCAAGACCCAAACCATTTAAGAAAAAGAGGGGATAAGAGAGAAGAGAAAAGAATAGTCTGAAATGTTTGGCCAAACCAGTTCCCCCTTCTGTGGTCCTGAACTTCATTAAGCCCAAAATAAAATGGTGCAAGACACAGAATTAGTTGGAACTGGTTCTGGAAACAGTTATGGGTATGTTAAACATGAAGGGATTCAATAAATATTTCTCTTCTCTGTTCTCTTCTACCCCAAGAATAGTTGCAGTCATTTTTTTTTTCTTACCAGTTTCTGTATTTTGCCAAACTCTCTCTGATAGATAGAAGATTCCTAAACAGAGGGATTGAATTTAAGTAGAAAACTACATTCTAGTTACTTAAGTTCCTGGAAACATGAATGTACTACAAATAGTAAATAAACAATAAAAGTGATTCCAGGGAATGAAAAATTTCTAGCTCCTGCCAACTTGCTTTCATCACACAACAACAACAACAACAACAACAACAACAAACAAAAAGTCAATCTTGCCCTAGAATTATAGGTAAAAATGGGTCCATATGTGGTGATGTTGACTTAAATTCAACTTAACAAACACTATTCAGCACCTACCATGTTGAAATCATAGAACTAGGTGCTATAAGGGGATTTAAAAATGATCAGCAAGCTCAAAAATGAACCCAGGGAAGAAGTGGGGAAAAACAAACTGCAAGTATATAAGAGAACCAGAAAACAAGTCCCATTAAATCATCAGGAAAGCTGACTGATTCAGTTCAAGGGTTCTCAAGCTGCAAACTTTGTGAAATGGTCTCTCTTCTAAACTAGTTTACAGTGCTGGGTATGGAAGCATTTATCCAGCTTTGTATAAAAGGTGTCATACAGGTATACTTCTAATTATTTAACTATTTCAGAAACTTTTTTTGGAAAGTATTTCAGGAGAGCTGAATTTGGAGCGATTAATTGTGCTTTATGAAAGTCTCCCTTTAGAATTTCTAGAACTAAGTCAGCTGACAAAAAAGACTTTTCTGGTTTTATGCACTTGTTAGCCACAAACTTACCTGCCTCATGGAAGTGTTGTCAGCATTGAGCAAACTTCATCTGCACTTACAGCTTTTCCTCTTACGGATTTCCCTCCTCCCGCAACAACACCCAACAGACCCAAGTTTCTTACTATATTCTCATGCTGCCTATATTTTTCTACTGGGAAAAGAAAATCTGATGTCAATTAACACTATGGTGACACTCTTCTATGTCTTCTTGAAAATCCTTGTACTTTTCAGGAAGAAACTTGAGAATGCGTTTGAATAACCAAAAGATTGATTTCCTATCAAGAATCATAAGTAACACAGTAAGAGGAGAAGGGCCCAGGGTAGCAGTAGACAGATGACAGTGTGCCAGAGGAGGGACTATAAGTATGGATTTATCATGGCTAAAACAGGGGAGGTAAGCTTTCTTGTGGTGTTCAGTCTATTTTAGGTCAAAAGTAGCCTCAGGGCCCCAACATGACGAGGCAGAGATCCTGTGGGTGAAGAGGATCCAGCTCCGGGGAATCCTGACACAAATGGCCCTCAAAGGCTTGAGTGTCCTGCAAGCAGTGACAAGGAGCTTGGTGCATGGCTACCCAGGCCCAAGCCATGGCATTTGTTTCAGGGGAGGAACCCCACTGACAAGAGAAAGAATAAGAAGAAGCTGCAGAAAATACCTGACAAAACTAGAGAGGTTCTCCAAAAGGAATCCTGGGCAGGTGCTCTAGTGTGACCTGGGCAGCTGCTGCATTTCCTGTGGATATAATGTGGGGATGGTATGAATGAAGCGTAAGGTTCTGGTGTAGACTGAGACTCAGAAACAGCAACCACAGGCTTCCAGAATCACATCACTGTCATCAATATGAAGTCACTGCTGGGAGGGGCCAGGAACCCAGAACAAGTGTGAAAAATCTCTGGAGCTGACTGAGCCAAGTGACTTGAAGAATGGATCCTACAGCCACAAGAAGGCAGAGGTGAAGACAAAGCCAGGCAGAGGAGTGAGAGTCTCTCAGAAATGTATCTCAACATCAGTGGGGGCGATGCATCAGGGATAGAGAAAAGGGATCATCTTTGGTGGTTAAAGAGTGCTCCTACTCCCTCTAAGGTGCTTGTCTTAGGGAAGTGCTGTTGATTTTGAAGTCTGATGCAGTACCACCTTTCCTCCTGTTGGTAAAAGTCTCTGCTCTCCAGTTCCCACAGGGGCATTGGATAATCCAAGCTTCAACTTAGAAATTTAACAGAGTAGGATTTACATGCTTCCTAAGGAAGCAATAAAAATATGTTAAAGTAGAAGGCGTGTTCCAAAAATTTCTGGTAGGATAACAGATTCATCTTTGCAAAAGCTGGTAAAACATAGTAATAGAGTCATAGGAAATAAGAAATTCCTGGGAAAATGTAGGAGAAATTGAGAATCATGCCCTTTCTTCTGTTACTACTCTCTTAAAACCCTAAGGACACTGGAACTAGCCTCTTTAAGACAGAACTGGACAGGATGATTGGATATATGCAGAAAGGGCTAATGTGGAGGCAATAGGTGGCAGTCCACATAATCTGTTTCACCCAGCTCTAGCTTTGTCTTGCTAAGGACCCAATTCTTCTCTGGCCACCCTTTTCAGAGGATTTATGGCCTGCCCATGCAGTCCCCATTTCTGTCTTTCCTTTCTACTTGGCCCCCTTGGTTATCACCTGCTCCCAGCCTCCAGCCACAGCCCCGTGGCATCCCAGCCACCCTACTGCTTTCTTCCTGTACTTGCCTTAAATTCGACATCTCTGTTCATATCCCAGCACCAATAGTGTATGGCACTTTGAAAGATGCTTAAAACCCTTAATGACCTTAATTCAGTTCTGACTGGACCTTTGATTCATAATGAATGAAAGCAGGATTTCACAAACCATCCTATAGTCAATGTATTGAGAAGCCTCTGAGCTATGTCTGAGCTCTGAAGACCTGAAACCATGCAGGGGTAGTGGGAGGGCGCATCCCAGTTCTGCTGCTGCCTAGGTTGTAGAGGCTTTAGTGTCCAAGTAGGGTTAATAAAGCTCCCCCATGCCCTACTCTATGGATTGTGATTAGGATTAGGGTGAAATAAAGAAGACAAAAGCAAACCCCATACACAGCTTTCACAAACTTTATTAAATCATAGCACAGACCTACATATGAACTGAAAAATGCATTTCTGAGCAAAAGCCTGTTCTGCATGGGGCTGGATAAATGAGATATCCTTGTATTTAATTCTGTTTTACAAAGAACACAAACAGTTTGAGACTTTTAAGAAAACCCCCTGGGCTTCTCCAGCGATGTTGAGCCTGGCCACGAGCCATTACTGCTGCAGACTGGAATACTAAATGGCAGTAGATGGCCAGTCCTCTGGTCACAGAGGCCTCAGCCAGTCTCTAGCATAACAGGCTGTCCTTGTTTCTGCTGCTGCTGGTTAACTTGCTACTTTCCAAATGAGAATAGTTTCCTATTTTTTACATCAAGGCATTTGGGAACCCCTCCTCACCTCCATCCATCCTATCCCTGCCCCGGACACACCATCAACAGTGATATGTCACTTTCAGCACCCCCTAGGGAAAATAGTACATGCCCTGAAGAACAGGTTTTCCAATATGAAACGGGAGAACTCAGACCAGAAAAACCTCTTCTTCAAATGTAAAGCAAGTGTTTGCCTACTTCTAAAAGAAGCAGAAGGAGCCGTGGCTCTTCCAAGACCAATTTCTTTAAAATGCACTGTGCCAGGACAGCTGGTGCTGGTCTCCAGTGGGAGCTGGAGTTAGCTCTGGGGTCCCCTCCCTCCTCGCAAACACACCCAATCCATAACAGGTGGTCAAAACTGAACTATTTCAGTCTTAGTTTTACCCAAGGCTTCAGGAAAATACACTCCAACTTCCCCCACTTTCCAAGGTAAGATTGTCCACATGGGGTTTGCAAAGTTGATTACAGGCTTTGGGACAGTCTACCCAATCACTTGAGAGCCTGAGGTATTTGAAGTTAAAGTGCCTAGGTAGTATAAAATTTTAAAAACACTTTTTTCTTAGGATTTATTCTGCTTATAAAAGGCAGAGTGACAGAGAAAAAGATAGGGAGAGAAAGATCCTCCATCCACTGGTTTACTTCCCAAATGGCTGTGACAGCCAGGTCTGAAACCAAGAGCCTATAACTCCATGTGGGCCTCCTAAGTGGGTGACAGGGGTTCAAGTACTTGGGCCATCTTCTGCTTCTTTCTCAGACACATTAGCAGGGGGCTAGATAGGAATCGGAGCAGCCATGACTCTAATGGGTACTCCGATATGAGATGCCAGCAATGCAGGCAGCTGCCTAAGCCACTGAAGCACCAGTCCCCAAAGAGAGATTTTTGGAAAGGGCTTTTAGTTTACCATATGTTTCATTCCCACCCTCTTCCTGACCATAAACCTAGGAAAAGGGCATTATTTCTTTGGAACTGAGTTTGCAGAAAGGACCTGCATCTGGTTCACATCTAAGATCTAAAAGCTAAGAAACTGTGGCTGACTTGGTGGTTGCCAGCAAAGAAGAGATACGGGGCTTCAGCGACAACCTCCACCTCCAGAATGTGACAGCAGGAGGGTACATTGGTCCCATGGGCCTCCAGAGAGAGAGAGTGATGCTGTTCTGTACTGGAAACAGTCAGCTAAGACCAATTTTCCCCCTTTGGTGCAAGTATCTGGCACAAGGGAAGGAGAATGCATTACCAGTCTCGGTGCAGGTGCTCAAAGAAGATGGAATGAGAGGCTGGGCAGCAGGCTGGACCACACCACACCCACAAAGGCCCATTTACTTAACTTGCTGCACTTAACCATTTTAGGATGACACATCACTTAGATGATTTAAAGAAAGCATCAAGTCTTTCCCTTCTACAACATTTTCAACAAGAGGCCAGAGTTCTCCAGATCTTAGGGCTGTTCATGGACCACTGCTACTGGTCATATGCCATGCTGCCTCTCCCACCAACTGACAACCCCTGATTTAACCCAGTCCAGGGTTACAGCAGATTTCCATCAGATTTCTGGCATTTTCTGTGTTGTTCATTGCCTTTCCACATCTTCCCACACCCCCAAACCAGTGGCCCTAGGACCATAGTCTCATCCTGTTTCTTCTAGCCTGGGCCTCTTCTTCCTGGAATCTTGATTCTTCACATTTACATTTCTCCCCCTTTAGATAGATGCACTGCTTTGTTCCCTCCGGTCTATACCTCAGCTCCCTGGCTGCATTCTAAGAATCACTCCATAATGTCCAGTCCAGCAAATGGAATCCCCTACTTGCCATCCAATATCCAGGTACCCTTGTCCAGAGAGCATCCTATTGAAAAATCTAAATTTTGCTTTGCTTAAGGATTTAAATCATGTTAAAACAAAAACTTCCCATGGAAGAAGTAACACTTAAACTATTGTCTTTCATTTGCACTTTTGTGTTAATAAGTTTTCTTTGCTCCAGAGAAGATTTTGTTGAGGAGAATTTAGGATATTAAATAGAATGAAGAGAAGAAACTATGCTGAGAGAGAGTTGGAGTGTCAAATTATTAATTTTTCTATCTGTATTTTTGCTTCGGACCCACACTGAGCTGAAATGTCTAAAACTTAGTACAGGAAAAAATCTTTCTTGATAGAAAACACTTGAGTTATTGCTAAGGGTGTTTGGGGATGGTGCGGCGGGCTGCCATGACTTTGGCATTGACTCCTGCTAACTAAAACTTGTCTGTTTATAGTGTTGATGTGTGCCTGATGAGAGAGAGAGACTAAACCATGATGCTCCACCCCCTAAGCGAGGCCTCTCCCAGTGTCTAGAATAAATATCACACACCCCAAGTCTGTAGTTCTCAGCAGATCAGTCACAGACTAGGTCAATGCCCCAATCAAGCCAGACACCCTGGCTTTTTCTTCCCCGACAGAAATTTGAATTTATGAAATAAATTCACATCTCATCATTTAGGGATTTATGCCTGCATGTCTATTATCATTAAAGAGTCATGTGCATACATTCCCCTTTTCATTGGAGGGATTACAAACGCCTCACGATAGTAAATTATTCTCTTCTGTGCGACATACCATGATTACTCTGTGGAATTTTCTAGACTGTTCTGGAAGGCACTATAGCACTAATGAAGTGTTATTTATACTACACACTGATTTTCTGCTTTGTTTTCCTTGAAGTTTCTCCTTGTTCCATCTTTTTTGATTTATCATACATTTAGCAGACCTAAGTATGAAAGCCATTTTTCTGTCACTCTTCTAACTTTAAATGAGCAAGACTTTTTATGAAGTGTAATTTTCAATAACAATGAAATATTAGAAGCCCCTCTTGGAGTTCATTGTCTCATACTTGCCTGTGCTTTTTTCTGTTTCTCATTTCTTCCCCCCCGCCCCGGTTTCCCACAGTGGGGCTTATGAGTGCTGTAGCCTCTGGTATATGGGAGTAAGTACCCAGTGGAAAGCAAAGCTCCCTCCTCCCGGGTTTCACAATACCACCATGTAGAAACACACACAGGTGCATAGTCGGTTCTGCACACCGCTAATGAATGAATAACTTTGCTTAATTTGGGTATTTGTTGAGTGGGTGGGAGGTGCAAAGATACATTAGACAAGTTTTCCAGAAGATGGAAGCTTTCCTTTGATATTGATCTCCTCATAAGTGAAGTCTTCAAAAAAAGTCACCGAAAATGTACATTATGAAAAAGCTATGCATTGATTTCAAAAAAAGTTTTTGCACAAATTTACTGAAGTACTCCTATACTTGTACCTAAGATGAATAACTTCTAATCAATTTCCCCCTAAGAACTATAGAATATATCTTCTTTCTTTTCTTTTTAAAGATTTATTTATTTACTTGAAAGTCAGAGTTACACAGAGAGGAGGAGAGGCAGAGAAAGAGAGAGGTCTTCCATCCACTGGTTCACTCTCCAGATGGCCGCAACAGCTGGAGCTGCGCCAATCCGAAGCCAGGAACCAGGAGCTTCTTCCAGGTCTCCCACATGGGTGCAGGGGTCCAAGGACTTGGGCCATCTTCCACTGCCATCCCAGGCCATAGCAGAGAGCTGGATCAGAAAAGGAGCAGCCTGGACTAGAACCAGCGCCCATATGGGATTCCAGAGCTTCAGGCCAGGGCATTAACCCGCTGCTCCACAGTGCTGGCCCCTTCTTTTTTTAAAAAATGATTTAATTTATTTATTTAAGAGGTAGAATTACAGACAGTGAAAGGGAGAGACAAGAGAGAAAGATCTTCCTTCCGTTGGTTCATTCCCCAAATGGCCGCAACAGCCGGAGCTGCGCCGATCCAAAGCCAGGAGTCAGGAGCTTCTTCCGGGTCTCCCACGAGGATGCAGAGGTCCAAGGACTTGGGCCATCTTCTACTGCTTTCCCAGGCCATAGCAAACAGCTGGATTGGAAGAAAAGCATCTGGGACTAGAAGCGGCGCCCATATGGGATGCCAGTGCCACAGGCGGAGGATTAACCTACTGCGCCACGGTGCCAGCCCCAAGAACATATCTTTTAATAAATCTATTTGGATTAAATTCATCCCTGCTATTTCATGGCTATATGAGTTTAGACTTTAATAGAGCTTCCAGAAAATAAATATAAAAGTAAGAACCATATGAAAGGCATGTGGTAAGGTGCCTAAAAGGTGCTAACATAATGTACATAGCAAATGCTCCATATTTTTGCCTTCCCTCTCCTCCCCTCTCCTCTCCAGTCCTCTCTTCCTCTAACTTCCATTCCCACCAGTTACATTAGAACCAAATTGCTCCTATGACAAGAAATTGGCTGTGGTACCTACGTCAGACACAGTTCTTGCTTTGCCAGCACCTGTCACCTGCACTTCTCTCCCAATGAGCCCACTTCTTTTTGCATGCTTAGCAACAGTGGTCCTTTTAATAGCCTCTGAGAATGACTTATGATGATCTCAGCGAACCATAGCAATTCCATAATCTTCAAAGTTGATTGGATTTAGGCATAGATACATGACTTCATGCTAGTTAACGGCATACATAGCAGAGATGCCTACTGGAGTCTGGGAAGATGTTCTCACTGATAGAAAAAGATCAACACCACTGATATCATAAATAAAGGTATTAATTGTTAAATTAAAAACAGAAGTCACTGTGCACTTACTCCCCATGTAGGACCTCTGTACTTAATGAGTTGTACTGTGAGAATTAGCTACAAAACTTGCTCTCAAACAGTACTTTTTAGATCATGTGTGTATGTGTGGATGCAAACTGTTGAAACCTCTACTTAATATAGAATTGGTCTTCTGTATATAAAGTTAATTAAACATGAATCTTAATGAAGAAGGGATGGGAGAAGGAGTGGAGGTGGGAGGGTGGGTATGGGGGAAACCACTATATTCCTAAAGTTGTAATTATGAGATTTGCATTCACTAAATAAAAGCTTAAAAAAAAGAAAGAAAAAGGGCTGGTGCCACGGCTCACTAGGCTAATCCTCCACCTTGCGGCACCGGCACACCAGGTTCTAGTCCCAGTTGGGGCACTGGATTCTGTCCCGGTTGCCCCTCTTCCAGGCCAGCTCTCTGCTGTGGCCCAGGAGTGCAGTGGAAGATGGCCCAAGTGCTTGGGCCCTGCACATGCATGGGAGACCAGGAGAAGCACCTGGCTCCTGCCTTTGGATCGGCGCAGCGTGCTGGCAGTAGCAGCCCTTTGGGGAGTGAACCAACGGCAAAAGGAAGACCTTTCTCTCTGTTTCTCTCACTGTCTAACTCCGCCTGTCGGAAGGAAGGAAGGAAGAAAGGAAGCAAGGAAGAAAGAAAGAAAGGAAGGAAGAAAGAAAGAAAGAGAGATTAACAGAGGACATTTTCCCCCTGTACTGAAACAAATGTGATCATGACTTCTTGAGATGCCTGAAATCGCTGCAGCAATGCTCCTGAACATGAGATGTCACCCATGCACAGGGCAGAGCAGATGGCGGGCAAGTCCTAGGCCTTGCTGACATCACTATACTGCCCAATAGCCCTTCCTTCAGGCTCCCTGCCACTGTGAACAGCACATGCTACTTCAAGGACTTAGGTTCAACATTCTTTTTTTTTTTTTTTTTTTTTTTTTTTTTGACAGTGAGAGAGAGACAGAGAGAAAGGTCTTCCTTTTGCCGTTGGTTCAGCCCCCAAATGGCCGCTACAGCCGGCGCACTGCGCTGATCCGATGGCAGGAGCCAGGTGCCTCTCCTGGTCTCCCATGTGGGTGCAGGGCCCAAGCACTTGGGCCATCCTCCACTGCACTCCCTGGCCACAGCAGAGAGCTGGCCTGGAAGAGGGGCAACCGGGACAGAATCCGGCACCCCGACCGGGACTAGAACCCGGTGTGCTGGCGCTGCAAGGCGGAGGATTAGCCTAGTGAGCCGCGGCACAGGCCTAGGTTCAACATTCTTTTATCTGACACAGAAAGCAGCCAATCGCCAAGGTATTCCATAGACCAGAGTTCAAATTCCAGCTTCATTTGCCTGTGAGCCTGTGTACATTATCTGAACTCCCCAGCCTCGGTTTCCTTATCTGTGTAATGGAGGCACTCCTTTTACTCACTTCTTAGATTGGTGTGAGGATTCAATAAATTCACATAGAATAATGCTCGATATTAAGTCCTCACTAAATTGTGATCAAAATGATTTTAATATTTTAATATTTCCCAGCTCACATGCAGAAAACCTCAATTATAGCTCCTAACAGACACAGATACAGCTCACTGTCAATGTCTGGACAAAAACTTTACTCTTCTGTAATATGGAATTTCGCCATGCTGGCAAGCCAGAAGGCTTTTATTCTCTTTCTGTCTTTTGTTTTAACCTGCAGTGGCCTGTGTTTATTCCTGCAGACAGGCAGTGCTGCCCACAAGGCTGGCCACAAGTCTCACAGTGGCCACGTGGCCAGGGCAGGTCCGAGAGTGGCTGTGAGTCCGGCCAGGTGGAGCAGGCCAAGCCTTGGGCCTCCACAGGCAGCTCCTCCTAGGCTGTGGGCTGAGAACACACCCTCAGGAGAGGCAGGGAAGCGAGGTGAGTGCTGTCCCTCCCGGTTCTCTATGTTTCTGCCCTTGAAGCCATGGGCCCAGCCAGAGGATGGTCACCCCATTGCACACACTCCTGCATTAAAGGAATGTGAAATTGCTCAGTGCTCACATGACCCAGTAGGAAATTTATGATTTCGCTTGAACATCTGAGGTCTGAACAGGTTTTTTAATTTTGGGAGATTGGGGGGGGGGGGTGAATGTAGAGGAACTGGAACGCTTAATTCCTTTTAGAATAACTCTCTAACACAGTACTCCAGAGTTGCTTCCCTTGGCCCCTCCAAGCTCGTCTTGTAACTAGCCCTATTGTTTCTGTTATAAACCATAAATCAAGATCTACAACGTTGCTAGATATTGATTCTCTGATTTGTTTCTCATTCTGAGGTATAAACTACAGCCAGTCTTATTTTCTTAACCCTCATTAGAATCCTCTCCTAGACTTTTAATATTTCTGTTTGTTTCCTTTTCTTCCCCACTTAGCTTATGCTTAAACTGTTTCTTGGGTCTTTCACAGTAACTAGAATCAGTCAGTTATGCTTCTGATTCTGTTGTTTGCAACTAAATCACTCCCCAAGTGACGAGCTTACTTTTTCTATTTCATTGTGTTAGGGAAGCAGCTGAATCCTCACAGTGCGAGGGATATGGGATTATTTCTCCCATTTACTGACAGGGACCCATACATAATTAAGTTAACATCTAAGAGCCCCAATCTGCACATTTAAAGCAATAAATTTTATTTGAAGAAGTTAAATGAAATTTTATGTGTAGATCTTGAGCTTTTTTAAAATAAGAACTTAATTCTGCCTTCCAGGTATTCCCATTTAATTGAGAAAATGGGACACACAAACTTCTTAGTAATGATCAGTATTTACATCTATGCTTTATAATATCTCGTGCACTATTCTAAGTGTACTGTTGTATTTATTTGCTTACTTAACTGTTGAAAGAATCCTGTGAAATAGGCGTTATGATTCATACTTGATAGATGAGGCCAAGGGGTCTCTTACTCCAGGACCTGTGATCCTAACTCACATGAAAAGTATGCTTTCACAGCTGTCTTAGGAGCACCACTAGAGAGACACAGGCAACACACTCAGCCAAATTCACAGGACAGAAAGAGTGCTATGTTTCAGACAAGCAACAGAAGGTTGTGCAGGAAGAGGAGACCACACTTCTAAGATGTCAACTTACTAATGTTCCAGAAATGCAAACTATTTGATGTGATGTTATCACAAGTATTTTCCCTCTATTGAGTCCTTCCCACCTTCCATGGTCCAACCATTATTGATTCTGAAAACTCAGCAAGTCTCATTCCCTCCAAGAGATGCCCCCAGACCCTCATTGAGTGAGGTATTCCTATGTGCACCCAGAACTGATGTGTCATATACATAGGTCCTAGAAGTATGGGCTCATTTTTCTGCTTAGACTTACCGGTTTGTGGACTCTGGGAATGCAGGGCTGATCACTGTCTCACTTGCTGCTTTGCTCACAATATCTACCTGGCGCGTGGTAAATGCCCAATCAGTAATTATTGAATGGATGTGGAATGAGGGCCCCCAGCAGTGAAATCCACAGAGACAAATCTGGCTAAAGATAGAATGTTTGGAGTAAAAACATTTGCAAATTTACCAATGTCAAAATGCCATGGCCCCTTCAAGAACTTGATTGCAAAAATATAGATGATCAAACACCATGCAGATAATTAAGTTAGAAAAGAAGCCAGAGAAAACTTCTTGAGGATTGGGTAAAAAAATATGAAAATAGTATTTTATGAATACATTCAGTCTGCAATAAGACAATGACCTCTGTATGATCACAACTAGTCATTCTGAATGGATAGTGGTTATTATAAATTCAGTGCAGGTGTGTGTGTGTGTGTGCATATGCGTGTGTATTCCTCAATGAAGGTTTGTGATGAATAATTTTATAGATAATGGGAATTCCAAGTTCACGCTGTTTTGTCCTAAACTACCCTCTCAAAAATCTCACACTCATAGAAATAATATTGGCTCTTTTTTTGACATAACATTTTGATTACACTGGCTCCAGCAAGTCTGGAGTTTTTTCCCTATCTGCATGCTTTTTAAAAGAAAAAGCATTTTGGTCATGACAGACCAATACATGCACCTGAAACATTTACTGAATAATCTAAGTGCTGGAATATGTGCCAGGAAGGAAATAGGAAGAGTTATAGGATTGAAGACATGGCAGGAATTATGAGACAAATTGCTAGGGATGTCCTCATGGGTAGAAGAGGGATCATGGGTGCCTTTTGGGAACAATTTCAATCAGACAGAGAACAATTTGGGGAATGTTGTGGAGTAGGTAGAGGAAGTGGGTGGCGATCCTTGTCAAAAAGGATGGCAATAGGCTGGTGCCGCGGCTCACTTGGCTAATCCTCCACCTGCAGCGCTGGCACACCGGGTTCTAGTCCTGGTTGGGGCGCCGGTTCTGTCCTGGTTGCTCCTCTTCCAGTCCAGCTCTCTGCTGTGGCCCAGGAAGGCAGTGGAGGATGGCCCAAGTGCTTGGGCCCTGCACCCACATGGGAGACCAGGAGGAAGCACCTGGCTCCTGGCTTCAGATCGGCGAAGCGTGCTGGCCATAGCGGCCATTTGGAGGGTGAACCAATGGAAAAGGAAGACGTTTCTCTCTCTCTCTCTCTCTCTCTCTCTCTCTCTCTCTGTCTAACTCTGCCTGTCGAAACAAACAAACAAACAGAAAGGATGGCAATAGATAACAGAAAGCAAGAACTGGGATAGCATTTGTGACACAGAGAGCCTAGGAGGGTGCTGACCCTAGGAATTTTTTATTAATGCGCAGTAAAATTGACTTTTTCTTTCCTTTCACTCCTGTGAATTAACACAAGTATGGATCCTTATAACCACCACCACAATGAGGACACGATCTTTTTTCAGTCTCCCTCTCACAGTTTCTACACCCTCCAGCAAACACTGATCTGTTCATCATGATAGTTTTGTCTATTAATAAATGGGATTTTAAAAGAATCATTCAGCATGTAAAATTTTGAGACGGACTTCTTTCCATCAACAAAAGGTCTTTGCAGTTCATCTAATTAATCTATCAGTCTTTCATTGCTGAGTAGTACACCATTCCATAGATGTATCTCAGTTTATTTGTTTTACTATTAAAGGAAATTTGAGTTTGTTCCAGCTCTTTGGCAACTGTGAAATAGAGCTGCTACAAACATTTCAGTATAAGATTTTGTGAGAACATATGTTTTCATTTCTCTAAAGTAAATATTTAGGAGTGGTATTGCTGGGTCATGTGGTATGTGTTTGCTTAACTTTACAGCAAATGCTCAATTGTTTTCCAGAGTGGTTGCACCATTTTTGCATTCCCAACAGCAACTGATCCTTGCTCTGCATAATTGCCAGCTGTATAGAGATAATTCACTTTACTATCCAGTGGCTATGGATATTAAACATTATGTAATAAGTTTATTTGCTATCAAAGGATACTTTGGTGAATTGTCCATTCATTTTGCTCATTTTTAAATTGCATTGTTTGTGGTCTGTTGTGTTTTGAAAATCCTTTGTATATTCAGGATCCAATTCCTTTGTCAAATATGTGATTTGAAGATATTTTCTTCCATTCTGTAATTTACCTTTTCATTGCTTTAAGATGTGTTTTTCCGAACATATTCTGAAGTTTGACAAAGCCTAAGTTATCAGTTTTTCTTTAATGAATCATATGTATGATGTATGATATAATGTCTAAGAATCCTTTGCTTAATCCCAGGATACAAACATTTTCTTTTTTTTATATTCCCTCTCTTTCATTGAATTGCCATTGTGCCTTTGTCAAAAATCAACAGGCCAAAATGAGATGGGTCTCTTTCTGTATTCCTTATTCCATCATGATCTTTTGTCTATAACTCTGATGATAGAACTTCAGCTTTTATTAACTCTTCACTTTGGGGTGATGTGATCCCTCCAACTTTATTGCTCTTTTTCAAAATTATTTTGATTCTTCTAAATCCTTTTCATTTTCTTATAAGTTTTAAAATGAATTGGTCGAGTTCTACCAAAAGTTCTGTTGAAAGTTTTATTGCAATTGTACTAATTCTCTTGGACAATGTGGAGAAAATTAGACATTGATGTCAATTGACTGTACCTTTTAACATACCTGTATCTCTGATCATCATTTGCAATACAGAGTTTTAGCCCCTGCCTGTCCCCAGTGATGATCTAAGGAATGCACTTTCTTTGAATTATTATTTACTATGGGTTCAAGTTTCCATTTTAGTGAAGTTATGTTTTAACTGATAGATTTTTGTTTGGTAGATATGGAGGTAATTTTGCCTCATAGAAAAGATATCCCAAAAGTTATGCATCATTCCCCTAAAGGACATAACAATCTTTGTATCTGACCAAGAATCTTATTATAACATGCCTTTATTAGGTTACCTGTAAGTTTCCAGGTTCTGAAATACCCTTTGAACTAGTGGTGTATATTAGTTTGCTATTGCTATCATACTAACATGCTACAAGCTGGGTGTTTTAAGTAAGAGAAACTCATTTCTCAGTCATGCAGCTAGAAGTTCAAGATCAAAATGTCAACAGCATGTTTGATTTCTCCTGCAGCCTCTCTTCTTGGCTTACAGAGTGGCACCTTCTCATTTTGTCCTCACACAATCTTTACTGGCACCTCTGTGTGTCTCAATTTTCTTGTGCCATAAGGACAGCTGTCAGAATGGATTAGGGCCCACTCTAGAGACTTTAGTTTGATTACATCTTTGAAGACTTGATACTCAAACTAAGTCACATTTTGAGGCTCTGGGGGTTAGATCTCTTACAAATTTTGGAGGGATACAACTCAGCCAATAACACTAATGCATCATCTTGTCCCCTTATAATTAATTAACTGAATAAAATCTTAGACATATTCATGTGCTTGAGAGCGATAATTTTAATTTATTGAAGATGACATTTTAACACTCTTCAGTATAGTTCTGATGTGGCTTTTGACCTGCATTCTGGAACATAAAGGTCCACTGAGACTTGCTAGTGGCAGACTGGGTAGTAAAGAGTGGGCACAAATAGACCAATATTTTACAGAACACATTTTCTTTTTTCTTTTTGAATTTCTTTTTTAATAAATTTTATTCTTTAGTTTTAAGGTTTCACAATTTTAACATTTTTCCACATTCACTTTATAAATAGGTATTATATGCATACACATAAATCCTATTTTTCTTTAATATAAAAAAATGAGGAATTCATGACAATGATCATAACATGGGGAAGGAAGGGCACATTAATGTGAAAATGGTATAATTCAGTGAAGCAATATTTATAACCATGTAACAAGTAATATGACAGCCACACACTTTTTATACTCTCTATATTAATTTCCACAAATAAGAGAAAACATGTGATATTTGTCTTCCTGAATCTGGCTTATTTCACTTAGCATAATGATCTCCAGTTCCATTCATTCATTGCAAATTTCAGTTTTATATATTGCCACATCTTTTTTATTAATCATTAGTTGATGGGCATCTAGACGTGTTCTATATCTTTGTTATAGTGAGTTAGGCTGCTATAAATATAGAGGCACAGAAACTTTGTTTAAAAAGGTTTATTTATTTATTGGAAAGACAGAGTTACAGAGAGGGAGGAAGGGGGAGGGGGAGAGGGAGGGAGGGAGGTCTTCCTCCTCAAAGAGAGAAGTTTACTCCCCAGTCACAATGGCTGGGACTGGGCCAGGCTAAAGCCAGGAGCCAGGAGCTTCTTCTTTGACTTCCACTTGGGTGCAGAAGTTCAAGCCTTGGGCCATCCTCCATTGCTTTCCCATGCACATTAGCAGAATGCTGGATCAGAAGTAGAGCAGCTGGCACTCAAACCAATGCCCATATGGGATGCCAGCATCACAGGCAACAGATTAACCTGCTATATGACAATGACATTCCCTGGAGTTCTGAAACTTAACAACAAAACAAACATTGCAGTTAAGAAATGGTCAAAGGGTATGAACAGATTTTTTTCAATGGAAGAAATACCAATAGTGAATAGGTACATGAAAAAAATGCTCACTATCACTAGCCATCTGGGAAATGCAAATAAAAACCACAATGAGGTATAAACTCACTCTAGTTAGAATGGCTACTATCCAAAAGGAAAAATTACAAATCCTATTGAGGTTATGGAGAAAAGGATATTCTAATACAATATCACTGGAAATGCAAATTGGTACAACCATAATGGAAAACAGTATGGAGATTCCTCAAAAAACTAAAAATGGATCTACCATATAACCCAGCTATATCCTGGGAATATATCCAAAGTAAGTGAAATCAACTTATAAAACAAAATACATTTTTTTAAGATTTATTTTATTTATTTGTAAGACCATTACAGACAGAGGTAGAGACAGCCAGAGAGGTCTTCATCTGATGGTTCACTCCCCAGATGGCTGCAACAGCTGGAGCTGTGCTGATCCAAAACCAGGAACCAGGAGCTTCTTCCAGGTCTCCCACGTAGGTGCAGGGGCCCAAGGACTTGGGCCATCTTCTACTGCTTTCCCAGGCCATAGCAGAGAGCTGGATGGAAAGAGGAGCAACCGGGACTCAAACGGGCGCCCATATGGGATGCTGGCACTTTAGGCCGGGGCTTTAGCCTGCTGCACCACAGCTCTAGCCCCACAAAATACATTTTCTAATTAATTATTCTCTAACCCCATAGTTGTCTCCAATGTGTGTTGAACAAGAATAACAGAATTCCACTGGCTTTTGCTATATTCTGCTTTCTTAGAACCTTAGTCCTCCCCCAGGCAATGTAACAAATGTGCTTGTGATCCAGCACAATTGGACGTCATTTGGCGCAGTTACATCTGCCAGACACTGAAGGACGTCCAGATCTTCTGAGACTGCCACTCTTCTGCAAAGTGCTAAATTTCCTTCTGGTGCCAAGGGTATGTCCCAGTTTTTTGTCACAAATTCCTGCAAGTCCCATGCTTCTAGAACTGAGATGGCCTGAGGCAAAGTAAGGCAGTGCTTTTCTCTATCAGAGTAATCCCAAAGTGATTTCCCTCTGTAGTAAAGTTCTGCAAAATGTTTCATAAACAGCTTTGTTGTGGTGGTGGTTGTTTTGTTTTTAGTTTTTTGCTTTACTTAGGATTTGGTCTTAAGTTCAGTGGAGACCAGGTTGCAAGACAATTTCTGTTGATGGACTCGAAATTCTGTTTATAATTTTTCCTCCTTTCTGATAATTGAATTCTTACTACTTGGCCAGATTTATTCACTTTGGCTCTTTCTTCCCTGCAGATGAGTTTTATTCATGGGATTCCTTATTTCTTTGCAAAAAGACACGCTGTGATCATCTCACCATTTCACCAGTGTTCAGAAAGACCCCAAAACAGCCATGCAAGATCTGTAGCAGAGCCTTCCCAAGAGTTTGGACATCCACTTAAGACTCATTACAACTTAATTTAAGGTAATGATTAAAGCATCTCGGAGTAGAGAATATTAATACAATGGAGTTTGCAGGCAGGAAGAGCAAAGTCAGACCCAATAAGCAGATTATTCAGGACCCCTAGACCTAGGATTCAAATCCAGATCTCATGATTCCAAACACTATTTCTCTTTCCCCCAAACCATAAACAAAGACTTCTGCCAGCCTGCCTCCTGCTGTCAATGGAGTCAGCCAATTATTCAAGTTCCTTCTGTTTGCTAATTATAGAAAAGTGTAGCAGAATTTGAATACCATGTCAGTGAACTGGACTGGAGATCAGTGTAACATGACACAGCAAAGAATGAAGGCCAGTGATGTGATCTGAACATGAGTTGAGTGTGCCACAGGGCTCCTGTGCAGAAAGCTTGGACCCCGCATGATGACACTGGGAGGTGGGGAAACCTTTAAGAGGAGGTGCCTTGTGGAAGGTGGTTAGGTGGTTGAGGGCGTCATTCTCAGAAAGCATTAAACACTTGTCTCCTGGAGAAAGCTAGTTGTTATAAAAAGCGGGACTGGTCTCTGCTCATTCTGCCTCCCAGTCTCACCATGTGTCATCCCCTGTCACACACATTCCCATCATGATGTCATCACCATGCTGTTATACAGCCAGAGGAACTTTACCAGATGCCAAACACATGGAGCCACCAATCATTGGTTTTTGGCTTCCAGAACTCCAAGCTAAGTAGACTTCATTTCTTCACAGAGTTCCCAGCCTCAGGTATTTTGTTGTAGAAATACAAATAGGACTAATATAGCCAGAGACATTGTAGCCACAAACAACTCTATCTGAATTCTACCTCTACCATTCACTTGGATACATTTCTTTAACTTTCTAAGCCTCAATGTCCCATATGCAAAATACAGGTCATAAGAACTACCCCCATAGATTTGCTAGGGAAGGAGTTTGCATGCACAGGTTTTAGTCCTGTTCCTCAAATGTAACACTTCCTCAGTAAATGGTCATGGTGGTTATTGACTCATGAATTACTTTTATTTTGAAGATATTAGGTAATATGGTAAGTGTATATCTGAGAATATTAGGTAAATCATATTCAGCATATCTTATTTATGAATAAGACCATCTTATCATGGGTCATAAGTTTCCACAGTTCAAATGGCCTCCATCATTTGCAATTAGGCCAGTTCTGAAACTGGCAGTCAGGATTGCACCACATTGCACTGCAGAGCACAGTTCAGGAAATGAGATGTAAAGAAATGAATTAGAGTCTGGGTAGGATTTATGATATTCAGAGTGTATTGAAAATGGTGGAGGTTGAATTTCAGCATTTTTACTTCAACAAAACACATAAAGCAAAAATTTATTTTGAGGTATACTTTCAAAGGATCATTTTTAAACTCATAATTAGCATCTTCATTCTGCTGACTGCTGGGAAGTAAAATGAAACCATTGGCCTTTTCACTTGTAATCAGTTGTTTATGCTTCTTTGGTAAAAGCTATAAATACAGGTTTTCCCAAGGCACATTTTTTCTTTTTTTGAAGAAAAACAACAGATTAAGAAACAAAATACCACATTTCCAGATCATCATATTTACAGACCATAATAATTTTAGGGAGATAATGTTGAAAAACCAACCTGAAGAGAATTTATGAGGTGCTTATTCTGTATTGAGCAATATGAAGAACTTACATAACTCTAACTTTGAACACTAATTGACTATTTAAAACAGGACTGAAACACACAAAGTAATAATAAGCAACTCAGTTTCACAAACAATGAAAGTAATACATGAAAATAACACAGATTGGGGGCTGGCGCTGTGGCATAGCAGGTGAACTGACAGTGCCGGCATCTCATATGGACACCAGTTCAAGACCAGGCTGCTCCACTTCGGATCCCCCTCTCTGCTATGGCCCGGGAAAACAGTAGAAGATGGCCTAGGTGCTTGGACTCTTGCACCTGCATGGAAGATCTGGACGAAGCTCCTAGCTCCTGGCTTTGGATCAACATAGCTCCTGCCATTGCAGCCATCTTGGGAGTGAACCAGCACATGGAAGACTCTCTCTCTCTCTCTCTCTCTCTCTCTCCCTCCCCCCTCCCTGTCTCTGCCTCTGCCTTTCAAATAAAAACATAAATCTTTAAAAAAAAAATACAGAATGATCTCATCCAATTTTCATGTTGAATTTGAAAGAACAGAACGATTATCCAACAGCCTGTGTGAAAACTCACCTATGATGTTATGCTTCCAAAGAGAAATGATGAAAACCCAAAAGAATAGTAGGTGTGGAAGAAAAGAGTTGATTGTATCAGCTTATGAATCGGTTAAAAAGACCATATGGGTAACAGATACATTTCCAGTGACACCATTTTATCATATAAATTTCTGTATTTCCATTGGGTAGTGTTACAGTTGCTCATATAGAGGTGGGCATTTGGTGCACTGGTTAAGGTGCTGCTTGGGTTGCCTGCAACACATATTAGACTGCCTAGATTTGAGTCTCAGCTCCACTCCCAATTCCAACTCCTTGCTAATGTATACCCTGGGAGACAGCAGGTGAAAGCCTGAATGGTTGGGTCCCTGCCACCCATACGGGAGTACCAAATTGAATTCCCAGCACCTGACTATAATATGACCCAGCCACACTGTTGCAGACATTTGGGATATAAATCAGCAGATAGGAGCATTCTGTTTCTCTGTCTTTCAAATAAAATAATAAATAAAATTTTACAGTCACTCTATGTAGATGTTTGCTCCCAGTGTTTTAGAAGGCCCCAAAGATATATATATAGATGTATATGTGCATGTATGTATATGAATATGTATTATGCACATAATATCAGGTACATAGATAATTAGATATATAGGTTATAGGAAAAAAGATAGATAGATAGATGATACACAGATACAGATACATAATATATATAAATACATAGTCACACAAAGATACTATGAGGGATACTGTTCATTTCTACTTGGGACATATTATGACAGAAGTGGTAATGAAATACATATTCCTGGGAGTCTATTAATGATGAGTTTCACACAAAACTGAAACTAAAAAAATGAAAATAGTTTTTCTAATAAATATAATGATAACAAATGCAATGGGTAGATGAGAGATAAGTGTCAAATACTAGAAAAAGTTATAAGAATAGAGAATATATCAGATAATGATAAAAGCTATGAAAGACCATTATTATGTAAAAAAAAAAAAAAAAAGCTGAGGGGAGATGGATGTTCAGGGAAGACTTCTCTGAGAAACTGAAAGACACTTCAGGAGAGACCCGAAAGACAGAAGAAACCTGCCAAGAAAATATCTGGACAAGGCCGGCGCCACGGCTCAGTAGGCTAATCCTCCGCCTGCTACGCCAGCACCCCGGGTTCTAGTCCCGGTTGGGGTGCCAGATTCTGTCCCAGTTGCTCATCTTCCAGTCCAGCTCTCTGCTGTGGCCCAGGAGGGCAGTGGAGGATGGCCCAGCTCCTTGGGCCCTGCACCTGCATGGGAAACCAGGAGAAGCACCTGGCTCCTGGCTTCAGATCAGCGCGGTGCGCCGCTGTGCAGCGGCCATTGGGGGGTGAACCAATGGAAAAGGAAGACCTTTCTCTTTGTCTCTCTCTCTCTCTCACTGTCCACTCTGCCTGTCAAAAAATAAATAAATAAAATAAAATATCTGGACAAGCATTACAAATAGATTCTAAATCTGTTTGTAAAGGACCCAAAAGGGAACATGTTCTGTTTGGTAGTAGAACAGAAAGAGAGCTAGCGTTCAGTGAGCAAAGAGTAACACGAGGAGAAGTTAGAGACACTGCAGGATGCCTCAGTGCGTTTGTGCTGTGATCACAGAATATGGTAAGCTGTGTTATTTATAAAGGACAGCAATTTGTTTCTCATGGTTCTTGAGGCTGGAAAGTCCAACATTAAGGGGCAGACATCTGAGGAGGATCTTGTGGTTGTATCTCATGACGAAAGGTGCATTTAGTGGAGGGACAAAGAGGAAGAAGGGGAGAAAGGAGGAGAATGACCTCAGCTTTTCACAAGGAACCCAGCTGCGGATTGAAAAAGAAGCCACTCCCTTGATAAAGGCATTAACGTACTCATGAGAACAGAGCCCCCACGACCTAATCATCTCCCAAAGATCCAACTTCTTAACAGTTTTACAGTAGCCATCAGATTTCAGCCTGGGTTTGAGAGGGGACAATTATTCAAGGTCTTTATCATCTAGGTTCTTATAAGCTAAAGTGAATTATTCTAAGTGTTATGGGAAGACACTGGGTATTGAGCAATGCTGATATTAGTAACACTTTTAAAAGATTACTGATGTATATACAGTGAGTTACCTATGTACAGATGGGAAGATGATTACGGTGGTCAAAAGGAAAGTTGATAGTAAATGGATGAAGAATGATTTTTTTAATAAATGGGTAATTAACATTTATTGGCAGCCAGATCCATACAAGAGAGACGAAAAGCAAAGATTATTTAAGGGATGTGATACCTGAAAGAATCTGTGAAGGTAAGAGCCATGAAATTGGGGCATAGGGAGTACCATCTCAGGGATGATGATAAATTGTTTGGGAATTAACAAGAGTTGGTGATGAAATGCACATTCCCAGGAGTCTGTGGACATTGCAAGACTGAAACTAATAAAAACCAAAAAAAATAGAAAAGATTCATTCTGATTGGATGATAAAATCAGAAAAGTGAAATGTATAAAGGGACAAGAGGAGAAAATTACATTTCTTTAAGAACACTTTCATTCATTTAATAAAGAATTTTAATTTTTGCTTAAAGCTACAGTCTCCTTTTTCTGATTGATGAGGGCTACTGTTGTGTGAGCTAGTAGTGCCTGTTGACCTTGAAAATGTTGCCTAGCATTTGCTGCCTAGGCATTCACTTACCATAGTCTGAGACAATAGGATCTTAATAACTTCCCAGCTTACGTGAAGAATGCCATTTGTCCATTCCTCTTTCCATGAGATGTTCAGTTCTTTAATGCCTAGTCTTGTGTTTCATTCATCTTTACAGGCTCTGCATTTTCTAGACCAGAGATTTGCATTTATGAACAAATAATATTAGCACAACTCTTTCCTCATATTACCCTATAAGAAGATTATGTTTTCCATTTCCTTATTTCCCCAAAGCATTTTTGCTCTTTTATGGCTAATTTTCACTCTGAATATTGTTGCAAACTTGGGCTATTTTTTATCCAATTTGCATGGCTGATGCAGTTTCAGAAGGCAGCCATTAATGAAGACTCATATGAGATTATTCTAGAGAATAATGAGCTAGAGAATGAGCTAGATAATTCTAGAGAATTGTGAGCTTGGACAATATAGAAAAGAAATGAAGTCTGCCCTCCTAAAGATCCTAGGAAAAGGCCATAAAAATATCACATGGAGACAGGCAATATTGGTAACCTAAAATTATCTCACATAAGGCATCAAGAAAAAGCCAAAGATGCTACAAGAGAGGATACAAACCCTGAGCAATTTGAGCTTAGACTCTTTCCAACTACCACTAGGCATAAAGAAGTCCAAAAAATTCTCAAAATTCTGTTTCCTGATACTTAGAAATACCATCTGGCAAATATCTAAAAATAAGACACTAATAAAAAGACAAATACCATCCCCAGGTAATGAGTGGGAGTGGCCAACAAAATACCACCACAAATCATAAGCAACCAAAAGCCTTAGACCTCTAATGAGCCATTGTCTCCCTGCGGATCCCTTCAGCATTCATCCCCATTCATCCCTGACTCATGCTTCTCCTGAGGTCTGCCCCACAATGCAGGAAAAAAGTCCCGTTTCTCCCCTCACTGCAGATGTGGCCTCAGCAGAGAGGATGCTGTCCATGACTTCACTTGCTCATAAACTTGCTAATGTCCAAGGGTTGCTGTGAAAATCGGTCTAACAATAAATCAAGTTTCCATAGTCACACCTCTGCCATCAGATGGTGCATTAGACACAACTCTTACCCTATTTTAAAATGTGTTTCATCCAATTGGTATTTGGTTTAACTCTCCCCAAATCTACCCTCTAGGAGGACTTTGTCTTCATATAAAGCAAATAACACTGTCAGAAAATTTATCCTAATAATTAGCTTGAATTTATTGCCCTAAAAGCACTAAATTATTCTAAATTTTTCTCCTTCATAGACATGGGAAACTTTAAAACATACACACATGCCTCCTGAATTATGCTGGTTTAATCAGGAAGAGTTGAACCTCTCATTATTCAAATCATTCACATTTTTCCTTTAATTCTCCATCAGTCACCAGTATCTCTACTGCACTGGGGGACCCAATTCCAACATTTAAACATCTCAGTACAATCCTAATTGGAAGTCCTCTATTTAAAAATAAAAACAGCAATCCTCTTATTGATATATGAAGTGTCACTTTAATTTTCTACTTACTATAACCCATGGATGATTTTCATAACCTAACCTTTTCCTGGATAACAGTATGAAAGGGAAATCTTCTATACTGTGTTGTTTTAGAGAATAAAAGTCTTTTAGCATACCCATTTACATTCTTTTCAATTCTTTTGTGCTTTTTTTTTCCAGTGGTATTCCCATCTATTTATATCTGTAGCTTTGAAACATTTGAAACATTCCCTGGCCAGCGCTGAGGCTCACTAGGCTAATCCTCCACCTGTGACACCAGCACCCCAGGTTCTAATCCCAGTTGGGGTGCCGGTTCTGTCCCATTTGTTCTTCTTCCAGTCCAGCTCTCTGCTGTGGCCCGGGAAGGCAGTAGAGGATGGCCCAAGTGCTTGGGCCCTGCACCCACGTGGGAGACCAGGAGGAAGCACCTGGCTCCTGGTTTCAGATCGGCGCAACTCACCGGCCATAGCGGCCATTTGGCGGGTGAACCAATGGAAGGAAAACCTTTCTCTCTGTCTCTCTCACTGTCTAACTCTGCCTGTCAAAAAAAAAGAAAAAAAAAAAAAAAAAGAAACATTCCCTGAGCAATGCAATTGATGTACTTTGATTTGCTTCTTTAACCTAATTTCAGGCTGCACCCATAGATGCAGCCAAGTTAAACTTTATCTTCAAGTAACGCTAAACAATACTGATTGGGACAGGCAACTGGCAGAGCTTAGCAATTCACCAGTATTCTTGGGATTCTATTAACTTTTCCCACTTAAATCTCATGTCTTATTGCTTGGCACTCATTCAATTGATTGGCAAACTCTCCATTGTGACAGTATCTCTAAGTTTTGCTTTGCTTGGCAGAAGCTCTGACACTGTTTAACACCATATGATCACTAATTCCAAAATTACAGTCAGAAATTATGCAGGATTTTAATTCTGCGATGACTGTATTCGTTAGATTTTTGCTTTGTTTCTCTTGGAACTCATCTATTTCTAAATATTCTGACCCAAAACTTAAAAATAAAGAAAAAATATTCTCTTTGGCCTTTTGTGATTACCAGCAGATAAATTTTAAAAGTATAAGTTGAATAATAGCTACCAAGCCAACAGTGGAATGTAATCTAAACACTTCAAGGAAAATAAAATCCACATATGACTAACTTGTTATTTGAGACTGTGAGAACGTAGATTGTGCCAAATGTGAGGCTCTCACTAACCCTTACCACATACCTGACATCAGAATAAGTCACTCAGAAAGAGTTTAGCCAACACCATGACTTTCTCTAAACATTTCCCTCAAGCATCCTTTAGTGGAAGTTTAAATTTCACATCTTCAGGCTAAAATGAAATTCCTTAAATCTTTCCTTGCATGACTTGTTTTGAAACAGAATAAGCTTTCTCCTGATTGACCAAAATAATTATGCCTGTGTGCAGTTTCCAAGATTTAAATTGGGAATAAATCTTAACAGGATAAAAAGTCTGGCCCTGTTCTTTGGGTATAAAGAAGTAGGGGGGTGGGGAACATGCTCTTAGAAGGATTTAAAGAGAATTCAGTGTTTTTGGACATGGCGTGCAGCGCTACCTTCTGAATATCTGTTACCACCAACTCCAGATTACAAAATCTTGGGCAAAGCCTGAGCATTCCTATCTCCTAAGCAGCCTTTATGATTTACAAGATTTTTTCCATTCCCATATATTTATTCTGTTTTTTCCCCAGGTTTTTTCCTGATGGTTCCTATATTTAAAAGCATCAATTTTTTAATGAATTCAGAACTTGTTTTGCTGTTTGACATAAACTGAGAAATCTAACTTTTCTTCATGAATAGTCCATTCTATCCTCTAATTGAATTATATCTTAATTTTTATAGATATAAATATTTAAAAATTAGCAGGGATAGGCATTGCAATGCAGCTGGTTATGACACTGCTTGAGACACCAGCATCCCTTATTGGAGTGCCAGTCCAAGCCCTAGTTTTTCCATGTTTCTGACTCTAAGAGAGGCAGCAGATAATGGCTTATGTGTTTGGACCCCTGAAAACAATGTGGGGGAACCAGGAGTTCCTGGCCCCTGGCCACTGGCTTAGCCCTGGCTATTGCAGGCATTTTAGGGCATGAGTCAGCAGATGGAAAAATTCCCCTGCCTGTCTTCCCTCTCTCTCTGCCACTGTGACTTCCAAAATAAATCATTAGAAAAGTAAAGTAGCTGCATAATCAGATATCTATGACCCACTGATGTATATGAATCAAAGCCTTTTGTAATAAACTAATCTAACAAACTACCTATTTACACAAAGATGATTGCAGAAATAACCGTTGCCAATGAGCTATAGGCACAAAGATTATTGAATATAAAGCATTACCGGGAAGTAGCTATAGAAATAGGCATGCCTAAGTTTTAAAAGGGCCTGTTCCTGAACACGTGGCACTTGCATTCTCCTCTCTCTCTCTCCTCTTTCTCTCTTTCTCTCTGTCTCCTGACCTCTGTCTCTGTCTCCACCTCACTCTTACACTCTCCTTCTCCTTCTTTTCCTTCTTTGCCCCTTCCCTCCAGGCTGTCGGGTTTGCTGAATAAACTCTTTCCCTTAAAAAAAAAAGAAAAGAAATTGGAATGCCTTATTCATTCTCCTCTCTGTTAAATAAATGAATCTCTCATTACCTACTCATATTTCTACAACTCTAAACTTCCCACCTCTGTTTTCCATGGCTTAAAACTTCCTCTCAGAGCTCTATTTTCATGCCTGAAATCTTTGACTCCTGTTAAAATTCTCAAAGGAAGGGGTTTAGATCATGTTTTTCTAACATTCCAGTGACAGAAAGGCAAGAGAAGGCTTTAGAGTCGGAAAAACCTGGATTCAGACCTTGGTGTAATTGCTTCATCATTGACTCCTTTGGATACAGCAAGTGGCTACTCTGCTTCTCATTTTTCGTATATGTCCATTGGGAAATCTCTGGGGACATAAGGTCAGTAATAATGTGACTACATTGCTAATAACATAAAGTCATGAGTAGTTTTTTGTTGGGTGATCTTTCTTAATCCATAGGTTGACGATTCCTGAAAATTTTGACAACAGAGTTAGAGCATATGTTACTCAAAATTTCTGGACTTCGAGGTGGATAGATTTTGGGATTATTCATTCTTTGGAGAGAAAATGCATGTATTTTCACTGTGGAATATTTACATTGTGTTAGGCTAAAGCATTACGGCAAGTTTATATGTAGGGATAAACATGTGGCTATTTGGATAGCCAAATGCATGGAGCATGTGTATATTCACTATTTTTTCATGTAACCACTACCCTCTATCCTTTTTCTGACAACGCTCTCCCATCAAGATGCTCTGTGCTCCACTAACTAAAAGATAATCAAAGGATCCAAATTAGGCTATTCAAATACAAACTTTCTAGAAAGTGAATCTTGAGAACAATAACAAGAAGCAAAACCTTGTGAACATTATGCAACACAGAGCCAAGATACAAGAAAACCCATCCATCCTTTTCTGCTTCACAAATGTCTATAACTACCCTACTGTCTGTTCTTTGAAGAAAGTTTGCAATTTTCCCTTTGATTCATGGATTTGCTCTTGTTCTCAGAAATTCCTCTTCTCATGATAGTCAGAGTCCATTTCTATAACTAGCCATCAAAGAACCCGAACTAATGATCCTTATTTATAGACATGGATGTTGAAGTTTCAGAAACTAAATAACTTGCACAAAGTATGGTGGTGCCAAGAGATGAACCCAGATAGTTTAGTTTCAGAGCTAGCGTCCTTTTGTAGCTGGCTTTTGCTAACCATGCTATTTTTAATTTCCTAGGGTCGGTATCTTTCAAGGAAGTATATTGATGTGGAACTTTAGAAAAGCTACAATAATGTCAACAAGAAGCAAATGATACTATTAGAAAATTTTCTTAACTAGACCTCTTTCTACTTGCCTTTAGAATATTTGTATATTGACACACTGTTTTCCATTCCCTGAGTCTGAGGAGTTTGTGTTTGGCTTTTGGCCACAGTGAGTGGCTAGGTTTCCCCTGACTTAAGGACTATTTCTGAAGTCTGAAAGTAAGAGTCAAAAAGCCAAGCAAATTCACCAATAGCTGTACCTGTTAACTTCCCTTTCCTATCTGTCAATGGAAAAAATACTACACTTCATTTTCTACATACTATATTTCACTTTCTACATACTCCATCTAAATTATGGGTTACCTCATTCATTTAATAATTACTGGACACATTTTCTGTGCCACCTACTTCTTGCCTTTTCTTCCTTTTTATGAATGAATTGTGTATTCTTTTCTCTTTGCTCTTCTACATAACAACTAATCAATCTGCCAAAAAAAAAAAAAAAAAGAAAACCCGTTGAGATAAATCGTTCACTTTTGAGTATAGAGAGTTCATTTATCTATAATTATTATACTTACGTATTCATCAGAAATAGTCTTATGGCTAAATTTTTGCCACCATTTCTTGTCATAATTTTCTAAGTATTAGAGTATTTAGCAAAAGATATTCTCTCTTCCATCAAACATTGTCACTAAAAATTTTTATACACAGAAAAGTTGAAATAATGATAAAAATACATCCCAGATATCAAAGATCTGGATAGAATAACTATTAACATTCTGCTATTTCAAAGTAATTTCCAGACCATCATGATATTCCTGAAACTAAAGATATCCTTACATTTCTTAAGAATGAGAAGATTTTCTTAGGTTACCACAATATTATTCTTGCCCCAGGGAAAATTAAAAATAAACTCTTAATATAACATAATGCCAATCCACATTTAAATATCTCTCAGCTGTCCACAAAATATCTTAATTTTTCTCTGAGCAAAAAACTCAATCAGAATTTACCCATTGTATTTTATTATTATATCTCTTTAGTTTCTCTTAATTGAGAACAGTCCTGAATCTTCTTGTTTTTTAATGATGTTGAAATTTTGTAGAGACTGGACCAGTCATCATGTAGAACTCCTACAATCTGAATTTATTTGACTGATTATTTCCATCTGGATGTGATTTATCTTGTTTCTTTTATCTCCTGTATTCTAGAAGTTTGGCTTTAAGGAATAACTAGTTTCAAGTTAAACACATTGAATAATAATACTTTATAGAGAATACGCTTCACTTCATATTATATCAAATTAGGTAGCACATAAAATCAAATTGTCATCTTATTGGTGATGCCAAGTTTAAGCACTGATTAAAATATCAAGAGTTGGGGGCCGACACTGTGATGTAGTGGGTAAAGCCGCAGCCTGCGGTGCCAGCATCCCATATGGGCTCTGGTTCGAGTCCCTGCTGCTCCACTTTGGATCCAGCTCTCTACTGTGGCCTGGGAAAGCAGTAGAAGATGGCCCTGCATGGAAGACCCAGAAGCACCTGCATGGAAGACCCAGAAGCCCCTGGCTCCTGATCAGCACAGCTCTGGCTATTATGGCCGATTGGGGCGTGAACCAGTGGATGGGAGACCTCTCTCCCTCTGCCTCTCCTTCTCTCCATGTGTAACTCCGACTTTCAAATAAATATAATAAAATAAAATTAGTAAAATAAAATAAAAAGAAAGAGAGCTCTCCCTTTTAAAAAACAATATCGAGTTGGTTCTTTCCATAGTAATGCTTCTCTTTTAAAGATTTATTTATTTATTTGACAGGCAGTGGTACAGAGAGGTGAAGAGGGGGAGAGAGAGAGAGAGAGAGAGAGATTGATTTTCCTCTGGTTCACTCCCCAAAATGGCTACAATGGCCCAGAGTTGGGCCAATCCTAAGCCAGGAGCCAGGAGCTTCTTCCAGATTTCCCAGGTGAGTGCAGGGTCTCAAGGACTTGGATTATCTTCTACTGTTTTATCAGACTGTAGCAAAGAGCTGAATCAGAAGTAGAGCAGCTGAGACTTGAACCAGTGCCCATATGGGATGCTAGCATCGCTAAGCCATGGCACTGGCCCCCATAGTAATGCTTTTTGTCCTTTCAATTAGAAAGAAAACTATCCTCATATGAATATGACTATATTATTCCTCATTAACATTTCATCTAATAGTTTCAGTACATTTAAGAATAATTACAACACTCAATAACTTCATTATACAGTTGCAAAATATATTTTAGAAACAATTACTGGGGGCCAGTGTTGTAGCATAATTGATAAAGCCACCACCTGCAAACCTGGCCTCCTATTTGGGCACCATTTTTTGTTCCTGATCCTCCACTTCCAATCCAGCTCCCTGCTGGTGGCCTGGGAGAATCAGTGGAGGATGGCTCAAGTGCCTGGACCCCTGTTACCCATGTGGGAGACCTGGAAGAAGCTCTTGCCTCCTGGCTTCAGCCTGACCCAGCTGGGGCCATTGTGGCCATCTGGGGAAAGAACCAGTGGATGGAAGATTTCTCTCTCTCTTTCTGTAGCTCTGAATTTCAAATAAATAAATTTTTAAGTAGTAATTATGAGTTCTAGACTTTTCTTTTTGGCCAAAAGTAAACTAACTGGGACTGCATTTAGTCTTTTTCTTAAAACAACCAAAAAATATATTGAATGATCTACATGTAACCATTTTTAAGACACTGCATATGAACGACAACAAATGAGAGTGCTCCCTGAGAGACAGAAAACCAGCAAGACAAAAACTGTGATTATCCAGCTTTATTCTCTCAGAGAGTTTCCAGTGGGAGCCCAAGCAGAGCACAGCACACTCCCTGAGTTGAGGAGAAGCTAAAACCCAGAGAGAGAGCAGGAATCTCTGGGTTAGACAACTGGAAAAGAAAGGACTGCACAGAAGGGAAATCATTGCTCTCGAGTATACGACGAGGGCAAGGATGGAAGGTAACTCCTGAAGCTGCAGGGGCCCACCAAGGGACTAGAGATAACAGCAGCTGACTCTGGTGCACACACAAGGCTAGAAACAGTGCCTGCTTCCACTAGGCGGACAGGAAAGCCTCCTAATTCATGAATCGCTGAGTAAGGTACTCAGAGGGATTTACATCAGTAGTGGAGAATTAGTCCTAGATAAACATCTAACAAATCTGATAAACAATACCCCAAATCTCAAACTATTTCCCTGTAAAGGTAAGTGCACTCTGGAATGAACTTCTAAACTATTTTTAGGAACCCAAAAAATCTAACATCCAATAGGTTAAAATTCACAAAGTATGGAATCTATCAATAAATAACATTTTAAGACCCTTCAAGATATGCAGAAAGAACAAGAAAATATGACTTATGACTGCTAATGAGGAGAGACTTCAATCAACCAAAAAATGACCCAGAATAGATACATATTAAAACAATAAAAGACATTAATACAAGTCCTGTAACTGCATTCTATTTATCCAATAAGTTAGGTGTACATTGGGAAGCTATAATATAGACAAAAATTAAACTCCCAGAAATTAAAACCACATTATCTGAAATGAAAAATATGAGGAGTCTTCAACAATTCATGAGAGCTGCACATTACCATTCATTTCCACTTTTCCACTCACTTTTAAATGTACCCAAGTATCCTCCTGGGGTTGGCGCTGTGGCACAGCAGATTAATACCCTGGCCTGAAGCGCCGGCATCCCATATGGGTGCCGGTTCAAGACTTGGCTGCCCCACTTCTGATCCAGATCTCTGCTGTGGCCTGGGAAAGCAGTAGAAGACGGCCCAAGTCTTGGGCCCCTGTACCCACGTGGAGACCCAGAATAAGCTCCTTGTTCCTGGCTTCGAATCAGCACAGCTCCAGCCATCGCAGCCAATTGGGGAGCAGACCATCGGATGGAAGATTCTCTCTCTCCCTCTCTCCAACTCTCCCTCTCTTCCTCTCTCCCTCCCCTCTCTCTGTGTATCTCTGACTTTCAAATAAATAAATAAATCTTTAAAAAGTACCCTCCTACACAGAAAAATAGTGAACTTGAGGACATAATAACAAAGTTCTCCAAAATCAAATACAGAGGAAAAATAATTTTAAAGAAAAGGCTATTAGTGCACTGTGAGATTATTTTAAGTGGTCTTGTATTTGTACAGTTGGAATCCTAAAATGAGGAAGGGCCATAAAACAAGAGTTTGAAGAAATACTGGCCAAAATTTTCCCAAATTTGGTTAACACTAAAGAAATCTACAGATCTTAGGATCTCAAAATTCAATTCAAAACTTAAAAACCTACCAAAAGAGCCATGATGAGAATTATATCAATACAGGCCGGCACCATGGCTCAATAGGCTAATCCTCTGCCTACGGCACAGGCACCCTGGGTTCTAGTCCTGGTTGGGGCACTGGATTCTGTCCCGGTTGCTCCTCTTCCAGTTCAGCTCTCTGCTGTGGCCCGGAAGTGCAGTGGAGGATGGCCCCTGCACCAGCATGGGAGACCAGCAGAAGCACCTGGCTCCTGGCTTTGGATCAGCGTGGTGCGCCCCTGTGCGGTGGCCATTGGGGGGTGAACCAACGGAAAAAGGAAGACCTTTCTCTCTCTCTCTCTCTCACTGTCCACTCTGCCTGTCAAAAAAAAATTATATCAGTACAAATCATATTCCAGTTGCTCAAAACCAGTGAAGGAAAGGAAAGTATAAAAGCAAACACAGGCCGGCGCCGCAGCTCAGTAGGCTAATCCTCTGCCTTGTGGCGCCGGCACACCGGGTTCTAGTCCCGGTTGGGGCACCAGATTCTGTCCTGGTTGCCCCTTTTCCAGGCCAGCTCTCTGCTACAGCCTGGGAGTGCAGTGGAGGATGGCCCAAGTGCTTGGGCCCTGCACCTGCATGGGAGACCAGGAGAAGCACCTGGCTCCTGCCATCGGATCAGCACAGCGCACCAGCCTCAGCGCGCTGGCTGCGGCGGCCACTGGAGGGTGAAAACAGCAAAAGGAAGACCTTTCTTTGTCTCTCTCTCTCTAACTATCCACTCTGCCTGTCAAAAAAAGAAAAGCAAACACAGAACAAAGACACATGACAAATATTGATTCAAAGGTAAAAATTATTACAGATTTCTCATCAGACACAATGCAAGTGAGAAGGCGGTGGAACAACATCTTTAATGTATTGAAAGAAAAGGATTTTCAACCTAAAATTTTATATGTAGTAAAACTGACCCTCACAAATGAAGAATATTTCTTCAAAAAGAAAGCGATTCTCATACACACAGATTAAAAAAAAAATGCATCACCAGCAGATCCACCTCAAAAACATTAAAGAAGTTCCTTCAGGCAGAAAGAAAATGGCACCAGATCGAAGAAGGAATAAAGATCAACAGAAATTGTAGCTGTATTGATAAATCTAGATGAATCTTTTCTTATTATTTAAATCTCTTTCAATGATAGTTTTAATTTTCAACAAAAATTTAAAATAGAAATATTGGGGGCCGGCATGGTGCTGTAGGGGGTAAAGCCCCTGCCTGCAGTGCCGGCATCCCATATGGGTGCCAATTTGAGTCTTGGCTGCTGCACTTCCGATCCAGCTCTCTGCTGTGGCCTGGGAAAGCAGTAGAAGATGCCCAAGTCCTTGAACCCCTACACCCATGTGGGAGACCTGAAGAAGCTCCTGTCTCCTGGCTCTGGATTGGCGCAGCTCCAGCGGTTGTGTACATTTGGGGAGTGAACCAACAGATAGAAGATCTCTCTTTCTCTCTCACTCTCTCTCCCTCTCTCTGCCTCTCCTTCTCTCTGTATAGCTCTGACTTTCAAAGAAAAATGATAAAATAAAATAGTAATATCAATATACTGTGGGCTTTATAACATCTGTAAAAGTAAAATGTATTACAATTGTGACAAGAAAGAAAGAGAAGTATACTATTGTATGGTTGTTACAGTTCATATGAATTGATCTAATGTCACTTTACGATTGGCTGTCATACGTTAAACATATGCACCATAAACCCTATGATAATTGCTAAAATAAGAAATAAATAATAAGCTAACAGTGGAGATTAAATCAATTTAAAATTAAATTAATCAGAGAGCTGGTGCTATGGCATAGCAGGTAAAGTCACCGCCGGCAGTGCCAGTATGCCATATGGGCACCTGTTCGTGTTGCACCTACTCCACTTCCAGTCGAGCTCTTTGCTATGGCCTGTAAGCAGTGGAAGATGGCCCAAGTCCTTGGGCCCCTGCACCCACATGGGAAACCCAGAAGAAGCTCCTGACTCCTGGCATCAGATAGGTGCAGCTCCAGCTGTTGTGGCCTTCTGGGGAATGAATCAGTGAATGGAAGACATTTCTCTCTCTCTCTCTCTCTCTCTCTCTCTCTCTTTCTCTCTTTCTCTCTTTCTCTCTTTCTCTCTCTGCCTCTGCCTCTCTGTAACTCTGCCTTTCAAATAAATAAATAAATCTTTCAAAAATTTAATTAATCAAAAAAAAGAAAACAAAGAACAAAAAAGACACATTGAAAATAAATAGGAAGATGCTTTCATAAAACCCCTTAGCTTTATATTCTTGCTGCTTTCCCTGCATCATTTAGCCTCCAAATAAAGCTCCAGCTCTCCAACAGTCTTCCTCTCTCCCAAAGCCTGTTCTTGCTCACTTTCCAAGTTCTTTCCTTTTGACATCTAAGTACCCAAGTCTTTGAGTCACCATATCTTCTTATTTGTTTTTATTATCTCCCCCTCCAAGTGACTCCCTCTCCTTCTGCAGTGATGTTAGTTAATTAACTTTGATCCACCAATGAAAAGAGCGCCCTATCCTGGTTTCTCTTCTGCTCAATCACCTATCCACTCTCAGCTCCATGGTGAGCTATGGCACCTACTCCATTAATCTTGACTATTTATTTATCCACTTATATGTTAATTAGACTTTCTATCGTCTCTATTTCCTTATTATATGGCAGGCTTGGGTTGTGGGTGCTTTTATTTCCCTCTCATTTGATTACCATTTTTTCTTTGTAGGATACGTTTGAGTTTAGGCAGCCACCATTATCTACAGGAATTCTCCCCACTTTCCTCTTCCCAAGTATTATTTTAATGATATGTAACTGGAGTTCTATTCCAACATCAGCAGTGCCCTTGTTTCCAACTTTAGTGGGCAATGTCTCAGTACTTAATCTCCTTGATGTGCCTGTACATTTAGATAATTTTGTCTATTCCCCATTTCCTGAAACATTTTCTTTGCTTAGATTGTTTGACACAATACTCTCCTGGTTTTTCTGCTTCCTCCTTGCTGCTTCTTGGTCTTTGGAATCCTTTTTCTTCTATCTTATTTTATCTGATGCAAGGCCCTGTCAAAAATTCTCACCTCTTCTCACTACACTGAGCTCTGTTCCTTTTGTAACTTCACTTTTCATCTTGAGCCTAATGATTCTCAAAATGTTTTCCTAAACCAAAATCTTTTGCCAAGACCTCAAATTATATACCTACCTATTAAACCTTTTCCTATTTTACATTCCAAAGCTACCTCAAACTCATAATGTCCCAAACTAAACTCTAATCCTGCACTCTTCTTAATCCTAACACTTTTTTTCAGGGCTTATATCATTGATTTATCATCAGCTATACAATTGTGCAAGCCTGAAACACAGTGCTTCTTCCCCCTCTCTTCCTCAATGTCCTGATGATTGAGTCTCTCTCCTTGGTGTATGTTGTCCCTGTCCACCTGTTACAAATACTTTTGTTGCTGCCTTTCTTCAAGTATTTACCATCTTTCATCTGGGTTATTTCACAGCCTTCTATTGTTTGCTTATAATAATTTCCCTTTTTCAATCAATTATTCATATTAAAGTCAGAGTAAACTTTCCAACTCCAACTTAATCGTGTCTTTCGACTTCTTAGAATGCAATGACTCAGCGTGTCCTCAGACTAAGGTCTAGACTCCTCAATATGATTTACAAGGTCACATCACCACTGATTCAGTCTTCTATCACACTATCCTTCCCTGTCGTGCTCTACATTCCAGTCACACGGAACCTTGTGCAACCTTTATAAACAGCTCCAGAACTTTATTCATATCACCCCTCCCTTTTCATTTAGTTGACTCCTGCTGACCTTTTAGATCTTATCTTGTACATTTCTTCTTCTTCCCTCCTGCCTCAGAATGAGATAGGGACATTTCCTTTTGGCTCCAATATATCTTGTAATTATTTTTTCTCACACCTTGAAATTTTAACTGTGATTTCATGACTAGAGGTATGTATCTTCTTGTATGTGAGCTATTTGAAAGTAGAAGCATCTTCATCAACTTATCACAGGTACCCAGCATAGACCCTGTATATAAAGATGAACAACTGTGAGAGTAAATTAGTTAATGCATACAAGCACAAATGAAAGACTTACACTTACATGTTTACGCCCAGTACTTAAAATTAGCAACTGGCAATTCTAATAATTATCTTTGTAGAAATTTTTTAAAGTATAAACAGTATTCTCATTTGGATAAAATATATCAATAAAGTTCAGCTATTTTTTGACTGAAAGGATTTCAAATCCCCTTAAGTCACAAGAGTATATTATTTCCAAGTGAAAGTCCAACTTTATTCAATGTTCTAGTTCATAGATAATAGTAACCAGGCTATACGCATTGAGCATTCATTTTATGTCAATCAGTGGTCTGAGTTTCACATGTAGTTCACTATTAAATCTTCACATAACCCAATGTGATTGCTAGTATTCCATTTTGTAGATGATAAGTTGAGCCATACTAAGTTTATTAACTTCCCCCAATTTACAGTGTCAATAAGCAGAGCATGGATTTGAACTCAGGTAAGCTAGCTGCAGAACACTCTTAACAACTGAGCTTCATTGACTCCTAGTTGCCTTCGTGTTTTGTTTTCTTATTCATTTGTTTTAACTTAATTGAAAGGCAGAGAGAAGAAAGACAACTTTTATCTGCTGGTTCATGCCCTAACATTCTGTAATACCAGGACTAGGCAAGACCAAAGTAAGGAGCCTGTAACGCAATCTGAATCACTGATGTGGGTGACAGGGACCAGCTATATGGGTCGTCACCCACTGTCTCCCAGAATGTACAGTAGCAAGAAACTGGAATCAGATGCAGAGAGAAGCCTTGAACTTGGGCACTAAGGTATGGCATGCAGATATCCCAAGTAGCATCTTATCCATTGCACCAAATGCCCAACTGGTGGTCTGGTTTGAGCGTATTTCTATCAGTATGCTCTAGCTGTCCTTTACTTTGTCTCCCAGTCTTTATTGTTTAAATATTTAAATGTGAAATCTGTTCATTTACAATCTGAACAACCAACTCAGAATTAATTTTACCCTCTGAAATCAAAAGTACAAGTGACAGTACCTTTTCTTAATATAAGTTAGAATAATGTCTACATGTGTGTGCATTTTTTTCACCATAAATTTGAGCAAGCATGCATATAGCACCAAATTTCCTCCCTAAATCTCAGAACCAACTACGTAATTTTCAGGGCACAGGGCAAAATGAAAGCACAGGGCCCAGGTTCAAAAATTATTAAGACTTTCAAGGCGTTGACAGCAGAGCATTAAACCAGGCATGAAGTTCTTCTAAGCACAGGGCCTTTTGCAACTGCCTAGAAAGCACACCCATGACGCCCACCCTGTGGAGTTTCCTTCCTAAAAAGCACTGGATGGCCTGCACCGTGGCTCACTTGGCTAATCCTCCGCCTGCGGCGCCGGCACCCCAGATTCTAATCCCAGTTGGGGCACCAGGTACTAATCCTACTTGCTCCTCTTCCAGTCCAGCTCTCTGCTGTGGCCCAGGAGGGCAGTGGATGATGGCCCAATTACTTGGGTCCCTGCACCCGCATAGGAGACCGGGAGGAAGTACTTGGCTCCTGACTTCGGATCGGTGCAGTGCCTGCCATAGCGGCCATTAGGGGAGTGAACCAATGGAAGGAAGACCTTTCTCTCTGATCCTCTCTCTCACATGTCTACAACTCTCTCTGTCACTCTATCTCACTAACTCTGCCTGGCAAAAAAAATAAAAAAATAAAAAATAAATAAAAAAGAAGCACTGGACAACAAATGCTTTGTCTGCAGTTGATACTGCAGAACAGTGGTGCTCAGATTTCTGTATGGAGGACTAAGAATTGTATCCTTAAATTTAAGGTAACACCTTTAAATTGTTTAACACAGCAGTCCTCACGAACATAGCCCAAGCACAGGTCTTCTATCATCAAAGCACAGGTAAAGTATCTATGTGTTTTACCCACTGTGCCTACATCTTTACAACTCTGTGGAATGAGAAATGTTTTTCTTTTACAGATAAACAAACATACTGGAAGATATCAAGTGACAAGCCACTTAGCTGGTAAAATGAGGAGTGACTAGTTAAGCCTGGAACCACCTGCCTCCAAAGCCCATGGTTTTTCCATTATGCCATGCAGCTTCTTTTATGTCAATGGAAAAAATCACAATCAGTCATGGACTAACAAGCTGATTTGTGAGACATTTATTTTTTGCCCTGGCAAATAAAAGCTTACTCTTGTTTTCTCTGTGTTTCTACATTGTTAATCTTGGATTCTTCACTCATGGGTACAAAGGTATATATAAGACAAAGGATGATTTAAAAAAAAAAAAAAAGAATCTATCTACTGAGTCTTGGTGAGATTCCTACTGGGAATTTTGTCGTGGGCACTCTCAAATATCAGAGGCAGATGCAGTCTATTAGGAATTACAAGACCAGCTGTTATTTTATATCATTAGACTTTTGCAACCAACTGGGAAAAATCTACTTCTGCCAAGAGGCAAGTCTCCAGGCTCTGCAACGAATATCAATTCCAATTTGGTTGAGATTGTACAGGACTTTTTTCTGTTTCTCATGGTGCAGAAGTGATTGCCTGTGCATTAGTTGGAGTTCAATCTGAGTATGTCACATTTTCCATCTAGATTGAAGAAGATGTACATTTACTAATGTCCCCAAAACAAGAGCAGGAGCATAAAACTTGTCTGGGGCTTTGAGATAAGAACAGTGCATGATTTGCAGAACCAATCATCTTGCCTTGGACAAGAAGAAAAGAGAATTACAATTTGTTATTCTCTTGTGAACAGTTATATTGTCCAGTCAATGTTATTAGCCATCCAGCAATTCACAAGTGGCTCTCCTTGGCAAGACTTGATTTTGAATTTGACAGCAACTCTGATGACTTCATAGCATTCTAAAATCATGAAGTGTTAGCATTGGAAGAGACCTTAGGGATCACATAATCTAAATACCTCATTTTGCCAATAAGGACACTGATGTTCAGATATATTTCAAGGTGGCTGAACTAACAAAGCCAGCACACAAGCTGGTCCTGGAAATCAGAGCTCCTGATCCTAGTCCAGTTCTCTTTGCTTCTCTCCACAGCTGCCCCATTTTACTTAGCTGACATGTCAAATTCCATTTGCTGTTACTCTGCAAGCAGTTTCCAGTTCCGTGAGGAAACTCTTTGAAATAGGAACACTTAAATGGATCAAGTTTTAATGAGCATGTACTTTTTTAAAAAAAGGTTTATTCATTTTATTCATTTGAAAGGCAGAATGACACAGAGAGAGGAGAAACAGAGAGAAACCACCTCCTGGTTCACTCCCCAAATATCTGTAAGAGCTGGGCTGGGGCTGGGCCAGGCTGAACCAGGGGCCCAAAGTTCCATCCAGGTCTCCAACTTACATGGCAGGAAACTAAACACTTGAGCCATCATCTGTTGCCTCCAAGGTGCATTAGTGGGAAGCTGGGTCAGAAGCAGAGAACCAGAACTCAAACCAGGTACTCCAATACGGGATGCAGGCAACTCAAGCAATGTCTAAACCTGCTTTGCCACAACAATCAACCCTTTGTCCATACTTTAAAACAGATAATTTTGACAGGAGCCAGTATTGTGGCACAGTGTTTGCATTCCATATGAGTGCCAGTTCATATCCCAGCTGTTCCACTTCTATTCCAGCTCCCTCTGGTGTACACATGAAAGTAGTATAAGATGCCCTAGTGCTTGGTCCCCTGTTGCCTACACAGGAGACCCAGAGGAAGTTGTTGACTCCTGACTTTGGTCTGGCTTAGTCATTGTGGCCATTTGGGAAGTGAACTAGAAGATGGAATATTGATCTCTCTCCTTCTTAACTCTGCCTTTCAAATAAATAAATAAATATCTTCAAAAACTTTGACAAAGTATTCAGCATGATGCCCTATGCACAGGAAACTGTGCATTGTTCTTCCAATCATTCATTCAGCATTAGAAATATATCAAGCTTAGAAAATATCATATTGGCTGCTATGAGGATCATAGTTATCTACTAAGATAAAAGACATAATCCCAACCCTAAAAGAGCTTACAGTCTAGTGCAACAAGTATACAACCAATTAATATTTTTTAATTAATTTATTTATTTGAAAGTCAGAGTTACACAGAGAGAGAAGGAGGGGCAGAGAAAGAGTGAGGTCTTCCATCTACTGGTTAACTCCCCAATTGGCTGCAATGACCAGAGCTGCACCAATCCAAAGCCAGAAGCCAAGAGCCTCTTCTGGGTCTCCCACACAGGTGCAGGGGCCCAAGGACTCAGCCCATCTTCTATCGTTTTCCCAGGCCATAGCAGAGAGCTGGATTGGAAGTCGAGCAGCTGGGACACAAACCAAATAGTCTTAATAATTGCTTAAATAAGAATTATATTTACATAAATATATAAGGCACAGAAGATCACTGCAAGAAAACAGATGGAAGAGGCATTTTGGCATAGCAAGTTATGCCATCACTTGCAATGTTAGTATCCCATATGAGCACCAGTTCAAGTTCCAGCTGTCCTACTTCCAATCCAGCTCCCTGCTAATGGCCTGGGAAAGTGGCAGAAAATGGCCCAATTGCTTGGGCCCCTGCACCCATCTTGGACACCTGGAAGAAGCTTCTGGCTCCTGGCTTCAGCCTGGTCCTATCCAACTAGTTGAGCCCATTTGGGGAGTGAATCAACAGATGGGAGATTCTCGCTCTCGCTCTCTCTCTCTCTCTCTCCCCAGCCCCGACTTTGAAATAAATATATAAATTTTAAAAAAAGAAAATAGATGAAGTTTGGCAAAGACTTTAATGAGCATGTGCCATATGTAACCAAATAATGTTAGCAACTTCATCATTATTGTTTGATTCTATTGTGAGGGACAGCACTGGAGGCTGTGGGAAAAGCATAGGTACAGAAACATCCCGCTACATTCTGGAATCCCGGAGCAATATGTGATTCACAGCAAGGAGAAGGATCTGGAAGTGGAAGGTCCAAAAATGATAGCACATCTATCAGGGAACATTGTAATGTAGACAATGGCAGTATTAAGGTAGAGGAATTGAGAGAACTCAATCTATGTTTTAAGGTAGTGGGAAAGCAAGAGACGAGAGATAATCAGTAATTGATTATAACGTTATCTCTATTCAGTGTCAGTGAGATCACTCCATTAATTGTGTTTGATCAGGTCATTTTCTTTTTTAGGATTTTCAGAATAGCTCCTTGCTCTTAATCTTATAAGTTCTAAAATCTTCAGCCTCTGTACCCAAATTCAATCTGTGCCAAATTGAACGCCTGATCCTGTTTGATGATCTTCCCAAACCAGTTCCTCTCATAGAACACGTAACTCTGATAATGGCAACTCCATCATTCCATCTGCTCAGGTCAGAACTTTTTCTCTCTCTCAATCTGTCTGTGTTTCTCTGTATGTGTCTTTGCCTCCTAAATGAATAAATAAATTTCAAAACTGTTATTATATTAATATTTCAGGGGCTGGTGATGTGGCACAGTGAGTTAAGCCATTGCCTGCAGTGCTGGCATCCCATATGGGCAGGCACCTGTTAGAGTCCTGGCTTCTCCACTTCCTATCCAGCTCCCTGCTAATTCACTTGGGAAAGCAGCAGAGGATGGCTCAAATTGTTGGGCCCCTATACTCACATGGGAGACTCAGAAGAAGCTTCTGGCTCCTGACTTCAGCCTGGCCTAGCCCCAGTTGCAGCCATTTGTGGAGTGAACCAGCAGACAGAATCTCTCTCTCTTTGTCTCTCTTTCTCTCTCTCTGTAACTCTGACTTGCAAATAAATGTATAAATATTTTTTAAAAAATTGATGCTTCAATGCTGTTTTAATTAACAGGGTATCTTTTATATATTGTTAATAGATTCATAGATAAATAATACATTTCCAAGATAGAAATATTGTTAAAGTAATTAAAAGTGTTTTATCTCTTAAATTCCTAAACATTTCCATTGGCTATGATCCAAGGCTTCAATCCAGCAGATAGGCATTTATTTATGTATTGACGTGCATTGAACAAACACGTGAATTTATTTACGCCTTGATTCCGAGCCTGACGGGAATATTCACTCATTTCTCTGCTTCCCTGGCATGGGACATCTAGTCATTTCTATCCTGCACAACAAGAACCTCCTCAGGTCTCATTTGCAATACATGATAGAGGGATGTGCTACTTCCCTTCATTTTTCACTTACCTGCTTACGAGAACCGATCGCTTTCACACCTTCTTTCAGTTATGCCTGAAACTTTCCAAAAATTGACAGATATGCTCATAAATCAGTCTCCCCACCATGGCCACCATCACACATCTGCTACTTCTATCTTCAATGGTCCCCACTGCCCACCTCAGTGGATACCTTCTTTTTTTTTTTTTTTTTTTCAGGAAAAAAAAAAGCTTTACTGAGAGAAAATACAACAAATTCCAGAGTGCATGGTTTTCAGCCCACCCCACCACCCTGCTAGCAGTAGGAACACAGACCACTCGGTCACCACACATTTCCTGTCTCAGGAGAGCTGCTAGGAAAGGGGGCAGAAGGAAGGAGTCTCTGGGAATATGATCCTCTCAATCCCCTCACCTTCTTGACCTGGTTCATTAGAATCTGCTAGGATGTAGAGTTCCTCATGGAATCTTGTGGAAACTGGGGGCAAAGAAATAGCAGCAAAAGCATTTAAAGGGCCAAGAATTCTACTGGGACTTTCATACTCAGTGACCAGTGATAACACAAGTGTCTAAGCCCTAGCCACCACTATCAATCCTTAGATTAACTGACTTTCCCCTCATTCCCAAGATATCAAGAGGTGGACAAGGTATAAAGTCAAACCCAGGAAATCCTTAGTGGATACCTTCTTACAAAGCCAAGGGACAATACCCTCAGCTGCTGTCCCTGCTGTCCATGGTACTGTTTGACTATCATCAAGTTAGCAGAGCTGTCTATGTTCTAAGGTGAATAGAATGCTTTTCTACTCCATCCGAGTCTGTACCTTGCTATATAATCTACTATCTTAATAGCTGGCACCAGATTTCTATCTTACTAACAAGTTACTTCATTTAGGTAAATATTATGATAACCCAGATTTGAAGGCAAGACTTTAAAGGCATGGGTGTTTCCAGGACAGACAGGTGGCTAAATTCCTCTGCATAAGACCATTTCTCCATGACAAGGGGAGGAGAGAAAATGGCAGCATAAATGAGGAGTTAATGCCAGGCTGGAGTTTATGTGAAGCTAAGAACCAGTGGAAGTTTCTGGGAGAGACAGACATTCTAGGAATGGGAAAGCCTAACATATAATTAAACACAGTTTCCATTTGTGCAGTATAAAGCCCTCCTCTGTCTCCTGGTTACCCCCAAACACTAATCTACATGCATGCTCTGTGGGAACAGATTCCCTCAGAGGGAGGATGCTTTGTTTAATGTCTGGGTCAGTGTGGTGTAAAATATGGACAGTTTGAACAAAAGCAGATGTAATCACTAGAATATCAGTCCAACCCTCCATCCCACCTCTTGCAAAAAAGTTTTCAGAAATCTTAGGTAGTTTGGATTTCCATAAGCAGAGTTTGATGATGGTTAAATTACCTTAGCAATGAAACTGCCGTGTTTTCATGGCTCCCATTTATCACCAACACCTCTAACACAGCGTCTTACTAAAGCTTCATGTAGAACACTTGTTCAAACTCTGCCTCCAGCCTCCCCCTATTTCAATCAAAAAGTCAAAAGAGTCTTTCTGGAAGCAGAAACCACACAAGCCATCAGAAAAAATAAAATGCAAAGTAGTCTTGTGGAGGGTATTGACGTATGAGCTAATAAATTGTGGCAGTTCCATAATTCAATCAAATCATGGCCAGAGTGCCCCTCGCAGGAGTGGAGTTAAAGGAGATTCTCCTAAAACAGAGTTTTTCAACTCCCATATGATTGACATTTGAGGCTGGGTGATAGTTGTGTGGTGCTGGCTGCTTGTGCAGTGTAAGACCTATAACATCTCAACTCATCTATCAGACACCATTGGTAGTTTACCAATTGTGGCTACCAAAAATGTCTCCTCCAGAGATTGCTAAAAGTTTTCTGGGGCAAGGAAGAAGCAAAATTTCCCCCCAGTAGAATTCTCTTGCAAGAAATTGGAAGAAAAGGGGGCTGGTGCTGTGGTATAGTAGGCTAAGTCTCTGCCTGTAGTACCAGCATCCCATACAGGCACCAGTTTATGTCCCAGCTGCTCCAATCCAGCTCTCTGCTATGGCCTGGAAAAGCAGTGGAAGATGGCACAAGTGCTTGGGCCCCTGCACCCACGTGGGAGACCTGGAGGAAGTTCTTGGCTTTTAGTTTCTGATTTGTCTAGTTCTAGCTATTGCAGCCATTTGGGGAGTGAACCAAGGGATGAAAGACCTTTCTCTCTGTCTCTCCCTCTCACTCTCTACCTCGCAAATAAATAAATAAAAAGTCTTTAAAAGTAAGTAAGAAATATCAATTCTACACAAACTTCTGTGGCAAATAGATAAGTAAAAACATTTAAAATGGAAGAAAAATAAATTATTATTAAAATGTAGCAGGAAACACTAAGAAAATGCCTACACACAATTACCTGTATAGCAATTCTAGAGCTTTATGGGTATGAAATGAGAACAATTAATAATGGAATATATTTCCAGAACAACACAGCTCATGGATAATTTCCAGTGTCTTCTCTGTCTACTGTACCATATATATCCTACAGGGCTAAATGCTTGGAATTTCCTTAATGCCGTTGCTCTTATCTACCACTTACATTGTATATAATGGTCTAGTCTCATATCTATATCATTCCTTAACACTTCTACAAAGAGTAATCGAGTCATTAATCTTTGTCCACCCCAACATGCTCACTCCATCCTACACTTTCCAAAAATGTTTTATCTTGGGACTTTTGGCAGTTATCTGTCAATTTTTAAATTATCTTCCACAGATCATCCTCGAATAGTACAGAGTGAGGTCTTCAGAGGAGGGTTTTTCTAATTAATATTGTGTCCATGATAGAAGCAATATAAGCAGAATTCTTTTTTTAAAGATTTATTTATTTAAAAAGTAGAGTTACAGAGAAAGAGAGAGACTGAGAGAGGCAGAGAGAGAGAGAGAGAGAGAGATCTTTCATCCACTGGTTCATTCCCAAATGGCTGCAATAGCTGGAGATGCATAGAATGGCAAATGCCCAAAACAGCACTCCTGCCTCAGAATCAACCCTTGGGACATTCGGATCTGACTAAAAGGTCCATGAGAGTCTCATAGGCATGGAAAGCCATGACACGGTGGCAAAAAACAATCTAAATGAAAGATCCTGGTGAACAAGACCACAGCAGAAGGAACAGGCCATCAAGGAAAGAGGCGCCTTTCTCTGAAGGGAGGAAGGAACCTCCACTGTGATATGGCCTTGACTGAACAAGTTCAGAGTTGGTGAACTCAAGGGGCTTCCATAGCCTAGACAGCTCATAGCAAGAGTCTCGGGTGACTGCTGACATCATAAATAAGAGTGCCAATTGTTAAATCAACCACAGTAGTCACTGGGTACATGCTTCCCATGTAGGATCTCTGTCCTTAATGTATTTAACTATGAAACTCAAAAACAACACTACTAGTCGAACAATACCCTATACCTGGTTCGGTTGTGTGAGTGCAGCCTGTTGAAATCCCTGCTTAGTATATACTAAGTTGATCTTCAGTATATGAAGGTAATTGAAAATGAAACATAATAAAGGGCGGGATGGGAGAGGGAGTGGGAGAGGGGAGGGCCACAGGAGGGAGGGGGGTTGGGGGGGAAGCCACAACAATACAAAAGTTGCATTTTATGTTCTACTTAAAACTATTGGTTGAACTCTGTAATTAATACACAATTACTCTAAAAAAAATAGCTGGAGATGAGTCAATATGAAGCCAGGAACCAGGAGCTTCTTCCGAGGCTCCCAGGTATGTGCACAGGCCCAAGAACTTGATCCATCTTCCACTGCTTTCCCAGGCACATTAGCAGAGAACTGGATTGGAAGTGGAGCAGCCAGGTCTCAAACTGCTTCCCATGTGAAATGCCAGCACCATAGGCAGTTACTTTACTGGCTATGCCACAATGCCAGTCCCAAGAAATAATTCTTAATATGAGTTCAACACTTCACAATCTTCTAGGAACTCTAACACCTGTGATCCATCTCATTTTATTCTCAAAATCTTATGAAATGTGTGTTTGTGTGTGTGTGTGCATGTATAAGTAAATTATGTCCAAAGAGTTTTAGAGAGACTCACTTCATATCATGAAACTAAAAACTGTGGCTCAGGACTTGTAACATAAAATGTTTCACAAAAAATAAACTAAAAATATTATTTTATATGTCCTTAAAATTGGATGATTATAGTCTTTGAAGAATTTCAAGAGTATATTTAGTTTCTGTAACATAATGGTTGGTAAGCCAGTTTTAAGAGTACATAGTGAGAAAATAGGAGAAGAAAGTTAATTTGAGATGTTTATTAATAAAATGGAAAAAAGGCAAAAGATTAGGTTGATGAAGTTGCAGGTCAAGGGACTATTTCACAATTCATAATGCTATGAGCAAGGTGATGATATCATGTAGTAGATGTTAAAGAGACAGGCAAGAAAAATTATATAAGCACAATACAAGGAAGTTCTTCCTCAAGAATGGATAAGGGAAAAGATCAAAAGAAAGAGCCAAAGAGTTAATATAAAAAGAGAGAATTTTATTTTAATACTTCTGTCTATGTTGCAGGTTTTGAAAACACCTGCATTCCCATGTTTTCAAATGAAAACTACAAGAAAATGTTTTACAGTTATATCTTCATGCAATAACAAATACTTATTAAAAATCTGCCATGTACAACTGTCTGCTTACCCATGAGCTTGTCTTCATTCTAATGACTCTTTGAAGTAGCTATTTTGGTTTGAATTTTCAAATCAGGTGCTGCTCCAACTTTTGAATGTTTGCAATGCTGACCACAATAGAATGAGCTGGAAATTAACAACTTAAGAAACTGTAGAAAGTACAAAAACAAATGGAATCTAAACAACATGCTCCTGAATGAACAGTGAGTCATAGCAGAAATCAGAAGGAAAGTCAAAAATTTCCTAGAAACAAATAAAATGACAATGAAATGTAATAAAAACCACAATGAGGCTTCATGTCACCCAGTTAGAATGGCTATCATCCAAAAATCAAAAAAATAATAAATACCACTGAGGACGTGGGGGGAAAGGGTATCCTAATATGCAAAATAGTGCAACCATTGTGGAAGACAGTATGGAGAGTCCTCGAACATCTGAATGCATAAATACCACATGATCCAGCCATCCTACTCCTACGAATTTAGCAAATGAATTAAATCAGCATATGAAAGAGTTATTTGTACCCCCATGTTTATTTTAGCTCAGTTCACAATAGCTAAGATATGCAATCAATGAAAATGTCCACCAACCAATGACTGGATAAAGAAAATGTGGCATAAACACTATGGAATACTACTCAACCATAAAAAAGAATGAAATCCTGTCTTTTGTAACAAAATGCATGCAAATAGAAACCATTATGCTTAGTAAAAATAAGCCAGTCCCACAAAAGTAAATACCACATGTTTTCTCTGATCTGTAGTAGTTAATATAGAATAAAAAATGTAGAAGAGTGAAGTGGACATCTTGAGATTTGATTGCTGTTTTTAGCCCTTGTTTATACTCCTACAGATTTGTGGTATTACTTTTGTTTCTTACATGTTAAATATTATGAATAATGGTACATTGAGCCTGTGTATACTGGACTTAAATTTTTGAAAAATCATAGAAAAAAATGGAATAAAGCAAGGAGGACACTGAGGGAGGGAAAGTACGGTTATCTTCTTAGAACTGTAGCTATGAAATCTGTTGTCTTTCTGTTAATAAAAATTAATGTATTTTCATTAAAAGGCACGGTGACACAGAGAGACAAGAGAGAGATCTTCTATCTGCTGTTTCAATCTCTAAATGCTCCCAATAGCCAGGGTATGCAAGACCAAAGCCAGGAGCTATGAACTCAATCTGGGTCTCCCACACAGGTGGGCAGAACCCTGGTACTTGATCCATCAACTGCTGCCTCCTGGGTGCCCATAACCAGGAAGCTTAATTGGAAGCAAAGTAGCTGGGACTCCAACCAAGTTTTCAGATATGGGATGCAAGTGCTGACTTAACCACTGAACTGCACACATACCCTCCAAAATGCCTCTTTGAAACATTTAAAAAACTAATTCTGATATTCAGCAAAAATCTCCATCTTTCACAGTGTGTGTTTTATGACATTCACATAATACCTTGGGAAAAGGCCTTGAACTCATTTTAGACAGGTTAGACTCTCAATGCAGTTCTTCCTGGAGCCACCATGTGGTATTGTTGTGCAATTAAAATAACCGCCTCTAAGCAATCTGGCCTTCTCCTGGAGTAGTTCTCATCAAAGTATCTTCCTGAAATCTTACTCTGTCAATTCCATAATAGGTGGTCATATTGTCCCCTCGAAGAGAGCCTTTTTATTTGTTTAGGTTGTAAATTTCTCCAGAACTTGAGGGAAATGCTTGACCAAAGATGTTTTGTTAAAAAATAAAATAAAATTAAATTAAATAAATAAAAAGTCCATGGGAGCACATTTGCTCATGCCATTGCTTCAGGCAATAGGAACAATTCTATAATCGTTGGCCACTCATCTTTTACCAAAGCACTGCAGGGAACAGCAGGGATTGGCCCAGAGGCCTCTGTCCAGAGAGATTCTTTGGCCTGAGCTCAGGGAGGCACCACTTGGACCCACCAGCCTGAGCCAGTTCTTTGATGCTTTTCAGCCCTTCCATCATGAGAGCCACATAAAAGCACACGAAAAGCTGGGTCTCACTTTATAACCCACAGGGAGAGCTTTAACTGGGGAGGACAGGGCAGTCCATGGTGGCATGCAGAGCTTTGGAATTCGCATCTGATGTCCTGGAATCTCCTTGGACACTGCTGGAAACTTTCAAGCTCTGAATTTGCCTTCTGGGCTTAAAAGATTATAATTCCCCCATCAAAATCATCATCCTTGATGTTTATTAAGCTTGTATTGATTTTTCACTGTTTTGCTATTATATCTGGATACCATAAAGGATGATACCTAAGACATCACCTAAGACTGGTAGAAGAAGGGCCAGTGCTGTGGCATAGCAGGTAAAGCTGCCACCTGCAGTGCCGGCATCCCATATGGGATGTTCAAGTCCCAGCTGCTCTGCTTTGGATCCAGCTCCCTGCTGATGGCACTGGGAAAGCAGCAGAAGATGGTCCAAATCCTTGGACCCATGTTGGAGACCCATGTTGGAGACCCGGAAGAAGTCCTTGGCTCCTGGCTTCAGACCAACCCAGCTCTTGCTATTGTGGCCTTTTTGGGAGTGAACCAGCAGATAAAGATTCTCTCTCCCTCAATCAATCTCTCTCTCTCTCTCTCCCCCCCCCCTTTGCTCTCTCTCTCACACACACACACACTCACTCACTCATTGTATCTCCTTTCTCTCTGTAACTCTGACTTTCAAACAAATAAATAAATCCTTAAAAAAGGGGGGAATCTTCCACACCAAATGAAAGTAAACACTTAAAGCAAACAGTAATAATCCCTAGCATGTTTGTTTTATTTAGGAGTTTCTCATATGTTACTTCATTAATCCTTAGAACAACTCTGTAGGGCAGATATCACTAATTAAAAATCAAGAAACTGAGCCTCTGAGCTGTTAAATGATTTTCCTTAAATCATCAAGTGTTAGAGGCAAGGAGGAGCATGGAATTTGGATTCTCAGAAAATGGTTTTCACTGTACCTTGGCTACCCAAGTCAAGTGGCAGAATATTATAACCCAATAAGTGGAATCCTGAAAGACAGGGCAAAACAAAGGATGGGAAATCGGGAAAACAGAAGACTTCCATGAAGTGCATGAGATTATAATTATCGATACATAGTATATACTTTGAACTCTCTGTAGGCAGAATTCTTATAAAAGAGATTGGTAGGGGGTGGAAAAGTCGATTGCATAACTTAAAAACAAAAACTCATCAGCTAATTTTTGTTATGATGTCTGTCATTTGAAAATATGCTTTGCACATGTGAATACCTAATAAATACTAGTTGATAATGACAATGAGGACTGATGAATTGAAGTCACCTTTGGCATTGAATTTGTCAGCTTTCACATTTATAGTGTATGATGAAGAATCCTGCATCCCATTAATAACTTGCTAAGCAATCTGGCCTGTAATAGTAACATTTTGAATCCACAGTGGTAAGGGTACAAGGGATTACAACACAAGGCCATATACACTCGATGCCAATCATTCTAATGAAAACTGAAAAATTCAGTCAATCATCTGGAGGCTTATCCACATGACACCAAGCATCTGGATGACTGAGTGTAATCTAAGTGAAAAAGAAATACAGAGGGAGTAACATGTAAAGACGAAGATATGTCCAAAATAAAACTCCTCAGGGACAAGGAGAAATTGCAAGAAGGAAAAACATAGGGTACACTGGGAATACCTGTCCTAGGTTCTGTGTGTCAGAAGGCCAAACTTCAGCCCTCCTCCACTGCACTCCTTCCTGTCTATGGACAGGGCTGGTGTTGTGGTGCAACAGGTAAAGACGCTACCTGTGATGCTGCCATCTCATGTTGGCGCTGGTTCATGTCCCTGCTGCTCCACTTTGATCCAGCTTCCAGCTAATGGTGTGGGCAAAGCTGCAGAAGATGGCCCAAGTGTTTGAGTCCCTGCCAGTCACATAGGAGACCTGGATGAAGCTCCTGGCTCCTGACTTAGGCCTGTCCAGCCCTGGCCGTTGCAGCCAGATGGGGAGTGAATCAGCGGAGGGGAGATCCATCTCTCTCCAGATCTCCCTTTCTCTCTGGAACTCTGACTTTCAAAATAAATAAATAAATACTAAACAAAAGAAGTCTGGGCAAGAGAAACCAGGTCATTAGAGCCAACCTCTGCCACCACCACCACTCTTTGCTGACTACATTTGAGGTTGTGGGATCCAGAGTTCCCTACCCACACAACCCTTACACCCACTTAAGCCCTGCTGTGAACTTTTCCCAAAATCTATGCTGCTAAAGGGGATGCTGCTGCTGATGCAGACACTCGTTTACTGGGCTGGGCAGCAATCCGTGCAAGTGTGTACCAGCTTGGACGTGTGAGCTGGAGACTATGTAGTATGCAGGAGCTCCCTTGCATGGCAGGCCAGAGCTGGCTGTAGGAAGAGAAGGAGAGCAGCCGAAAGGCTGGTGGATGAGGAACCAGCTATCCTCACCCCAACACACACACATACACACACTGCCAACAGTCAAAACAATTGTAAATTGGATCCTAACCTTCCAGATGGTTATAAAGATAGGATCAATCCACAAAGGACACACTGGGTTTTTGGTGGTATTTTTTTTCGCACTTTGTTACATTTCTTCTTAACTTTTTTTAAAAGGTTAATTTATTGATTTGAAAGGCAGACTTACAGAGAGGCAGAGAGAGAGAGAGAGAGAGAGAGAGAGAGAGCGCTTCCACCCTTTGGTTCATTCCCCAAATGGCCACAATGGCCAGAGCTGGGCCGATCTGAAGCCAGGAGCCAGGAGCTTCTTCCCGGTCTCCCATACAGATGCAGGGGCCCAAGCACTCAGGTCATAATCGACTGCTTTCCCAGGCCATAGCAGAGAGCTGGATTGGAAGTGAAGCAGCCAGGTCTTGAACTGGTGTCCTTATGAGATGCCAGCACTGCAGACAGCGGCTTCACCCATCATGCCACAGCGCCAGCCCCTTCCTAACTTTTAAATACCTAAAAATCTGGTCTTTAAGCTTCCATTGATGCATTTTGTTAATGTTAGGCACAGCTCTGTGTTTGGGGAGATGGGGCTGGGAAAAAGCTGGAGAGAGAGGTTGGGACTAGACACTGAAAGGCTTTACAAGACAGGTTTCAGGGAGACATTAGTAAAAATACATGTGTGCACTGTTGAGTATCTCAAATCTCTCCATTTTACCTACGCTCCAATTGTTTCTGCCCTCAATGATGTCTTTCTCTTCTAAACTGATAATATACAACTTTGCTCTCAACTCTAGAATATTTAATTGTCCAATGAATATTAGTCATATCCCCTCCCTAACTTGACTACAAGGTCTAGCATCAGATAACAAATATGTAATTTTTTTTAGCTTCATGGATGTCCTGCACAGTTTAAAAGTGATGGTTTTTTGGGGCCGGTGTTGTGACACAGCGGGTAAAGCCGTGGCCTGCAATGCCAACATCACATAAGGGCACCATTTCAGGTCCTGGCTGCTCCATTTCCCATCTAGCTCCCTGCTAATGGATTAGGAAGAGCAGCGGAAGATGGCACAAGTGCCTGGGCCCTTGCCACCAATGTGGGAGACCTGCATGAAGCTCCTGGGTCCTGGCTTTGGCCGGGCCCTGCCTTGGCTGGTGTGACCATGTGGAAAGTGAACCAGTGGATGGAAGATCCTCTCTCTCTGTCTGTCTTTCCCTGTCTCTCTCTAACTCTGACTCTCAAAACAAATAAACCTTTTTAAAAATAAAATTATACTGATAATTTCTTTATATTTATTTAGTGATTCATTGTAAAGGAATTGTTAATGAAAAACAAATTTTGGCATCACAACTGAGCCATGTTCTGATGCCAACACTTTAATTTCTTTGTTCCTTCAGGATTGCCTATATAGTTTTCAAGATGTGGTAAAAAATAGAAACAGGGCCTCGTGTTCAAAAACTGCTTGGAATTTCACCAAGGTGACAGCACAGCCTTAAACCAGGTGCAAGACCTTTCTGAGTGCAAGGCCCCATTATCTTCCCTTTAAGACAAGAGATTTTCCTTCAGGCTGCATTGGTAAAGTCAGTGAAAATGGCCCAAGTCTTCCCAAAGTGTGGACCAGTGATGCTGAGATGATTTTAGATGGCACACAGATGGACATTTGTTTAGTGTTATGGTTATATACCAATGTGTTATGATATATGTAATTGCTATGTAAATGTGGTTTAGGGAAATATAATTTGCACATCAATCAATAATTTCATGTTTATTATTGTTTGGGACAAAGCTCAGTTTAAAAATGGGCCAAATTAAAGAAAAATATTAAGTAAATAAGAGTACAAGTGGTAAGCAGATGTTACTATAAAATGGTGCTTACACGACTGAAGTTTGAAAATACTGGAAAAATTGTATGGCTAGGGTGTCCTAGTGACCTTAACTATTTGGTAGAATTCTTGGGCTACATTTGATGTTGATTTTCTGTTCTGGATGATATTCCTTTTTTGTATTTTTCCATTTTGTTGTTGAGCAAAGAAAGCTCACTGAACACAGAATCTAGCTGGAGATAATCATTAATACCTAAGGGAACTCGAACTCCATCAAGTATTCACCACATCACTTCTTGATTCTATTTTGTACACAGGGAAGATACTTTACAATGGACAGAGTATTGGAACTGGAATGCCATTTCTACCAATCTACCAGTTTTATCCTTAAAGTTTTTCTAACATGCTTTACAATCTTTATTAATTATTGCATATGATTAAAATTTTAGTAAGTAATATTATTAACTCCAGTAATTGCTTTTCCAAAATTTAAACATAGGCATACAAAATTTAACAATGATTACTTGAGAAAATTAGCCTGAAATTATGCCCATTATTTAGCTAGAGTGCCTAAAAGGGCACAAAGTGTAATTTCTAACCAGTTTGACCTTATCCTATCAATCATCCAGTAGGTATTAGTATTTGCATATTGTAATTTAGTGTAAGGAGGCAAACTGGCTGGCCCGAGGCCACCCCAAAGTCAAATATCTGAAGGAGGGCTTATTTCTAGTTCTTCAGATTACCAAGTTCAAAGTATTTTCACCATTCTTTCCTTGATCACTTAATATAAGGACCGAGTGTTCCATCTAGCAAGACATTGCTTCCTAAATTCACCTAAAACCAGTCCTCCAAAATCTGAAATGTGTTAATCTTAGAGATTTAGGAAGCAAGAAATCAAGATTTCTGAGAATTCTTAGGAATTCCAAATTACTTTTGGAATTTGTTATTCATAAAGTATTTCCAATAACCTTCATATGGTCTTTATTCATTACTATATATATTAAAATATTTATTTAATGAATTATACTTAAGATCAATATTTACTACCAATAAATAATATGTACCTTTTGGTTATACTACAAAGAACTAGAAACTAATAGTTCTATTAGTTCTAACTATAACTAGTATTCAAAACATTTTTGGGTAGTATGTAAATAATGTGACATTCATATTATTTAACAAGCCATCACCTGCAACATTGGCATCCCACTGAGTGCTTTTTTTTTTTTTTTTTTTTTTTTGACAGACAGAGTGGACAGTAAGAGAGAGAGACAGTTGGTTCACCCTCCAATGGCAGCCGCAGCCAGCGTGCTGTGGCCGGCGCACCACGCCGATCCGAAGGCAGGAGCCAGGTGCTTCTCCCAGTCTCCCATGGGGTACAGGGCCCAAACACTTGGGCCATCCTCCGCTGCACTCCCGGGCCACACCAGCTCCCTGCTAATGTGCCTGGAAAATCAATGGAAGATGACCCAAGTGCTTGGGCCCCTGCCACTCAGACTGGGTGACTCAGACCAAGTTCCAGGCTCCTGGCTTCAGCCTGGCCCATTCCTGGCCACTGTAGCCACTTGAGTGAACCAGCTGATGGAATCTCTTTCCCTCTCCACCATATCCCCAGTAACTCTGCCTTTCAAATAATAATTAATTTTTTTTTAAAAAAAAGCATACATGCAGCCGGCGCCACGGCTCACTAGAATAATCCTCCACCTGTGGCACCGGCACCCCGGGTTCTACTCCCGGTTCTCCTCTTTCAGTCCAGCTCTCTGCTGTGGAGGGCAGCAGAGGATGGCCCAAGTGCTTGGGCCCTGCACCCGCATGAGAGACCAGGAGGAAGCACCTGGCTCCTGGCTTCAGATCCGCGCAGCACGCTGGCTGTAGCAACCATTTAGGGTGTGAACCAATGGAAGGAAGACCTTTCTCTCTGTCTCTCTGTCTCTCTAACTCTGTGTGTCCAAAAAAAAAAAAAAAAAAAAAAAAAAAGCCTACATGGCCACAGTACCTAAGACATGGAACAGTAGTGGGGAATGAGCATTTGAACAGTGCAGTTAGATCAAATGGTTTGTGTTCCAAATAAAGAAAAGGTTTTTAAATAAAATATAAGGTTTTTAACAGCACTTCCTCCTTTTTAAAATAAAGAGTGTTTTCAAGTCGTATTAGGTAATGAGTGTCTACATGGAAATTAAACGCACTATCTTCCTGGGAAGAATTCTTATTTAGGAGTTAATTGCTACTTGCTTGTTTAGTCTTTCTGTGGCTGTCAGATTATTGCTGAGTGGGGGCCTCATAAACAAGAAGCTTCCTAGCATGTCCTTGCCAGACCAAGTGGACATGTGTTTCCCATTTAAACAGTTCATTGCCCCAACTGAAAACAAATCAGCTGTGTCTTTGGGATCTTAAGGGGTGAGGGTTGGGATTTATTCCTGGACAAGCCTGAGGAAAACATTACCCTAATGGATGAAATATGTTTGGTCCAAAGACTTCTTAAAAGTGTTGAATTGGTCTTTCCCAAGTTGATCCTCCTCTTCCTTGAAAAGAGAGAAAATGCAGAAAAACCCATCAGCATGAGCCTAGATTTGTCCCCAATGAGGAGTAATGGAGAAACCTTGCTTTGGTTTACATAAGCACCAAAAAGGAACAGTTAGTGTCTCCAGAGATTATTCATACACCTTTCACAATGTGGTCTAGAAGTCCCATTCTCGCTTGGCCTTATACAGCAAATAGAAACCCACTTCCTGTTTTCTCATGCCAAATTCCTCCATCAATTCAATCTTTTCCAAAAAGACTCCCACTGATTTCTCAATGCTCAATGTGGTCAGCAAGAAAATTGGTTCTGGAAAAAACATTTAACTTTCTGCATAGAAAATAATGGTCTCCCTAAGATTGCAAGCCCACTGTGGAGGAATTTTGGCTTATTTTATGTTTTGTACCCTGATGGAGCAGAGGAAGCAGGAAAATAGATTATTTTCCTTGGCAAACCTGGAGTATGTTTGGTTTAGCAATTGGACAATTTTTAGAATTCAAGCTAGGCAGCATAACCTAAGGCCATTCTTGAAACTGTACATCAGGTTCTCAAGCATAATTAGGAAACATCATCATCACCAATGGCTTTATTCTAAAATCCATATGAACTGCCCAACAAGCACAGTATGTTGGTTTTTTTCTTTTTTTTTTTTTTCATTTTTTATTTGTACTTTGCCATAAGAAGATTTAGAAACTCAAAGAAAACCTAGAGTCGGCAATGTCCACAGCATACCAGAAGCTGGCTTCTGTTTCATGTTGGTGCTATCCCGCAAAGACACTGAAAATTTATAAATGCAGTATAAAATGAATCCTTAAAATTATCCCCATACAGGTGTGCATTTCAAAGTTAGAGTAAAACGTAGAAGTCGCTTTTAATTGTTCAAATTGAGGAGAACCAATATATAATTCTTATTTGGAGCTCAGCAGAGAAAATTTTAACATAGTCAATAGAGATCAGTCTGTGATTTTATCTAAATTATCTTCTGAATTTCATATTCCACGACATGATGTCTTTTTAAAAATTTTTAAATTCTTGTGATAAAGAGTAAGACCTTACTTGACAGAATAATTCACAGGCATGTGAAATGTAAGCATATTATCTCACATGAGAAAAACATATTCAGTTGTTATTTTGTGCCAGCATTGTTACCTTCTAATAAGAAACCATGCATATACTTCAGGAAACCTTAATGTGGACATATAAGTATATTATTTACTAAAACATACAAGTATTATCATGTGACAATTATCAAATTATTGTATCAATTATCAAATATGATAATTAACTCCATAATTATTAGTATTGTTATTGTAGACCCTAATCAATATCCTTTAGGCCTCAAGGGTAATATGAATATCTGACATTCTCTGAATTTATGGTAGAAATATGGTTTCGGTATTAATGTCCACTTAATTACATTCATTGACATATATCAAGAGTTTGTTCATTACTCTTCAGCTCAAGTAATTTTGCTTTTTTTAAGATTTATTTATTTGAAAGGTAGAGTTACAGAGAGGCAGAGGCAGAGAAAGAGAGGGGGTCTTCCATCCACTGGTTCACTCCCCAGATGGCCACAATGGCCGGAGCTGCGCTGATCCAAAACCAGGAGCCAGGAGCTTCTTCTAGGTCCCCCATGTGAGTACAGGGGCCCAAGGACTTGGGCCATCTTCTACTCAAAAGTGCAGCAACCAAGACTGAAATTGGTGCCCATATGGGATACTGGCACTGCAGGTGGTGGCTTTACCTGCTATGCCACAGTGCCAACCCTTCCAGTCATTTTTCAACTTCTGTTTCTTGCTCCCACTTCTAACAACTAAAAGCTTTTATCACAAGAACATTAATACAGCTTCTGTTTTTACTACTGCATGTTTTATTGGTTTGTTTCCTATTTTTCTTAGAGTTCTACAATAATACAATTTTAAAGCTATATTAAGGCATAATTTACACACAAAAAATACATATTTTACAATCACAGATTGACAAGGTTTAACAAAAATATCTGGTCATGTGATCAGTGTCCTAGTCAAAATAGAGAAAAATGTTAACACCTCACAACCATCTCTATGATTTTAACAATCAGTCTTGCCACCCCAGCCTCAGGCAAACCTCTGAACTTCTCTGTGTCCTTACCAGATTATATTTATCTTGTCTAGAGTCTGATATAATGAAATCAAACATATGAACTCTTTTTGTTTCCTTGTACTTGACATGCTTTTGAGACTTATTCATATAGCTGCATAAATCAGTAAATTTTTCCTTCTCACTGTCAACCACCATGTCTTTTTATGCACAGAAAACAAGTAGGTTTACTCATCAACCTGTCTGGGCAATTAAGCATTTGGGGTTATGATGAATGAAATTACTATAAATAGTTTTGTAAAAGTCTTTATATGAACAAATGTTCACATTTCTCTTCCATAAATAGTTTGGAGTAGAATTCTTTGTCCAATGCTAGCTGTGTTTTTAGGTAGGTAAGAAAATAAAAAGCTGCTCTCTAAGTGACAGTATAATTTTTCATTCCTGCTAGCAATGTATAAGATTTCTAATTACTTCATATCCTTGCCAAGAGCTGGTATTGTATATATATTTCATTTTAGCCATGGTAGTGGATGTGTACTAGATATCTGATTAGTAAAGTAAGTTGTTTCAGATAAGTTTTGTTTATTCTGGAATTAGCAGTTTGCTAACTCATTATCTAATGTGTATTTGAAATGAGGATCACCTTGGAATAAATCCTATGATTCGACTATATTAGCTATTCTTTCAAGGCTTAGGCTACCTGAAATTTTGATAAGTATAAGAATATTTTACCTTTATACAAGTAATAGAAAATAGATTAAAATATTGAGCAAATGTGGACCTACAAAAAGCCCTGCTTACCCAGTTAATTGAAATTCCTACCAATTGTACTGTACTGTCATCTACTACATATTTCTCTATGTTTTTCAGTTGAGAAATGGGAAAATTACCCAAAATTTCTACTGAAAAATTTCAACTTTCCAACTATCAACCTGAGACTAAAGCTACCAGGGAGAAGATAAAATTTCCTCATTTTTTAAGAGCTTCCAAAAATTAAGATGAATAATTTCTTTAGAACCTCTGAATGTATCAGTTTAGTAATTCTATTGATTTAAAGCTTAATAAGCACATCCTATCCTTTGTCCTCATATAATCCATTTTTCCCCCTCAAAAAGCATCCCCTCAATGGTTTTCTGGGAAGGAAAAGTCCAACATGACAACAAATTTTAGTAGGGCACTTGGATTGAACAAAAGACCAAACACAAATATTGCTTCAGTAAATTGAACTAGATTCCTTTTTCTAAAGGATCCTTCAATGTGTGAGTTCTTTCAGGATGCACAGTACATTTTCCAGAACCAATGGAAGGGCCAGTTTCCACACCCTAGGACCCAGCACAGTTGTAAATGAGAATGTCTAAGAGAGTAATGGTTACATCAACCTTCAGGGAGCCCAGCTGCTGTATCCTTAGTAAGTCCCATGCAGACCTGAGCATAGACTGCTGTGAATATTGTCTTGAGGTCATGTGACCTACTGAAAAAGTGATTTCAAAATATTAATGTGAAAGGGAATTAAAAGATAAAAGTAAAAACATAAACCTAGCATCTCAACAAAAGCTCCAACAAATTCAAGACATTTTCTAAATATTTGTACTTGTCATTTAGTCTGTCCGTAAAGAACTAAGGCTTCTGAGAATGTAACCATGTCAGTGCAGTCTGTTTTTACGTTATTAACTGAAGAAAAATGTGTTTCATTTAAAGGTTTATTAAGATTAGAAAACAATGGCCAGCGCTCTACCGCAGCTCACTAGGCTAATCCTCCGCCTGCAGCGCCAGCACCCCGGGTTCTAGTCCCGGTTGAGGAGCCAGATTCTGTCCCGGTTGCTCCTCTTCTAGTCCAGCTCTCTGCTGTGGCCCGGGAAGGCAGTGGAGGATGGCCCAAGTGCTTGGGCCCTGCACATGCATGGAAGACCAGGAGGAAGCACCTGGCTCCTGGCTTCGGATCATTGCAGCACGCTGGCCCTAGCGGCCACTGTTGGGGTGAACCAGCAGAAAAAGGAAGACCTTTCTCTCTCTCTCTCTCTCTCTCTCACTGTCTAACTCTTCCTGTCAAAAAAAAAAAAAAAGATTAGAAAACAAAAAATAAGTCAGAAGGAGCCAAATCAACACTGTAAAGTGTATGCCTAATGATTTTCCATTGAAATTCTTATAAAATTGCCCTTGTGGATGTGAAGAATGAGCAGGAACATTGGCATATGGAAAAGAACTCTGGCAGAAGCTTCCCAGGAATTTCTCTGCTAAAGCCTTGGCTCAGTTTCTCAAAACACTTTCCTAATAAGCCGATGTTATTCTTTGGCCCTCCAGAAAGTCAACAAGAAAATTACCTTGAGATTCCCAAATATTGTTGCCCTGACGTCTGCTCCGGATGGGTCTGCCTTTGCTTTGACTTGACCATTTCCACCTCTTGATAGCCATTGCTTTGATTGTTTTGTCTTCAGGATTGTATTGGTTAAGCCATGTTTCAATTTCTGCTTCAGTTCTTTAAAGAAATGCTGCAGGATTTTGATCATACTTGCTTAATACTTCCATTGAAAGCTCTGCTCTTGTCTGTAGTGTTCTGGTTGCAACAGTTTTGGCATCCATCAACCAAAAAGAAAATTCCACTTTAATTTCTCTGTGGGAATTATGTAACCTGACTTAGTTGAGGTGTCTGTGGTGTTGGCTGTTGTGAGCCTCTTCAATTAGGACATAAACAAGAACTCTTTCTTCATAATTAACATGAATGATCTGCCACTGCTGGCTCCATTTTCAACATTACCTCATTATTTCTTAGAATGAGTTATTCATTTGTAAACTTCTGATTTCTTTAGGGCGTTGCCTACATACACTTTTTCATAAAGTAACAGTGATTTCACAGTTCTTTCACCCCAGCTTCATCACAAATTTGATGTTTGTTCTTGAGTCAATTTTTAGAACAATTTGTGTTGCTTTGATAGTGGCTTTTTTTAAACTAATGTCTTATCTTCCATAGTGACTGAAAGTATGTTCTGATATGTTACAGTAATAGTGAGTTTATTTTGGTGTGAACATTTAACTTCATACATAATTTTTTCATAATATACACTTTACATCATGTTTTTAAAAACCATCCCAAAACGCTATATGATGACTGGGTTCAGTTAGTTCACTACATGTAGGCAACTTCTTCAGATGCTGTAGCCAGCATGAGCCCAGTCTAATTTCATGCATGACTCAATAGAGTGGGATTGGATAAGGATCAGTTGCTCTAAAATCTCAGCAAGCCAGGCCACCAAGGCCTTAGACAGACTGCAGGGCCTGTTCTCTATACATGTGCTTATAATGCCTCTTATTTCACTTCTTTCTTCTCAGCTTCCCTCTGCTGTAAATCCCTTCTGCTGCCTATAACTTTTCAAACATGGCCCATGATGTCTTCTCCATTATGTTTCTTTTGTTAATGTTAATGATATTATTATGAATTGATTTGCAATTACAACAGGGCTCTAATATAAGAATCAACTGTAAATTCTCTCCCCAAACTGTACTCTATATGTTGTGTGTGGGTGTGGGGGCAAGTTGTTGAAATCTATGATTAGCATAGAGTTGGTCCTCTATATATAAAGTCATACTAAAAATGATCATAATGAAGAAGGAGATGGGAGAGGGAATGGGAGGTGGGATGGGAATGGGGTGAGGGACATGTGAGAAAGAACCACTATTATTCCTAAAGTTGTATCTGTGTAAAAATGCATTCATTAAATAAAAAAAAAACAATGCTCTGTATGAATTCTAAAAGTTTTTAAAATATATTATCGCTGGCGCCGCAGCTCACTAGGCTAATCCTCCGCCTGCGGCACTGGCACCCCGAGTTCTAGTCCCGGTTGGGGCGCCAGATTCTGTCCCGGTTGCTCCTCTTCCAGGCCAGCTCTCAGCTGTGGCCCAGGAAGGCAGTGGAAGATGGCCCAAGTGCTTGGGCCCTGCACCCACATGGGAGACCAGGAGAAGCACCTGGCTCCTGCCATCGGATCAGCGCAGTGCGCCGGCCGCAGCGCACCGGCCGCGGCGGCCATTGGAGGGTGAACCAACGGCAAAGGAAGACCTTTCTCTCTGTCTCTCTCTCTCTCACTGTCCACTCTGCCTGTCAAAAAAAAAAAAAAAAAAAGAAAGAAAAAAAAGAAAAGAAAAAAAATTACATTATCATTAATTATCTTCAGCGTGCTGGCCAGGGAGGCCATTTAGGGGGTGACCTTTCTCTCTGTCTCTCTCTCTCTCATTGTCTAACTCTGCCTGTCAAATATATATATATATATATATATAAAATCAACATTTATAAAATTTAAGCTGTTGATTATCTTGTTAAAGTCCTATAAGCTTTCTAATTTTTAATCCTCTTCATCATTTACTGATAGAGGTATGTGAAAATTTCCCACCATGATTATAGATCTATAAATTTACTTTTTTTTTTACTTTTACTTTTTTTTGACAGGCAGAGTTAGGCAGTGAGAGAGAGAGAGAGAGAGAGAGAAAGGTCTTCCTTTGCCATTGGTTCACCCTCCATTGGCAGCCACGGCCGGCGCACCGCGCTGATCCAAAGGCAGGAGCCAGGTGCTTCTCCTGGTCTCCCATGGGGTGCAGGGCCCAAGTACTTGGGCCATCCTCCACTGCACTCCCTGGCCACAGCAGAGAGCTGGCCTGGAAGAGGGGCAACCAGGACAGAATCCGGTGCCCCGACCGGGACTAGAACCGGGTGTGCCGGTGCCACAAGGCAGAGGATTAGCCTAGTGAGCCACGGCGCCGGCCTTATAAATTTACTTTTGCAATCTTGCCTATTTGAAGGCTACTTTACAAAGAGTTTTTAGGTGTCATTTAAGATTGCTATAGAGACAAATGTTTGTAGCGGTTAAGACACTCACACCCCGTAGCAGACTATCTGAGTTCAAGCTCCAGTTCTGCTTCCAGTTCTAGCGTCCTGCTTGTGTGTGTCCTGGGAAGCAGCAGGTGATGGCTGAAGTAGTTGGGGCCCTGCCATCCACATGGGAGACCTGGATTGAGTTCCCACCTCCTGACTTTGACCTGGCCTAACTCCAGTCATTGAAAGCGTTTGGGATATGAAGCAACAAAGGGAGATAGAAGATTCTCTCCTTCTCCCTCTCTCTCTTTCAAATAAATAAACAAAAGAATTTAATATAAAATTAAATGTATACAGCTTCATGTTGAATTCTTTTTTTTTTTTTTTTACTTTATACAGTGATCTTCCTAATATTTGGTCGTGGTCTTTGCCTTAAAGTCTATATTATCTGTCATTAATATAAATGGCCAGATTCCTTTCACCTAGTATTCATCTGATGTTTATTTTCTCATGCTTTTATCTTCAAAGTTATGTCCTAGTATTTTATGCATCTTCTGTCTGCAGCTTATTTTGCAGAAATTTTTAATGCCATCTGACCATTAGCAATTTACTTGGTGTTGGACTGAGTTTTGGGAGACAATGCATTTTTTTCCTGAGGGCACAGGGGCTGAGTTAGGTACCTCATGGTACAGACTGCAGGGGCTTAAGGAGCCAACCCAGATATTGAAATATTGATTTTCTGAGACTCAACGGAGGCCAATTCCAAACTCACTCCATATGCCTCTATAGTGATTGCTTTTTTTCCTCACTGCCAGGAAAATCTTTAACTACAAGGAGACCCTTGGCAACTCACCTGGAGTCAGGAAGGGAAGGGTTAAATATGCAAGCAGTAAGGACTGCTCTCCACAACTGACCAGTTTCTCACATTCCATCCCTGAACACAAGGGGCACTGCACAGACAAGAAACAGCAAGGAGAGGGAATTGGAACAGGAAAACTTCCAATGATTTGTCTTCAAATGCCCTCTGTATTCTATTGCCTTGGGACAGACTATGTTGCTACTAAAGAGGAAAAATAAATTGTTTAGAAGTCTCTTGTGTTACTGTTCTGTAGAATTCCCATTAGGTTGGGAAAAGAGGCTTCTAAACTTCTGAGTGCCAGCTTTGGTCTGAAGGCCAAGAGAGACAGAGAGACAGAGAGAGAGAATCAAATCCTGAAAGTTAAGAGTAGCTAAGCAACCAGGAAAACACCCTGTATATACTTCTGGGAAGACTACAGCCATTACACACATTCCATACACTCTCTCTTTCCCTCTCTGCAGTTTTCTTCCTCTGCTTGCTGCCATAGCTCCCTTGTCTTTGCATTTCTTCTGCTGTGAAGCCAGACAAACAGCCTGGATTCCTGATCAATAGCCCAGGACACTTGCTGCTGTACCTGAGCCATCACTTAGTGCTACAGAAGAAAAGGGGAACCTAGCATGTGATAGAGGCAGAGTGTGAATTACGCACGTATGCTGTCTCATTTAATCCCCTACCAATGTATATTGTAGCTATCATCTTACAAAAGAAGGACTCAGGGGTAAGCAGCTTGCCTGAGATGATACAAAAATTAGGAACTAAGCAGGGACTGGAACCAAGGTCCACAATTTTTTTCCCATTACATCATGTTATCCACTGAAATTCCCCCTTGGTAGTTCCCGTTCTTGTTTGCTACTCTGCACCAGGACTTCCACACCCTACACAATTACTTCTCATCTGCCTCCATTCCTGCATCAGGCTATGCCTATTGCCTTAACAAATTCCAGTTGGGAAAATAGCTAATAATATTTCAAGGCATTGGTTCAGTCCCTGCCTCTCTAGAAGCAGAGATAATTGGATACTCCTGAAAACTGTGCAGTGGAGGCCAAATCAAATCTCTACTGAAGGAGATAGTTTGTTCAAAAACAAAAATTCAGAAACACTAAATCTTCTATGCCTAAAAGCTTGGCAGGGTTAATTGAGTGGCAAGCAGGATTTCTTTTTGTCTTCTTAAAAGTGTATAGTATCCCTGGGGTGGACACTGTGGTGTAGCAGGTAAAGCTGCTGCATACAGTGCCAGCATCCCATATGGGCGCTGATTTGAGTTCCAGCTGCTCCACTCCTGATCCAGCCCTTTGTTATGGTCTGGGAAAGCATAAGAAGATGTCCCAAGTCTTTGGGCCCCTGCATCCCCATGGGAGACCCAGAAGAAGTTCTTGTCTCCTGGCTTTGGATTGGCTCTGCTCCAGCCATTGCAGCCATCTGGGGAGTGACCCAGCAGATGGAAGACCTCCGTCTCTCTCTGCCTCTGCCTCTCTGTAACTTTGCCTTTCAAATGAATAAATATATCTTTAAAAAATAAATCAAATGGAAAAATAATTAAAATTAAGAATAAGAGCTAAAAGAAAAAGTGTATAATATCCCTGCTTCCCACTTGGTTAGAGCTTTGCACAAATATATCCATCCCATTTTGCATCTCTCCATATGGATGTAAAGTATACATGTGCATCCTTTTTCCTATATTTCACAAATTTTGAACTATAAAAAGCATAGAAAAGTATAAAGATTAGTATCATGAGTATGCTGTACTTACCACCCAACTTTTGTCAAATTTTAATATTTTATCATATTTGCTTTTTATTTTCTTTTCCCTTGCCTCCTTACTTAAACGTTGCTTTTCCTGAAATTGTTTCTGAAAAAATTCAGAATTTTTCTGAAATTATTTCTCATTCTTACTCATCTTTTGTATTTTTGTTATATACATCCATGTTTACAATGTGTAATAATAGGGTGCATTGGTTCACTTTCTGTGATGTATCGTGCATCTTTCTGCAACATGTCCTTTCCTACAAAGTTCTGTTTATGAGAAGTGTCCAAGAGGATATATGTAGCTGTAGCTCATTCATTTCCTATTCTGAACAGTATTCCTTTGTACAAACATATCACAGCTTGCTTATTTTCCCATTGATGGACATTCCATTTGTTTGCAATATTTTATTACTGCAAACCATGCTGCAGTGAACACTTCTGTCTGTGTCTTCCTGTGCACATTTTGCATTTCTCTAGCATTATAGGATCACCAGCCTTATTATTTATCTCTGTTGAATAGGATGACACTAAATAAATAAATATTTGACTTTAATTTTCAGAAATTTTAAATTGCAAATGACCTGGCTGTCTTCCTCTTAGGAATACTCCATAGTGCCAGGTATTAATTTCTTGAAAGTGTAATTGAGTGTATTTATTTACTACATATTTAGCTTGTTCATTTACTATTATTTAATATAACATTCAATTACTTTATTAAGTTACAACCCAAAGGGAAAAGTACAACAACAATATAATCATATTTAAATTTCAAATATGACAGAATAATTTCTCCTGGTCCTTCAAAGTTGGAAATCTATGAGTTACAATGGGAATTTTGAAATGCTGGTAGTACTGAAGAAAAAAAGGAAAGAAGGAAGGAAGGAAGGAAGGAGAAGAGGAAGGAAGAAAGGAGGGAAAGAAAGGAGAAAGGAAGAGAGGGAGGGATGGAGGAAGAGAGGGAGAAAGTAAAGAATGGAGGGAGAAAAAGGAAGGAAGGAAGGAAGGAAGGAAGGAAGGAAGGAAGGAAGGAAGGAAGGAAGGAAGGAAGGAAGGAAGAGAGGGAAAAGGGTGTGTCGAGTTGGGCTGAGCTCCAGTAACAAATAGATTTTGACATGCAATGGTTCAGTAGAGTAGAACTTCCTGCTTCTGTTGTATACCACTCCAGCATGGTCTCTCATCAGTGAGAGTTGCAGCTTGTCTTCATGCTGTCACTCTTCTGGGTCCCAAGTCAACTGCTGCTTTATCATATCCCAAATATGGCCCTCTTGTTAGTCATAGACCTGTCATCTCAGTCATCCAGATGGAAGAAACACCAAGGAGGAGTGTAAATAAGAGGTCTGGGTCAGGATATAGGTTTCAAAGACTACTTCCGCTCATTCCATTGGCTAAAAATTAATCACAAGATCACACAAGAGATGCTAACAAATCTACCTGTGTGCCAGAAAGACTAAATGGAATTTGCTGAAATGCTCGTTCTGTCTTCCACAAGAAAAAGAGAAGAAGTTGGCATGATTTTGATGGAATTATTTGCAGGAAACATTTGCCAATATTAGTAAGAAGAAAGAGTTAACACAAATTGAGCTGAGAAGAAATTTACAGTCAAAAGTGCACTCTCTCTTCTTCTTTTCCCTGGTGGATCTGTGCTGTTTATGTCTGCCTGCATTTTATTCCCTCCAATGGATCCCCACTTCTCTATCCAAATTGTTTTTGTAGGAATGCCCCTGGCAAAAGAGAACAGGGTCTTTATCTTAGCCTGGGCCCCAAAAAAAGCAAAGTTGGATCTAATGGCTGACATGCAGGAATTTTATTTGGAAAATAATTCCCTAGAGCAGAAACAAGGGGCCTGGAGTATATATAGGAAAACATTCTGATTCTCAAGGAGCTACCACTGCTACAAGTACTGATGCACAATGATTCTATGCCCATAGATGAAAGTGGGGAGCATTTATCTCTGGGTTCAATCGGGATTATATTTTCAAGGTTGGTAGAAATATCCTGAGAACCAGGTTCTGTGCTAGTGACTGGGCTGCAGGCGAAGGCAAGAGGACTTACACTGGTACTCAAGTGGTATTTGATAGAGGCAGACAACCCTGGTCTAGCTACTCAGAACTCCTCTACCCCCAGTGCATAAGGATTGAGTTGTGGGTATGCACAAACAAAGTCATGGCAATAGAATCTTTTAGGATTTTATTGTTTATTTTATTGTTTGTTTCTAAGATCCATCTTCTAAAGCTGAATTAATATAAGTCTGCATGTTTCAGAAGCCACTTTCCCTACAACATGTAGAAAACTTGCCTACAGAAATGACCTCAAGTCTCAGTTCTAGAACCAAAGCTCTTAGAGCTACCCTGGTTCCTGTAGTCCTTCCTTTCATTCTGTGACCACCACCCCATCCATCTAATAAATTCTTTTTACTAAACAATCCAAACTTAATTTGAGTTGCAACTGAAAAGTACTTGAACTGAAATTTAGAAATTGATAGGTCAAAATGGAATGTTACTAATTATATGCCTTCAAATCTAGAACCAGGTGATTTGTGGTAGTTTGGAGAGCCCAGAGGATTACAACCTAAACTGGGTCTCTCAGCTTCTGAGGGCCAGATCATGGATTAGAATGTGCCAAATTGAAAAAAGTATTTTCTTCTTTTCAAGTAAAAGCAGGAAGTATGAAACACAGTGGAAAGTACTGAGGCTTAAGATAGACCAGAGAAACGTCTGAAAGCCTTCTTTCTCAGCCTCTCCCCAACTTCTCCTACCATTCCCATTGCCCACAGGTGTGTCTAACACAGCAACCCCTTCTCCCATCCCATCCATTGAAAATCACAACCTGCTGGGATACTCTGAGGACCGTGACATGTTAGCTCTACCCAAAACTCTTGAGTCATTCTGTCCAAAGGCAGGATATTACAATGAAGGAGTTGAACAGGACCTAGAGGCAAGCAAATCAAGAAAAAAATGGTGCTGGGATAGCTTCAGATTCAGGAGTTACGACTCAGCCAGATTTCTGGCATAAGTTCCTTGTCCTGGAGTCTCTGGTAATTGAATCAAAGGCATTCAAGCCAGGTCTTAAAGGATGTGTATGTCACTCATCCACTGGGATGCTAGAGCAGGGCAGTTCTCTGGGGAGCCCTCCTCCAGGCCTGACTATGGAGAGCAATGGTTGACGTATGCATAGCAGGGGGCAGTCAGTTCAATTGGCCAAAGAACTCACAGTGTTTTCAAGGAAGTGAGTCCTCAACATGCCTGGTGTCATATGCCACAGATGAATGAACACTATATATAATTTCCCCTTTGCTTTTCCATACATAGGGATGTTATTGTTATTAGCCTCTCTTCACAGCCATAAGGGATGGTTAACATAATAATAATTTAGTTAAACATTACAGGATATTTAGAAACCATTTACAGATGTGACTGGAAAATATACTTGTCTCAAAATATTTTTGTCTTGTGCTTTAGGGAGTTTTTGGCACCATATTAGGCAATGGCATTATGAATTAGAAGAAATTAGTGTGTGTGTTGGATCCATGTTGTGCTTTTCAGTCTATTATTCCTTCCCTTCTGGAAATGGGATTTTCCCTTCTAATGGGAGGCTGCTACTATTCCAAAGCCATTTCCATGTAGTGCTGGTATATTTGTCACTGAAGACATCCCACATATTGTAGTCTGGCCAAATCACAGGACTCCACCTCCCTGTCCTCAGTGCCACTGCGGAAAAAAAACACATGCCCCAAGGCAGGTGAATCAGAATTTTTCTCCTGGACTATTCTGTGTAGGATGAGCATGAATGATCCATTGACCCTTGTAAGAATATGAGTCTAAATATGAGTCTAAAATGTGTCACTAAACATATTTTCTACCTGCTCAAAAACTGACATATTGGAAAGAATGAACATAAGAGATTTTTTTAAAAAGTGGCAAAAGACATAGAAAAAAATCCTTTAGTGTTGCGGTCTTGTCAAGCCTGGAAAAAAAGTGAAAATTGAAGTCTTCATATTTATGCCTAAATATCTGTGTTACAAATCAAGATAATAACTGCTAAACAAATTATGGTTCTACTGTCCGACTTTAACAAATAGTCTTTATACTGACCTGGAAAGCCAGTTTTGCTGTTGGAATTCCCAGACCACTTGGAGTTCCTTTCCAGAACAGGGTAATGTGAGGAAGATTGGACCCCAGCTTCCTGCCTGTGGTTTGCTCATTTCTCTTCTCACCCAGACCCACCCTGCACCAAAAACAAGCATGTATATACATGTGCAGCAACTGTGGCATGCATGTCTGAAATCCATCTGCACACCCCACCCCCATAAACATTGCCCACCTTGGCCACCACTCAATATTTTTTTTCAACTTTTATTTAATAAATAAAATTTCCGAAGTACAACGTTTGGGTTATTGAGGCTTCCCCCCCCCCATAACCTCCCTCCCACCTGCAACCCTCCCATTTCCCACTCCCTCTCCCATCTCATGCTTCAGCAAGATTCATTTTCAATTATCTTTATATACAGATCAATTTAGTATATACTAAGTAAAGATTTCAACAGATTTCACACACATACACACACAAAGTATAGAGTACTGTTTGAGTAGTAGTTTTACCGTTAATTCACATAGTACAACACATTAAGGACAGAGATCCTACATGGGGAGTAGGTGCACAGTGACTCCCGTTGTTGATTTAACAATTGGCACTCTTATTTATGACATCAGTAATCACCCAAGGCTCTTGTCATGAGTTACCAAGGCTATGGAAGCCTCTTGAGTTCACAAACTCCGATCTTATTTAGACAAGGCCATAGTCAAAGTGGAAGTTCTTTCCTCCCTTGAGAGAAAGGTACCTCCTTCTTTGATGATCTGTTCTTTTCACTGGGATCTCTCTCACAGAGATCTTTCATTTAGGTCATTTTTTGCCACCATGTCTTGGCTTCCCATGCCTGAGAAACTCTCATGGGCTTTTTAGGCAGATCCAAATGCCTTAAGGGCTGATTCTGAGGCCAGAGTGTTATTTAGGACATCTGACATTCTATGAGTCTGCTATGTGTCCCACTTCCCAAGTTGGATTGTTCTCTCCTTTTTAATTCTACCAGTTATTATTACTAGACACTAGTCTTGTTTATGTGATCCCTTTGACACTTAATCCTATCCTTATGATCAATTATGAACTTAAACTGACTAGTAAGATGGCATTGGAACATGCCACTTTGTTGGGTTTGAATTGGAATCCCCTGGCCCGTTTCTAGCTCTACCATTAAGGGTAAGTCCGAGTGGCCACCACTCAATATTAAGAAGACTATGCAGTCCTAAAAAATGGACTTGGGTTTATTTGGTCAGGGAATTCCGAATTTCATATCCCTAGAATGTGATCTTGAATTGAGGGTGCAGGCTCCATGATGGCACCTTCAGGGGGCCCTGCATACCCTGCCTAGGGCAGGGGCATAGTCTGAAGACCATCAGTGTGGCTCAAGGAAGGGTATACAGGTTTTACCCAGTGTAAGGTTGTGACGTCTTGTTTGTGTCCCCCCAAAACTCATATGTTGAAACTGACCCCCCAAGACATGGTTCTGCGAAGGGTTAATGGACATAAGAGGTTTATTCCTTTAGAGTGTCACAAAATAATCAGCCTCAGTGACAGCTGCTCAAAGAAAAGCTTTATTTACTTGTGACAAGTAAAGGAGATAGTAAGAAGGCATGTTTCCCTAATGAACTTGACTACCTGAGAAGCAGTTTGCCAGGTTTTCACAGCTAGGGTTAGGAGACTGTGCAGGACGTAGAAAAGGGGAAATAGCAGGATCTTTCTTGCTCAGACAACCTGCATCCTCATATATTGCATGTTTAATCTCCAACTCAGACTAGTTTCCTGCTGCTATCCTGGTTTGTGGTAGCCTGGACCCTCTGAGAACCATGTTGGGAAATAAGCTTGACTGGAACATCCTCCAAAACACAAACTCAAGCAAGCAAACTTTCAGATTCTCTGCCCCTGTTCCCATGTCCCCCTCTTGCCTAAACCTACACTCTTGGTTTTGGGGAGGTAAGCTGAGATAACGTCATGGGAGTGGAGCCTCCATGATGACATTAGCTCCTTAAAGGAATGTAAAGAGACTAAAGTGTACTCTCTGCTGAGTGAGGCTACACCTAGTAGATGGCAGCCCCAGGGACAAATCCCTCCACAGACACTCAATCTGCTGGCCCCCCTGATCTGGGGCTTCCCAGGCTCCAGAACTGTGAGAAATAAACGTCTGTTGTTTAACCACCCTGACTGTAGTCAGTCCCTTGTTATAGCCCAAACTGATTAGGCCAAGGTATGGGCTTCATCACAGGGTCTAGGATCCCTGGTGCTGCTCTGAATGGAGCAGAACTTCTCTAGACTGGGTGAGATATTCTTCATACAGGCCTCTCTGCAGTTTTAACTAGTTTGGTAAGTTTCTGCTACCTGTAACAGGAAGAATCCTTATTAACAAACTTGTAATGTGAAGAAAATAGTCTATGAGCATTACTTCCATTTTTTAAAAAGCACTATTCTTATTTCAGCTTGCTAAATCAACCTACTTTCTCCAGCACTCTGGTAAAGTACATTCTTGGAAATCATTCATCCAGTGAACTTTCTTCTATTCCTAAGTACCTGGTCTACACTAGCATTTGAGTCTCTTAAGCTTTCCCTTCTCTCTTCAACAATTTTTCTTAATTCCAGGATAATAAACAAACCCAATTCTTTTTCTATTTCTCAAATAGCTTCTTTTTAAATAAAAATCATTTATTACTTATTTACTTAAGAGGGTGGGAGAGAGAGAGGGAGAGAAGGAACTCTCATCTATGGGTTCACTCTACAAATCTCCATGATAATTAGGGCTGGGCTAAGGCTGAAGCTGGGAGCTCGGAAGTCAATCCAGGTCTCCTGCATATGTAGCAGAAATAAAATTACTTAAGCCATCACTGCTACCTCCCAGGGTCTGCACCAGTGGGAAGATTGAGCCAGAAGCTGAAAGCTGCTATTAAGCCCTGGCTGTCTGATATCGGACATGAGGTCTAATTGCTAGTCTAAATACCTGTCCCTGCCGCCTCATCTTTTTAATTATTTCTTTTCATCTGCCTGTATGAGAAAGAGAGAGAGAGAAAGAAAGAAAGAGAGGGAGAGAGGTCTTCCATCTATTGTTTCACTCTCCAAATGCCAGGGCTGGATCAGGCTGAAGCCTGGAGACCAGAACTCCATCCAGTTTTCCCACATGGGTGGCAAGAGCTCAAGCACTCAAGCCATCACCTGCTGCCTTCCAGAGTGTAATAGCAGGAAGCTAGATTGAAAACCGCAAACTTCAACTGTAACTGGCATGCTGATATGGGATGTGGTGGTGTATCAGGCAGCAGCTTAATGTGTTGCACCTCAACACTCACACCTTACATCCTTTGAAAGACTTACATAGCCATCTACTTAACTGTAGATGTTCTTTAGAGTCCAATCTTCCTCCCTAGACTGGAGCTACTTCTCAAACCATTTATCAGAAATATTTGAGTTATAATGAACAGTCTCTCACCTGCAAGAACTTGCTCATTCTCTTCAAAGTGCCATCTTCTTAAAAGGTTAATCTTGGGCAGCCATTGCTGTGTAACAGGTTGGGCCACTGCCTGTGGTACCAGCAAAGCATATGGGTGGCAATTTGAGTCCTGGCTGCTTCACTTCTGATTCAATTCCCTGCTAATGTGTCTAGGAAACCAGTGGAAGATGGCCCAACTTAGGTTCCTGCACCCATGTGGGATACTCAGATGAAGCTTCTCTGTCCTGGCTTCTGCTTGGCCCAGCCCTGGCCATTGCGGCCATTTGGGGAGTGAACCGGTGAATGGAAGATCTCTTTCTTACCCTCTCTCTCTCTCTCTCTCTCTGTAACTCTGCCTTTCAAATAAATAAAAATAAATCTTTATTTTTTAAAAGATTAATCTTAAGCTTTATCTCCATCCTTAACATTTGTACCAAGTCTTACTTTCATGTCTTGACTTACAAGGTGCTGATATTTGGGTTTTCAGTTCAATAATACATCTAAAACTGCCATTATCTTCTGTACCTGGGTCTCTGCTGTTTCTGTCTTTGTCAGTTTTTCCAGTGTTTCATTCTCCTAATCACCAGGTTTCAAACCAGTATTATCTTGGACTCCATTCTCTTTTTCTTGTTATGAAGTCCTATTGATTCTTCTCTTGCAAGAAATTTTTTATTCATTATTTGGTTTTTTGTTTCCTCCTGCAGCAAAATCTTTCTTATCTGCTTCTAGTTCCTCTTCTTCACTAGTTTACCTTTCTTCTTACCAGAACAATCCTACCAAAACACCATTTTGATTATCTTTTTCCGTGGATATCCATGGCCTGAGAAAAGTCCAAACTTCTTTGACGTGAAATACACTGTAAGGTTGAGGCTTAACTGCAGTCTCCAGTATTTTCTTCCACTCTGCTGAAAAATAGACTTCTAGACAGGCATTTGCTGCAGTGGTTAATGAAGTAGGCATGAAGCAGGCAGGCATACAGGCTAAAATTGGTTAGATTTGTGAGCTGGAAGACCACGCCTTCACCACGCCCCTGTGTGACTTCACGCCCTACCTGATACCTTCGTCATGCCTCTGTGTGACCTTACACCCTACCTGATACCCCACCATGCCCCCATGTGACATCAGGCTCTACCTGACCATACCTGAGTGCCCACCTGCCCACAAGCCACTCCCCTGTGGAAAATATATAAAAAGGCAGGGAGTGTCTCAAAAGGCTCTCTGCCTCTGCTGTGCTGCCGGTGATAAGCGGTGGATAGCAGCTCGAGGTGCTTACTGCACGTGGCTCTGGCCTGCTCTCTGAGTGGTGTGGACGCTACTCCAGTTTCCAGACTTTCCCCTCTCTCCGACCTGAACTAAAGCTTCACTTTCCTAGATGCCTCTCGCACCAAATAAAAGCTTAAAATGTACCATGCTGCCTCGTTTATCTGTGCCGGTATTTAGAATTCTTCTCTAAATATTAGGCAAGAACCCTCTCGGGCTTATTAATATTGGGAATTTAGTAATAAGCCCGTGGTGAAATCGTAAGGCACTTCAAATTCCGGTAGCACATGTGGCACCCGCGAAACCATATCGAGGGAACTTCAAGGGACCACATTTTAGTGTAAAGTTTTAGGGGGTCTTTTCCAATTTCAGGCAGGCATACAGGTTAAAATTGATTAGGTTTGTGAGCTGGAAGACCACGCCTTCGCCATGCCCCTGTGTGACCTCATTCCCCTACCTGGTCGCACCTGGGTGCCCACCAGCCAATCAGGTTTACTAACCACTCCCCTCTGGAAGTGGGTTAAAAGCCTGGGACACGCTGTGTCCGAGGCTTCCCTTTTCCCTGGCCTCTTGCCAGGAGGGGGCTTGCTGTAGCCCTGCGCCTCCAGGGCGTGTGGCCTTCGGGCCACCTGCCCTAGGCTTCCTGGCCTAGACACTCCTCCACGTGGCTGGTTCCTGGTGCTCAGTATGAACCAATATTTACCTCTCTCTTAAATAAAGCTCTCACTCTTCTATGCATCTTTCTTACTAAATAAAGGCCTAAAAGGTATCGTGCTGCCTCGTTTATCTGTGCCAGTATTTAGAATTCTTCTCTAAATATTAGGCAAGAATGCTCTTGGGCTTATTAATATTGGGGGTTTAGTAATAAGCACATGGTGAATTCGTATGGCACCCCAAATCCTGGTAGCATATGTGGCATCCCAGATGGCGCTTCTGGGGAACTTTAAAGGGCCACATTTTTATATAAATTTTAGGGAGACATGTCCAATTTCAGTTAAGATTCCATTTAGAATGCATATGAGCATCCCATATTGGAGAACCTTTTTGAGTTCGGCTCTGCTTCTGAATCGGCTTCCTGCTAATTTGCACAATGGGCTCAAGTACTTGGGTCCCTGTCACTCTCATGGGAAACACTAAGTGATTTCCAAAGACCTGGTTACAGCCTGGCAAAGACTTAACTCTTGCAGGCATTTGACGAATGAACCAACCAGTAGATGAAGAAAGATACCTCTTTCTCTCTCTCTCTCTCTCTCTCTCTCTCTCTCCTCTCTCTCTCTGTCTCTGAAACATGAAAACTAAATAATTTTTTAAAAAAAGATAAGAGATTTTCCATTCCCCCAGGCCCACCTTGCCATTGCTCCCTGAATCCAAATTCCTCATTCCTGCATTCCTAGCATTACCCCTGCTCCTCTCCTCTTGTGTTTGAATGGTCATTCCTCCTCTTCACCTGGCCAAATCCTTGCTAATCCTACTCAAATCTCGGCCCAACCTTCCTCCCATTCTAACTCATGGTGAGTTTTCTTTCTCTTCTGGACTCCTGGCTGCTCTATCCATTCGATGCATTAACTGATTGTCTTCAACTGTTGTATACATTTGCTCATGTTAGACTTGGCTTTCAAACCGAATTTTAGTTGGTGTGAAAATGGAATCTGCATCTCACAATTTGTTTTCCTCTACTCTCATCATTGCCACACATACTATGCGTAAGAAATTTTATTTTGTTACTTATTTATTTCAAAATAAAAGCCTGTGTTTCACAGGTAATCTTTTTTCATATGTTATCTGATATTAACAATGCTAAAGATGAGGGGGAAAATGAGCTAAACTATAAAAGCTCCACTGTAGATTTACCCACTTTACCAATACATGTCCGCTGTTTATTTCTGACAATTGTCTTTATTTGTAAGGAACAATAAACTGTCTTTTTGTATAGAAATTAGGATCACTGTCAGATAAAAAGCAATTCTCTCGTTTAAGAACCCTTCTTACCTTCATTCTTCTGAATGCAACCTCAGATAATAACAGATGTTTCTGAAGTTCAAAGGCCAAAGAAAAAGCAGATCCAAATGTATCCTTCTTTCATTTTATTGAAAAGAAATTATTTCTATTCTAGCGCAAACAATGTATATTTTACATCATAAAGCAAGATATAATTTACATATTACATTTCTTATGAGATCTTTAAACCCTAAATGCCATTCCCTTTTTTGGTTAGGTCACTTCTTCTGGTTTAATTTAACCTGCCAAGTACACTACAGATCAGCATCATGTTTGAGGAGGGACTGGGGACAGAGACACAGTTCAAATGTACTCATCTGTATCTAGATGTGATGGTCAAGAACCAAGGATATGCCTTGAAGTTTGTGGCCCTGAGGCCCTCTCTGACAACAGGCTTGAGAGCCAGAGGCTACTCCTCCATATCACATATCAAACTCACACTTTAAAAAAATCGACAATAAGTGAATAAAACTGAAGAGTGCATTTACTACATATATATTTCTTGATCAAGTGCTTAGTTAATTGATGCTTGTGGTACTGGCTCACCAGTAAGGAGCATCCTTATGGATGATCAGCCCTAGTTAGCGGATGAGATTCTCAGATGGCTCTTGCCCAAGGCATTGGATGAACCTATCCAGTTTACCTACCATTTGGGTGCATGAATTCAGGCTTTTCTGTATGCCATGGTAAATGGATACCCAGATGAAGACCCTACTTCTCGCTACCCACCTTGTAAGAGTGCCCCCTTCTTGGCCAAATCTTTTCATGTGTAATTTCTGTTCTCTGAAAATAACCCAAAGCTTTCAGCTGTTTATCCCATACTCCAAACGCCCAGAGTTGACCCATTTCTTGGATTGCACTCCTTCAGAATCAAAGAAAGTTTCCTTCTGTTAGGATATGCTGTTCTTTTGAAACTCGATGATCCACAGCAATTTATTGGATAAAAGAATGAGTCAAGGGACTCTTATAGTGAAGCAAGTAATGCGAGTTGTTCAGCCAGACTCCATGAACAATTCAGTAAGAAATGTTTTAATAGTGGACTAAAAGAAGAGGAAATCAGTTGGTGAAAGCAAAATGCATATTATGGTTTTCCTTCTTATTAAAGAAGCAACAAGTCAATACTTGATATACATTTTCAGATTGGTGGTTGTTAGACTTCAGAATGCATCACCTTAGCTCAATCAGATATGCCAAGGGAAATACAGATGTGTGCTGAAAGTGCATCTTAAACACAACTTTTCTTGCCTGTCACTCATAGTACAAAAGTGGGCATAACTGACCAAAATCAATCTAAAGGTTTTTCATCAGTGCTGACTAAAATTATTACAACCAAGCTGGCCAAGATGAGAAGAGAAGTTAAAAATATATGTGTATTCTGTGTGTCTTAAATTATTCTTTGGTCAAATGATGTGATTTTGAGAGATGTGAAAATATAAAATCATTTCTCATTTCCAAATACAAGGTTATAAGTATGTGTAGCAAGGTAGCATTTCCTTGCTAGAAGACAAGGCTTCCAGGACTCATTTAATTCCATTAACATGATACAGTTTTATCATTCCTTTCCTCCCACGGCTGCAAAGTGCTGGAAATACAGAGAATACAGGAAAGAATGAAGGAACAAGTGAGCAGAGCCTCACAACACCCCTGTGAGGTAGGTAAGTACTGTTTAAAAACCCATTTTACAAACAGGCAAACTGAGGCACAGCATGGTAATGTGGTTTGGTCAAATCCACCTGGCAAGTTGCAAAAGCATGGCTGGGAACAAACAGAAAGAGATAAAGGAAGATCAGTCCTGGTTCCCAGCCCTAGATGCTAAACTTTATTTCAAAATATTCAAAGGTAAAAATAACCCATGATCTCCTTTGACATTTTTGGAATCTTGACAATTCTTTAAGTATTATACTTAAATATGTCTCTTTCATACTACTGCTGATTGGAGGAAGGACAGATGACTACACGGCTTTCCTTCCAAGTGTAATTCCCAGGGTAGATCAGAATACGTCAGCGTTCCACCAGAGCACAGTCTCTAAGTTTAAGGACACTTTCAGAGCCTCACATAAGTTCTAATTCATTTAAAGCCCTAATATGAAAACGAGATATTGTCAAAGAACTGTCCTATCAGTTGCTCGGTGGTCTTAAGAAGAAGAAGTTTGTGTAGAAAAAGAAAAGAAGAAAAATCCCTAATCAATGTCTCATCAATGCAGAGATGAGGACAGTAGTGATGGTGTGAACTTTGCTCTTTGTAGTGTTTGAGAAACTGCAAACTCATGCTTGCAATATTTTATATATATATATAAAATATATAAATATATACAGTATATATATAAGTGTGCATCTGACTATCCTTAAGGCACTGAAGATATGTAGGCCATGCCTTTCTCAAATCAGTTTTTGTTTTCCTAGAGAAATTTCTCTTCCTCTGTCAAGTGAAAAATATTTCTTCTCTCAGATAGCCAGTGACAGCAAGTTATTCAAACACTGGAATTATCTTTAACTTAAGATGGCTGTTCGAATAAGCGTGAGGAGTAGTGTTGATGGTGACAATTAGAATCTATAGCTTAGAGCTTAAATCTAGAGCTTAGATCTAGAGCTAACCAGACACAGCCAATCACATTGGATCAGACAGGCCTATGACCAGATGTTATACACAATTTCCTTTTCCCCAGTAACTGATGGAAAAACCTTCCCATGACCAACAGATATGGAGACAATGAGAAAGGGAATCGTGTCTGGCAAAGATATTTCAGAAAAACTTAGGCTTTGCAAAAGCTCTTAGAGCTTCCAAAGAACTGGGAAGACGACAGAATAAGGCACTGAGGTTCAAACAGGTGAAGAAGATTGCAGGCAACGATTCTGCAGTCAGATACATATGGTTTCTTTGGCTGCTGTAGACTTTTTTTTTTAAACTTCATACAATCATGGGAGTGGGTGGGCTGAGTCTAACTGAAGAAGCTCAGAATATATTAAGCAAAGCATGAATAGAAAGAAAAACAAAATAAACACACACAGAAACAAGTGGTGGTGGTATCCCAGAGGGAGGAGGAACATTTGTTAACTAATTTTCATTTTGCTCCTCTCCTGCTTTTCTCTGCCATGGTCCCAATATTTAGTTCTGTTTTTTATTTGTTTTTACTTTTTTTTTTTTTCCAGCAGATGAAGAAATGACAGAGCAGGATAGGTGTCTTATGGTTTTTGATTTCTTCTTAGGCCTGTTTAATTAATTTTTATTCCTCAGTTGACTGTTGGCACCTGGTTCCTCTGTAAACTATATTCCTTGGCCTTCAGTCTCAGGTTGGCAATGCTGTTGGCCATGTTGATGCCCTGTGCAGGGCTATTGTTGGCACATGTGGCAGAATAAGTAGCCATGGCGCTGTAGGGACAAAGGAGAGAGCAGGGAGAATAACAGGCATTAGTTTCACGAAGCTGCATGTCCATGCCCCAGATGGATATACTCTCACGATGGGGGCAGGCAAGGGAGGGTGGGTTGAACTAGATGACCTCTGTGGTCCCTTACAGCCCCAGCTTTCCATTAATCTAAGGCATTTGGAGAAGGGTGGCCATGTTTTGAAGGGCAGGGTAAAGCAGAGGAGACTGAGACAAGGGGAGAGAGAAAGAGAGATTTGCTGTGTTGGATACAGTGAGTAATGATTTATTTCTGGGGTGAGAGGAGAAAGTTGCTCAAGTTGAATGGCAGGTGTTTAATCAGCTGACTAATTAAAACATTACTTAATCTTTCTTCCTGCCCACATGGCCAGCCTGTGGGGGCAGTGAGAAGAGAAGCAGGCATTTAAAAACAAACTAAAGAGAATTTTGTTCTTCATTCTAGGCAGCTGATCTTCTCATAGATTTTAATGAACAAATACCATAAAGAACAGTGTGCTTGGAGAATAGGTTAAGCAACCCAAGATAGTGTCTCTGCCATTCTTGCTTCACTGGTTGCTGGTACCAAGCACTGCCGAGTCAAAAGGTTTCTATCCCAATTGTCTTGATTTTGTACCCTCTCCTCAAAAGCACTTGAGTAACACACACTACCCTTGGGTTGGTTATTTTGGAAATATTTCAGTCTCATAGATAAATTTTCAATGGCTCCAGTTTAAGCATTTCTGACCTAAGTAACTGTTTCCACTGTCCTTAATGGCTAAGAAACACCTGAAGTTGTTTTTCATTATCAGAGATTATAATTAAGACCTAGGAACACCAGAAAATTGGGCAGAAATTTGTCATTGGTGGGTTTCTGTTTATTGCATCTATGTATCTCTTTTAAAGAAATGGTTTTGTAGACTTAGATGCAAATTATCTTTTATACTAAACAGTTAAAAAGGCATTCAATTTAAATGAAAATGTTTCTAGTTGTTTCTAAGATTAGCAAATTCCCTTCCAATTGAGGGCTGGACCAAGATAGAATTATAAATGGAATGACATGTGCTCTTCTGTTGTCTGCATTCCAATGGACTTTTGTCAGCCACACAGGAGTTTGTGTTTCTGGGGATCAAGTGACAAGATCAGAAAGAGAAAACTAAAGCTACTCTACAAATAGATAGAATATATCACTGGTGCTTATTTGGAACACCATATAGTCAAGGCTCATAAAACCTATTTTAACTCAATTACTAGCAATTGACCCAGGAAAATTAACTTAGAGAAATGTGATTAGTCCCAGATCACTCAGTCCTTCCAGAAATATGTATCTTCAGTTTAAATCTTTATAGCAGTGATATACGTGTGTGGGTGAGTGATGTGTGCATGTGTATGTGTGTTCTCATAGAAGGAGAAAGACTCAGAAGTTAAAAATAAAAGGATCATACTTTCCTCTATTTCATTTTTTCCTGATTCACCCTTATTCATCATTTCTGAGTAAACAATCATCATCCAGACAAGCTTCAGTTCTTTTTTAGTACCGTGTATATTTGATTTTAGCACCTAATTCAATTTTACTTAATAATCTGTTTAGTACATCTCAGTGTGCTCAACTATAAGTTCCACATCTGCCTTGTTCACAACTGTATCAGCAAGAAGAGCTGCCACCATACCCAGCACAAATTTGTATTCATGAAGTATTAAACAAATAGACAAGTAACTGAGAACTAACTATATATAGTGTGGTTAAATTGATTCCAGCTCAATGGTACTGATCTCTATCATCCTGTTTGAGTAATAATTTCTTTAAAACTCTGATGAATATGCTTTGATTCTTAAAAAATTAATCCTTCCACTAATTATGATATCTTAATAGAAAGTACAAAGTCAAGAGGACATGACAAAAGAGGGGTGAATGATTTCATATTCTTGGTTCCATCAAAACTATTTATTCATAGGGCTGGCATTGTCGCACAGCAGATTAAGCTGCTGCCTGCTATGCCAGCATCACCCTCCAATTCAAGCCTGGCTGCTCCATTTAAGACCCAGCTCCCAGCTAATGTGCCTGGGAAAGCAGCAGCAGATGGCCGAAGTCCTTGGACCCCTGCCACCATCAAGGAGATCCAGCAGGAGGTGCAGGCTCCTAGTCAGCCTGGACCAGCCCTGACCATTGTGACCACTTGGGGAGTGCACTAGTGGATAGAAAATGTCTCTCTGAGTCTCTCCCTCTCACTCAGTAACTCTGTCTTTCAAATAAATAAAAATATATCTTTTTAAAAATACCTCTTCATAGTAGAAAGTGAACAAATGCTAGCACAGTTTATACAATAGACTATAACTTCAGCATTTGTCCACAGTTAGGGTACATTTAACTTAGGAGTCGGATATATGACCAGAACAACCCAGAACAAGGGAACAAATTCGTTTACGTGTACAAAGAAATGTCCTTTGTTTTCAAAGCCCAAATGTTTATCATAATTTAGTTCCTAAATAAAACGCATATTTCCATTCAATATCCTACCAGAGCACAAAATGTAAAAATCTATGCTTAGGAAATTTCTATGATAAACCAAATATCTATTGTTTTAAAAGACAGCTGAGGCCGGCACTGCAGCTCACTAGGCTAATCCTCTGCCTGTGGCACTGGTACCCCAGGTTCTAGTCCCAGTCAGGGCGCCGGATTCTTTCCAGGTTGCTCTTCTTCCAGTCCAGCTCTCTGCTGTGGCCCAGGAAGGCAGTGGAGGATGGCCCAAGTGCTTGGGCCCTGCACCCACAGGGGAGACCAGGAGGAAGCACCTGGCTCCTGGCTTTGGATCGGCGCGGCAGCGCGCCGGCCATAGCGGCCATTTGGGGGGTGAACCAACGGAAGCAAGACCTTTCTCTCTGTCTCTCTCTCTCTCTCTCTCTCTCTCACTGTCTAACTTTGCCTGTCAAAAAAAAAAAAAAAAAAAAAAAAGACAGCTGAATTTGGGATAGGTACCTAAGTTATATACTAACATATTAACCAAATCATCCTCTCCCAAACAGGTTTCTGTGAAACAAGTCCTAAAAATGCTACATGTAAAGTGTCAACTTAAAGACATAGGAAAGAAGCTGAAATTCTAAGTATCTGTTTTATGTGTTAAAGACTTAGAATAAAATGAATGACTTCTGAGGCCGGCGCCATGGCACAGTAGGTTAATCTTTCAACTGCAGTGCTGGTAATCCCATATGAGTGCCAGTTCGAGGCCTGGCTGCTCCACTTCCAATCCAGCTCTCTGCTGTGGCCTGGGAAAGCAGTGGAAGATGGCCCAAGTTCTTGGGCCCCTGCACTAATGTGGGAGACCCGGAAGACACTCCTGGCTCCAGGCTTCGGATCAGCCCAGCTCCGGCCGTTGCAGCCATTTGGGAAGTGAACCAGCAGATGGAAGACCTTTCTCTTTCTCTCTCTCTCCTTCTCACTGCCTGTAGCTCTACCTCTCAAATAAATAAATAAATTCTTTTTTAAAAAAATGAATGACTTCTGAAAACAGAAGTCTAAAACTTCATAAACAGAACACACACAAAAAAATTACCTGATGGTATATTGTAGGTTACCAAGGAGCACAGCACTTAAGTACTTGGACTAATTTTCTGAGGAATGTGTTTTCTGTCTTTCAAGATGCTGGACAGGGAGAGTCCTATTTAATAGAAATTAACCATTTTTCCCACTAATTAAAATGTGTCTGATTTCTTTAGCAGACAATGAGAATTGAGATCTTGGAGGATTTTTTTTTTTTTTTTTTTTTTTTTTTTTTTACAGGCAGAGTGGACAGTGAGAGAGAGAGAAAGAGAGAAAGGTCTTCCTTTTGCCGTTGGTTCACCCTCCAATGGCCGCCACGGCCGGCGCGCTGCAGCCAGCGCACCATGTTGATCCGAAGCCAGGAGCCAGGTGCTTCTCCTGGTCTCCCATGGGGTGCAGGGCCCAAGCACTTGGGCCATCCTCCACTGCACTCCCAGGCCACAGCAGAGAGCTGGCCTGGAAGAGGGGCAACCGGGACAGAATCTGGCGCCCCGACCAGGACTAGAACCCGGTGTGCCGGTGCCACCAGGCGGAGGATTAGCCTATTGAGCCATGGCGCCGGCCTTTTTTTTTTTTTTTTTTTTTTGGAGGATTGTTTTAATTTATTGAAGATGCTGGGATTGTTTTCCACAAATGTCTACTAGAGTAGTGATTTGTTCATTTCTGCCATAATTACATCGTAAGTTTCTGACTTTATCATCTGCTAGTCTAACCTGAGGACTTATAATGGTAACACATTCTTTGAAAATGTTGTTTGTCTCTCTAATACACTCCTGACAATCACATCCCAAATGAGATAAATATTGATCACTTTTCTGACTCAAAAACAAATCACTGGAATTAGAATCCTACATTGCTCAGGAGTTTGGATATTCTGCAGAACATTTTTCACTTTTATGCAGCCTGTGTTTCTGTAGTAGAGAACAGTTCTTTTGTCCAATTATAAGGTGGGGGCTGTTGTAGGAACACCATTGTATTAGTGATTCTGTGACAAAGCCCTTAATGAAGTGGAATGTGAGAATAAATAAGGCAGTTAATCTTAACGAATGAATTCTTCAATTCCCTAGGAGCACAGTAAGTGATAATATGTTTACTTTATAAATATTTACAATAGCTATAAACTTTCCAAAATTGATCTTATTCCAGAATTTCACAGCCATAAGATACAGGATAAAAGAATAGAGATCATCTTAATTCACTGCCTCCTAAGAAACATTTAGAATATATAATCCTACAAATGAGGATTCCAGGGACAGTTGTGCATAAACTAAGGATTGCAAGCACTTTTTTCTTTCAGCAGTTTGACATGGTATAGTTTTTCAACTTAGCTGAATGTGCCACACAGACAAGCACTGAACAATCTTCCGACATACCAGTGACAAGCAAGACTTGCTACAGGTCAAAAAAGGCAGAATTAATGAGTGAGTACTCCAAGAGTAGCTTAGTCATGCTTTAAAAATGGCATTAGCAATAAGATGCAGAGGACTTTCTTACTAAAGTGACAACAGATGCAAGAGAGCCTTGAACGGCTGCCAATCTGAAAGACTGCTCATGACCACCTGTTTTCCATGTCATGGAAACTTCTACAGCTCTGTTTCAGGAAAAGGAGAAACTTGAAATGTTTTCTCACAAGGCGAAAACCAATGAGGGTAATTAGGTATTTTCAATCAAATTACAAGGCTGTTCAGACCCTGTAAAATGACCACTTCTTTCTATATAGTGTTAAGATTCCCGGGTTAAAAAGGCATGATTGAAACCAAATGATCCATATAGATTAAACACATGATAGCAACCAAGAGTCTGCTTATCAACAACCAGAGATTCTGCCTGTGGCTCTTGCTTTCTGAATAAGAACCATTTATTCCTGTAAGCAGGGTGCTGGCATGAGCTGAGTCCTAGGATTGGGTTCACAGGAGTTGATTAAAGCACCATTTGTATCTAGTTTTTCAGTAAAGTTGTTTTGTATCCGTGACCAAGAAACTACATTGCCAAACAAAATGCATTGAGAAATTAGAGATGAAAATGAAATGTTTATATCCCATTGATTGACTCAGCAAAGTCTGCTCTGGGACTTCCACAGAGCTTGGAATTAAGCAAGTTTGAAATTTTTCCATCGCCTTATTTGGAGATTCCTAGCAGATGCCGCCTAACCACAGACAGCACAATGCTAATCACCAGCAGAATTAGAGTAGTTTTCAGGGCAGACAAATCATTTTTGATCAACTCAACCTACCCTGAAAGGTTTTCATGAGGAAAAATGACTGCCAAACACCAAAGTGTAGAAAATACTATTCATGGTATAATTTTCAAGTTAAGAAACTTACAGACATCTGTCCTCTGCTCTCTAATCACCCACAGTGTAAGTCCTGCGAATCACAAAACAATGGGGGATGGCTTGGGGGAAAATAAAATGCCACTTGACTTAATTTTTAGTCCTAACTTTGATTTCTACTTGGCCTTTTTGAACAAATGATGAAAGCTCTTTAACATTTCACCCCAAAGGCAAATCTGTCAGCCCAAGAAGTCTGTGAGATTTCCCGAAATCCTGGGGTTTCACCAGCTCAAGAGATTGTCAGTGCTGTAGAGCTTGTGGTTTGGAGAGTCTGTGATGCGTGAATCTTGGAAACCATCTCTTGGTTTGTTTGTCAGGGCAAGAACATAGAGGTATACTTGCTTCATCTAAGGGAATTCAAAAACATTTTTCCTAGAAGAATTTGCTTTTAAAGTGGGGTTCCATAAGTTCTTTGGAAGTGATCTTGTGTGATTTAAATAATCATATATAACTTCTGTTTTTGAAATTCAGATCATGGCTTTTAAAGTATATCGAGTTCTTACTGTGGACACACCTGGACCACATACTACCAGTAAACCTTCAGTTTGCATTACATGTTCAGCGATTCTCTGCAATGTTTAGCTTTACTCTCTAGAAATATTCTTAAATATAAAACCTCTTGCATCCTTCCCGTTGTTGAAAGAATTTTTTAAATACATATTGCTTTCCTTCCGAAGATCCCTGTGACACATCTGCAAGCTACTGCTTGCTCAATGATCCCACTGGTCTGAAGACCATCAGGACACAGGACAAGAACAGAGTTTCCTCTGACCTATCCCATATCCTACAGTCATCTAAAACCTCACTACTCAAAGTGTACACTGCTGCCGAACATCGACAGCATCAGTATTATCAGGGAGCAAGTTAGATGCAGAATCCCAGCCCACCCTAGGCCTAGTGAATCGGAATCTGCTGGGTGACAACAACTGCAAGCGACTCCCATATGCAACAATCTTGGATGAGTCCCACTCCAGCGTAACACACTGCCCCTAATTTTATGGACACACTTTCTTGCAGCTCTGGTTTCCAGTAGGATTCCCCACTCAAGGACCTCACTGCTTACATTTCTAGAACTGCAACCCCCACTTTCTTAAACACACTTAATTCCCACTTAAACCCTACCCCCAGCAGCCACCCTTTTCCCTCTGACAAGTTTACCTTTTCAGTGTCTTCCGTTAGAATCCGTTATGAAGCCCCTCGTGTAAACAACATCTTGGGAGGGACGAGGATCTATTTTTGAAAGCGTGAAAGGGAGAAATGAGCCAAATGCGTTCAGCAGAAGTCAGGCAGCACCATGACCGCGATCAAATGAGGTGGGGGAGGAGGAGGTTGGGGGAGGGGCGATGCAGACAAGGATGGTGGTCTCTCTTTCTCTTGCCACTAGCTTTCTTTGAAGTCCAGCCCTCCCTCTGAAAGTGGCACTCCAGACCAACACTGCAGAGCCAGGCCATTTGCTATCTGCCTCTCATAGGAAAGGGGGATTCTGAGAAAGATTTCTTGGCTACTTCATGTCCAAGAACAATCAACAATGCAACACTTGATAAGTGCTACCCAAGAGGCAAAACATTACAAGATTAGTGATTCACAGTTTGCCCCAGGAAAATAGTTCTGTGCTAACCTGTGGGTTTGTGTCCAAAACAAGCTTCCTTCAACAGGACAAAGGAAGATAAAAAAGACACCTGTAGAGGTGGGCATTGTGGCCCAGTGAGTTCAGATGCTGCTTAGGGAGCTTGCATCCTATATTGGGATGCCTGGGTCAAGTCCTGCCTCTGCTTCTGATTCAGCTTCCTGTTAATGTTCCTGGGAGGCAGCAAATGATGGCCAATATACTTGGGTTCCTTCCACTTATGTGGGAGACCCAGTGGAGTTCCTGACTCCTGACTGATCTGGTCCAGACTCAGCTGTTGCAGGCATTTGGGGAATGCACCAGCAAATGGAAGACCTCTTTATTTATCTCTCTCTCTCTTTCTTCCTTTCTGTCATTCTACCTTTCAAATAAATGTAAATATTTTTTAAAAGAAGGAAGTAGTGTCCATGTTAGGGAATGCTTTGCTCCCTCTGGTGAGTCAGTTGCCTACCTAACATCATCATCTCTAACATGGTCAAGGAGGGAATGAAGGAGGCCACAATGTGCTATAATTACAGTGAACCACATGATCCAGTTTGCTAGGGACAATCTTGGTTTATACCTGTTATACTAGCATAATAATTAATATCACTTCCCTTTCACTTTCAAAAATGTCCCAGTATAGATATAAATAGTACAGTCACAACTCTGGATATAAAGACATCCAGAAAAAATGTATGGGCTCTGTCCCACCCATAATTCTAACCATATGCAAATAACTGCTTTTGAGCCCAAGCGTCCCCCTTTCTCCTTTCAAGAGAGAGCTGTGAAGTCAGCAGACTGCCCTCTGCTCACTGTCCTTCAACTACCCAAGTATGGGTCACCCAAATGGGATGCCCGGACACCCTAAATTTTGGACCTCAGCTGAGGCACACACCATTGATCTGAGACAGACCTTCAGTCACAAAGAGAGCCTCGATCCTTTTCAAGTCTTACACTTTTTCTACTTCCATTACAATGCAATGTTTGCTTTTAATAAAAATATACAATCATGTGTCCTAACATGTTGGAGAGAAGCAAGGATCACAAACACAAGGTCTAACTCTGCCTCCTGAAGCCTTAAACTTGGGCAAGTGATCAGTGTCCTCTTCTTTGGAACTGGAACGGGGCAGAGCTATCACACAAGAGTGATCCGAGGATTAACCAAGACAAATGCCTTTTAATGAATGTCACATGTGAAATAACTAACTTCACACAACAGTACAACACGAATAGTGAGTGGGTTTCCATAGTACAAAGGTCTATTGTCTCCTTGCTTTTCATGATTTGTTTTCTCTTACATTTCCTTAACAATATTTATATTTCCTACCAAAAATCATGATGTATTTTGATCCTAAACATAGCAGAAAAGTCTCCAAGTAACAGTATCACTTTTTATCACTTTTAGAAATTAACCAAAATATAAACACTTCAGTCAACACTAAGTCCAAAAATATTTTTGATTAAATTATTGCGTTAGACCATCATATTTCTGCTTATATTTGGAGATTAATTTATTCTTCATACAGAATATGAACAATCAGAGTCTAAGATAGTGTTTTAATTAGTTTTTACAATCTCTGTATCTAAGAGAGCAATGATATAAAAAGCATACCATGAAATGAGTCAAAGGTACTAGGTTATATGATTTTAAGTGAAAAGAGCAGAATACAAAACAATATGTACACTAAAACTACACTTATGTAAAATATTGAACTCTAACCACAAAAGTAAACAAACTAGTTATAACAAGATGATAGAATTATGGGTGTTTTTGAAAATGCATCTAGTATTCCTATATATTCTTTTTCCATTAAAATAGAGTACTTCCCAAAAAAGGCACACTTAAATTGCTAGCTTCAGTTAGATGTCCATATACAAAATACATGATGTAGACACTGAGGCTTAAGCTGAGGTTCAGGTAATCTAACCTGATAACCTGATTAACTTGGGAAGAATTTCATTTCCATTCAAGCAGTGTGCTCTGCTCAGTCTCTCACTGGTAAAGACCACATGGCAGCCATCTGGACTCTTTATAGCTAGTGTGAAAATTTCCTAACAAGGACCCATGTAGAAAAAGGAGCACTATTTCCTGGTCATGATAAAACTCCAACCAGACATCTTAAAACATGAGGCTTTGAGCTACTCATCTATTTCACAAGCCCTTTGCTGACTGTATGGATGACCAAAATTTATAAAAGAAACAAAGCAACCTCCCAGCTATTTAAACTATCAAAGAATATGTGACTTAACAATGTTCTTCAAAATATGGCTTTAGTAAGTCTTAATGGGAGAGGAGTTTAAATTTTAAACACAATGCACAGATCTATCTAATCTTTCAAAATCAGTAAGATACCATATCTAAGATGAATGGAAGCCCAGAATAGGATTTTCCTATACATGGTGTCTCTGTGTACTAAGACAAAAGAAATTCAAGTTAATTCCACCCTAGGGAATAAAAAAAAAAATCCCCAAAGGCATTTTTAGAGTTTGTCTCAAAGAAATGATTTGGAACAGAAAGAACATTAGATATACTATCAACCTTTGAGAAGTATTTGCATTTCACAAATGTGCCATTTCCCATCAGGAATTCAGCTTTGGTTGAGACACAGTCACCTATAACTAGTTACAAACCTCTCCTTAGTTAATCTAAACAGTGAAAAGGTCAACCAAAGCATAATGAATGCATTTGTGAATACAAAAATCAGCCAGAGAGAACATATAGCTCTGGCATGGTTTCTAAGAGTGCTCAGGTTCAAGTTCAAAGAAAGGCACTCTAGACTGATCACAATGTATCAGGCACTTGTTTCTCTGCTTCCTTTCTAATCTTAACCTATATTTTCTGGACAGCATAATAAACAGAGGTTAAAAGCCTCTCTGTGAGATTGAAGTAGTACTCTGTTAACTTTGTTCCAACCTTTTCACCTTGTTAATATAAAAGTTTGGTGTGTTTTATACATTCTGATTTTATTTAAAAGAAACACGCCCCCACACACATGCATACATGAGCACATGTACATGCATGAGCGTGCACATATGCACACACACACATACACACACATACACAATGATCTCCAAAGAAAACTTTAGTCAAGAAGAAAAGAATTCACAATAGAAAAAGAAGACATTTGGAATCAAGAAATCCCAAGCTACGGGCAAAGAGCTGTGGCCATGAAAGCAGCCAGAATGAACTTGCGAATTACTTCTTTTTTTCTCTCTGTCTCTCTCCCTCCTTCCCTTCCTCCTTTCCATGTTTCCATCCTTCTTTTCTTTTCACCTGAAATCATTTTTACTGTGAACTGCTTTCGGCTCTATACTTGGAGCCTTACAAGTATCCCTACATGAACATAATAAAACAAATCTATCTTAAATTTGGAAGCGGAATAAAGTTTTGTTCCAGAAAGGTTGCAAGAGGGACACTGGGTATAGCTTAATGATCTTTTCTTTTAGATTCTTCCCCATCTTTGAAACCTTTGCAAGAGTTCCTGAGTCCGAGAGGAGATTGCTGATGGCCTGCCCCTCTCTCTTCTGCCCCAAACCCTGCTCCTGGGGCAACTAGTAATCTGCTGTGAAAAATTGGGGATGTCAGCAAGTTGAATGTCTCTGAAGAGGTCAACCCAGTAAGAAATGTCAGCCAGCTGCACAAACAGCTTTGAACAAGACTGACCGCTGAGAAACATGTGGAAGTGGAGCAAGGGAGAGTGGGCCAGTCATTCACCTGTACGGAGAAGCTGTCCCCCAGGAGAGATAGTCGGTGGGCCTTGGAGCAGGACGAGGTACGATGGGCTGCTCCACAGCAGTCACATCTCCTGAGTAGGATTTGAGGAGGGAAGCATTTTTATTGGCCAGCATGGCTCTCTCATTCCTGCGGAACTTGGCTCTTCGGTTCTGAAACCACACCTGGAAGATCATTGGGAGGAGATAAGGGCACGAGGAAGGAGAAGAAAAAAAGTGGTTACATAAATGTGATTCTGGTTGTTTTTACTATTTAATGTCTTTCCATGGAAGATATAAAATGGTTTGGAATTCTTCCTAGAAAGTAGAAACACCATACTGCTTCCTCCGTGGGTCATGCTCTAGAGCTAGAAGAGTTAAACTATTATAATTGCACCATGAAATACTTCCAGCAATCAAGACCTTAAGATGGCATCTGTGAGTAAACCATGGGACAGCAAAATACAGGTTATAAGCCCTCCTGTAATTGTAATCATGAAAAAAGAAATCTCATCAGACTTCCACCACAGATACAATGACTTCTAAAAGCTCTTTCAAAATTCTTCAAAACATGAACACTTCATGTGCTTTTATAATGCTGAGCAGATATCTAAATAAAATTCTGCATTTCCCCAAAAGTAGACCATCCAATAAGATTTAAAAAGAAACTGTTTTATTTGGGAAATGCAAGAAACACCAGTAAGGGTTAAGGAAATAATTTAGAAGAAAATGCAACTGCTAAAGTGTATGCTATGAAACAGTTGCCTCTCTGTTGGCTCAATCCTGCAGGAACTACAAACACTAAGACTGATGCAGTATATATGATTCTGAGTCTTCTCTCCTCAGGGTGAGAGTGCTGGGTAGTTGTACCCTGGCCTCTCCCAATCATGGGTATTAACACTCCAACACTTCTGGAAATGCTAAACACAAGCAGGGCCATCTCTTGGAGTTATAGAAAGAAACTTCTAGCAGAGCAATGCAGATCCTAAAGGCTGGAAGCTGACTGAGCTGCATGCTGTATGTACCAGGGAATCGGACAGCACTGACAGTATCTACTACTGCCAGTATTACTACATCTGTCATTATTAAATGCCACAAGGGACATAAACTGACACAGGCACACCACATACACGACTTCTAGTTATCACAACAATGCCACATAGAAGATTTTATTACTTCTATTTCAGAGTTGAGGGGACAGTTTCAATGAGATTGGTTAATCTGCTGATGTGCACACAAATAAAGCTGAGGTTTTGAACTTAAGGACACCAACTCATGATCAACTCTTCCAGTCTGTGGAGGAATTATATCCATTTATTTACTCATTCAAAAAAAGCTTTACAAAGTGCCTGCTGTAGTCCAGGCCCAAAACTAAAAGCTGGCAAGAGAGAGGTCAGAAAGATTGAATCTCTGCTTTTAAGCAGCACACGATCTACTAAAGGAAGACACACACATCTGAAAAAATGCAAAACAAGTATTTTAGCTGCAACTAGGAAAATGTATGACAAAGTGTGGGAGAATTCTATAGTAGAGATGCCTGCAGGGACCTAGGAAGCAGCATTCACATGAAGCAGCACATGATGGGTGCCCTGTGGGGTGGTGCAGCATAAAGGGCCTGGTGGAAATTGGCAAAGTTCTTCCCTGGTTTCTTATACACAGAGCTCTTCAGTTTCCAATGTGCCCTCCACATTGCTGTTGGAGTTGTCATTTTAAATGTGGATATAATTGGAGCTGGTGCTGTGGTGGAGATGGTAAGGCCACTGCCTGCAATGCTGGCATCCCATATGGGCACTAGTTCAAGTCCCGGCTGCTCCACTTCCCATCCAGCTCTCTGCTATGGACCGGGAAAGCAGTAGAAGATGGCCCAAGTCCTTGGGCCCCTGCACTCACGTGGGAGACCCGGAAGACGCTCCTGGCTCCAGACTTCAGATGGGCTCACTCTGGCCATTGCGGCCAACTGGGGAGTTAACCAGCAGATGGAAGACTTCTCTCTCGCTCTCTCACTCTCTCGCTCTCTCTCTGCCTCTCCTTCTCTCTGTTTGTAACTCTGACTTCCAAATAAATAAATTTTTAAATGTGGATATAGTCGCATCAGTGCCCTGACTTACCTTCTGAGGTTTCCTCATTCCTCAGAGAATAAAACCAAAATTTCTTACCACAGAGAGAACACTGTTCAGGAATTAGCTCCAACCCCGTGCACTGGCTCTCTATCATTCCATCTCCTAACCTAGGCTCAAGACTACCTGAAGACTCCCAAATGTGTCAAGCTATTTCCTGTGTATATTCACACCAGGAGTTCCTTTTGCCCATGACACTCTCCCCTTCTCTCTCCAAGGGCCAAAGACCATATACACTTTAAGATTCAACTCTAACATCACCTCTGTGCAGAACATGATTGACTTAAAGGTATAACAGAGTTGGATAAAAATACTGGCTACTTCACTTATTGATCTGCTCCTTCATCCCTCAGTCAATTAGAGATAATAATACCCATCTCCCAAATAGTTAAAAGATTTGGTCCACAGTGGGTGCTTAATAAATGTGTATCCTCCCTTGTTTTCCCCAGGCAGTTTGGATCATGCTTCCTACACTCTGTCACAAATTCTCATACATTCTTCCAATGTACAAATCATCTTCCAATATTATAACAGTATGGTTTGCACAACTGTCTTCTCTACCCAAGTCCATAACATCCTCAGGGAGATGGCAAGCATCCTTTTTATCCCCCCACAAACAAAATACATGCCCAGGAGTACAAAAGGTGATTGATAAATGTTGGAGGAGTAAAAATTAATTTTGAAGAGGTTAATAAAATGTAGCCTCCATCCAGCGGGGGGAGTTGGTTCATCTGCAACTTGCATAGCATGCTACACGAAAGCCATAAGTATGAAAAAGCCCAGAAGGGAATCTGTTCTTGGGGAAGAATAAGGCTTTGTGAAGAAAGAACAAAGTCATGGAGGGAGAATCTCACCTGTTTGCTGGTGAAATGTTCACTTTTCTGAAAGTTGCTAGACCATGATGGCATGGGAAAGGAGGAAGAAGGCATATGCCTGTTGTGATAGTCTCCCAACCCATAAACGGCCTTTTGGCATTTAACTTTCAATTTTCACCACTGTCCTATTCAGTTTTCCTTATTTAAAATTTATATAACCACAGCAAATGTGGTTCCTTAAAGTGCTGTAGCTTACTGGGTTAAAATCATGCATTACGCCACTGCAAGTTGAGATCGGGGCATAAGAGACATGGGGAGTTTAAAAGGGATGGCAGAGTGTGGTTAGAGAGCTGTGAAGAGCACCACCGGGGAGGAGGGTGTGGGAAGACAGACTTCCCAGTTCTGCATTCAGTGCAGGGTGGAGAAACCAGAACTGAGTTTTACCCCATGGAGCACTCTCCACTGAGCCCTGGGGAACTGCCCTTGCTCGTATTCCTCCTAACCTAGACTCAGCGGTCCCACGAGGCCCAGACGACTTCTTTCTTTTGTCATTGAGGGTTTTATTTTTGTCTCTTGGAGAACACTTTTGGGGGAAGTCTCTGTTCCTCCCACAGGGAAAACTCCTTCCCACCTTCTCTTGAGGCTGAAGAGAACTTCAGGACCTCTGCTTCAACTCCCAACATCAGTAAACTGTTTCAGGGCACAGATAGGGTCCCTACCCTAGTCAAGACCCTTGGGGTCTAGCTCCAGTTTCTATCAGGTAGAGGGTTATCACTTGCAGAAGGAAACCCCGCCAACTCAGACAGAGCATGGGTATATAAATAATAATTTCTTCAGGAAGACAAAACAAATTTGACTCAACCTCCTTATCAGAACAGCAGCTTGTTAACAGGCAATATGGAAAACAATAAAATCTTTCAACAGAGATAGCAAAGCACTGTTTAAAGAAGAATTTAGTTATGAGACTCTTGTTTTTACAAAGTCTACTGTAGAGATTAAAAGCATGAACTCTAGATCTGTGTATTTTTGTTCAAATACTCTTTCAGTACTTCCTGTTTGTGTGACATTGCACAAAACACTTGAATTTCTCTGTGCCTCAGTTTCCTCATTTGCAAGATGAAGAACACAATGCATACCATTGGACTGATGTGAGGATTAAATGGATTGATTATCTAAATAACATTACTTGGCACATAGGGCTCAAGTAGCATTAGTGATTTATATTATTATTACTACTACTAATCAAGGTTTGTATTATTTTCCAGAAATCTAGTGTTTAGTTGACATGTCATGGCATTAATATTAGCAAGGATCATTATTCTCTCTTTGTCCTGTCCTAATGTGCCCTAGCCCTTGTTAACCAACATTGTGAGGATAAATAAAATCATCTACTATTTAAACATATTCAGTTCCTATGTATCCATTTCCTACACATGTGTTCGTGATAATGTGTACTTACAACAAGTTTCTCAAAGGTTTATACACTTCCAAATGCTAGAAAGGAAATCCAAGGTGAGAAAAAGGGAGCTAATCTGCTTGGCCACCCCAGAGTTCAAGTTGAAGGTGGCAGTGCAGATGTAAATGCTCAGATGGACAATGCCTATAATATGAATCTGGAAGAGTCAGAAACAATGTGAATGAGATGAACGGTAGTCAGGAATATTTTGTCCTATCTAAAGTCATTCAAGTTGAGTTTTAAAAATATTATGCTGCACAAGGAAACACTGCTAGAAAGTGGATTCTGTCCTTGGGCTGCCTCTTTGTAACCCTTACTAGTACCAGCTGTAGTCTAAAACCTACAATTGGTGTTTTTTTAAATAGCCTTCTGAGACATTCCTCTAAGGAGGGGAACACTTGATGCCAACCTCCCACAATCTGAGTTACCTGCACTCTGGCCTCGGTGAGGTTCACCCTGCGGGCAAGGTCTTCTCGCACAAAAGCATCAGGGTAGTGTGTCCGCTCAAAGACACGCTCCAAAGCCTGCAGCTGGCTGCTGTTGAAAGTTGTCCTGTTCCTCCGCTGCTTTCTCTTCTTCTTTTCCTCTGAGTTCAGCTGATCATCTGGAATAGAAGAAATTGATAAGGATCCAACCTCACTTTAGAGGTTCCAGTTAACACATTTTATGGTATATCTACAGTGAGATATTGCTTCACTTACTCACATCCCTATTAAACTATTGTAGACAAATGCAACTTTGCCACTTTCCATTTGCAAACAAGGACATTGGTGCTTATGAGTTTATATGCCAAAAACTCCATGTGTTGTCCCCCCAGCATTTCTGGCGCTTGATTATTGCTTCTGCATCTGGGGTCAGATTTGAACTGTCAGATAAACATTATTTGCATGTTCCTTGAAGTCTATTTTGTCAAAGAGGGCCAAAGGAAAATTTCACTCCTGCTCATGGACCCTCTTCTCTAAAGATGGAAGAAGAGTAGATTGTTTCATAACTTATTGGTTTCAGTGATGTTCATTCATGTATTTTCATAATCAAGCAGACCAGAAACCTCCTACTTCTGTCTTCCCAACATAGACACATAAATATGAATGTAAAGTAATAAAGCAGCAAATATATTCAAAGCAAATTAGAGGGGATTTTGGTTTTACCATGCATTCACTTTCTTTTTTTTAAGATTTATTTATTTATTCAAAAGTCAGAGTTACACAGAGAGAGGAGAGGCAGAGAGAGAGAGAGAGAGAGAGGACTTCGATCCGCTGGTTCACTCCCCAATTAGCTGCAACAGCCAGAGCTGCACCGATCCAAAGCCAGAAGCCAGGAACTTCTTCCAGGTCTCCCACACGGGTACAGGAGTCCAAGGACTTGAGCCATCTTCTACTGCTTTCCCAGGCCATAGCAGAGAGCCAGATGGGAAGTGGAGCAGCAGGGTCTTGAACCAGTACCTATAGGGGATGCCTGTGCTTCAGGCCAGGGCATTAACCCACTGTGCCACAGTGCCAGCCCCACCATGCAGTCACCTTCTTGTAGCATTCACCAAAGTCTCTGTGCCATCGCTAGGGCAAGCTGCATGGGTCCCAGACTAGACTACAGCTTGTGTTGTACCACCATCAACCCAAACTCACATTAGCTTAGGGGTCAACCTATAAGGACTGAAGGAAGGGCAACAGCACCAAATGAACCTTTAAATAGTGTCACCCACAGTTGAGTCTAGGGCCCTGAGGTCTTAGGAACTGTGGAAGAATCACAGCACCAAGGTTTCATCTGTTAGGAATCCTCCTTGATTTTCTCTGAGTTACCCCCAAAGATGTCCTGACATCTTAATCATCCAGCTTGCCAAAGCTGTCAGAGAGTTGTATGCTCCTGTCCTACCACCTTCCCCCAGCCCCAGGCAACAGTGATGGACATGTGAAACTTAGCAGAATATCAACTATCCTAACATCACCACCAAACCATCAGCCTGAGTCTAAAGCAGTCTGTGTAGCTCTCAGAAATTTACAGCACCAACTTGCCAAGTCTCACGCTAGGATAAGGAACTGGACTTCTACTTCCAATAGTTTCTCCCCAAAAAGAATCAACCCAAAGAAAATTATGAGGAGTTGGAGTGAGGGTAGGGAAGATGACTGTATGGGCCACATTCAACAGAAAGTAGCTCTCAGCCTTCTTCCTAACACGAGAGTCTCTTGATCATCTCTGTTTATAAACACACAGCACACTCAACAAAACTACTAGCACAAATTATTATATCCTAAGAATAATGACACCCACCTTTCCTACAATATTATTCCCATAATAAATTGAGGGTGTTTGTGTGAGGATAGAAAGTATAGTTCAAATCTAGGAGCTCCTAACCCAGATATCCCAATGATAATCAAAGACTCTAAGTATTTTAGCCCAGAGACCCTTTCTTTGTTGTCAATGTGACCTTACCAGGAATGTCCTTGAAGCTTAGAATGGAGACTGTGCGTTTCCTCTCAATAATTAAAACACCTAGATATAGTAAGGGTTTGTTGAGTTTGTTTTCAGAGTAAACATGAAACTTCTCTTGTCCTTAGAAAATTTTCTGTAGAAAAAAAATTAGCTGATCTCAACCAGATTCCTCCAGCCAAGAAAATGCTCACACCCATCCTCTCTGCTCATGTTGCTCAGTCAATCACCTCTTTGGTTTATCACATTTGCAGTGCATCAGTGAGGAGCCCTGCTTTGATGGCATTTTTGTGACATGCTCAGTAAGAATGCTAGATCAGTTGCTTGTTGAGAATGAGACCAGTTCAGTCATAATTTCTGAGATCTATCAAGGCCTTGAATACTTCACCCAACATCACTGATTACACCACTATTCAGCTATTTCAAAAAAGTAGTTTACAATAATATCAACACTAGATTTAAAACACCTAGGACCAAATGCTTTGTAGCAACCATCTTCCGTCTACATCCTCCCTCCATTTAAATGTTTAGAAGTCTTCCTCTTATTTCTCCTAGGACTTCTGTCTACAGTTCTACAAAATAGCTTCAAAAATTCATGGAAAATGATCTCTTTTCACCCCATTTTCCTACAAACTTTTGAAAGACCTCTGCATGTGTCTGGCCTTTCAGGTCTCTCTGGGTCATGCAGACCTGTGTGACAGCACCAGAACCTGAATTTCATGCCCCTGCTAAATCAAAATCTACAAAAGAAAAATCCAAACTTTGCCAAACTGAAACCAACTGGACATACTCAAGGCTATTACTTTTAACCATTTAAGGAATTTCCTTACTAAGCCAATCCCATGATTTGTTATCTTCCCTCAAAACACTTTCTCAGGTACAGCCACAAATTCTAAATCCCTTATACTATTTTACAAGCCTAGTTCTTCTTGTACTGCCAAAGTCTGATCCAGACCAAGAGTATTTTATGTTTTGTTCTTAGTACTACAACCTGCTACATAATCTCTCAGTAGTTCTTTGAAATCTTCCACTGTTCACTCAAATTCCACTGCCTGTCCACCGTAAACCACTAACTCCCCTGACGTGGGAGTAGGGGAAATGGAGAATTATACTTTATGACAGGGAATAAATAGCTATGATGACCTGAAAAGATTCCAGCAAAAGTTTCCCAGTGAAGTTCTTGTTGTTTTTAACAAATGAAAACATCAGCTCAGACCATGCTGAAGGTGAGAAAAGACACAAATAACAGGGGGTGCAGAGAGCCTGCGTCTGGCAAATGTCCTTCAAAGTGCAAGTCTAATAGACAGAGACAATGGGTGGGCAACAGAGACAGCTCAAGCAGCAGCCGCATGCTTCGTCTGTCTTTACTCACTAATCACAAACTATGAGCTCCCTGTGTTCCCCCAAGAATACAGAAGAACAGGGTCCAGCACATTATCTTCAGCAGCATGAGAAATGTAAACACGGGAGAGGCTTACATATGCAGGGCATCTGAAGGACCTGTGATAAACACACTGATCAGATTCTGGACTCTGGGTGAATACAGCCCACAGAAAGCAGTGTGCTTTTATCATTCCGGGAGGATCATCTTTCTTGTCAAAAGTGATACACAATGAAAGCTAATTTTGAAACACATGCTGTCCAAAGTTTTATGGATGTTCAAAGATACTGATGTCCAATTGCAAATTACAGTGCGTCTTATTCCTTGGTATTCTGAAGTGGTTAAGATTCACCAAGCTGCAGAGTAGCCATAGTAAACATAACTGTGTTTGTGGCAAAATTGTATTTCAAATCCAAGGTGCTCCTGGGTTTCAGAATTGTATTGGTATCTGGGTAAATTCCAAATATGTAGTTATTTCCATTCTTCTAATAAAATGGGCCAAATGACCTGAGGGACAATGTGTGGTCTCGACTGGAATCATGAATCATAAAATATTGACAGAAATCAAAGCTGAGAAATTATCTAATCCAACCATCTTATTTTACGGATGAAGTAAATGAGACATAAAAAAAAAAAAAATGTGACTTGTCCAAAATCACAATGTAAGTCTGAGACTCCCAACCAGAGCTAGAAACCAAGACCCCTAACTCCATTCCACTCGTAAGTTCAAATGACAATATTTACGCTGTGCAGGAGAGAAACAACAAGAAATCAGAAATGAAAGTAGAAACCACTACCCAGAGAAAGTATTCATGGGAAAGACAGATTTTTTCCACATTACCTTTAAGAAACAAAGTCTAAGCAAAAAGAGAGGCAATGTGTATCACATGCTATATTTCCTACCAAATAAGCCATCAAAAAATTAAAATTTTCTCATACTGAATAACTATTTTGATCCAGAGATTCTTGCATTTTTTTCAATGACTTCCATAAGTCCTTGTTTCATCAATTAAATAGACACAGGGTTACTTTAGCACAGTAGCATACCTCACCTTGCATCGTCTCTCCATGACACATTTTATTTAACTTTCTAAAAGAGTTACTTATATACTTATTTATTTGAAATTCAGAGTCACAGAAAGTGACAGGGAGAGACAGAGATCTTCCATCTGCTGGTATACTCCACAGATGCCTGCAATGGCCGGGACTGAGTCAGGCAGAAGCCAGGAGCCAGGAGCTTCTTCCAGATCTCCCATGTGGTTTCTGGTGCCCAACCAGTTGGGCCATCTTCTGCTGCTTTTCGCAGCCCATTAGCAGGAGGGGCTGGATCGGAAGTGGAGCAGCCAGGGCACAAACTGGTGCCAATATGGGATTCCAGCATTGCACACAGTGACTTTACCCACTACACCAGAACACTGGCCCCAACACTTCATTTCAATACAGAGTAAGAACTCTGATTCCTAAAAAATTTCACATCTCATGTCCTCTATAAAACAGGACTGATAGCTCCAATCCATATTGATTTCTCCATTTGCTAAATTCCTAGATAGATCTTGTGTATTAATATATACTTTTTTTCAAAATGATGATCCAATTCTTTGTATACCCATATTTTGTCACCTTAATGCATTCAGGTATTCCTAAAGAAAAAGAGATAGAGTCCCTTAATAAATTAAATGACATAAAAGGTTGAAAGAGTTGGTGTGGTCACATAATATTAGAATTTAGCAATTAATCCAAAGTTTTAAAGTGATGAGTGATTTCTGAATTCCAATAATTCTTTCTTGCAGCATATAGCAAATACTTAGATTCACATTATCTTTGGATAATTCTACCTGCAGAGTATTAAAAAATTTATTTTGCAGTGTTTATTTTTCAGCTAGAGGAGATATTCAGAGATGGGAAAGACTTCTTCCCATGGATTCATTTGTAAAGGCAATAATTAGTTCTTCAATCTTATCATTTACTAGAAAAGCAGCTCAAGAATAAGTGAAAAATTCAAGCAAACAGGAATACATACAAGAAAGAGATGCTAAAAAAAGTTTCCAGTGGATCAAAATTCAAACACTAGGAATCATATCTCAAAGAGTGTGAAGCTTTGTGTGCACTCAGAGACAAGTTAGGCAGAGCAAATGTGCTGCCTTTGGCTCCAGCATAAAATTCATTCAGGCTTCCTCACATGACTGTCGAAGGTGCATGGGAGAGAGGGCAGAGAAGAAGGCATGAAGTGCTGTCCACGAGTGTGAGGACCAGGCAAGTATGTGCAACCCCCCACTCACAAAAGCCTTGCACTCTCCATACAGTTTCCATTAACTCCAAGGGTTCCTGACTCTCTTTGGCTCTACATCCTGTGGGAGGAACCTCCAAGATTCCAAATCAATGGTCAGCCAGATGTAATTTAAAGGCACAGTAAAAACATATTTTAGGAATAAAATCTGAATAAAAATGTGTTTCCTAGGCCTGAGTCACATCAATTTGGGAGAAATCTGATGCAAGAAGATAAAACGCCAGCTTCAGTAGCAGAAACCAACCACCACATCAAAGCTTGTCATCTGCCTTCTGGTTGAAAACATGGCAGGCGAGCGGATCTAAAGTGCAGCCCGCTGATCATTTTATGGGCATTGAAGAATGTTTTCAAAGGAACTTATATTGCACAACAGCTACTTACTTTAATGGGATTTGTGTGGTTCAGGCCCTGTAACCTTTGGAAAATTGAAAGGAAGTATAATTGCAAAAGCCACTAAAAACTGTTTAGCTTTTATTGCAAGGCCTATGAAAAGCAGTGAAAGACAGCTGTGGCATTCATTTGCGTTTCTTTGGTTACACTTAGCTTTAACTGAAATTAGGACACCATACTTTTAATAAGTGCCTTGATAAATGGCACACGGGTGACTTAACTGGGAAGACTGCTGCAATACACACAAGGCTTAGCACATCACAATAACCAAAACCACGTTTAGCAGCAGCACACCCACAACTTCATAGCAGTATAGGCCTTCAAAGGTCTCTCACCATTGAATCCCAGCAACTGTCAAGAGTGACCAGGTTTCTGCCAATACAAACACTCACTGGTGCAGCTCTTGTTCACTTTAGGAGGCATTATCACATGACAACCAAACCCTGAACTTTGTATGATGATGTTAGATGTGTGTACGTTTGTGTGTTTGTGTGTGTGCACACATTACTGTGAATTTGGCATAGACTGGGCTTTTTGTTAGTCACGTATCAGTCAAAGAGCATATGTTCTTTGGAGAATAAAATGCTCTTTTAAAAAAGTGTGGTCAAAAGATGAATCAATGGCTCTGTGTAAAGCTACAATAGTTCAAAACAGACATAGCTCCAAGTTCAGCTCTCTCAGTATAGTCAATCCTCCTTTGAAACAGAAAACACTAAAGAATATGAGATTCTGCAATGTATTTGTACTACTTCTGTCTTCTTTACCTCACATATTTCCTTTTACCTGTCTAGGGTAAATACATTTCTACAGATCCGAACATGTTAACACATATCATCTTATCTGTTTTAATTCTCTTAAGACATTCTTCTTAAAAGATTCCAGATCAGAATCTCTAAGGAAATCCAACACAAAGTAAACCTTCCCATGCAGTCCCATATTGGAGCTCTGGCTTTCTTCTGGGGCAATGTTCATAATTTCTCTCATGCTAGCATTTTCCAGGTGCCTATGAGTCTACTTCCAATTCAAACTCCAGAGTACAAGGGTTGTGTTTGTATTTAATTGAAGCTCTATTGATGCTCAGGGAATACGAACTAAGAGTTAGGTATGAAATAGTCACACATCAGAATCCCTATTTCTTTTCTTTCTTTCTTTCTTTCTTTCTTTCTTTCTTTCTTTCTTTCTTTCTTTCTTTCTTTCTTTCTTTCTTTCTTTCTTTCTTTCTTTCTTTCTTTTTTTTACAGGCAGAGTTAGACAGTGAAAGAGAGAGACAAAGAGAAAGGTCTTCCTTCCCTTGGTTCAGCCCCCCAAATGGCCGACACGGCCGGCGCTGTGCCGATCCGAAGCCAGGAGCCAGGCGCCCCCTTCCGGTCTCCCATGCGGGTTCAGGCGCCCAAGCACTTGGGCTATCCTCCACTGCCTTCCCAGGCCACAGGAGAGAGCTAGATTGGAAGAGGAGCAACCGGGACTAGAACCTGGCACCCATATGGGATGCCGGCGCTGCAGGCAGAGGATTAGCCTAGTGAGCCACGGCGCCGGCCCCAGAATCCCTATTTCAAGAGCTAAGATATTGAACAGAATATCTTCTCTTTGGTTAACGACAAGAACTTCTAGCTTCAGGAATGTTAGCTATTGTCAGTTTCTCTGTGGATAAATCACTGATTTACTCTTGCTTCAATTCATTGCAGGATGCCAAAAAAAAAAGTGGCAAATAATCTCTATATTAGACTCAGCTAACTTAAAATGGAAAGGTAGCAAATTGGAATAGTGTAGGAGATAAACCAGTTTAGGAATCTGAATAATCTGTGGTTCTCTCACATAGCCCACTCCTTATTAGCTGGGCAGACTTAGGCAAGTGCTTCACTTCCCTCAGTTTCTGCTTTCAAAACAATAGAGTAGGGGGCTGGTGCTGTGGCGTAGCAGGTAAAGCCATCACTGGCAGAGCCAGCATCCCATATGGGCTCCAGTTTGAGTCCCAGCTGCTCCACTTCTGATCCAGCTCTCTGCTATGGCCTGAGAAAGCAGTAGAAGATGGCCCAAGTCCTTGGGCCCCTGCACCCACATGAGAGACCTGGTGGAAGCTCCTGGCTCCTGGCTTTGGCCTGACCCAGCCCTATCCATTGTGGCCATTTGGGGAGTGAACCAGCAGATGGAAGCGCTCGTGTTCGCTTTCTCTCTCTCTCTCTCTCTCTCTCTCTCTCTGTCTCTCAGTAACTCTGCCTTTCAAATAAATAAATAAATATTTAAAATAAAATAATAGAATTGGAGTAAGACTATGCACTTCTAGGGTCACTCGAGAGTGTATGACACATAATAAGCACACTGGCTGGCAGGCAGCAGGGATCTGAGGGGTGGTGGACTACACTGCTGTCACTGCTGCTGCCATCCTCCCTAGAAATAGAACTGTCACAAGCATTGCTGCTTCCCTTTTCCTTCTGCTCGCATTTGTTGGTATTAAGTAAGACTTCTCTCACAGAAAGATAGAGAAGGTGAAAAAGTCCTTCAAATATGTGGGTATTGTTAGTCAGGAATCGAGAGCATAACCAAGAATGAGGAAGCTGCGAAAATGAACAAAACCTTTCAAATTTTTCAATATTTCAATTTCAATAAAAATTTCAATATTTCACAAAGAAATCATTTTCAGCTGTTTGTCTCTAAAGCTCCTTTTGGGACACTTTTCTCCCTACTGTCAATTTCTGGCTTTCTAATAAGCCTTTCTATATTCAAATTTTTTAGAAGAAACATTCAGAAAGTTAGCAAGTTTTATCACTCTGACAAGTAAGTCATTAGCACCTACACCAAGTAGTCTTGCTAGAAATCTATTTAAAAAATAAAACATGGGAAAAAGGGTGAAGGCTAAGGGCTAAAGACAGGCTAGGAAAACTCAATTATTTCCCAGCCCATTCAATTTGGGTTAACTAATTTTGTTGCCACATGTCTAAAACTCACAAAAGTTTGGTGGCATTACTCAATATTTATTCAGTGACTTAAAAAAAAAAGTCTTAACACTTTGGGAAATTCCAAAACAAGAAAAAGAAGCCAAGGAAGACAAAGTTCTGGGAAAGGAGAGCATTCCGATTGAGATTTCAAATCTTCCTAACTTTACAGTTCTCCGGGTATGTGGTCCCTTTGAAACTGCTGGCTATTTGACTGGGATTACCAGTGGAGCTCTGGACAAGGTGGATGCTCTTGCCGCTTCAAGAGGGATGTTTTCTCTCTGTAGTAAAACTGTTGTCACTTTGTACAAGGCACAGCATCAATCACGACAGTACAGTGGAAATTGGCATCTTCGTGTGAGGCAACAACCACATGTCATTTCTTCTAATTGCTTTTTGTTGTTGTTGTTGCTATAACTGTTTGTGTTCTAAAGCGAAAAATCTGGTAAATGCAAGCTTTAAAGTCACTACCGGAAGCAAACAGTAGTGAAGGAGATGTATGTGATTAACCAGCAAGCCCAGCTCTTGGAGGGAGAGCAGTAATGGGACCCGGCTCCTCTGCTTGGATGAAAAGGCAACAATGAGGCTTTTGAACTCTTGAGAGCAGAAGCATAACTTATATTTGCTGATCACTTTTTAGTGTGAAAAATCAGGATGCCATGGGACAGAGAAAGTCACAGGGAACAGAGAATAGTTTGCATCCCAGCATGAGGTGGAGCCAAGGGTGGTTCTGTAACATTGTGTACAGCAAATGAGAAGTCTGAAGAGGAAATGAAAGTCCCTCTCTGTTGTCATTCTGGTCTTGGACACCAAACTGATCTCAAGACAGAAACAGGTTTTGCATGAGAAACCTGGATCTTGTAAATACTATCTAGCTGAACGACAATTAAATTAAAATTCCCTTTAAAGAGTAGAAAAACCGGCCAGCGCCGCGGCTCACTAGGCTAATCCTCCGCCTTGCAGCGCCGGCACACCGGGTTCTAGTCCCAGTCGGGGCGCCGGATTCTGTCCCGGTTGCCCCTCTTCCAGGCCAGCTCTCTGCTGTGGCCCAGGAGTGCAGTGGAGGATGGCCCAAGTGCTTGGGCCCTGCACCCCATGGGAGACCAGGAGAAGTACCTGGCTCCTGCCATCGGATCAGCGCGGTGCACCGGCCGCAGCGGCCATTGGAGGGTGAACCAACAGCAAAAGGAAGACCTTTCTCTCTGTCTCTCTCTCTCTCTCACTGTCCACTCTGCCTGTCAAAAAAAAAAAAAAAAAGAGTAGAAAAACCAATGTGCAAATAGCGGCTTAAAGCTTGCAGGGAAAATACCACTCTGTAACACCTCTGGGTTTCAATTATCTTATCTGCAAAATGGGCTGTTCTCTTAGTCAACTCCAGGTTGTCATAAGATTGTCCACGCAGAGGCTAGGAAGCCTCCGGATCTGGGTTCTAGCCTATTTTGTGCCTTATGAGGTCTCATGACTTACAGACAGCTGCCTTCTTGCTATGTCCACATATGGCAGACAGAGGGCAAGCTCTCTAGTTTCTCTTTCTTTTGTAAATTAACTTATTTGAAAGACAGAATGACATATAGAGGGAGGGAGGGAGGGGAATAGAAAGGAGATTAATTTCCATCTACTGTAATATCCAACACACCACAGCAGTGACAGCTGGGCCAGGCTGAACCCAGGAGCCAAGAACACCATCCTGGTATCCCACATGGATGATATGTCAATCACCTAAGGAGCCCAAGGACTTGGACCATCTTCTGCTGTCTTCCCAGGTGCATTGGTACAGAGCTGAATCAGAAGCTGGAACTTGAATTGACAATCCAGTACAGTATGTTGGTGACCTAATGGGGAACCTAACTACTGTACCACAATGCTGGTTCCCTGGTCTCTTCTTATAAGGTCACTAATCTCATCATGGGAACCTCACTCTGATGACCTCATCTAAACCTAATTACTTCCCAAAGACCTTGCCTTCCAACAGTACCTCATTGGATGTTACAGCTTATACATAAGAATTTTGGGGTGATGCATTCAGTCCATGACAACAGCTTTAGGGTGCAAATGATACACATGGTTTTAAATGACTCAAATTATAAGAATTAGTCATATACATTTCCTTAAGTGTTGCTTTAAAGCTTATAATTAGGTTTTATGGAGCAATTGTAGAAATAGTTTTGGACTGGGAGTCAGGAGCTATAGATTCTAACTCAAGGAATTTAGACCAAGTCTGTGATGTTGGCTTTCAGTGTCCTAACCAGCATAATTATAGGTTCAACAGCTCTCAGAAATCCAGCATTGCAGAGTTATAAGGATTGTTTTTACATTTCTAGTACCCAGTCCAACAGAGGACTTTCAGTATTTGTTTGTTTAAGTTGGTGGCTGAATTAGTTTCTTTCAGTGGTAGTAGAGGAAGTGTTTTTTGTTTTTTGTTTTAAGCAATGCTTTGGCTGGATTATATATTGGATGAGGACTTTACTGTAATTACCATGCCCAAGGAAAGCTTAGGTGATTGACATATTCCTCCATGCCCAAAACACTCTGTAAAGAAAACTACAGACTGAAATCCAAGTGAATCTGCGTTTTAATTGAAACTGTTTAGCTATAACTACAATCCAGAGAAATAACTTAAAAAGTTTATAAAAGATGGTTACTCTATGGGGCCATTGTCATGGCATAGCGGGTAAAGCTGCTGCCTGCAGTGCCGACATCCCATATGGGCGCCGGTTAGAATCACAGCTGCTCCTCTTCTGACCCAGCTCTCTGCTATGGCCTGGAAAACCAGTAGAAGATGGCCCAAGTCCTTGGGCCCTTGCACCCGTGTGGGAGACCCAGAAGAAGCTCCTGGCTCCTGGCTTTGGATTGGTGCAGCTCCAGCCATTGCGACCATCTGGGGAGTGAACCAGCAGATAGAAGAACCCCCCCTCCCGCCCCACCTCTCCTCCCTCTATGTAACTCTTTCAAATAAATAAATAAATCTTTTAAAAAGATGATTATTCTAACCTCTAATTTTATTAAAGAGAAATAAAAAAGCTATCACAATTCTTTTCTTTTTCACTACCACCCTTGACCTACTAACCAGGCATTCAGTGGCATTAGACCAGCTGTAAACACTGCCTGTATCAAACACTTTAGGCTAATCCTTAATTGGGTGCCCATAAAAATGACGATTTTTAGTCTTCACCCTACACACCCTGTCGCTATCACCTTATTCATTTATTTGGACACACATCTATTAAGCATTACGACATGCAAGACCAAGAAGGACTCTGAATACAGAGAAATATTACATGTAGTGGTTCTCAAGTGATTTTTTAATTGATTTGGACAAGGATGTCAAAGTGCTTGGGAAGTGAAGTAACAATGGAGGAAAGCTATCAAACTATCAAGCCAGCAATGGGATGAGGATGAGGACAGAAATACCAAAGTGGGTGTCAGGTCAGAAAACAGCACGAGTCTCTTGCTGTCTTATTCAGCATCCCCTTCACAGCTGCACTATTACTCGTTGCTCCATTCATTCCACTCTACGTGTATTGTTGATTGACAAAACCGGTCTCCTTGTCTTTCATTTGTACCCTTGTACCTTGTCACAGAAGGTCTTTGCAAAGATCTGCCCTGATCAACAACCAGGTTAATCTTTTCCTCATTACTCTACATCCAGCATCTTAGCCATCTCTTTATAACACTTGTGACAAACTGTAGTTATTTATATTAACAGTCTCAGCCTCAAATGTAGCTTCATGAAGGCAGCACCTTGTCTGATTTGTTAATTATGATCTTCCAGTAAACTAATCTGGTATTAGTTTCTGGCACATTTTAAGCACTTTTTTTTTTTTTTTATTTGACAGAGTTATAGACAGTGAGAGAGAGACAGACAGAGAGAAAGGTCTTCCCTCCATTGGTTCACTCCCCAAATGGCCGCCACGGCAAGCGCGCTGCACTGATCTGAAGCCAGGAGCCAGGTGCCTCCTCCTGGTCTCCCATGTGGGTGCAGGGGCTCAAGCTCTTGGGCCATCCTCCACTGCCTTCCCAGGCCACAGCAGAGAGCTGGCCTAGAAGAGGAGCAGCCGGGACTAGAACCTGGAGCCCATATGGGATGCCAGCGTGCCACCGGCAGAGGATTAACCAAGTGAGCCACAGCGCCGGCCCAAGCACTTTTCAAGAATAAGTAAATGAATATGTTAACCTGTGCTTGGTGAAAATGTCTTTTCTGCATATACTAGTCAACTTATACTCATCCACTGAATGGAGAGTTCTTTCAAAAATCAGTTTCTAGATGATGTCTTGGTACACAAATTTTTCTGTGACGCACTCTTACTGCATTCTATGTACAGCATGTAAATTCCTGGATCAGGTGTATCCAGGTCTTTTGTGGGTTTTTCTCTATATGGGTTTTCAACAGTAATTATCCAGCTATATCAGTTATTATCCGCAGGTAGGATGTAAGCCTTGAAGGCAAGTGAACAAAGTATGTAGAACAGAGACCCATAACTGTTAGTAGCCAACAACAAATGTTTAACTTTGATAATGATGACTCAAATGGAATTACTGACCACATTTCTTCCAACAAAGACAAAGGAGGTCTCAGAAGACACAGTTTGGTACTGGGTTGTCTCTATGTTCCAAAAAATTATATGTTTAATTTTAGGTGGTATTTTCTTCTAGTCAGTCATTTCCAGCACTGCATCATTCCCTTTCACTGGCAAAGGAGCTTAGACAAAAACCTGGAGAATTCATTCCCCAACATACAGAAACATTCCTGCCTGTCAGCCACACCTAAACCTTAATTATATGGTGATTTCCTCTCCAGGGATATGTGACTGCTTTAACCAACAAGGAAGCTGATGCACTAAGGTCACATGAGAAAAAAAAAGTTAAATTTGAGCAAAATACCTAAAATCCATGTGGAATAATCTTATTCCAATGAATCATGTCCCCTGTTGTTGAACAGCCCTAAAGAAGTCCTTGCTAATGGATGATTCTGTCTGCCTGGATTGGAAACCTGTGAGTAATTTATGTGTCACTGTGACTCATGACATGGCTGCCACTTCTAAATCTCCATCATCTGAAAGTTGGCAGGCATTCATAGTGCACAGCTCGTAACTAGAAGAAGCCAGGATGTAATAAAGACCTAATAAAAGGTTTTATTGATTAAGAGGGAAACAATAGCAAGAAAAGGAAGATAGTTGAGGACAAGAACAGTGACAGTTTAGTTACCAACTGAATTATTCTCTTCCTTGCTCTCTATTTCTAATGTGCTTTCATTGCCAAGTAAAAGCATTCTTCCTTCCATGTATTCTTAGGTCTTCTTAAGGTTTCCCCTATTTTAAAATTTTTCTAACTTTAGATACACATTTAAGAAAGGACTTTGATGTTAATATGTTGAGCCAGGAATAAGGACAAATTGGGGTAGGTTCATGTTTAATTCTTCTCCATAACCACTCCTCAACCATTGACAGAAATTTCATTTTTCCAGCTTTCTTATTTATTCTTTACCCCTCGGCAATTCCTATGAAAAGTGCATGTTTTTTTTTTTTTATTTTGTTTTGCTATTTGTTTTTCAGTGAGCAAAGTCAGTCAGAAACCTCCTCCTGAAGCAGCCAGGAGAGGGGCTCCGAGAGGCAGATCCGAGAAACTGTGCCGGTCGAGTCTCTTAAGCACAATTTTAGGGAGAAAAAAACAGAACAGCAGCAAATTTAGAGAGTGGGGACAAAAACCATCAAAAGACCAGATTTGTCAACCTGTCTGTCCTGTCTAGCTTGCTTGTGGTAAAATAAAAAGTCATCAGAAAGGTGTGCTTGGTAACTTCTTCTTCCTATTCTCATGAAAGCCCAAAACTCAGAAGGGTAGAATCACTACTGCTTCCTTGCTATTCTTGTGCTAAAACTGGAAACTCAGGAGTGGAAGTCAGCACTTTTGTCACACTCAAAGTAGCTTTTGGGGAGAAGCAAATGTTTTGCACCCTCTTAAAGAGATTTCCCGTATCCCCATTCCACCTGGGACTCACCTAACTGCCTATTAGCCCAACTGCATGCCCAAGTTCCCTCCCCTAGAACAATGGACCCTATCTGTGTATGGAAATGGGGGTGATGGCCACACAGGCTGCTTCATGATGAAAAGTGCCATCATTGAGGGACAGCAGCAGAGCAACCTTCTGAGGGTTCAGTCCTCAGTACAACGTGGATTTCCTCAGGGCGTTGTCTGGAGTATTGCCTGGAGTTTGATGGCTTCTAGTTGTTTAGTCCCATCCATCTGGTGAGGTTTTAATGATGAGGTTAACTTACTCAGAAGTCAGCAACCTTTGCAATAACTATCTTAGGAATAAACCTCAACATTTTATGGACTCTGGAGACTTTTACAGAAAACATACTAAGCAAGTGAGTAAACTGGAGAGGAATTTTGGAAAATCAGATATTATAAACCCAGTGCTTACCATAAATTGAAGAACTGTGTGTGTGTAGTGACTAATTAGGACAAAACTAGAGTATTAGAAGGTGCATTTTTTAATCTAGCCAAAGAAAGAGCTGTTTAAATGGAAATCTGTAGCAGGTGCTTAGCCTATCAGGATGCCTGCATCCCATATTGGAGTGCCGAAGTTTGGTTCTAGGCTCTGGCTCCAGACTCCAGCTTCCTGCCAACACAAACTGTTGAAAGCAATGATGACGGTTCAAGTATTTGGAGTCTTGTCTCTCACATGGAAGATCTGTATTGTGTTCCCAGCTCCTGGCTTTGGCCGCAGCCCAGTCCTGGCTGTTGCAGGACTGTGAGAGTGAAGCTAGGGTGGAAGTTCTTTCTACCTCTCAATTAGTAAAATAAATAGATGGGACTCTTTCCTTTCTTAGCATCCTCCAGTGTCCTGAAGATTGCTGCTGGGCTCCTTCACTGTGTTCTCTTTGGTTATGTTCTAGCAGTAGAGCTCATAACATTGATAACATCATTAAACTTCTTCATTTATTACAAACTCATTAGTTTAAGGGGAAATCTCTTTGTCTCAGAGGATTATTTGATTTTCTTTCCTGGATACATCTAATTTTAGCAACAGTCCAGGTCTTCTTAATATTGAGTGCCACTGAGCTTTTTTGGTCACGAAGCCTTGGTTGTCATAAATGATATCAGTATAGTTAGCTTCATGATGTGTGAGAGTCCATTTTCTTAAATAGCAAGTCTTATCTCTAGTTAGTCATAGCACCAGACAAGATTTACACCATAGTGATTTATACCCTTTCCCACATTTTCAGCCATCCAATAGTGGCAAAAAATTTCTCACAGGAATTTATGAGAAAGACAATTTTATATAACAGGGCAGGGTGAATAAACTCCAGTAGATCACAAATCAGACAACCTGAGTTCTCACCCTGCCCCAGGCCCTAAAATGTCATGCGATCTTAAGCACATAGCTCTGTCAATCTAGATTTCTTTTTCTATTGTAGTATAAACATGGCATGATATTAGGTAGCATTTAGTGACACCTTCTGATTTTAAAACACAGATTCCACATTGGTGGGAGAGGGAGGTTGCTGTCGTGCAGTGAATTACGCTGCACTTGGGATATCCACATTCCATATCAAATCGCCAGATTGAGTCCAGGTTATTTGACTTTTTATCCAGCTTTCTGCTAATGTATCCTGGGAGGTAGTAGATGACGGTTCAGTACTTGGGTCCCTGTCACACT